>NC_086453.1:342563039-343172280 GCF_028390025.1 Pseudophryne corroboree
TATATACTGGTGGTCACTGTGTCAGCAAACTGCACAACTGAAATGCACCACAGGTATAGAATCTAGATGGATAGTATACTTAATGACGACACAGAGGTAGGTACAGCAGTGGCCTACTGTACCGTAATGCTATATATTATATACTGGTGGTCACTGGTCAGCAAAACTCTGCACTGTACTCCTCCTATATAATATTATACTGGTGGTCCCCAGTCCCCACAATAAAGCAGCACACTGAGCACAGATATGGAGTGTTTTTCAGGCAGACAACATATACTGGTGGTCACTGTCAGCAAAACTCTGCACTGTACTCCTGCTATATAATACAGCTGCTCCCCAGTCCCCACAATTAAGCAGTGTGAGCACAGATATATGCAGCACACTGAGCACAGATATGGAGCGTTTTTTTCAGGCAGAGAACGGATAACTGGTGGTCACTGATCAGCAAAACTCTGCACTGTACTCCTCCTATATTATACAGCTGCTCCCCAGCCCTCCCCACAATTAAGCAAAAGTGCACAATCAAGTTCAACAATAACGGAGAGGACGCCAGCCACGTCCTCTTCCTAACATTTCCAATGCACGAGTGAAAATGGCGGCGACGCGCGGCTGCTTATATAGAATCCGAATCTCGCGAGAATCCGACAGCGGGATGATGACGTTCGGGCGTGCTCGGGTTAACCGAGCCATACGGGAGAATCCGAGTATGCCTCGGACCCGTGTAAAAAGGGTGAAGTTCGGGGGGGTTCGGATTCCGAGAAACCGAACCCGCTCATCACTAGTTTTGGCATACAATGCAGGTTTATTAGGTCAGAAGTCATTGTAGGTTTTGTTGTGTTCTAGCCCGTCCTTTCTTGGCGACCATACTTACTTTAAGCACTAATATTCAAGTTTACATGTTAACTAAAGTAAATAGCGAACCTAATTTGTTTCCAAATTTCTATGTTTATTTTTAGAGTAAGTTAATGTTATGGCATTCATTTATGTGATTGATACGAGAGGAGCCCCTATCAGCCGACAGTCGCTTCATGACACAATGATGTATTCACCTAATAGAAAAGTAGAGAAAACAACTTACAGCAACATCTATCAGTACTCATAATATTTCTGGTATTTCTTCTTCACCCCATCGGTTTGTCTCCACCACAACTAATCCAACACCTACAGCCGAGCTGTATGACAGATTAGAAATGCACAGCTGCCGTTCTGGAGAGTAGATCCAGAGAAAGGCACTTCTAAAGGTCCAGGTAACAGTTCTGGGTAGGGGTAAGAAAAGGTAGCCTCTTTGGTGGTCGCTCATGTATCATGATGACCAGGGGTGGATTTAGGGGTCAGACTGGCCGTAGGCATATTATTGGCTGCCCCCTAATCACATCATTGCCCCCTAAATTTCAGGTGCTGGTCCGGATGCCTCGAGACCACCAAAGCAGCCCCAGCTTCACCCTACTACTAACTCCTGGACCGCAATTTGCTGCCCATTGTCCAATCCCCGTCATTTGCTAAATAAATGATAAAAAATAAGTCATAATGACGAAAAGAAAGAATTACCTGGCCCTTATCAGCCTGGTTTGCTATCCCTGGGCATGTGCCTCACGTGCCTAGAGGTAAATCCGCTACTGATGGTGACAACTGTCTTAAATGCTTTTTGACAATTTCTTGTAGGTTCATGGAAAGAACTCCAGGCAGCCTGGACATACGACATAGATGAGCCTTACATACACTACTGACAGTACATGAGAAAGTTACATATTATTACAGAATTGTTATCAGCCTGTTCTTGCACACATCAAATCCTCACATCCTCACATTCCCCAAGGCACAGTGTATTAATGGGTTAGTCACCTTTTAGAATAAAAACATTTATGTGCACGTATATTTTTATTACTGGGGAAAACTCTGCTAGATCCTCATCTGGGAGACTTTCAGCTCCAAACCTCTCACCTCGCCAGCCAGCTCTGATTGTATTGTGTCATCAGCTACATGTAAGGAGCCTGGGTTTGGTGGCAGACAGTTATGCCACCTACTTTGTACCATGAATAGCAGAATTTTCCCTCGGAGGTGTGATATTCATTTGAACCATCATAAAAATCACTGCTACTGACAGCATGAATATATTATTGTATTAAGTTTTATATACTAATGAGATCTTACTAATTTGCTTTAATGGCAATTAATGGAAGACACAATCTGTGCAAAAGTATAAAGTGACATAAATATTTCATTCCTTAAAAGTGATTTGCAATTAATGCAATTTTCCACTTCCACCTTTGCTGACCTCCAGAAGATGAGAAAAACATCAGTTTACAAACAGGCTTCACTGGTAATTGCATACGCATTTTTGTTTCAATGCACAACAAATATCACTGGGTATAGGGCATTAAACTGGGCAGATTTAACTAATGGTAAACTTTTAGTTTGTTAGACAATAAGAAATTAAAGGTACATTGTTAAGACAATAAGCATGTCCTTCCTCCTATATAATAAAAGGCTAACGCTGCTCCTCACCTCTATGGGGGGAATTCAAGTGTTATTTTGACGGGCCGGTAACTAGTAATTCAGAAGAAAATAAATGGTAAAAGGAAACAAAAGTTCACAGTTTGTAGCCTGGAGTGGTCGATGTACCCAGTAGCTTAAAATTTGAGCACTCTGGGGCGAATGGATTTTTTGTAAAAAATAAATTATATATAAAGTACTTTTCTTATATGAAAAGCTGTGCCAAACTCTTCTCAATCTGGTGAGATATACAGTATGAAAAATATAAAATATGGATAAGACAATGGTGCTTAGTGGTAAAAGAGAGCAGCCTAGGTATATTCTGGTGGGACCCACCCACCACTATATAAACAAACAATATGGAAGTTAATATACCTCGGGCGCTGCCACTTGAAAAAAAGTACTTTCCAATGAATAGCCAAATAAAACAAAAAAAATCAATAAAAAGTCCAATTGTATTTTTCAATTAATTTTTCCGAAAGGTATTGTCCTCAATTTACTTCAAACGTCTCCTCTGCATGAAGATGTGTAGACTTGCACAATTGTTCCCAGGACATGTATAAAAAAAGAAGAGGAAATACATATTGGCCCTCATTCCGAGTTGATCCGTTGCTGCTGATTGTAGCGATCAGGCTAAAAATCGGCTGTTCTGCGCATGCGTATGGTACGCAGCGCGCATGCGCAAAGTATTTTCACATAAAACTATGCAGTTTTACACAAGCTCGAGCGACGCTTTTCAGTCGCTCGAGTGTTCGTAGTATGATTGACAGGAAGTGGGTGTTTCTGGGCGGCAACTCAGCGTTTTCAGGGAGTGTGCTGAAAAACGCAGGCGTGTCTGATAAAAACGCAGGAGTGGCTGGGGAAACGGGAGAGTGGCTGGCCGAACGCAGGGCGTGTTTGTGACGTCAAACCAGGAACTAAACATTCTGCAGTCATCGCAAGGTAGGAGTAAGTATCGAGCCACTCTGAAACTGCATGAAATTTTTTAGTAGCAGAACTGCTAACCTTTCGTTCGCACTACTGCTAAGCTAAGATACACTCCCAGAGGGCGGCGGCCTAGCGTTTGCACTGCTGCTAAAAGCAGCTAGCGAGCGATCAACTCGGAATGAGGGCCATAGTGTAGTATGTCTTTTCTAAAAACACAACAATTTATTCTCAGTAAAAGACAAGAATATGGTGGTATAATTGTATCATGCCAGAAACAGGAATATAGTGGTGTTTTTCATTTGATAGAAACAGAGTTTCCACCATACACTCAAAATAAAATGGAGTTGTACCGTGCCAAGCTCCTGGCAAGGAGCAATGGAGTGAGCAATCAATGGGAGGTTCCGGAGCTCTTCTTTCCTCCCTCCACACTATTCACTGGCAGCAGGACACGCCGTGTTCCGCCAAGAATTATGGATGCACGTGAGTGGACCAAGATGCCGCCAATGCGTTTCGAGTTATTCACTCTTCCTCAGGGCAGTATGGTCCTCACCTGCATACTGTACATCCATATTTATACTCAAAATGACCCAGAAGTACCTTCTGATCTTTCATACTTTCAAATGTTCTCTATCAAACTCCAAAATGAGGCATTTCATTTAAATAAACATATATGGATGGAATATATTATCACAATAAAATATAAAAAAACAGAAAAACAACATCCTAGTGTATTTGAAAGTTTAATCACTTCCTGCATGTCAATCCTGTAGGCGTTTTTAAACTTGTTTATAATCTCCCCATTAATGCTGCTTTCACATCGCAAAACCTGCTTTTGAAACGGTTCTTTAAACGGTTCTTAAAACGGGTCTGAGCAGTTAAACCCCCTTCACATCGCATGTTGTAACCAGTATATTACCATTTCATTACCGTTTTGGTACCTTTCATACTGAACCCGTTTCACCCATAGAAAACAGTGGTTGTCATTATAAATGGACTTTTCTGGCCCACACATTAATAATTATTAATTCATTAATTATTAATTATTTGGATAGTCGTACGATGGAACCCAGCAGCTTAAAGCATTTTAACCATGTTTTGATATATGAGTGCATCCTTGACTGTCCCAGTTATTTGTCTGCAGATTTCCTCATCCCCTCTGATTCTTAGCAGCTCCCTCACCTCTTCATCACTCCAAGTTGCCATTGTATAATATATTTGCAGTAATAAAACGCTTCTAAACCCACTCTCATGTGTCTGATGTGTTTTTCCTCCAGCTTCCTACTTCTGCCTGGTGACATCACACATGGAGACAGCCTATCACCTCCTGTGTCTTGGAAATACCGTTTCAGAGCCTTTCACACTGCACAGTGAAACGGTTCTGAACCGGGTAGGACCCTGCTTTTTAACCGTTTCAAAATACCAGTATTTTGAAAACGGTAAATTCAAGGTGGCCCTTTCACATCGCAGCTAGAACCGTTTAGGAAGGCTGAAAAATCGGCAATTTACCGGGTTAAAGTTGCGGTGTGACAGGGGTATAAGTGTTTTTTTTATGTCTACCCTTATACTGCATTTCATTTATTGGATTATTAAAACCTTTTTATGGATTTATTCCTTGTTTAAAAACCGTATATCTTGGCCGGGATGCCCTGCATTCCATTAGCGTCAGATCGGAAGTTCCTTATGCGTACCACCAGCTCCTAAGAGTGATGTACTTCTGGTATCGGCTAGATACCTGTTGTACAATCCGAGAGTGCTACTGAGCACTCCTTCAGGAAGTTGTATATGCGTTCCACCAGCTTCTATACTAACGTACTTCCAGTATCCATAGAGTAGCCCCATATATATAACTCAGTAATCTATAAAACGTATCAAGCGTTCCATTTCCCTAAAAAGGGGCTGTGCTATGCGTTCCATACACTATTCACATGAAGTATACTGAAAGTAGGCAGGGCTTTTCTTTCCTTACACAAATCTACTATTTCCAAAGAAACTATTGTACAAACAGTTTAGTAAATTGCTAAGACATGATAGTACAGGGTCAAAGAAATCATTTGACTTTGAAATCTTTATTAAGTCCATAGGGAATGATGGTCCCTAATTTGTGAATCCACATCATTTCTGCCCTATCCAACATGCTCTCCTGATCTCTATCCTTCCAGTTAATCTTTACATGCTGAATCCCCGCCCCCCCCCCCCCCCCAAAAAAACAAAAAAAAAAAAAACGTTTTATAGCTTTTGTGTTACAGTTATGTGTGTGTTTAAAATGGTTGGATAAATTGTGTGTCTCCAGTCCCTTGGCAATATTTCTAGCATGTTCTTCCATGTGTGTTTTTGGAGCTCTCATCGTGCGTCCTACATATGCCAACACACACTTACATTCAATTAGATAGATAACGTTGCTTGTGTGACAGGTAATAAAATTCTTGATCTTATACTCTTTGGGTGGGATTCAAATGATATATCACGCCCAATTTCCTTTCTAAAATGATCTCTGTTATAGCGCATATTGCGCACATAGTGATCAGGTTTAGCTGTGTAAAGGGTTGGGTGCCTCCCTACTCTGGGGATAGCGAGCTAAAATAATGATAGCATGACCCTGAGGGCAGACACAGAACAGGTGTGGAAAGGGGTGAAAATAATTGAATCCTGCCCTTGATTACCTAATTTAAAGCTTGATGTTTTAGAGATGTTACCAGGAACAAGTTTACACATAGCACAACTCCCACATCTATAAAATCCCTCAGATCTTATTGGGTTATTCCTGGTAACAGCTGGTTTTTAAATCAATCTACAATTCATATAAATGTGAGAGAATTTATCATTGAAGGTATTCGTTTCATCTTAAAGAATAATTATTATTTTTTTGAGGGAGAATACTATATACAATTAGTGGGAAGCACCATGGGGACCAAATTCGTGCCCAGTTTCACAAACCTCTTCATGGCCCATTGGGAGAACACCCATGTTTGGGTGTGTGTGTGGCTGGAGCGTCGAATTTGGTCCTCTGGCATAGGTTTATTGATGACATATTCTCATGGGAGGGCCCAGATACCTTGATGACTTTTTTTGATATGATGAACAATACTGATGCAGGTATTGAATTAACCTTTGATATCAGCAGGAGTAGTGTCAACTTCCTTGACATAACAATCTACTTAGAGAATAATAAATTAAAAATAAAAGGGTTTGTGAAACCTATGGACTCTCGGCAATATACAAGTAGGGAAAGTCAACATCATCCTAATTGGATTAAAGGGATTCCAAAAAGTCAACTGGTACGAATAAAGAGGAATTGCAATAATCCTGAAGACTATGAGAAACAAAGTGAAGTAATGATTGGTAATTTTCGGGCACAAGACTACATGGAGAGACAATTAGAAAAAGCAAAAACAGAGGTTTCTGTAATGGAGAGAAAAAATTTATTGCAAAAAATTCAAAATCAATATCCAAAACAACAGAAAGATAAAGGCAGATATGATTTAGCTTTTATCACAACCTTTGGTGCAAATTATAAAAATGTGGAAGCAGTTTTAATAAAACACTGGTATATCCTTGGAAAGGACCCTGTATTAAAAGATCTAATTCCTGAAACTCCAAAATTCATTTATAGACGAGCCAAGAATTTAAAGTCAAATTTAGTTCACTACCTGTTACCACAAATAACCCAATAAGATCTGAGGGCTTTTATAGATGTGGGAGTTGTGCTATGTGTAAATGTGTTCCTGGTAACATCTCTAAAACATCAAGCTTTAAATTGGGTAATAAAGAGTATAAGATCAAGAATTTTATTACCTGTCACACAAGCAACGTTATTTATCTAATTGAATGTAAGTGTGGGTTGGCATATGTAGGACACACGTCGAGAGCTCTAAAAACACGCATGGGAGAACATGCTAGAAATATTGCCAAGGGACTGTTGACACAATTTATCCAACGATTTTTAACACACACATAACTGTAACACAAAAGCTATAAAACATTTTTTGGGGATTCAGCATGTAAAGATTAATTGGAAGGATAGAGATCAAGAGAGCATGTTGGCTAGGGCAGAAATGATGTGGATTCATAAAGTAGGGACCATCGTTGCCGATGGACTTAATAAAGAATTCAAAGTCAAATGATTTCTTTAAACCCTGTACTATCATGTCTTAGCAAATTACTAAACTGTTTGTA
Source organism: Pseudophryne corroboree (assembly GCF_028390025.1). NCBI lineage: Eukaryota > Metazoa > Chordata > Amphibia > Anura > Myobatrachidae > Pseudophryne > Pseudophryne corroboree. The sequence goes on from NC_086453.1 coordinate 342,570,633, forward strand.
CAATAGTTTCTTTGGAAATAGTAGATTTGTGTAAGGAAAGAAAAGCCCTGCCTACTTTTGCTATAATATAACGTTCAGTATACTTCATGTGAATAGTGTATGGAACGCATAGCACAGCCCCTTTTCAGGGAAATGAAACGCTTGATAAGTTTTTTAGATTACTGGGTTATATATATGGGGCTACTCTATGGATACCGGAAGTACGTTAGTATAGAAGCCGGTGGAACGTATATACAACTTCCTGAAGGAGTGCTCAGTAGCACTCTCGGATTGTACAACAGGTATCTATCGGATACCGGAAGTACATCACTCTTAGGAGCCGGTGGTATGCATAAGGAACTTCTTGTCGGACGCTAATGGAACGCAGGGCGTCCAGGCCGAGTTATACGGTTTTTAAACAAGGAAGAATACATAAAACGGTTATAATAATCCAGTAAATGAAATGCAGTATAAGGGTAGACATAAAAAAACAACACTTAATGGGGAGATTATAAACAAGTTTAAAAACGCCTACAGGAGTGACATGCAGGAAGCTATTAAACTTTCAAATACACTAGGACATAGGTTCTCAAACTCGGTCCTCAGGACCCCACACAGTGCATGTTTTGCAGGTAACCCAGCAGGTGCACAGGTGTATTAATTACTCACTGACACATTTTAAAAGATCCACAGGTGGAGCTAACTATTTCACTTGCGATTCTGTGAGGAGAACTGCAAAACATGCACTGTGTGGGGTCCTGAGGACCGAGTTTGAGAACCTGTGCACTAGGATGTTGTTTTTCTGTTTTTTTGATATTTTATTGTGATAATATATTACATCCCTATATGTTTATTTAAATGAAGTGCCTGATTTTGATATAATGAGAACATTTGAAAGTATGAAAGGTCAGAAGGTACTTCCGGGTCATTTTGAGTATAAATATGGATGTATGCAGGTTGAGGACCAAACTGCCCTGAGGAAGAGTGAATAACTTGAAACATGTTGGCGGCATCTTGGTCCACGCACCTGCATCCATAATTCTTGGGGGAACACGCCGTGTCCTGCTGCCGGTGAATAGTGTGGAGGGAGGAAAGAAGGGCTCCGGAAACCTCCCATTGATAGCTCACTCCATTGCTCCTTGCCAGGAGCTTGGCACGGTACAGCTCCATTTTATTTTGAGTCTATGGTGGAAACTCCGTTTGTATCAAATGAAAAACACCACTGTATTCTTGTTTCTGGCATGATACAATTTCATTTTTAACTTGAGTCTATGGTGGAAACTATTTGTATTGAATGAAAAACACCACCATATTCTTGTATTTTACTGAGAATAAATAGTTTTTTTTAGAAAAGAAATACTACACTGTGGGGGTCATTCCGAGTTGTTCGCTCGGTAGCTGCTTTTAGCAGCATTGCACATGCTAGGCCGCCGCCCTCTGGGAGTGTATCTTAGCATAGCAGAATAGCGAACAAAAGAGTAGCAGAATTGCGATTAAATAATTCTTAGCAGTTTCTGAGTTGCTCGAGACTTACTCCTACACTGCGATCAGCTCAGCCCGTTTCGTTCCTGGTTTGACGTCACAAACACGCCCTGCGTTCGGCTAGCCACTCCCCTGTTTCTCCAGACACTCCCGCGTTTTATCCTGGCATGCCTGCGTTTTTCTGCACACTCCGAGAAAACGGTCAGTTGCCGCCCAGAAACATCCACTTCCTGTCAGTCACACTCCGATCACTTCAACAATGAAAATTCTTCGTTCGGACGTGAGTAAATCTACTAAGTTTTGTGCTAAAATACTTAGCGCATGCACACTGCGTACCATGCGCATGCGCATTTTTGCCTTAATCGCTCCGTTGCGAAAATCGTCAACGAGCGAACAACTCAGAATGACCCCCTATATGTATTTCCTCTTCTTTTTTATACATGTCCTGGGAACAATTGTGCAAGCCTACACATCTTCGTGCAGAGGAGACGTTTGAACTAAATTGAGGACAATACCTTTCGGAAAAATTAATTGATAATACACTTGGACTTTTTATTGATTTTTTTTGTTTTATTTTGCTATTTATTGGAAAATATTCTTTATTTTTATTTTTTTTACTTTAAGTGGTAGCGCCAGAGGTATATTCAACTTCCATATTGGAGATATACAGTATGCCCCATACAGGGATAATATAATCCTCTTGCATGTGAAACCTGCTAAATGTTGGAACATTAAGAAATTTGAATTAAATATTAAAAGAAAGTAATAAAATAGTGTACAGTGTGTACATCATGGTACAGTACTCTCAGTGGGGCAGATGTATTAACCTGGAGAAGGGATAAAGTGATAAAGCAGTGATAAGTGCAAGGTGATAAGGAACCAGCCAATCATTATGGATTTGAAACATAACAGTTAGGAGCTGACTGGCTGGTGCGTTATCACCTTGCACTTATCACTGCTTTATCACTTCTTTATTCCTTCTCCAGGCTTAATACATCTGCCCCCTAATGTGGAGACATACAGCCTTTAATAGACAGAGATCTTTTCTCCCCAAATAATGCTTCATTTAAAAAAAACGGTGGCTTTAATTGGTTAGATGTTCCTCTTGATATAATGAATGTTGTCCTACTAACTTGTGAGATGCATAATAGATATTATATACTGTATAGTGCCTACTATGTTAAAATTAAAAAAAATAGCTAACTACTGTGCAATAAAATACATTTGAATTCTTACAGTTCAATGACTCAAATACATTTGCAATTCAGTGTTGTTATACATTTTTAAATAAAACAATATTTTTAATTTAAGAGTTTCAACTTTTTTTTAAGATTTATTGGCAAACTGGCTCACACTGGTGGAAACTGGAAACCATTTATACTGCAGCACTGGTAGATTCTCCATTACCTTAAAAATGCTCCCACATGCTATTCAAATCTCCTGACATGCCACCTTTAGTCTGCAGAAGAAGTAGCCAGGCCACGAGGTGCACTACTCTTCCTCCCGGTGTCGGACTGAGGCATTAAGGGCCCACTGGGGAAATGCATTTTTAGGGGCCCATGTTTAGGGGTGTGGCCAAACTTCAGAGTTTTGGCTAACCATTAAAGAGTGCATGGACTGCTAATGCATGCATTATAACAGGGGTGGGGAACCTCCGGCCCACGGGCCGTATAACGCCCGCGAAGCCGTTTGCTCCGGCCCACCCACTTCTCTCAGTGAGACAAGCCACCGCTCAGTCCGGCGGCAGCGTGTCTCAGCTGTCAGAACAGGGAGGAGTGCGGCTGTAGGGTGGAAGCAGCGGCGTGTAGGACTTGAAACCAGCTGCCGGTTCGTGAGCCAATCAGAGCTCGCGGACCAGCAGCCAATCAGGAGCCGTGGCTGCCGGTCCGCGAGCTCTGATTGGCTCTCGAACCGGCGGCTGGTTTCAAGTCCTACACGCCGCCGCCCAACATAGCCGCGCTCTCCTCCGTGTCCCACCGAAAGGAGCGGTAAGCAGCACGGGGGGGGGGGGGCATCTGTATACCTGGCACTGTGGGGACATCTGTATACCTGGCACTGTGAGGGGCATTTTTATACCTGGCACTGTGGGGGCATCTGTATACCTGGCACTGTGGGGGCATCTGTATACCTGGCACTGTGAGGGGCATTTGTATACCTGGCACTGTGGGGACATCTGTATACCTGGCACTGTGAGGGGCATTTGTATACCTGGCACTGTGGGGGCATCTGTATACCTGGCACTGTGGGGGCATCTGTATACCTGGCACTGTGAGGGGCATTTGTATACCTGGCACTGTCGGGGCATCTGTATACCTGGCACTGTGGGGGCAATTGTGGATCTGGCACTGCACTATTGGGGGCATATGTGTATTACGTCCCATTTTAACTGGCCACACCCATTTTTTTGGCGCGCACACACAGTACCTCTAAGGGGCAGACCTACTGGGGGGCAGGGTAATTTTTTAAGTTGAGAATTTTTGTATGGCCCCCGAAGGATTTTATAAATATCCAAATGGCCCTCGGTAGAAAAAAGGTTCCCCACCCCTGCATTATAATGTAACAGATTAAACACAGAAATTCACTGTAGAGAATACACCATAGTCCTGTGCAATATAAGGTCATATATGTATAATGTATAATTCAAGTGCACAGTCTGGAAGCTGATTCCCTGGAGGAGGTGGGGGACCACCGGTGGTTTCCCCTGATCCCCTGTGGGCCAGTCCAACCCTGCTCCCTCCTACTCTATGCTGTGCGACATCCCTGGGTTCAGTGTGGTGGAAGTCACTGGCTCCCACCCACTCTTATATTCTGCTTTATGACAAAAAGTAGAGAATAAGTCAAGAATGAGGGCACAGAACTGTGGGCCGCAGGAGAAGACTCACTGAGCTGCCTGTGGCCCACCACCATGACAGTCAGGTGTAAGTTCATAAATCATCTTTACTAGTAACCAGGCCCGGCGCTACCCGCTCAGCGAAGGGATGCAGTGCAGGGAGGCGCTGGGACGGAGAGGCGCTCCCCCTGCTCTGCATTCCTTCCCTGCTGCGCCGTCCTGTCCCCCCTGCTGCTGCTGCGCCTGTATGACAGGCACTGGCAGCGGCGATTGTAGCATTAAAATCCTCCTCCCTCCCCTCCCCTCCCCTCACCTGTGTGACAGGACAGCGCTGTGTATGGGACAAAAGGGGGCGGAGCTACACGGGATGGAAGGGGCGGGGCTAAACGGGACCGAAGGGGCGGAGCTACACGGACCAGGCTGCTATAGTGTACAGACTCAGAGGGAGACTGGCTTAGGTAAGTGAAGGGTGAGAGGGAAGTGTGTGTGCTTTAAGGACGCTACTACTACAGGGGGGGGCATTACGTGTAACGTCGCTACTAATGGGGGGGCCATTACGTGTAACGTCGCTACTAATGGGGGGGCCATTACGTGTAACAACGCTACTACTAGGGGGGTCATTACGTATAAGGACGATACTACTACTTGGGGGGGCATTATGTATAGGATGCTACTATTACTTGGGGGGCATTACATATAACAATACTACTACTACTTGGGGGGTCTTACGTATAAGGACGCTACTACTACTGGGGGTGCACTATGTATAAGAATGCTACTACTACTGGGGGGGCATTATGCATAGGGATTCTACTACTACTGGGGTGCATTACATATAAGGACGCTACTACTACTTGTGGGGCATTACGTATAAGATGAATAAGATTGTGCTACATTGTGGCGTAATTTTGAATGGGGGTACTATTGTGTGGCCATGCCCCTTACTTGTGAGACCACACCCCTTTTCCCGGTGCGCGCCAAAGGAATATGGGAGGGCGCAAATTTATAGTTTGCAGGGGGGCGCCGAACACCCTAGAACCGGCCCTGCTAGTAACAATAAAACACTGATACCTAAATACAATGTAAAGTTAGTTAAGCCCACTCCTGTCTTTAAAGTCCTTAAATCCTCTGAGAATTGCTCTGATTCGGTAACATTTTCCCTGGCTGCGTAGGCAGGCGCACCACTGCCATGATTCCGATCGCAACACAGGCAACGTCACTTTTCCGCCACAAAAACATCCGTGACACTCCTGCATTTCCTGCTCCAATCCCCCCCCCCCCCCAACGTCACTTCGCTGCACCCGAATGCCTACTGCCTGTTAATCTTTAATTGCATAATGAAAGCACACGCATGCGCAGATGGCCGAAAAGCAGCTGTTTGCAAATTTCTCAACACTGCGTCCATCTCGGAATTGCCCCCTTTGTGTACACTTTCAATTCCCAGATTGTGGGTCCTTGTTATGATGTAAAAGGAAATGATCTGAGACACTGTGGGTAGGGTGACAACTCCTGATGTTATACATATACTGGTTTATTCTTCCTCTAAGTTTACTTTTTGTGAGACCTACACTCTGTACTGTAGGCTGCATAGACATTCATTAAGGAAAAACACATAAAAAAAAACCCAGGTGCTTATTGTGAATGTTCAATTCAAACCAGCTGCAGCTCTCCCACAATTTGTGGGTCGCTGAATCCCGAAAAGTGAAAACTGGAGGAGAGCAAAGAGAGTGAGCGTAAAAGGAATATATTTTATATATATATATATATATATATATATATAAAATTCATTCATGAAGGTAGGCTAAAACTTCTGTGTTGCAGCTGATGTTATTTTCTCATATGGAAAAATGTTTCCAATTGTTCTTGATTGGGATGTTACAGCTTTTGTGGTCAATTTCCAAGGTTCTTATTATCCATGCAGGTGTTACAGTGGAACTGTCCCATGTTACCTTGCTTTTCATTTGTTCTCTAATAGAATACAGCTAATGGTCAAGATGCATGAAAGTTGTCATGCCTTCTTATAGATAATTCTTGGCTTGGTAGGCACCACTTTTGTGAGATCTGCATCTCCTTTCCCTCTCTCAGATCACAACCTTATCACCTGCATGCTCTCCTCCATTACTTCAAACTCAATGTCCCTGAAGTCTACCAAGCCGCCTCTAACCCGCAGAAATATTAACGCTACTAATTTTCAATAACTATCTACCTCTCTGCAACCACTGCTCTCACCAATTTCTACATTCACCTCTCCTGAGACTGCTGTGTCACACCTTAACCAAACTCTAGAAACAGCACTTGATGAACTGGCTCCAGCTACCCATCACACTCCACCTAGACTTAGATGTCAACTGTGGCACTCTAAATACACTAGACAACTCTCAAGTAAAGTAGAACGCCAGTGGCGTAAATCTCGTAGTTCAAGTGACTTTCTCACATATAAGACCGTGTACCACTCTTATCGTAATGCTCTGGACATTGCCAAACAAACATATTTTCAATCTCTCATCTCTGCTCAAGCCTCTAACCCCAAGTGACTTTTTAATACATTAAAATCACTTCTTGTCCCTCCCTCACCCAATCCACCAACCATTGTCAGTGCGCAAGATCTTGCTTCCTATTTCAAGGACAAGATTGATAAGATCAATGAAATGAAATGGTATGCTCTTCCACAGCAAGTGATGTGCTCAATTCCCTGCCTGAACCCTCTAACACCTTCTCTTCATTTGATCCTACAAATTAAGATGAAGTATCTGCACTCTTTTCATCTGCCTACTCTACTACCTCTCCCCTTGACTCTGTACCCTCACAAATTAGTAAAACTCTGTCTGCTGTGCTCATCCCAACCTTAACTAAAATCTGTAATCTCTCTCTGTCTACTGGTATCTTTCCTTCTCTGTACAAGCATGCAGTGATTACTCCCATTCTGAAAAAACAAAACCCTGACCCGAACACTCTCTCTCAAACTACCGTCTCATCTCTCAGCTCCCATGCCCCTACAAGCTACTTGAGTAACTTGCCTACACTCGCCTCACACACTTTTTTAACTCGTATAACTTATTGGACCCACATCAATCAGGCTTTCACTCCCAACACTCCACAGAGACAGCACTGACTAAAGTAGTGAATGATCTGGTCACTGCGAAGTCTAAAGGCCACTACTCACTACTTATTCTTCTAGATCTCTCTGCTGCTTTTGACACTGTTGACCACTCTCTTCTCATACAAACACTGCAATCCCTAGGTCTTCAGGACACAGCCCTCTCTTGGTTCCTATCCTACCTATCTAATTGCTCTTTCAGTTTCCGTTTCTCTGAATCCACCTCCTCTTCGCTACCTCTTTCAGTTGGAGTACCGCAGGGCTCAGTCTTAGGTCCTCTGCTTTTCTAAATCTATACCTCCTCTCTTGGGAAACTAATCAGCTCTTTTGGATTTCAGTATCATCTGTTCGCAGATGATACTCAAATCTACCTATCCTCCCCTGATTTGTCTCTGTCTGTATTAGGCCGGGTCACTGACTGCCTCTCTGCCATTTCATCTTGGATGTCATCTCGCCACCTCAAACTTGATATTTCCAAAACAGAGTTAATTATATTTCCACCAGCCAATAGCAGTTACCAACCTGATATTTCTATCACTGTTGAGAACTCTACAATCAGCCCTACACGACAAGCTCGCTGCCTAGGTGTCATACTTGACTCAGAACTGTCCTTTTCTCCCTACATTCAATCTGTCTCAAAACCATGTTACATGCATCTAAGAAACATAGCTAAAATACGATCATACCTTACACAAGACACTGCTAAAACTCTAATCCATGCTCTCATTATCTCCCGCATTGATTATTGCAATAGTCTTCTTACTGGTCTTACTAAGAAGAGACTCTCACCATTACAATCCATTCTGAATGCAGCTGTGAGGCTAATATTCCTGGTTAGACATTCATCGTCTGCAGGCCCACTTTGTCAGTACCTCCATTGGCTACCTGTATTCTATCGTATTCAATATAAAATACTGTTACTTACACACAAGGCTATTAACCATACTACACCAACATAAATCTCTTCACTTATCTCAAAATAACTCCCAACACGACCCCTTCGCTCTTCACAAGATCTACGTCTCTCATCTACACTCATTACTTGCTCCCATGCACGATTACAGGACTTTCTTCAGGCTGCACCCACTCTGTGGAATTCCCTACAATGCACAATAAAACTCTCCTCTAGTCTTCAAACCTTCAAGCATTCCCTGAAAACTCACCTATTCAGACAAGCTTATCAAATTCCAGAACCGCTCACATTACCTTCATAGCTCTCCTATCCAGTTATATCCTCACAGTACAGTCCACACATCCCCCACATATTTTCTTTTTTCACTCTCCTTTCCCCGGAACCTGGTTCATCACTGCTGTGATGTGATATCATGCAGCCCACCAAGAACCTTTACAATCTGGTGAACAACTATGCAATAGATAGCACTTGTCCTTGTGTATCAATGCCTATTTCCCCATAGATTGTAAGCTTGCGAGCAGGGCCCTTCTCCCTCTATGACTGTTTGTTTTTACCCAGTTTTGTCTTCTAATTATGTCCAGTTGTAAAGCGCAACGGAATTTGCTGCGCTATATAAGAAACTGTTAATAAATAATAATAATAATAATTAAGTCCTCTGCTTTTCTCTATCTGTACCACATCTCTTGGCAAACTAATCAACTTTTTCGGATTTCAGTATCATCTGTATGCGGATGATACTCAAATCTACCTATCCGCCCCAGAATTTATCACCATCTGTATTGGGCCGTGTCACTGAATGCCTTTCTGCCATTTCATCTTGGATGACATCTCGCCACCTCAAACTTAATATTTTCAAAACAGAATTAATTATATTTCCACCGGCCAATAGTAGTTTCCAACCTGATATCTCTATCACTGTTGAGAACTCTGCAATCATCCCTACCCCACAAGCTCGCTGCCTACGTGTCATTCTTGACTCTGAACTGTCCTTTGTTCCCCATATTCAATCTGTCTCAAGATCATGTTACATACATCTAAGAAACATATCCAAAATACGACCATATCTTACACAAGACACAGCAAAAACTCTAATCCATGCTCTCATTATGTCCCGCATTGATTATTGTCATAGTCTCCTGACCGGTCTTCCCAAACATAGGCTCTCACCACTACAATCCATTTTGAATGCAGCTGCGAGACTAATATTCCTTGCTAGACGTTCATCGTCTGCAGATCCGCTCTGTCAGTCCCTCCATTGGTTACCAGTATTCTACCGTATTAAATATAAAATTATTTTACTGACATACAAGGCTATTAACCAAACTGCACCAACATATATCTCTTCACTCATCTCAAAATATCTCCCTACCCGACCTCTCCGCTCTGCACAAGATCAGCGTCTCTCATCCACACACATTACTTGTTCACACACAAAATTAAAGGACTTTATCCGGGCTTCACCCACTCTGTGGAATGCCCTCCCATGCACAATAAGACTCGCCTCTAGTCTCCAAACCTTTAAACGTTCCCTGAAAACTCACCTATTCAGAAAATCCTATCAAATTCCAGACCCAGCCACATAACCTTCAGTGCTTCCCTATCTAATTACATCCTCTCTGTACTGTATACATAACATCACATATTTTGTCTTTCTTTACTCTCACACCCTTCTGACACTTGGCCAACATTGCGGGGTGATCATACCATACAACCTATTAAGAACCTAGCAATCTAGTGGACCATTATGCAATAGGTGGCATCTATCCTTGTGTATCAATGCCTATTTCCCTATAGATTGTAAGCTTGCGAGCAGGGCCTTCCTACCTCTATGTCTGTCTGTTTTTGCCCAGTTTTGTTCTATTACTGTTGTTCCAATTGTAAAGCGCAACGGAATATGCTGCACTATATAAAAAAACGTAATAAATAATTAAATAAGAGTATGGGGGAAATTTACTAAGCAGTGATAAGAGAAGTGAGCCAGTGGAGAAGTTGCCCATGGCAACCAATCAACACTGAAGTAAAATCTCTAATTTGCATTCTATAAAATGATACAGAGATGCTGATTGGTTGATGGGGCCACTTCTCCACTGGCTCACTTCTCCGCTCTTATCACTGTTAGTAAATGTCCCACTAAGTACCAATTCTTAAAAATCTCTTCAAGTTATTTGTGCTGCTGTTGTATTGCGTAATGAGGGGTGTTTTAGGGAAAATTGAAACTTTTTTTCTAGGTCTTCTCTATTTATTTGTCTTACTTTCTCAAGTGAATTGTCAGTACTTCTGGCATTGTAGTTTCTTTAATGGAATCTTTCTTTTAGTTTTTGACTGTGTTGCAGCAATTTCTTTTCAGTCTTTGAAACTGTTCTCCAGAAATATTCTGAATCCCCATGGAATGGTGGTTTCTTGTAGATAGAAGGTAATTATTGAAATACATCTACAGTATGTGATATATGTGCTGATTCCAAGTGAACAATATTCTTTGAAAATGTTCAAATCTAGGAAATTGACCTTGTCTTTATTGTGGTTACAGGTGAATTCTAAATTGAGGGAATTACTGATGAGTTATGACAGAAAAAGATTACAGTGTTGTTTCTTCTCCATCCCACATGCATAAAATAACATCTATATATCTTATCTATCCTTTAAGATCTTTGCAAATTGGTTATTGTTCCAAATCTGATCATTTCCCACTTTTCCACAAATAAATTTGCATTGCAACAGATAATAGCAACATTTTAAGCATGGTGCCACAAGTAACATCAGCAGTTGAACAGTGCAGCGTTACCGCCTGGGCTCAATACCACCACTGGTCACAAGATGACTGGAAACATGTAGCCAGGTTTGACGAGTGTGACTGTTTCAGGCAGATGGATAACGCAACTGACCCCATGTGCCAACAAGGGACAGTGCAGCTGTTATGGTGTGGGGTATTATCAGATGGCATGCATTAAGACCTCTAATATACCTGCAGACATCACTGACTGGCTGATGCTATCCTTGCGGATCATCTGTGCCCCATTATCATGCACTCAGGCAAGAGCAGGTACTTTCAGCATGGTAAGGTGTCATCACACAGGTCAGTATCCCGCAGATTATGGCTGGAGGAGCATTGCTCTAAATTTGGCATCAAGTATATTTTGTGGCATCAGAACAGGGTTCCTTGGAACCTGCCAGTAGGCCATGCCAGCACAGGTGTGTCCTTTAGCCTGGCAACAGCATAGTGGATGACTAGCAGTCTGTAACTTTACTTGCACAGATCCATTCTTACCTTCAGGCACTGAAAACAGACCAATGCAGATAGATATATGTAGTGACGACTCTAGAGGACAGATAGTTAAAGACTGTATGGCCTATACATTTTAATTTGTACAACAGCTACAAAGCATTTGTCTCCCTCTCTGACAGGGAACCAGTAGACAAGACTCAGAACAGATGAATGAAGAAAAGTGTGGTGAGGGGACTTTTAATATGATTTGTAAGGGTTTGAGAGGGTTACTTTACAGTAAGTATGGATCTAGGGAGCATATAAAGGGAATGTGGATGAGTCTGACCTCAAAAAATGGCATGTAGAGGACATGCGTAGATAGTGTCGAACTGGGGCATGGAGGGCCCATTGGGGGGATGCAGAGGTAAAGGCCCATGCTTAGGGGTGTGGCCAGCTACCACAGAAGCTTGGCTAACATGGTATGGGCCCCATGATAAATATATATAGTAAATATTGCTAGTGCATGCATGATAATGTACCAGATTAATAACTGCAATGCACTGTAGATAATTTGTATAATGTACAATTCAAGTGCACATTTGGGACCTTATCCATAGAGGAGGAGGTGGGCCCCCAGGCAGTGGGGCCCACCGGTGGTTTCCCCTGTACCCCTGTGGGCCAGTCCAACCCTGTGCATAGAAATAAGAATAGTGGGAAGGTGTGAGGTGCATTCAAGGGGCATGTGGAGAGAGGTCAGTTATAATGGGACACAGAAAAGGTGAGTTTGTACCCAAATTTGTTTTAACAATGAGTCCCTTGGGACCCACAAAATGATGAGCTTGATGCGATCACTGCAAGTACTGTAGTTCAATCCAACGTGCTCTGTCCTGTGCAAGGGCTTTTGTAATGTGTTAGGTGTAGGTGACCTATTTTAGAGGGTCTTCCTTTCAAGAAACTTCTTTGGTTGGAATTTTCCTTTACAAAATTAGTTTCTAAAATTTGTATGAGTTACACATGGATCCCCTCCCCAAAGGCATTTCTACACACGCTAATTCTCCTTTTAAAAGCAAGAAAAAAATTCACATTGATATTAAATAGTACATTTATATTTATATTACTCATAAAAGATTCACATAAAAATATGCAGAAATGAAATTTGTCACTTATTCAAAAATTAACCTACATGAAAACCCAGGATGAAACCTGCCGGGGCCAATATTTGTAGTTCTAAAAATGCATTTGGCTTCTTCTCTGGAAATAGGTGCCAGATAGTCTCCAAAATCTTGTTGAATTCCCAAAAATGTTAAACCTGTGAGGTCTCTGTTATGTTTCTCTAAAAAATGACTCTAGCATGGAGACTACCCCTTCCATATTGCAGGTCATGTGGTCTAGAATGTTATATATATTTTATTCAGATCTGGTATACAATAATTAACTTTTTTTTAATTAATGTGTTTATCTTCCATTGTGTAAGTTGCTCTTGGTGGGTACATAATTGTGTCTTAACAAATTTTGAAGATGTTTAAATTTTTAAAGATATTGCTGACTGATAATTTATTTCATGATGTAAGAATTGCTATAATATTGTGTAATCAAGGTGATGTGAAACTCGGTAGACTTCTATGTAGAGAATCTTTTTGATCCATGGCTCCAACATGCTTACACGTTTCCTTATACAGGTTGAGTATCCCATATCCAAATATTCCGAAATACAGAATATTCCGAAATACGGACTTTTTTGAGTGAGAGTGAGTTAGTGAAACCTTGTTTTTTTGATGACACAATGTGCACAAACTTTGTTTAATACACAAAGTTATTAAAAATATTGTATTAAATGACCTTCAGGCTATGTGTATAAGGTGTATATGAAACATAAATGAATTGTGTGAATGTACACACACTTTGATTATTGTACAAAGTTATAAAAAATATTGGCTAAAATAATCTTCAGGCTGTGTGTATAAGGTGTATATGAAACATAAATGCATTCTGTGCTTAGATTTAGGTCCCATCACCATAATATCTCATTATGGTATGCAATTATTCTAAAATACGGAAAAATACGATATCCAAAATACCTCTGGTCCCAAGCATTTTGGATAAGGGATACTCAACCTGTAATCTCTTTCTACTATTTTTTTAATTTTTCAGTTGATATGATCAGGGGTATATGCACCTACTGTAGGTTTAAACATTTATACTCTCCCCTGAATGTTCCCAGTCCAGTTGATGGTTTTATAACAAATTGATTAGAGTCTACCGCTATATGCCTGTCAGAGATTATGGCTCACATATGAAAATCTCAGCATCCTGAAGACCACCATCACTGTACAGTGTTTGTAGTGGCCACTAAATTTCTGAATTCTTCTTACTGGAATTTAAATATTCCAAACAATTTTCCAAGTCTTCTTACGTTCCATCCAAAATAAGCAAAATACATTGGGTGGACTCAGACATCACAACTGAGTTGTAGTTATATGCATTTGATTATCATTTGCCTCAGGGCACTTGCAAGGGGGCTCTTGAGTTGGTGGTCTAGGACCAATTAAAAAATTTTTATGGTCAATGTAATAGGCAAAACCAGTGCTTGTGGCTTCCAGTCATAAAATATGTGGACAAAAAGAAGCAAATCTTGACCCTCACTACATAATTGAACCTAAGGATGACATATAAACACAAATTACTTAATTTAATATTTTTTTAATTAAATTTCTCAATAAGAAACTTTTGGCCCAGGGGTGCCGTGACAAAAATTCTGATACTGTAGGGCGCCGTGATTCAAAAAAGGTTTGGTAACCACTGGATTAGAAAATTTTGTTATCTGTGTGGAGTACTGAAATAAGCTACAAGTGGACCACAAATATTACAATGGTCTCGATTTGGTAATTTAGGGTTCATGATTTGGCTAGAAGGAGAATAAGAATCATGCAAAAAGCCTTTAGGATCATTTCTGAAATTGGAAAACTAAAGGTTCACAATGTCAATGACCATGATCAAGGGCCCATTGTTCCATGAGTCAGTGCTACAGTATTTACACTGGCTGGGTGTGCAACATTTAGCATGGTCTGATGGGCAGAGATGGTAGATCATGAGCACTAATAATGAAATGGAGGCAAGTCACACCCAAGTGTTACATTTGATGCCCGATTGCAAAAAGAAGGCAGTGGCGCACGCAGGGGGGGTTCTGGTTACCCAGAAATCCCCCTGATGAACCAAAAAACTTTTCCAGATCTGCCAGCAGGCAGTGTCCGGTAGCTCTGATTGCGGGGGTGCCGCGGCTGGTGCAGAGACGGAGACAATGCTGTCGGACACTTTCTGCCTGTTGTGCTGTCAACCGCTGGCTGCAGAACTGCCCATTTGCTGGGCAGTGCGCAATCAGCACAGGCAAAGCACCCAGAGGGAACAAGAAGTTCAGAACGGGAGGAGGATCTGTACCATTCAGCAGCCCGGCACCTAGGAGCAGGAGAACTGGAGGAGGGCCGCAACTGCACTTATCAAAGGACAAGCTGCAATCTGTAATGTGTATGTAAGTATGCTACAGTATGTGTAATGAATGCTGTGTGCACTGGTGTTTCTATAACGGGTGCAGTGTGTGCGGTGCACACGGGGCCCTGAGTCCAGAGGGGGCCCCCACCGCACCCATTGGTAAAATACTTACCCCTCCGAAGTCCAGCGCTGGCATCCGCAGTGCCACTAGAACACAGTGAAAATGGCCCAGCGGCCATTTTCACGGCGTTCTGCACATGCGCAGTAGAGAGATCTCAGGGAAAATGGCAGCTGCGCCATTTTCCCGAAGATCTGCGCTTGCACAGTAGAGTCTGAGCCCTCTAGTGCTCAGACTCTACGGCGCTCCGGGCAGAGAGGAGGGGGCCCGACGGAGGAGGCTGAACACAGGCCTCCTCCTCTCTTAAAACGCCTCTGGCTGTGTGTATGTATGTACACTAAGCAAGTATGTATGTATGGTGTGTGTGTGTGTGTGTGTGTGTGTGTGTGTGTGTGTGTGTGTGTGTGTAAGTACAATGCGTGAATAATGCTGTGTGTCTCACATATTATTTATATATAAGTATGTCATGCCCTACAACATTTTAAACATAAAAATTGGTACAAACTAGGAAAGGGGCGTGGCCACATGTAAAAGGGGTGTGGCCACGTCCCTTTTCCTATACTTTCAATGAAAGTTTGGAGAGCCAAAAATCGGTACAGACCATAAAAAAATGGTACTCTACCTGCCAAAAAGGTACAGTTGGAGGGTATGGTATGTCTGGCACTCCACCTACCAGCAGAAATATAGACTTCGGTGCCCTCTGGAAGTGGTGTAGTGCAAATGTAGAAAGGCAGCGGCACTCAGATAACTTTTTCATTATTTAAATTGTATTAAAACGTTACAAAATATTACAAAAGTATGCCAACGTTTCAGGGCTCAAGCACCACAAAGGGCTGCTGGACCCCCCAAACGTCGGCATTAATACAAATTAATACAATTTGAATATTGAAAACAGTTCTGAGTACTGCTGCCTTTCTATATTTATACTGTGTATATATATATATATATATATATACACGCCAAGGTAATCCGCAGCACTCAGTAATAAATGGAGAGAGATATGGCAGAATAACTGCAACGTTTCGATATTTATTATATCGTCTTCAGGCACAACAGCAAAACAAACACATAACTGACCTTATATCCCGTCTCACCCACATGGCAGGGACCGCGTCCGGAAACAGGGGGACGGCGCACAAAAGTGACGTCATCACCACCCGTCCGTTACTAAGGTCCCGAGCCAAACACTTACAATAAAAACAAGTCAAAATCGGCTGATAGTTATCTCTCTCCATTTATTACTGAGTGCTGCGGATTACCTTGGCGTGTATATTGGATTTCAGCAAGAAATACCTAACGCTGGCACCGGGACTTGTAATCACTTTATTTGGAGTGCTCTCCGTGCATTGTGTTATATATATATATATATATATATATATATATAAAATATACATATGTGTGTGTATAATATATAGATGGAAACCCCCCAATAAAAATCCTGCGTTTGCCACTGAAAGGAGATTTTGTAGGTAGCATAGGACATGGTTTAGTAAGCTCATTTACACGTGGAGACATCCGGGTTGTATAGAAATGCTGCAAGACGGAAAGTTCTCTGGAAGCGTGCTGAAAATAATAACAAGCGTGTTTATTCTATAATAGCTCATTGTAAATAATGACACTGGATCATAAAAACGGATTTAAAAATAAAAAAAAATAAAGCTCAGAAACAAATTCACATAAACATTGTGCAAACAGATGACATTCCTCCAGACAAATGTGATTGTACCTTGTGCAAATATTTGGACTCTGAGTTGTTTATCAATAAAGTTTGTTTTGTTTTACAAACGGGAATAATGCATCTGTATGTATCATGTCTCTGCAAGCCCATATGGTTCCCTGCAAATCTCCTGTACATTGAAGGTCAAATTACCAGAATAAAAGCTACTACCATTATTACCAATTATATAAATAATAGTTCCCATACTAAGACAGAATTTGATCTATTTCATATTGCATTTACATTTCAGAAGCAGCTGTACGGTCTTGTTCCCTGTTATAAGTCATTCCCTACTCATTTGTTCCGTGTCAGCATTGCTGAATAATTAAACAGGTAGTCTAATTATTTATATAGTGCCTACATATAACACGGCGCTTTACATAGAATATTATGTCTTTGGTGTGTGGGAAGAAACTGGAGTACCTGTTGGAAAACCACATAAGCACAGGGAAAATATACAAACTCCCAGACAGGGCTACGGCCAACACTGAACTCATGACCCAGATGCTGTGAGGCTGTAGTGCTAACCACTGTGCAACCGTGATGCCCATCATATGTTTTCTGAAATATCTTCAGCTTTATAAGACTCTTGAAATATCCACACATTTCTGAACACGATTTAAATTTCTTCTATGGGAGATTACGTGCATTTCTGTTTTATTTGTATACTAACCGTTCTACCCATTTTTCACACGGGAGTTTCTGATTTTCACGGTTGTACATATAAATGAGTGCTAAAAATGTGGTAAATCTATAATGTAAATTTGAGATGTCTTAATGTAAGTAAATATTAATCCATGGTTCTTGGCATTACCCGAGGAGCACCCGTAGCAGATACAGTAAAACTTGACAGGACCATTTTTGTACTACACACTGGAGGTGCAATCCAAATTTTGATCCGATTGTCCATTTGGGCGTTATCCTTCATGCAACACAAGCCACGTATCGGTAATGTCAACCCCCTTTTCATCCCCTAAGGGGAGGTTTATTAAAATTCTAATTACGCAGCTTTCCTATTTCCAGCAGGCCGCGCTCACGTCCTGGCGGAAGAACAATCGGGATTCCGGTTGTCGGTATTTTGATGCCGGGATCCCGGCCTCTGTCCTGGTTTAGACGCTGGGCTTATGGCGTCCTTCGGGATACAAACCGCTGGGATCCCATACTTCGGGATATTAACTGCATCCCTTTCTCAGATGTGTGCAAGATGCATCCCACTGAGAATTGCTCGTAGATGCTTAAAGATGCATATATTTTTTGCAACATACAGTATGTGTAGATTGATAAAAAATGCTCCCACATTCAGACTTGTGTCATGCCCGCAATACCTACTGCAAAAGTCTTGTTTTGAATCAATAAATTATTATAAAAGCTGTGTTTTTCCATCTTCTGTTCGTTGTATGATTACAAAATAAATTGTGATTTTAAACCTTACATTATTATTTTATTATCCCCACCACATGGTATACTTGCAGTCAACGGCAAACACCACAGAATGTATGCAGTGTGATACAAAACAAATTCTAATTAGACAATGGGCAAAATCTACCAAGCAGCAAATTAAGCCGTTTTGTGAGACTTCACTGCAGATTAATGGTCAAAAACAGCGACTTTATTCAAAATCAGTTTTAAACTGCTATTGATGTCCATCTTTTTGTAAACCTCTATCCCGCTTCATAAACGCATAGTTTAAAAGTGCTTTATGGATAACTAGAAACCGTGTAGACATTTCTAGATGATTTTGCTACTTGAATGGGGGTAAAAAAAAAAAATTCCCCCCACCATCGTGCCACCCAGTACTAGGCCAATCAGCATGAGGCTGGAGTCCCTAGGGAAGCAGCCCTCCCTCCCAGAAGACCCAACCCTGTACTGATAGTACTAGGGCTGTTCCCCACGCCACATGAGTGGTTAGTGTGGAGTTAATAAATACAGATGAAAAATAGTATTAACGCTGTTCTTTACTGCCGCACTACAGGTCCAGCTGGCACTGTCAATCTAAATGACTGCCAGGGCATGCTGGCATTTGGAGAACCAGTTCCTTTGGCAGTTACATGCTGAACCAGCAGCTGCATCTAATCTGCAGATTCCCGCTCCTGCCAAATATGATGGTGATCCCAAGGCTTGTCGTGATTTCCTTAATCATGTTCCTTTCAGAGATGCATGCAAGTCCGCCTTGCCCGAGCTGATGCAACTTTGAGCATCTATGAGCAATTTAGAGTCTTAGGTATCTCAGCTGCATCTTCACATGTGGAAGAGAGGAAGTAACAGGGCAGACACTGGACATGTCACGCAACGGTGAAATGGGATTACAGACAGCATGTAGGTGGAATTGCGTGCTATTCAAAATTGAACATACGCAGACATCTGTCCTATTTCATATGGAACTTGAACTCTATGTTGGTCCACTTACAATTTTACAAATTATTAAGCCGGTGGCCAATAGGCTAAACTTCTCTTCGCAACTACAGTTCCTTCCATATAGCTTCAATGAAAACATTAATGATTAACCATATTTTTTCCTTTTCAGTAGTATGCCACCAGTGATTGAGACCCAACATGATAGTGACATTGAGGTCAAGCAAAAGCCTTTACTCTAGGACTTTATGAGGAAAAGTTAATTCTTGGTCCACTGGAAAGGATACTGACCTGAAGAATTCCCTGGATAGATGTAGCTATTGTACATTCCGTGGTCTTTAGGGGAATTTATACTCCTCATCTCTAGGACCATTCCTGACAGTCATGTCTGGCACTCCCAAAGAGGGCTGAGACCTGGCTTTCATTATCAGTGAGGGCCTTACCTCCTTGGAGGGTGTCCTGATGAATACCTGCACCATATTAGTTTCTGCACCTCTGCAGAGAGTAGCGTCAAATGTGATGGATCAGTGCTGCCCTGGGGAATTCCTGACAATATGAGGAATGAAGCAAATTGTAGACTGAAAATGATTTGGTCAAAGGGCAGAAGGACAAGCAGTGGACCTCCCCCACGATAATGCAGACCTACTAAAAGAATAGTTGCCCCTACTATATTAGAAATTAAATTTCTATTGTAAGAGTTGTTGTTCTGCACTTATTTATTGTGTTTATTTAGTTGCTATTTGAGATTCCTATTAAACACCATCCAAGCTGATGTACCATCACCCATTGGGATGACACACGACGCACACACCTTGACCGCTGCATCTGCAGGTGGTACTGTAGAAGGTGTCTACAGCTGGTAACTGTGTGTGGCAAGGGAGAACACATTCAGAGGGTGAGTGTAGATATGGCTCTGGTGTTTATAGGGGGGACCGGTGGGCAGAGGGCGTTTCTTTTTTCTTTAACTAAATCTTGGTCTCGCACGCACCAATGTGATGATCGAATGTTTATGAGCACTTGATTTTATTACATGGATGAACCATGTCTGTAATCGTCTGTGTGAGGAAACATTCCTAGAATAACACAGAAAGCCGGCCCCACTGAGCATGCATGCAACAGAAAAAGGATGACAACTTAATAGTTGAAAGGCAGGATATAGTAGATCAGTTGCTTGTTCAGCCCAACAGTATCTCATAAAACCAGTAAATTCCATTAACATTCCTGAGTATGACCAATGGTTTCTCTTACAGCTTCTGATTGTCAATAGCATTACCACATCAGCACATCACAACTAAACCCTCCAGATCAGTCCTGCCACTTCACTGCACTCTATCGCCCTGCCACCCCCTCTTACACGTCCTGACACTTTCAGGTTTACACACACAATACTGGGCGATTAGCAGACCAAAGCTGACGGTTCAGTTCTAAATAAAAGTGCTCATCTCAGCTCATTCCTATGCTAGATGTCCTGACACTTGCTGTGCCCAGCGACTAATACATTATGTCTGCAAGTGCATTAACTTATAGTTACAGCTAGGGCTTGTCTTCACTTTATTATTGTAAAAATATGAATTTAATACTTGCTGGTAATTCCTTTTCTCGTAGTCCGTAGTGGATACTGGGGAACTGTACTTTAGTGGGGTATAGATCGGGTCCACTTTAAAACCTTTAGTGTATGTGTGTGTGTGTGTGTGTGTGTGTGTGTGCTGACTCCTCCCTCTATGCCCCTCCTACCAGACTCAGTCTAGGAAAACTGTGCTCGAGGATACGGACAGACCATGAGAGGAGAAACATATACAATAGCGGTGAGGCACAAGCCAACACACAACCAAACAAACATGAGCGCTAACCGAACAGAGGATAGCGACAACCAGCATAACAAGGACAGCAAAGCTAATCCAACATAGTAAAGGGGCCGCAACTGCGGCCCAACCAACACTTGCATCCAGCAATCAGGATACGTAGCACTGAGGTGGGCGCCCAGTATCCACTACAGACTACGAGAAAAGGAATTACCGGTAGGTATTAAATTCCTATTTTCTCTTACGTCCTAGTGGATACTGGGGAACTGTACTTTAGTACCGTGGGGAAGTCCCAATGCTCCCAAAACGGGTCAGAAAATGCTGAGACCCCTGCAAAACCATCTGACCAAACTGAAGGTCCTCCTTAGCCAAGATGTCGAACCTATAGAACTTCACAAACGTGTTCAAACCAGACCTAGTAGCAGCTCGGCACAACTGTAAAGCCGAAACACCCTGGGCAGCCACCCAGGAAGAACCCACCGACCTTGTCGAATTGGCCTGAATAGATGTCGGCAAAGGCAGAGCCGCCAAAGTATAGGCCTGTCGAATAGTCAACCTGAGCCAACGAGCAATAGATTGCTTAGAAGCCGGCCGACCAATTTTGGTGGCATCATAACCGACAAACAGCCGTACTTTTGACATAAATCCTCAGAGCCCTCACCACATCCAAGGACACTGGGCCACAGAAACGTCAGCCAACACCAGAACTACAATCGGCTAATTCACGTGAAAGGCTGACACCACTTTAGGCAAAAACTGAGGCCGGGTCCTGAGCTCAGCCCTATCTTCATGAAAAATCAAGTACGGGCTTTTACAGGATAAGGCCCCAATTCAGAAACTCGTCTTGCACACGCTAATGCCAGCAACATGACAGTCTTCTAAGTGAGAAATTTCAAGTCCACCTTCTGTAAGGGTTCAAACCAGTCTGATTGAAAAAAGGACAAAACCACATTTAGATCCCATGGAGCCATGGGAGGGACGAAGGGTGGCTGCAGATGAAGAACTCCTTTCAGGAAAGTTTGCACCTCCGGCAACAATGCAAGTTGTTTCTGGAAGAAAATAGAGAAGGCCGAAATCTGTACTTTGATGGAGCCCAACCATAGGCCCACATCCACACCTGCTTGCAGGAAAAGCAGAAAACGACCAATCCGAAATTCCACGGGAGAAACTTTTCTTCCCTCACACCAAGAAACATATTTTTTCCAGATACGGTAGTAGTGTTTCGATGTAACCACCTTCCGGGCCTGTACCATAGTGGAAATAACCTTAGGAGGGAGACCCTTTCTGGCTAGAATCTCCCTCTCAACTTCCAAGCCGCCAAACGTAGCCGCTGTAAGTCTGGATAGACGAATGGACCTTGTTGTAGAAGATCCTTTTGAAGCTGCAGAGGCCAGGGTTCCTCCAGAGACATGGTCAGGAGGTCTGTGTACCAGGCCCATCGAGGCCAATCCGGGGCAATTAGAATTGCCTGAGCACTTGCCCTTTTGAGTCTTTTTAGAACCTTTGGAATGAGCGGGATTGGAGGGAACAGGTAAACAAACTGGTAAGTCCATGGGGTCATCAGCGCGTCCACTGCCACAGCCTGCGGATCCCTTGTTCTGGAACAGTAACGGTGTATCTTCTTGTTGAGACGAGAAGCCATCAGGTCTATCTGCAGACACCCACACTGGTGAACTAATTGTTGAAACACCTGAGGATGAAGGCCCCATTATCCTGGATGAAGGTCGTGCCTGCTGAGGAAGTCCACCTCCTAGTTGTCCACTCCTGGAATGAATATGGCTGAGATGGCCCTTGCATTGGCCTCTGCCCAGAGGAGTATTTTGACACTTCTCGCATTGCTGCTCTGCTTCTTGTTCCTCCCTGTCGGTTTATGTACGCCACCGCTGTGGCGTTGTCCGACTGTACTTGGATGGCTTGATCCTGGAGAAGGTAGGAAGCTTGAAGAAGGGCATTGTATATTGCCCTGAGTTCCAGGACATTGATCGGTAGTGCAGATTCCTGACTCGACCACCATCCCTGGAACTGGGCCCCTTGAGTCACAGCCCCCCAACCTCGGAGGTTGGCATCCTTTTGTCAGTAGAATCCACAACTGGGTATAGAAACTCCAGCCTACCACCAGGTGAGGAACTTGTAGCCACCAGGACAGAGAAATCCGTGCTTTTGGAGACAGGGTCACCATCTGATGCATGTGCAGGTGAGATCCTGACCACTTGTCAAGCAAATCCAGCAGAAAAGGCCGGGCATGAAACCTGCCATATGGGACTGCCTCGTATACAGCTACCATTTTACTCAGCAAGCGTATGCAAAGATGTATTGAGACCTTGCGTGGTCTGAGCACTAAGCGCACCATACTATAGCTTGGAGAGCTAAAGCCTTCTCCATAGGGAGAAACACCTTCTGAGACACCGTATCCAGTATCATCCCCAGGAACTGAAGATGCTGGGATGGTTCCAAGTGAGATTTTTAGAAAATTTAGGATCCATCCATGATCCATCAGCAGACGAGTCGTCAGGGCGATGCTTTGCAGCAGACATTCCCTGGACACTGCTTTTATCAGGAGATCGTCCACGTAGGGGACAATGTTGACCCCCAGTTTGTGCAGTTGTAGTATCATCTCCGCCATGACCTTCGTGAAGACCCTTGGAGCTGTGGAGAGACCAAAGGGTAAAGCCTGAAACTGAAAGTGCCTGTCCAAGATGGGGAACCTGAGGTAAGACTGGTGAGGAGGCCACATAGGGATGTGCAGGTAAGCATCCTTGATGTCTAGGGAAACTAGAAATTCTCATTCCTCCAGACCGGACACCACTGCCCGCAGGGATTCCATCTTGAATTTGAATACCCGCAGATAAGGGTCCAAAGCTTTCAGATTTAATATGGGCCGTACCGAACTGTCCGGCTTTGGTATGTCAAAAAGATTGGAGTAAAACCCCCTGTTGCGTAACGGAGGAGGTAATGGAACCACTACTCCCGCCAGTAAAAGTTTTTGAATGGCTTCTTGCAAGGTAACTCTTGCTGCGGGTAAAGCTGGCAAGCTTGACCTGAAAAATCCATGAGGAGGGAGTGTTTGAAATTCCAGCCAGTATCCACGAGAAATGAGGTCCCTCACCCAAGGATCCTGGCAGGACTGTGCCCACACCTGGGCGAAGTGCTGAAGGCGATCACCTACCGGAAAGTCCCCCTATTGTTGCAGCCAACCGTCACATGGAAGGCTTTGTGGTAGAGGTTCCGGGGTTTTGGCTCAAGGAAACTGCAGCTGCAGGTTTTCGGGACTTACTGTACCATGAGAGAGCATTGGAGGCTCCTCGGCCTCTGCCTCTGAACCTTGCCACACGAAAGGAAGGAGTAAGAGTGTCTAGCAAGTGGGGCAGCCAACGGCAGATAGGTAGATTTACCCGCCGTTGCCTGAGAAATCCATTTATTCAACTCGTCTCCAAACAAGGCATCGCCTGTAAAGGGAAGATTTTCTACACCCTTTTTGGAATCAGCATACACTGACAATTGACGTAACCACAGAGCTCCGCGGGCCGAAACCACCATAGCAGTAATATGTCCATTTATCCGACATAGGGGGTCATTCAGACTTGATTGCGCGCTAGCATTTTTTTCAGTGCTGCTATCAGGTCAGAACTGCACATGCGTATAAACCGCAATGCGCAGGTGCGTCGCACACGTACAAAACGTATCTTTGCTGTGTGATGGGTTTTACGAAGAATCCATTCATTTGTGGGTGGCAACTGACAGTTTTCAGGGAGTGGTTGGAAAAACGCAGGCGTGTCCAAGCGTTTGCAGGGCAGGTGTCTGACGTCAATTCCGGCCTCGGAAGGCTGAAGTGATCGCAGCGGCTGAGTAAGTTCTGGGCAACTCAGAAACTGCACAAAGTTTTTTTGTACCGCTCGGCTGCACATGCGATCGCACAGCTAAAATACACTCCACGGTGGGCCGCGACAATGCGAACGCAGGACTGCAAAAACCAGCTAACGAGCGATCAGATCTGAATTACCCCCATAATTCTTTAACAGCTTCGCTCATAAAGTTTGCCGCATCCTGTATATGTTGCAGAGGTGTAATGATCTCCTGGGGCAGGGAGTCAAATCCATTAATAATATTATCAGACCACTTGACCACTGCCCTTGAAATCCAACCACAAACTATTGTGGGATGTTGTGCGACGCCTGCTGCCGTATATATTGCTTTTAGAGTGGTCTCTTTTTTACGGTCAGCTGGGTCTTTCAGGAATATTGACCCAGGTACTGGTAGTACCAATTTTCTTGACAGTCTAAATACAGACGTATCAACTGATGGGGGAGTTTCCCATACCTTCCTGTCCTCAGCCGGGAGAGGAATGGAGGATAACAACCTCTGAGGGGTTTTGAATTTTTTATCAGGGTTCACCCATGCCTCCCTGGCTAGGGAATTTAATTCCCTTGACACAGGAAACATGTCTGATGATTTTGGTTTTACGTTAAAGTACAATTCTTCATTTGGTTCTGCCTCCTGATCGGGTATGTTAATAACCTCCCTCACAGCATAAATGAGGGCCTCCATGCCGGCAGTGCCAGATTAAGGTCCACATGGGCCTGGAGCTGAAATTTATGAAGGGCCTATTGTGTGCCTCGACAGGAGGTGTGACAAGTGCTGCGGTGGCGGTGGTCTAAATAGGGGGTGTGGCCTGTGCCATGGGTGTGGCATGGAGGTCATAGCTATTGCCTACCTTCAACCACTTAACAGTGCTCATCGAAATGGGAATATTTAAGTGGGGATATGGGAAATGAAATGGGAGTACTGTAGCGCGTGCCAAAAGAGGGGGGAAGACCACTGAAAAGGAGTGTGCCCTTAGAAGTACATGCATTAGTGTGCCCCCTCCCCTCCTAGCTTGTATATCCATCAGTGTGCCCCCTCCTCTCCTAGTCTATAAATGCATCAGTGTGCCCCACCTGCCCTCCTAGTCTGTATGTGTATTAGTGTGACCCCCCTCCCCCCTCCTAGCCTGTATATGCTGTATGGATTCAGTATGGAATCCCAATGGTCATAAGATCAACGCAGGAATCCCGATATAGATATAGATATATATACAGGTATGTCAAAAAAAGATGAACTCCTCCTTCATTTACATCCTTCAAGATGCTCACTCAAAAATGCCAACACAGTCCAAATGCAGCCACAGAACAGATTCAATGATGAGGGCACTCTCCAAGAGTTGCTTTACATAAAATTACATATTTAATTTATCAACTTGTCTTTATCACCACTCAGTAAAAGAAACTGCAAGCTTCTGACATCCAATAATTATCATGGCAACCATAATACCAATATGCAAATCAATGCCATCTCATCCTTATACTTAAATTAGTTCGTCAACCTCGGTCCCTCCTGGGCCGCTAGAGACATGCAACAGAATGTTAATCAGCCATGCATCAGAAGTCGGTAAAACAGCGACTTACCCACAGAGCACCACTTAAGCCATCTCAATAAAATAAAATCATACACCTGGAAGCCGGGGGTCCGTGCCTGCATTCCATCGCACTGCACATGCTCACCAGCACTTCCTATATCCTATGGGAACGTCATGCGTTCCACCGTAATGCGCATGCTCACCCGCACTTCCTATATCCTATGGGAACGTCATGCATTCCACCGTAATGCGCATGCTCACCCGGACTGCCAGTGTTACATTCCCTAGTGCGTTCCAGCGCCATTGCGCCACCTCACTATACATATCTAATAATTGTTAGACTCACATTCGGCTGCGAGAGTAAGAAACACTGTAAAGTGCAGTGTGCATAATACAATAAGTGTAAACACATACAATCTGCAGGATGTAGTTAAAATGCCACCGCACGGAATCCCGGCGGCCAAAATACTGACGCTGGACTCCCAAACGGCGGCATAATGCCAGCATCAAAATCCCGAAGGAGCTCGGGATCCCGACATCAAAATCCCAAATGAGCTCAGGATCCCGGCATCAAAATCCCGAACATACTTTTAGCGGTCACGATGGCACCCTGCTGCGGGTGTGTGTGTGTGTGTAAAGTTTAGCCATTAGAAGGGGGGTTAGGGTGCATGAATGGGAAGGGTATGGATAGGTACCGGGGAAGGTAGGGTTAGAGTTAGGTACCAGCAGGGAGTGTTAGGGTTAGGCACCAGCGGGGAGGGTTAGGCACAAGTAAGGGTCAGGGTAGGGGCCAGGGGAGGGTTAAAGTACTTTTTGGGGGGCTGTCGGGATTCTGACTCCCGGCATCCCGTCCAACGGTATATCATACCGAATCCCAAACTGATGCCCAATATATGTCACTAATAGGCCCTACACATTAGGCGATTTCACTGAAAGATATGAATTATATCATTCATATCTTTCAGTGTGGAGGCAGCAACGATGAACAACATATTAGCGTCCATATTAGCATGCATTAGCATGAATCTCGTCCATATTTGCATGCATTGCTATGCGGCCGGGTGACGGGGGAGTGAAGAAACTTCACTCCCCCCATCACTCCCCCTTCCCGCTGCCAGGTTATCCGTCGGCTGTATCGGCCGTCGGGCACCTCGGCGGCATATTGCCTAATGTGTAGGGCCCATAACGCAAAATGACATAACCGAAAAAAGAAAAATAAACAATAAATATTATATAAATAATTAACAAGCTACTTGGTCAGGATTCACATAAAAATCTCATCACAGAAAGCATCTATAATTAATGTTCTTGTTTAACCCCCTCGGAGCGATAGTATCTAATTCGAAAATATATACATGTGGAGGGGTTGGAATGCTGGCGGTCAGAATACCGATCGCGGCATTCCAATGGTGAGAATCCCGACGGGCAATGTAAGTATACCTAACCCTCTGTTCCCGCAGTCTAAACCTCCCCAGCCCCGAGCCTAACCCTAACCCTACAAGGTGATGCCTATACTTGACCCCCATTCCCATAGCTTAAACCTACCCACCCGTCCTGCAGCCAAACCCTAACACTCCCCCTACAGCCTAAACTTAACCTCCCCAACAACCCCCCCCCCCCCCCCATGCTCCCCCCTCCGGCTTACATTTCCGCCAGTCAGTCATTCGTGATCCCGGCTGTCGGGATTGTGATCCCAGTTGGGATGCCGGCCCCAGCGTTTTAAGCAGTTTCGGGATTCCTGCGTCTGTATTGTGACTGTTGGGGTCCCAACGAATCCCAGGGAGTTGAGCAACTGAGTGTAGGATGGAATGGAGTGATAGAGGAAAGGATTATATATTTCTGTACATACATACATAATAAACAGATTTATTTTTTCTTGTAACCTTTATCTCCCCCCACAATCCACTTACCTTATGGAAGCAGCCAGGATCACATAGTGGAGGGAAAAGAGATCAGGAGGAGGCACTGGGCTGGCCCAGAATAGGGAGGAGACTGGAGGATGGGAGGCAGGATAGGATGGACTAGCCTGGTAAGGAGCATGGAGCATTGGTGGCTGGTCCCAGGGGAGTGGCCAGCTACAGTATTAGCTGTCCATCTAATTTCTGGAAGTGACATCAGTGAGAGGCTACAGCTGCAGAACGGTACCACATATCCAGCCACAGCTGCAGCCTTTGTACAACCCCAATACCAGCATCAGCAGCTGTAGTGGCACTAGCACAAGGAAATTTACAGCCTAGATGCCTGCAATCAGGGTGACTCTGCCCCCGACCGAAACCCCAAACCACCCCCCACGCAAAGGCCCCCGGGAGCACACTAAACAAATTAATTTGTACTGGCGGGAGGCAGTCATGTCCCCGAGGCCAGCCCACCACTGTTTGCGATGCCCATGCGGTGCCGCCTCCTCCAGCAGAAAAGGGGAGGATCTAAGAGAAGACCCTCCTCCACATCCGGCCCGGCCGTCTTCATCAGCGGCACTTTAGTCTGGATGGGGGAGGAGCTGTAAGTAGAGAGTCTCCTCCTACACCCCTGATGGCTGGGCAGTCGCGTCACTGACAAAGCAGCAGCGCCGTCCGCTACTGGTCGGGAGGAGGTGCTCGAGGGGGCAGCCTCCTCCCATTTCAGCCGGGATTTCAATGCATATTTGCAGACCAGGGCACAGTGACTTTCGGCGGGTGATGTCACTGACTCATTGTAATGTCAGCAGTTATGAGGCTTCACTGCTGCGGGCTGTGGGCCTATTTTCAATGGGGAGCCTGGAGCTGCAGCTCCATCCGCCCCATTGTTAATCCGGCCCTGCATGCCGTTGGACAGAGAGCTGTCCTCATCCATATCATCTGTTTCATCCAAATCAGGCAGGTCAGAATCAGAATCAGACTGGAGCACCTGTGGCAGTGAGCGTTTATGTGAAACCAACAGAGGGGGCTGAGAAGCCTTTCTGTTATCTGCAGCTTTAGCCATACAATCAACAGATTGTCTTAACACCTGTCTCTCCTTCCTAGCAGCAGCCAGTTCTGAATTAACATTATGAATCATGCTCTTAAATTAGAGATGAGTGGGTTCGGTTCTCAAAGAACCGAACCCTACCGAAATTTGCCTTCCGAGTCCGGATCCGAGCCAGGCTCGGATTTTCCCTCTTGACTCGGAAACCCGAATGCGGCAAAACGTCATCATCCCGCTGTCGGATTCTCGCGGGATTTGGATTCCATATAAGGAAGGAGCCGCGCGTCCCCGTAATTTTCACTCCAGTCTCGGAGAGTGTATAGAGAGGACGTGTCCTCAGTGCTCAGTGTCTGTGTGTTGGGGCGGGAAAGTGGGGTGGCAAGTGTTGTGCTGCTCAGTCCAGTCCAGTGTAGTCACTCAGGGTATTGTGCTGCATCAGTCCAGCCAGTCACAGTGTTGGTGTTCTCTGCTGCCATATATCCAGTGTAGCTGTAAAGTGGTGCTGTGTTGTGCAGACCAGTCCAGTGTAGTCACTCAGTTATTGTGCTGCATCAGTCCAGGCAGTCACAGTGTTGGTGTTCTCTGCTACCATATATCCAGTGTAGCTGTAAAGTGGTGCTGTGTTGTGCAGACCAGTCCAGTGTAGTCACTCAGTCAGTGGCGGAACTAGCGAGCGGTGGGCCCATGTGCGACAAAATGCTTTGGCCCCCCCCCATCTAAGTCCACTGCCTCACCCCTGGAGAGGATCTGGTGAGGGGGACCTGCTCAGGGCCAGAAAAATGGATACCAAGCAACAGTGCCGTAATTAGTCATTTTAGTGCTGTGTGCAAGAAATGGCATCGGAGCCCCGCCCCTCTATGTAAAACAGGGGCAGTGCGCGCCACAGGCGCGTGAAAAAAAAAATAGGGGCGTGGCTTCGTGGGGAAGGGGTGTGGCCACAAAATAATACCAATTCATATAACAGTGCACAGTAGTCTCCATTATTCAAATTACCCCGCACGGTAGTACCACTACACCAGGTAGAGACCCTTTTACACATTATGGCGGACAGCTTCCCCTTTTTTACACATTACGGCAGACAGCGTCCCCCTTTTTACACATTACGGCAGACAGCGTCCCCTTTTTACACATTACGACAGACAGTGTGCCCTTTTTACACATTACGACAGACAGCGTCCCCTTTTTTACACATTACGGCAGACAGCGTCCCTTTTTTACACATTACAGCAGACAGCGTCCCCTTTTTACACATTACGGCAGACAGCGTCCTATTTTTTGCACATTACGGCAGACAGCGTCCCATTTATTACACATTACGGCAGACAGCGTCCCATTTATTACACATTACAGCAGACAGCGTCCCATTTTTTGCATATTACGGCAGACAGCGTCCCATTTATTATACATTACAGCAGACAGCATCCCATGTTTTGCACATTACGGCAAACAGGATAGATAGATAGACAGATAGATAGATAGATAGATAGATAGATAGATAGATAGATAGGTAGAATAGGTATACTTACCGTTTCCGCTGGCTCAGGCTCCTCGTGCAGCTTCTGTTCTGGCAGGGGAGAAGAAGGAGGAGGAGGGGTGGAGGAGGGAGCCGCAGCAGCGTTATGTCATTGGTAGAAGCGCTGCTGCTGCTGGACTTCTCCTTTACCATAGGCTGCCCTCCGCCGCTGTGAATGCTGGGATGCGATGCGCATTTCATCTCATTATCATCCAGTCTATATTAGCAGCAGACACAGTACGGTAGTCCACGGCTGTAGCTACCTCTGTGTCGGCAGTCGCTGGTCCATCCATAAGTATACTAGTATCCATCCATCTCCATTGTTTACCTGAGGTGCCTTTTAGTTGTGCCTATTAAAATATGGAGAACAAAAATGTTGAGGTTCCAAAATATGGAAAGATCAAGATCCACTTCCACCTCGTGCTGAAGCTGCTGCCACTAGTCATGGCCGAGACGATGAAATGCCAGCAACGTCGTCTGCCAAGGCCGATGCCCAATGTCATAGTACAGAGCATGTCAAATCCAAAACACCAAATATCAGTAAAAAAAGGACTCCAAAACCTAAAATAAAATTGTCGGAGGAGAAGCGTAAACTTGCCAATATGCCATTTACCACACGGAGTGGCAAGGAACGGCTGAGGCCCTGGCCTATGTTCATGGCTAGTGGTTCAGCTTCACATGAGGATGGAAGCACTCAGCCTCTCGCTAGAAAAATGAAAAGACTAAAGCTGGCAAAAGCAGTAGCACCGCAAAGAACTGTGCGTTCTTCGAAATCCCAAATCCACAAGGAGAGTCCGACTCCAATTGTGTCGGTTGCGATGCCTGACCTTCCCAACACTGGACGTGAAGAGCATGCGCCTTCCACCATTTGCACGCCCCCTGCAAGTGATGGAAGGAGCACCCGCAGTCCAGTTCCTGATAGTCAGATTGAAGATGTCAGTGTTGAAGTACACCAGGATGAGGAGGATATGGGTGTTGCTGGCGCTGGGGAGGAAATTGACCAGGAGGATTCTGATGGTGAGGTGGTTTGTTTAAGTCAGGCACCCGGGGAGACACCTGTTGTCCGTGGTAGGAATATGGCCGTTGACATGCCTGGTGAAAATACCAAAAAAATCAGCTCTTCGGTGTGGAAGTATTTCACCAGAAATGCGGACAACAGGTGTCAAGCCGTGTGTTCCCTTTGTCAAGCTGTAATAAGTAGGGGTAAGGACGTTAACCACCTCGGAACATCCTCCCTTATACGTCACCTGCAGCGCATTCATAATAAGTCAGTGACAAGTTCAAAAACTTTGGGTGACAGCGGAAGCAGTCCACTGACCAGTAAATCCCTTCCTCTTGTAACCAAGCTCACGCAAACCACCCCACCAACTCCCTCAGTGTCAATTTCCTCCTTCCCCAGGAATGCCAATAGTCCTGCAGGCAATGTCACTGGCAATTCTGACGAGTCCTCTCCTGCCTGGGATTCCTCCGATGCATCCTTGCGTGTAACGCCTACTGCTGCTGGCGCTGCTGTTGTTGCTGCTGGGAGTCGATGGTCATCCCAGAGGGGAAGTCGTAAGCCCACTTGTACAGTGGCGTAAGTTCGCCCCAGTCGCCCGGAGGCATGATAAGTGTTGGTGCCCCCCCCCCCCCCTCCTACACACACGCCCTTCATATGTAGCTATCCGGCACTCATGTTGAACAGTAGTAGCGTGCTCAGGTGCCTTTCCCAATAGTAATATATATACACATACAAAGTGGACGGCACTCCAAGTCAGTCATCACAATAAAATAGACACCAGCATACCATTATAGCAAATCTACAGTACTCCCTCACCCACTAGCGTGTCACAATGTAGATGCTTTGGCGCAGTGGTGTGCCGATATACAGTATATATATAAACAACACACAAACGCCACTTTCAAGAACAATACAGCAGGGGATTAAGTCCGACTGCCCTGGCGCAGTTAATAACAATCCCCATAATTATAGGGATTGATGAGAAGGGCTCCATGTGTAGGCTACACAACAGCTCTTCTTCCTATTTTAACACCATAAGTACCTGTGTAGCAGCCTATAAAGTGGGTGACCCCCGCATCAGCAGTGTGTGGATGGGCTCCGCAGCAGAATGACGGAAGACGCAGAAATAACTCTGATATCCCGCTCAGTATAGGGGGCACAACGTCCAGTGACTGCTCTCTACACTCTCACATACAGCAGGCAGGGTGGCGGACGTGGAGAATTAAGCAGATGTTCATCACAAGGCTTTCTCTCCTAGCATTAGTCCTGATCACAGTTCAGGGACAAATCATAGGGAAGTGTGGAGGTGGCAGGTCACACTGGAGAAGGAGGAGGTGGATAGCAGCTCCCAGGACTCTAGTCTGCACTCCTTCTCCCCGGCCAGAGGCGAGAACCAGACAGCTGTACTATTGCGAGACCTGTCACATAGAATTTGATGGCAGATAAGAAATACTTGGCCAATGTAGTCTGCCCCTGTACACTCATGTACTAGGGTTAATATTTGTTGGGAGCCAAATAACCTACCTATCCAGAGTACCTGGTGGTAACCACGCCAGCAATGGGAGACTATACAAACTCTACACAGTCAGGGCCATGGCGGGAACAGAACCCATGACCTCAGTGCTGTGATGCATAATGATAACCATTACACCGTCCACACAAAAGGGAGTATGCAAGTCACTGTATTCCATGGACACTAACATACTGCGCACTGATACAGTAAATGATAATACTATATATATATATATATATATATATTCATCTTGTGGTTCAGTACTCACTATTGTATATGCAGTTGCCTGGGTGCCCTTGCTGATAATGATGTATATAAGTGTGGCGTCCTTTCCTTAGATGCTCCCAACACCAGGTGAGAGATACTGCATGGCACTCCAGGACTTATTTAAATCAATAAACTTTTACCGCAATATATCAACGATTCTGGGTTATATATTGCAGTAAAATGTAATTGATTCAAAGACGTCCTGGAGTGCCATGCAGTATCTCTTACCTGGTGTTGGGAGCATCTAGGGATGTCACACTTTGCCTATATCTATATCTATCTATCATCTATCTCTATCTATCTATTTATCTATATATTTTATTTTTTTATAGGACTGTGAGCCTGACACTCCTTTGAGGGTACAATTAATTCTTGCTGTGGTGCCCTCCTTAGGTCAAAGCAACGGTCTCATATAGATGTAGAATTCAGTGGCACTCCACAGACTTCTATACAGTTAATACTCCATACTTTATTTAATTCATGGATTAATTATTTATTATTAATATATTCAAGTCTGTGGAGTGCCACTGAATTCCACATCTCTCTCTCTCTCTCTCTCTATACATTTACTTATTCTGGTGCCCCCACAAGAAGTTTTAATATATTGCTGGGAGGTGCTGCACTTAGGATCCCTTCAGTAATGACACACACAGCAGCACCTTTATATAATCAATATTTCAATCTGGTACTATAGATTGTCATCAGGTATGGTATCCTGGTGACAATCTATAGTACCAGATTGAAATATTGATTATATAATGGTGCTGCTGTGTGTGTCATTATTGAAGGGATCCGAAGTGCAGCACCTCCCAGCAATGTATACAATAAGACCCCCC
The DNA here is from genome assembly GCF_028390025.1 of Pseudophryne corroboree. Classification (NCBI taxonomy): domain Eukaryota; kingdom Metazoa; phylum Chordata; class Amphibia; order Anura; family Myobatrachidae; genus Pseudophryne; species Pseudophryne corroboree. The sequence goes on from NC_086453.1 coordinate 342,605,072, forward strand.
CCCCCACCCCGCGCGCGCGCCCCCCAATCACCGGCATTCGGCACGCACGATTATGTGACCATCACAAGGAAGGGTAAGTGAGGCTGCCCTGGACCTCCACTTACCCGCAGAGCCGGAGCACACAGCGGCTGGCCGGTGGGATTTTCCCTCAGAACGCTGAGGGTGCTCATGCTGCTACGAGCTCCTCCTCTTCCGGTGACAGGTTCCAGGCTGCGAGTAGCTCCTCCAGTCCTCCTGATCTGCGGGCTCCCCCTGACACTGACACGAAAGCTCCTCTTCAGGAGTCAGGCAGCGGGAGACAGTGTGGAGGAGATGCGCCCCCTTGAGGCCAGGAGCCCGGCGGCAGCCGACTCCACTGCCTCCCAGAGTTCCGCCCCTGCACTTGTACTACTTCCAGTAAGCAATTGACTGTTCAACAGTCCTTTGCGAGGAAGATGAAATATCACAGCAGTCATCCTGCTGCAAAGCGGATAACTGAGGCCTTGACAACTATGTTGGTGTTAGACGTGCGTCCGGTATCCGCCGTTAGTTCACAGGGAACTAGACAATTTATTGAGGCAGTGTGCCCCCGTTACCAAATACCATCTAGGTTCCACTTCTCTAGGCAGGCGATACCGAGAATGTACACGGACGTCAGAAAAAGACTCACCAGTGTCCTAAAAAATGCAGTTGTACCCAATGTCCACTTAACCACGGACATGTGGACAAGTGGAGCAGGGCAGGGTCAGGACTATATGACTGTGACAGCCCACTGGGTAGATGTATGGACTCCCGCCGTAAGAACAGCAGCGGCGGCACCAGTAGCAGCATCTCGCAAACGCCAACTCTTTCCTAGGCAGGCTACGCTTTGTATCACCGCTTTCCAGAATACGCACACAGCTGAAAACCTCTTACGGCAACTGAGGAAGATCATCGCGGAATGGCTTACCCCAATTGGACTCTCCTGTGGATTTGTGGCATCGGACAACGCCAGCAATATTGTGTGTGCATTAAATATGGGCAAATTCCAGCACGTCCCATGTTTTGCACATACCTTGAATTTGGTGGTGCAGAATTTTTTAAAAAACGACAGGGGCGTGCAAGAGATGCTGTCGGTGGCCAGAAGAATTGCGGGACACTTTCGGCGTACAGGCACCACGTACAGAAGACTGGAGCACCACCAAAAACTACTGAACCTGCCCTGCCATCATCTGAAGCAAGAAGTGGTAACGAGGTGGAATTCAACCCTCTATATGCTTCAGAGGTTGGAGGAGCAGCAAAAGGCCATTCAAGCCTATACAATTGAGCACGATATAGTAGGTGGAATGCACCTGTCTCAAGCGCAGTGGAGAATGATTTCAACGTTGTGCAAGGTTCTGATGCCCTTTGAACTTGCCACACGTGAAGTCAGTTCAGACACTGCCAGCCTGAGTCAGGTCATTCCCCTCATCAGGCTTTTGCAGAAGAAGCTGGAGACATTGAAGGAGGAGCTAACACGGAGCGATTCCGCTAGGCATGTGGGACTTGTGGATGGAGCCCTTAATTCGCTTAACAAGGATTCACGGGTGGTCAATCTGTTGAAATCAGAGCACTACATTTTGGCCACCGTGCTCGATCCTAGATTTAAAGCCTACCTTGGATCTCTCTTTCCGGCAGACACAAGTCTGCTGGGGTTGAAAGACCTGCTGGTGACAAAATTGTCAAGTCAAGCGGAACGCGACCTGTCAACATCTCCTCCTTCACATTCTCCCGCAACTGGGGGTGCGAGGAAAAGGCTCAGAATTCCGAGCCCACCCGCTGGCGGTGATGCAGGGCAGTCTGGAGCGACTGCTGATGCTGACATCTGGTCCGGACTGAAGGACCTGACAACGATTACGGACATGTCGTCTACTGTCACTGCATATGATTCTCTCAACATTGATAGAATGGTGGAGGATTATATGAGTGACCGCATCCAAGTAGGCACGTCACACAGTCCGTACTTATACTGGCAGGAAAAAGAGGCAATTTGGAGGCCCTTGCACAAACTGGCTTTATTCTACCTAAGTTGCCCTCCCACAAGTGTGTACTCCGAAAGAGTGTTTAGTGCCGCCGCTCACCTTGTCAGCAATCGGCGTACGAGGTTACATCCAGAAAATGTGGAGAAGATGATGTTCATTAAAATGAATTATAATCAATTCCTCCGCGGAGACATTGACCAGCAGCAATTGCCTCCACAAAGTACACAGGGAGCTGAGATGGTGGATTCCAGTGGGGACGAATTGATAATCTGTGAGGAGGGGGATGTACACGGTGATATATCGGAGGGTGATGATGAGGTGGACATCTTGCCTCTGTAGAGCCAGTTTGTGCAAGGAGAGATTAATTGATTCTTTTTTGGGGGGGGTCCAAACCAACCCGTCATATCAGTCACAGTCGTGTGGCAGACCCTGTCACTGAAATGATGGGTTGGTTAAAGTGTGCATGTCCTGTTTTGTTTATACAACATAAGGGTGGGAGGGCCCAAGGACAATTCCATCTTGCACCTCTTTTTTCTTTTCTTTTTCTTTGCGTCATGTGCTGTTTGGGGAGGGTTTTTTGGAAGGGCCATCCTGCGTGACACTGCAGTGCCACTCCTAGATGGGCCCGGTGTTTGTGTCGGCCACTAGGGTCGCTAGTCTTACTCACACAGTCAGCTACCTCATTGCGCCTCTTTTTTTCTTTGCGTCATGTGCTGTTTGGGGAGGGTTTTTTGGAAGGGACATCCTGCGTGACACTGCAGTGCCACTCCTAGATGGGCCCCGTGTTTGTGTCGGCCACTAGGGTCGCTAGTCTTACTCACACAGTCAGCTACCTCATTGCGCCTCTTTTTTTCTTTGCGTCATGTGCTGTTTGGGGAGTATTTTTTTGAAGGGCCATCCTGCGTGACACTGCAGTGCCACTCCTAGATGGGCCAGGTGTTTGTGTCGGCCACTTGGGTCGCTTATCTTAGTCACACAGCGACCTCGGTGCAAATTTTAGGACTAAAAATAATATTGTGAGGTGTGAGGTGTTCAGAATAGACTGAAAATGAGTATAAATTATGGTTATTGAGGTTAATAATACTATGGGATCAAAATGACCGCAAATTCAATGATTTAAGCTGTTTTTTAGTGTTTTTTGAAAAAAACACCCGAATCCAAAACACACCCGAATCCGACAAAAAAAATTCGGTGAGGTTTTGCCAAAACGCGGTCGAACCCAAAACACGGCCGCGGAACCGAACCCAAAACCAAAACACAAAACCCGAAAAATTTCAGGCGCTCATCTCTAATTTTTACCTCTGGTTCCCTCACAGCCTAAGAAAGCACCGTATTATCAGGTACAGTCCTTTCGGCCCCAGAAAGGCAGGCGGGTTAAAGGCGCGTCCTTTCTGCCCAGAGGCAGGGGTAGAGGGAAAAAGCTGCACCATACAGCCAGTTCCCAAGAACAAAAATCCTCCCCTGCTTCCACTAAATCCTCCGCATGACGCTGGGGCTCCACTGGTGGAGCCAGGTGCGGTGGGGGCCCGTCTCCGGAACTTCAGCGACCGGTGGGTTCGCTCACAGGTGGATCCCTGGGTTCTACATGTGGTATCTCAGGGATACAAGCTGGAATTCGAGACGTCTCCCCCTCGCCGTTACCTCAAATCGGCCTTGCCAGCCACTCCCCAGGACAGGGAGGTAGTACTGGCGGCAATTCACAAGCTGTACCTCCAGCAGGTGATAATAAAAGTTCCCCTCCTTCAACAGGGAAGGGGTTACTATTCCACAATGTTTGTGGTACCGAAACCAGACGGTTCGGTGAGACCCATTCTAAATTTGAAATCCTTGAACACTTACATAAGAAGGTTCAAGTTCAAAATGGAATCGCTCAGGGCGGTTATTGCAAGCCTGGAAGAAGGGGATTACATGGTATCACTGGACATCAAGGATGCTTACCTGCATGTCCCCATTTACCCACCTCACCAGGTGTACCTCCGTTTTGTGGTACAAGACTGCCATTACCAATTCCAGACGTTGCCGTTTGGTCTGTCCACGGCACCGAGGGTATTTACCAAAGTAATGGCCGAAATGATGATACTCCTTCGAAAGAAGGGAGTTATAATTATCTCATACTTGGACGATCTCCTTATATAAGGCGAGGTCCAGGGAGCAGTTGTTGGTCGGAGTAGCACTATCTCAGGAAGTGCTACAACAGCACGGCTGGATTCTGAATTTTCCAAAGTCGCAGCTGGTTCCTACGACGCGTCTGCTGTTCCTGGGTATGATTCTGGACACAGAACAGAAAAAGGTGTTTCTCCCGGAGGAGAAGGCCAAGGCGTTGTCATCTCTGGTCAGAGACCTCCTAAAATCAAAACAGGTGTCGGTGCATCACTGCACGCGAGTCCTGGGAAAGATGGTAGCTTCTTACGAGGCAATTCCATTCGGCAGATTCCATGCAAGGATCTTTCAGTGGGATCTGTTAGACAAGTGGTCCGGATCGCATCTTCAGATGCATCGGCAGATCACCCTGTCCCCGAGGGCCAGGGTGTCTCTGCTGTGGTGGCTGCAGAGTGCTCATCTTCTCGAGGGCCGCAGATTCGGCATACAGGACTGGGTCCTGGTGACCACGGATGCAAGCCTCCGAGGTTGGGGGGCAGTCACTCAGGGAAGAAACTTCCAAGGACAATGGTCGAGTCAGGAGGCTTCCCTACACATAAATATTCTGGAACTAAGGGCCATTTACAATGCCCTAAGTCAAGCAAGACCCCTGCTTCAAAACCAGCCGGTGCTGATTCAGTCAGACAACATCACGGCGGTCGCCCATGTAAACCGACAGGGCGGCACAAGAAGCAGGATGGCGATGGCAGAAGCCACAAGGATTCTCCGATGGGCGGAAAATCACGTGATAGCACTGTCAGCAGTGTTTATACCGGGAGTCGACAACTGGGAAGCAGACTTCCTCAGCAGGCACGACCTCCACCCGGGAGAGTGGGGACTTCATCCAGAAGTCTTCCAACTGATTGTAAACCGTTGGGAAAGGCCACAGGTGGACATGATGGCGTCCCGCCTAAACAAAAAGCTAAAAAGATATTGCGCCAGGTCAAGGGACCCTCAAGCAATAGCTGTGGACGCTCAAGTGACACCGTGGGTGTACCAGTCGGTTTATGTGTTCCCTCCTCTTCCTCTCATACCAAAGGTGCTGAGGATAATAATAAAGAGAGGAGTAAGAACTATACTCATCGTTCCGGATTGGCCAAGACGGACTTGGTACCCGGAACTGCAAGAAATGATCTCAGAGGACCCTTGGCCTCTGCCTCTCAGACAGGACCTGCTACAGCAGGGGCCCTGTCTGTTCCAAGACTTACCGCGGCTGCGTTTGACGGCATGGCGGTTGAACGCCGGATCCTGATGGAAAAGGGCATTCCGGTTGAAGTCATTCCTACGCTGATAAAAGCTAGGAAAGATGTGACAGCATAGCATTATCACCGCATATGGCGAAAATATGTTGCTTGGTGTGAGGCTATGAAGGCCCCACAGAAGAATTTCAGCTGGGTCGTTTTCTGCACTTCCTACAGTCAGGACTGACTATGGGCCTAAAATTGGGTTCCATTAAAGTCCAGATTTCGGCCCTGTCTATTTTCTTTCAAAAAGAACTGGCTTCACTGCCTGAAGTTCAGACGTTTGTTAAGGGAGTGCTGCACATTCAGCCCCCTTTTGTGCCCCCGGTGGCACCTTGGGATCTCAACGTTGTGTTGGATTTCCTAAAATCACATTGGTTTGAGCCACTTCTGACCGTGGAATTAAAATATCTCACGTGGAAAGTGGTCATGCTTTTGGCCTTGGCTTCGGCTAGGCGGGTGTCAGAATTGGCGGCTTTGTCCTGTAAAAGCCCCTATCTGATTTTCCATATGGACAGAGCAGAATTGAGGACGCGTCCCCAATTCCTTCCTAAGGTGGTATCAGCGTTTCATTTGAACCAACCTATTGTGGTGCCTGCGGCTACTCGGGACTTGGAGGCCTCCAAGTTGCTGGACGTAGTCCGGGCCCTGAAAATCTATGTTTCCAGGACGGCTAGAGTCAGAAAGAATGACTCGCTGTTTATCCTGCATGCACCCAACAAGCTGGGTGCTCCTGCTTCTAAGCAGACTATTGCTCGCTGGATCTGCTCCACGATTCAACTTGCACATTCTGCGGCTGGACTGCCGCATCCTAAATCAGTCAAAGCCCATTCCACGAGGAAGGTGGGCTCTTCTTGGGCGGCTGCCCGAGGGGTCTCGGCTTTACAACTTTGCCGAGCTGCTACCTGGTCGGGATCAAACACGTTTGCAAAATTCTACAAGTTTGGCTGAGGAGGACCTTGAGTTTGCTCATTCGGTGCTGCAGAGTCATCCGCACTCTCCCACCTGTTTGGGAGCTTTGGTATAATCCCCATGGTCCTTACGGAGTTCCCAGCATCCACTAGGACGTCAGAGAAAATAAGAATTTACTCACCGGTAATTCTATTTCTCGTAGTCCGTAGTGGATGCTGGGCGCCCATCCCAAGTGCGGATTGTCTGCAATACACGTATATAGTTATTGCCTAACTAAAGGGTTTTCTCTGACGTCCTAGTGGATGCTGGGGACTCCGAAAGGACCATGGGGAATAGCGGCTCCGCAGGAGACTGGGCACAAAAGTAAAAGCTTTAGGACTACCTGGTGTGCACTGGCTCCTCCCCCTATGACCCTCCTCCAAGCCTCAGTTAGATTTGTGTGCCCGAACGAGAAGGGTGCATACTAAGGGGCTCTCCTGAGCTGCTTAGAGTAAAAGTTTAAAGTAGGTTTTTTATTTTCAGTGAGACCTGCTGGCAACAGGCTCACTGCACCGAGGGACTAAGGGGAGAAGAAGCGAACTCACCTGCGTGCAGAGTGGATTGGGCTTCTTAGGCTACTGGACATTAGCTCCAGAGGGACGATCACAGGCCCAGCCATGGATGGGTCCCAGAGCCGCGCCGCCGGCCCCCTTACAGAGCCAGAAGACTGAAGAGGTCCGGAAAATCGGCGGCAGAAGACATCCTGTCTTCAATAAGGTAGCGCACAGCACCGCAGCTGTGCGCCATTGCTCTCAGCACACTTCACACTCCGGTCACTGAGGGTGCAGGGCGCTGGGGGGGGGGGCGCCCTGAGACGCAATAAAAACACCTTATATGGCAAAAAATACATCACATATAGCTCCTGGGCTATATGGATGCATTTAACCCCTGCCAATTTTTCCATAAAAAAGCGGGAGAAAGGCCGCCGAGAAGGGGGCGGAGCCTATCTCCTCAGCACACTGGCGCCATTTTTTCCTCACAGCTCCGTTGGAGGAAAGCTCCCTGACTCTCCCCTGCAGTCCTGCACTACAGAAACAGGGTAAAACAAGAGAGGGGGGGCACTAATTTGGCAGATAAATATATACAGCAGCTATATCAGGGAGAAACACTTATATAAGGTTATCCCTGTATATATATAGCGCTCTGGTGTGTGCTGGCAAACTCTCCCTCTGTCTCCCCAAAGGGCTAGTGGGGTCCTGTCCTCTATCAGAGCATTCCCTGTGTGTGTGCTGTGTGTCGGTACGTTGTGTCGACATGTATGAGGAGGAAAATGGTGTGGAGGCGGAGCAATTGCCTGTATTAGTGATGTCACCCCCTAGGGAGTCGACACCTGACTGGATGGTCTTATGGAAGGAATTACGTGATAGTGTCAGCACTTTACAAAAGACTGTTGACGACATGAGACAGCCGGCAAATCAGTTAATACCTGTACAGGCGTCTCAAACACCGTCAGGGGCTCTAAAGCGCCCGTTACCTCAGATGGTCGACACAGACACTGACTCCAGTGTCGACGGTGAGGAAACAAACGTATTTTCCAGTAGGGCCACACGTTACATGATCACGGCAATGAAGGAGGTTTTGAACATTTCTGATACTACAAGTACCACAAAAAAGGGTATTATGTGGGGTGTGAAAAAACTACCCGTAGTTTTTCCTGAATCAGATGAATTAAATGAGGTGTGTGATGAAGCGTGGGTTTCCCCCGATAAAAAACTGCTAATTTCTAAAAAATTATTGGCATTATACCCTTTCCCGCCAGAGGTTAGGGCGCGTTGGGAAACACCCCCTAGGGTAGATAAGGCGCTCACACGCTTATCAAAACAAGTGGCGTTACCGTCTCCTGATACGGCCGCCCTCAAGGAACCAGCTGATAGGAAGCTGGAAAATATCCTAAAAAGTATATACACACATACTGGTATTATACTGCGACCAGCAATCGCCTCAGCCTGGATGTGCAGTGCTGGGGTGGCTTGGTCGGATTCCCTGACTGAAAATATTGATACCCTGGACAGGGACAATATATTATTGACTATAGAGCATTTAAAGGATGCATTTCTATATATGCGACATGCACAGAGGGATATTTGCACTCTGGCATCAAGAGTAAGTGCGCTGTCCATTTCTGCCAGAAGAGGGTTATGGACGCGACAGTGGTTAGGTGATGCGGATTCCAAACGGCATATGGAAGTATTGCCGTATAAAGGGGAGGAGTTATTTGGGGTCGGTCTATCGGACCTGGTGGCCACGGCAACGGCTGGGAAATCCACCTTTTTACCCCAGGTCACCTCTCAGCAGAAAAAGACACCGTCTTTTCAGGCTCAGTCCTTTCGTCCCCATAAGGGCAAGTGGGCAAAAGGCCACTCATATCTGCCCCGGGGCAGAGGAAGGGGAAAAAGACTGCAGCAGACAGCCTCTTCCCACGAACAGAAGCCCTCCCCAGCTTCTGCCAAGTCCTCAGCATGACGCTGGGGCCTTACAAGCGGACTCAGGCACGGTGGGGGCCCGTCTCAAGAATTTCAGCGCGCAGTGGGCTCACTCGCAAGTGGACCCCTGGATCCTGCAGGTAGTATCTCAGGGGTACAAATTGGAATTCGAGACGTCTCCCCCTCGCCGGTTCCTGAAGTCTGCTTTACCAACGTCTCCCCCCGACAGGGAGGCAGTATTGGAAGCCATTCACAAGCTGTATTCCCAGCAGGTGATAATCAAGGTACCCCTCCTACAACAGGGAAAGGGGTATTATTCCACGCTGTTTGTGGTACCGAACCTGGACGGCTCGGTGAGACCTATTTTAAATCTGAAATCCTTGAACACTTACATACAAAGGTTCAAATTCAAGATGGAATCACTCAGAGCAGTGATAGCGAACCTGGAAGAAGGGGACTATATGGTGTCTCTGGACATCAAGGATGCTTACCTCCATGTCCCAATTTGCCCTTCTCACCAAGGGTACCTCAGGTTTGTGGTACAGAACTGTCACTATCAGTTTCAGACGCTGCCGTTTGGATTGTCCACGGCACCCCGGGTCTTTACCAAGGTAATGGCCGAAATGATGATTCTTCTTCGAAGAAAAGGCGTCTTAATTATCCCTTACTTGGACGATCTCCTGATAAGGGCAAGGTCCAGAGAACAGTTAGAGGTCGGAGTAGCACTATCTCAAGTAGTACTACGACAGCACGGATGGATTCTAAATATTCCAAAATCGCAGCTGATTCCGACGACACGTCTGCTGTTCCTAGGGATGATTCTGGACACAGTACAGAAAAAGGTGTTTCTCCCGGAGGAGAAAGCGAGGGAGTTATCCGACCTAGTCAGGAACCTCCTAAAACCAGGCCAAGTGTCAGTGCATCAATGCACAAGGGTCCTGGGAAAAATGGTGGCTTCTTACGAAGCGATTCCATTCGGCAGATTCCACGCAAGAACTTTTCAGTTGGATCTGCTGGACAAATGGTCCGGATCGCATCTTCAAATGCATCAGCGGATAACCCTGTCTCCAAGGACAAGGGTGTCTCTCCTGTGGTGGTTACAGAGTGCTCATCTTCTAGAGGGCCGCAGATTCGGCATTCAGGACTGGGTCCTGGTGACCACGGATGCCAGCCTGAGAGGCTGGGGAGCAGTCACACAGGGAAGAAATTTCCAGGGCTTGTGGTCAAGCATGGAAACGTCACTTCACATAAATATCCTGGAAATAAGGGCCATTTACAATGCCCTAAGTCAGGCAAGGCCTCTGCTTCAGGGTCAGCCAGTGTTGATCCAGTCGGACAACATCACGGCAGTCGCCCACGTAAACAGACAGGGCGGCACAAGAAGCAGGAGGGCAATGACGGAAGTTGCAAGGATTCTTCGCTGGGCGGAAAATCATGTGATAGCACTGTCAGCAGTGTTCATTCCGGGAGTGGACAACTGGGAAGCAGACTTCCTCAGCAGACACGACCTCCACCCGGGGGAGTGGGGACTTCACCCAGAAGTCTTCCACATGATTGTGAACCGTTGGGAAAAACCAAAGGTGGACATGATGGCGTCACGCCTCAACAAAAAACTGGACAGATATTGCGCCAGGTCAAGGGACCCTCAGGCAATAGCTGTGGACGCTCTGGTAACACCGTGGGTGTACCAGTCAGTGTATGTGTTCCCTCCTCTGCCTCTCATACCCAAGGTACTGAGAATCATAAGAAGGAGAGGAGTAAGGACTATACTCGTAGCTCCGGATTGGCCAAGAAGGACTTGGTACCCGGAACTTCAAGAGATGCTCACGGAAGACCCGTGGCCTCTACCTCTAAGAAAGGACCTGCTCCAGCAGGGACCATGTCTGTTCCAAGACTTACCGCGGCTGCGTTTGACGGCATGGCGGTTGAACGCCGGATCCTGAAGGAAAAAGGCATTCCGGATGAAGTCATCCCTACCCTGATCAAAGCCAGGAAGGATGTAACTGTGCAACATTATCACCGTATTTGGCGTAAATATGTTGCGTGGTGTGAGGCCAGGAAGGCCCCTACAGAGGAATTTCAACTGGGTCGTTTCCTGCATTTCCTGCAAACAGGACTGTCTATGGGCCTAAAATTAGGGTCCATTAAGGTTCAAATTTCGGCCCTGTCAATATTCTTCCAAAAAGAACTAGCTTCAGTTCCTGAAGTTCAGACGTTTGTCAAGGGAGTACTGCATATACAGCCTCCTTTTGTGCCTCCAGTGGCACCTTGGGATCTCAATGTAGTTTTGGGGTTCCTAAAATCACATTGGTTTGAACCACTCACCACTGTGGACTTAAAATATCTCACATGGAAAGTGGTAATGCTGTTAGCCCTGGCTTCAGCCAGGCGTGTTTCAGAATTGGCGGCTTTATCCTATAAAAGCCCTTACCTAATTTTTCATACGGACAGGGCAGAATTGAGGACTCGTCCTCAATTTCTCCCTAAGGTGGTTTCAGCATTTCACTTAAACCAGCCTATTGTGGTGCCTGCGGCTACTAGGGACTTGGAGGATTCCAAGTTACTGGACGTAGTCAGGGCCCTGAAAATATATGTTTCCAGGACGGCTGGAGTCAGAAAATCTGACTCGCTGTTTATCCTGTATGCACCCAACAAGCTGGGTGCTCCTGCTTCTAAGCAGACTATTGCTCGTTGGATTTGTAGTACAATTCAGCTTGCACATTCTGTGGCAGGCCTGCCACAGCCAAAATCTGTAAAAGCCCATTCCACAAGGAAAGTGGGCTCATCTTGGGCGGCTGCCCGAGGGGTCTCGGCTTTACAACTTTGCCGAGCAGCTACTTGGTCAGGGGCAAGCACGTTTGCTAAATTCTACAAATTTGATACCCTGGCTGAGGAGGACCTGGAGTTCTCTCATTCGGTGCTGCAGAGTCATCCGCACTCTCCCGCCCGTTTGGGAGCTTTGGTATAATCCCCATGGTCCTTTCGGAGTCCCCAGCATCCACTAGGACGTCAGAGAAAATAAGAATTTACTTACCGATAATTCTATTTCTCATAGTCCGTAGTGGATGCTGGGCGCCCATCCCAAGTGCGGATTGTCTGCAATACTTGTACATAATTATTGTTACAAAAATCGGGTTATTATTGTTGTGAGCCATCTTTTCAGAGGCTCCTCTGTTATCATGCTGTTAACTGGGTTCAGATCACAAGTTGTACGGTGTGATTGGTGTGGCTGGTATGAGTCTTACCCGGGATTCAAAATCCTTCCTTATTGTGTACGCTCGTCCGGGCACAGTATCCTAACTGAGGCTTGGAGGAGGGTCATAGGGGGAGGAGCCAGTGCACACCAGGTAGTCCTAAAGCTTTTACTTTTGTGCCCAGTCTCCTGCGGAGCCGCTATTCCCCATGGTCCTTTCGGAGTCCCCAGCATCCACTACGGACTATGAGAAATAGAATTATCGGTAAGTAAATTCTTATTATTGTTATGAGCCATCTGGTAGTGAGGCTCAGTTGTTATTCATACTGTTAACTGGGTAAGGTTATCACGAGTTGTACGGTGTGATTGGTGTGGCTGGTATGAGTCTTACCCAGGATTCCAAATCCTTTCCTTATTGTGTCAGCTCTTCCGGGCACAGTTTCCCTAACTGAGGTCTGGAGGAGGGGCATAGAGGGAGGAGCCAGTGCACACCAGATAGTACCTAATCTTTTCTTTAGAGTGCCCAGTCTCCTGCGGAGCCCGTCTATTCCCCATGGTCCTTACGGAGTACCCAGCATCCACTACGGACTACGAGAAATAGAATTACCGGTGAGTAAATTCTTATTTTTTTTTTCAGTCAGGTCTGTTTTGGCAGCAGTCTGACTGCTTCATTTGGCTTAGGGGGGAGAACGGCCCAACTTCCTTAGAGTTAATGGTCCCATTTCTCTGTTGACAGGACACTGAGCTCCTGAGGGAGCCATTCGGAAGCCACACCACGACGCAGCGTACCCTCCCGAGCACGCCGCCACCCCCTAACAGAGCCTGAAGACAGAAGAGTGGTGAGTACAGCGCCGGCGTCCCGGTTAGTGGGTCGCCGGCGGGAATGGTGGCACAAGGGTGGGAGAGCAGCTCTGAGTACAGGCTGCGCTCCAGGAGGCTCAGAATGCACACACTGCATTGTGTCCCGCTGTGAGGGGCGCGCTGAGCCACCATTGAGACCCACACTGGCCACAACTATCTAACAGGGGTTTTAACCCTTGGTTGGACATTATATTACCTCAGGCCTGTATCGGGAAGCCGCGCGCCATTACAGGGGGCGAGGCTTCACTCAGAGCGGATCCTACAGCTTTCAGGTGCCATTTTCCCTCTGCAGCTCATACAGGGAGCATTTACAGGGAAGCGCAGCTCCTCCTCAAGGACTCCAAGTCTCCTCAGCGGTACCAGAGGGTCTTAGTGAAGGGGGGGAGCAGTGTTAAGATTATAAGCACTACTGAGGTGTTAGTTCTTGCGACCCAGCTAAGTTTCACTTTTGCTAAAGGGGCGCTGTGTGGTTGGCTCTGACTTCTGTGTCTCTCTGAAGACCCTGCCTACATATACTGTGTTTTCACCTGGGGTCTGTGTGTGTGTGTGTGTGTGTTGTGTGTGTGTGTGTGGGGGGGTATCCCTTCACAATCATGTCCAGGGACTGTGTTTCTTGTACAGCGGAATGTCTCTTATCCCCTGGGGACTCACTACCCTGTACCCAGGATAGTGCTCACTCCCAGTCCAGTGGGGCTGAACCCCCATGGTTGGCTTCCATAAAAGGGATGATTTCTAATATTTCCACTAAACTGTCTCGTAATGAGGAGACGCAATTCTTACGGCAGTCTATGGATGACCTGATAAATAGAGATTCAGCTCACATGCCTGCGTCTCAAGCCCTCGCCATTTGCCCACAAAAGCGTACTCTGGCCCAGATCATGCAGGATGATCCTGATCTTGATGCATCAGATCCAGAGGAGGGTGAAGTGTGTGGGGGGGAGGGGGGATGCTGTCCTATCACAGGGGATTCAGGCCCTCATTGAGGCTATCAGAACTGTCCTGCACATTCCTCACAGGACAGAGGAGGTAGAGGAGGAATGTTATTTTAATACTAAAAAGAAATCCTCAGCTACTTTTCCCGCTTCAAAGGAATTGAATGCCTTCTTTGAAGAGGCTTGGGTAAACCCTGACAAGAAATTTCAGATCCCTAAAAGGTTGATTTCTTCCTTTCCCTTTCCATTAGATGATAGGAAGAAATGGGAGAAATGGGAGAAGCCGCCGATTGTGGACGCATCGGTGTCCAGGTTGTCGCGTCAGATAGTCTTAATGGTTCCCGGGGCTGCGTCCTTAAAAGACACGGCTGACCGCAAGATTGAGACCACTCTCAAATCTTTATACACGGTGGCGGGGGTGGCCCAGAGACCCACTATTGCTTGTGCATGGATCACTAGGGCCATCGCTAAATAGTTGGGTAACCTAATTGATGGTTTAGATTCCTTAACCGGGGACGATATTGTTTTACTCCTACAGCATATCCAGGACTCTGCTAACTTTATGGTGGAAGCCTTAAAAGAAATTGGTGTGCTCAATGCATGCCCCAGTGCCATGGCAGTGTCAGCATACAGGGGATTGTGGCTACGCCAGTGGACTGCAGATGCGGACTCCAGGAAAGGAGTCGAAAATCTGCCTTTCACAGGAGAGGTCCTGTTCGGGGATGAACTGGATAAGCTAATATCCAAGGCTACGGCGGGTAAGTCTACATACCTTCCTTCCGCAGGTACTCCGTCTAAGAAAGCCTACTCTGCTCCAACTCTGCAGTCCTTTTGGACAGCAAAATTAAAGGGCAAATCCAAGGGTTCTTCTACAGCCTCCAAAGGGAATAGAAGTAAGCCCAGAAAACCTGCAGCTGCAGGTTCTCAGGAGCAGGCCTCAGAGTCTGCTTCCTCAAAGCCTTCAGCATGACGGTGGAACACACTGCCTGGAAGACAGGCAGGTGGGAGCCCGGTTACGTTGTTTCAGTCACATTTGGGCAATGTCATGCCAGGATCCCTGGGTCAAAGATCTTATAGCACATGGATACAGACTGGAGTTTCAGGAACTCCCACCTCCCAGATTCTTCTCAACAAGAAGCTAAAGCGCTATTGTTCCAGGTCGAGGGACCCACAAGCAGTGGCAGTGGATGCTCTGGTGACTCCATGGGTTTACCAGATGGTTTACGTGTTCCCACCTCTTCCACTAATCCCAAGAATTCTCAAAAGAATAAAAAGGGAAAAGGAATTTCAACTGGGACGTTTTCTCCTTTTTCTGCAGTCAGGTGTGGATGTGGGCCTATGTTTGGGCTCCTTGAAAGTCCAGATTTCGGCCTTGTCCATTTTCGGCATTGTCCATTTCTTACGTGGAAGACTGTTACACTGTTGGCCTTGGCTTCCTCGAGGCGTGTGTCAGAACTGGGGGCGTTGTCTCACAAAAGCCCCTATTTGGTTTTTCATGAGGATAGAGCTGAACTCAGAACACGTCAGCAATTTCTTCCTTAGGTGGTGTCTGCGTTTCATATCAACCAACCTATTGTGGTTCCAGTGCTTACTGACACCTCTGCTACCTCAAAGTCCCTGGATGATGTGAGGGCTTTGAGGATCTATGTGAAGAGGAAAGCTCGTCACAGAAAATCTGACTCGCTGTTTGTTCTCTATGATCCCTAGAAAATTGGGTGTCCTGCTTCAAAGCAGTCTATTGCTCGGTGAATCAGGCTTACTATCCAGCAGGCTTATTCATCCGCAGGATTGCCGGTTCCTAAAGTACAGGCCCACTCTACTAGGTCAGTGGGTTATTCCTGGGTGGCTGCCTGGGGTGTCTCGGCTTTACAGCTCTGCCGAGCAGCTACTTGGTCAGGATCGAACACGTTTGCTAAGTTCTACAAGTTCAATACTTTGGCCTCTGAGGACCTTCAGTTTGGTCAATCAGTTCTGCACTCTCCCACCCGGTTTGGGAGCTTTGGTACATTCCCATGGTATGAATGTGGACCCCAGTATCCTCTAGAACGTACGAGAAAATAGGATTTTAATTGCCTACCGGAAAATCTTTTTCTCGTAGTCCGTAGAGGATACTGGGCGCCCGTCCGGTGCTTCGTTTTTCTGCACTGTTACTTGGTTAAGTATTATTGTTGGTTCAGCCGTTGCTGTTCCTGTTCAAGTTTGGTTAGCATGGCTTTCCTCTTGTTTGTGTGTGCTGGTTCGAATCTCACCACTGTTCAGTTAAATCCTTCTCTCGAAGTGTGTCATCTCCTCGGGCACAGTTTCTAGACTGAGTCTGGTAGGAGGAGCATGAAGGGAGGAGCCAGCCCACACTATTGATTTCTTAAAGTATCCATGGCTCCTAGTGGACCCGTCTATACCCTATGGTACTAATGTGGACCCCAGTATCCTCTACGGAATACGAGAAAAGGATTTACCGGTAGGTAATTAAAATCCAATTTTTTTCTATAAGCTATGGCAGTGAAAAGCATTTTCAGAAATAACTTAGAGTTTGAATGATAGTTCTTCATGGTTAATGCATATGGGGGGTGATTCCGAGTTGTTCGCTCGTTAGTTTTTTTCCCGCTACGGAGCGATTAGTCGCAAACTGCGCATGCGCAATGTTCGCAGTGCGCCTGCGCCAAGTAAATTAGCACAAAAGTTTGGTATTTTACTCATGGCCTAACGAAGATTTTTCATCGTTCTGGTGATCGTAGTGTGATTGACAGGAAGTGGGTGTTTCTGAGCGGAAACTGGCCGTTTTATGGGTGTGTGCGAAAAAACGCTGGCGTTTCTGGGAAAAACACGGGAGTGTCTAAAGAAACGGAGGAGTGTCTGGGCGAACGCTGGGTGTGTTTGTGACGTCAAACCAGGAACGAAACTGACTGAACTGATCGCAGTGTAGGAGTAAGTCTCGAGCTACTCAGAAACTGCTATGAAATTTCTATTCGCAATTCTGCTAATCTTTCGTTCGCAATTCTGCTATGCTAAGATACACTCCCAGACGGCGGCGGCTTAGCGTGTGCAATGCTGCTAAAAACAGCTAGCGAGCGAACAACTCGGAATGAGGGCCATGGTTCCTGATCTCTGCTATACTACACATTGAGGTTTGGTACAAATTACCTTTTTGTTTTCTTTTGTTTTATCCGTGAGATAAACTTTTTGCCGTGAGCCGCTGCATAAAAATTTTCAGCTGACTGTCTTTCTATTGGCTTCCAGTAATTTTTCTTGACCTGTAGAGGAATTCGACATATGTTTCAACAGAGTAGTGTGGCGCTCATTCTTGTCTCTAGTGACACACTGACGTTTGTGGGTTGCTAATTGTCTTTGGTAAGGGAACCCTTGCCTCTCTGTCAGGCTGTGGTCTTGTTAGCGGTCGCTATTGAAGAAAAGAGTTGGAGAAGATCAATCCACCACAAAGGTAACTGCAGCTTGCACTCATGTTACACAATTTACATCCTCATCTTTCTGGGTTATTACAGGTATTTAGAAAAGTGGGGGACTTTCAACGTGTTTTTGGGAGATATTCTGCTCTCATTCCTACTGGCAGTTCTGATGGTGGAACGCCATCCAGACAGGTCAAAAATAATACGTGGTATAACCTTAAAAGGAAAGGAGGGAGCTGTCATACTCAGGGAGAGGGATAAATAATTCCCACCTGTTAATTAGGATACAGCTGGGGTAAAGCTTGCTTTTATGAAGGTGCTGTTTATCTGTGAGCAGCACAAACAATGCCAGACCTCCTTGTATATTCTGCATGAGAGATCCCTAAGTTGAGTCTCTCTGTAATTCTCCACATTTTATATCTACAGCAAGGGTTCCCAACTCCAGTCCTCATGTACTACCGACAGGTCGTGTTTTGTCTATTTCTTTAATCATGCACAGGTGATTTAATCTATTATGCTGGGTCAGTAATTATCCCACCTGGTTCTACAGAGAGAGATCCTCAAACATGATCTGTTGGCAAAACTTGAGGATTGAGGTGGAGAACCATTTATCTACAGAAAGGGCTATTTAAGAAAATGCTAAATTACACAGTTGCATGTATGTGTCATTCTCAATATACTATGGGGTATATTCAATAAGAGTCGGATCCATTCCAACATGCATTTGTCGGAATAGATTCAACAACCCCTATTCAATAGAGTGGCCAAATCCGACTGTTGGATTTTGCCAGTGTCCGTGCGGCTGTCAGCAGCTCCCGGTGTGAAAACACAGGGACCTGCTGGAGCCGCACATCACGGCGGCTCAGTGCTGTGCTGCAGGGAGAGAGGTGCCTGGCCGGGAGACAGCCGTCAAGGTACCTCTCATCCCTGCTCCCCTTAGCCCGCCGCACCGCTCCCCGTCTCCTCACCTCAATCCAACTTTTTTAAAGTCGGGTTGAGATTGTCGGAAAGAGGGCCAAAACCTGTGGGATTTGGCCCCGTTTCCGACAGAAGCACGCGGTTTGGTGGCTATTCCGACGATCCACGTGTTTTCCGACAAGTCAGGAATTCCCAACTTAACGGAGAAAAACTTCACTTTTTGAATATGTCGGAACCCCTTCCGACCGAAATGTGTCAGAAGCTGTCGTCTTTCTGACAAGACGGCAGCTTCCGACAGCTATTGAATACACCCCTATATGGGTAAAATCATTCTGTATAAAGGGTAACTAAGCTGAAAGAAAAATATTTTACCTAGTTAATATCATTATGCTACATACTCAAAATTACTGGACTAATTATTTACATTGTAACCAGGACATCTGCCTGAAATGCCTGTTGAAAGCTTAGACGCAATCTCTTACTGCTAATTTGATGGAACTGGATTGATTAACTGAACTAGCAACATATGTAATCATAGAAACAAATTGGATAACATTAATTGTTTTCATGATTATGCTAAGTATGATTAGTCATTGTCCGCATTGGGCTGTGGTCACTGACGCCCTGTGCCGTCACCACCCCAGAACTCGTGAGAGGGAGAGGCCGCCAATAGTGGAAGGCTCAATGGACACTCCGAGTGGCTCTACACAGTATACGATGTGTGCCTGGAGCGTCCTTTAGCAACAGGGTGCCGTGCCAGGCATCCTACCAGCCAGATGCAGGGGCTGTTAGGCAGTGACGGTGCTGCCCCAGGGCCCTGCATCATGGACAGAAGCATCACTTGCACACCTCTTGTTATTATTGGCCTAATTGGAATATGAGAGGGTTACTGAGTTTAAAAAAGAAGTACAATAGACACAATGGGGGGTATTCAATTCTAAGTAATTTGCGTCCGGGCATTGCGGTGGTGCCCGGCTGCGCACATATTGGCTGGATACAGTAGTGCTGATTTAGGGAAACCTGATGATGCCAGTGGGCAAGATGTTCCAGAACAGCACATTGAGTACACTTGAATTCCCTCCAAGGTTTGTTTTGAGCGGAGGCCTCAGTACAATGTGAGAGCTAATCACCTGTCGGTGATGTGTTACAGTATGCTCGTATTGTAGGCACAGGCGGTGACATGATGTTACTTGTATTACGGGGACCTGTTAAAGGATATCTCAGAATTTCTTCTGCAAACACAGAAATCCTGGAGAATGTGTTTCTGTATTGTACTTTTATTTGTTTAATTTATGTTCTCTTGTGAAAAACGTCTATGAAAAGGGTGCTAACCACAGTAGTTTCTTGTCACATGCCCTTCCGAACACCTTGTCAGCTAGTGTTTATAATACAGATGATGCAGGCTGACAACCTACAGTATTGCTGCTTTATGATTTACGGGCGCTCGAAATACCGACGCTGGGATCCCGATGTGTACGAAGCCAACAGGGGTGAGTAAGGTGTGTTCTCCCCTCTCCTTATCCCCCTAACCCTCTCTCCCCGCAGCCTAACCCCCCCCCCCCCGCAGCCTAAACCTAACCACTCCCCCCCCACTACCTAACCCTCTAAGGGGGGTACCTAACCCTAACCCCCCTTCCCCACAGCCTAACCACCTGGAACGCAGCCTAACCCTGACACCCCCACACACACAGCCTAACCCTAACCCCCCTTCCCCGCAGCCTAACCCTATCCCCCCGGGACTCTGCCTAACCCCACAAACACCCACACACACACACACTGCCTTGCGGCACGGTCTCTCCTCGTTCGGGATTCCGGCTGTCACTATTCCGGCGCCGGGGTGGTGTACCCATTCTGGGTGCCTGATGTCGGCAATCAGAATATGGTAGGTATTCCTACTACCGGGAAACCGACAGCCGGGATCCTGACTGTTTCCCATGTTATGTATGGCCAGTGATTTAGCTAAACATTTCTGAGACCCGTTTTAGTTCAGCCTTCAATGTCAAACCCCCCAAAGTAAAAGGAAGGAATAATGGGAAGTATGAATTACTGCAGGGTTTTCCATTTCATGGTTATTATTAATTACGGTCTGTTAACAGAGTTTTTCTGTTAATTGAGTGATTTTCAGTAATGGTGCGCCTGCATTCCAGCTCATCATCTAATCAGCCAATCATGTTGCTGCAACTCAGTGCACACAGGGAGACATGTTCAAGATGGTCAGTTGTCTCTCAGACTAAACACTAGAATGGGGATGGAATGTGACTTGAGTATGATATGTAATGGAATTATTGATATGCCAAAGAGGGAGCCTTCAGTATCTCAGACACTGCTGATCAGAGATTTTCATGCACAAGTCTCTGGAGTTTACTAAGATTGGTGTGCAAAACTAAAGACATTTAGGGCTTATTTGTGAGTCTCATGCAAAAGAAAACACAGGACTGTCTAATTGGTCACCCATCTGTGAGTTTAGTCAAATGGCCTACAACTTTTCCCTCAACCCCATCCATTACTCTAGTGGCACCCTCTGGTGAAATTGTTGCAGGCATAGAAACGCGTTAGGGTTCCTTGCCACATTTGGATTCGGTCATTGTACACCTTGGTCTCCTGGTAGTGAAGTACCACAAACCGGGGTCTCCCGCCACTGACGTTTGGATACTGTCTGTCCTACAGCTATTACATGCGTGTCTTTGGGCTGGTTCCACACATCTGACCTGATAACGGCAGTTTTCTTTGGGGGACATTTACTAAGCAGTGATAAGAGCAGAGAAGTGAGCCAGTGGAGAAGTTGCCCATGGCAACCAATCAGCACTGAAGTAACATCTATAATTTGCATATTATACAATTATACAGATCTTCTGATTGGTTGATGGGGCAACTTCTCCACTGGCTCACTTCTCCGCTCTTATCACTGCTTAGTAAATGTCTCCCTTAGTCCATTAAAGCACGGACCACTGCATTTGTGCAGCTTGCCTTTCCATAGCCTCAGATCTCCATGTCTGATTGCTGCGTTACCGCAAGCCGGTTCATTGATATCCTGTGTGAAGCGGGTACAGTGTCTCTTCATTAGTTCCATTTTACTACAGTCTTTCCCACGTTTTTATTAAGTTGTCATTTTTATCTATATACGTTATGCATTAAATCTCTATGCTATTTAACAAGGACTCCTATTTGTCGCTACAAGCGCTGCTATATCAACTTCTTTCGGTGACTATGGGGGTCATTCTGAGTTGTTTCGCTAGCTGTTTTCGGTCGCAACGCAGCGTTCAGGCAAAAAAGCGGCACTTCCGTGCATGCGGCGCAATGCGCATGCGCGACGTTCTTTCACAACGGGCGATGCAGTTTCACACAAGGTCTAGCAAAGCATTTCAGTCGCACTTCTGGCCGCAGAGTGATTGAAAGGAAGTGGGCGTTTCTGGGTGTCAACTGACCATTTTCAGGGAGTGATCGAAAAAACGCAGGCGTGCTAAGAAAAACGCAGGCGTGGCTGGGCAAACGCAGGGCGTGTTCGTGACGTCAAAACAGGAACTAAATAGTCTGAAGTGATCGCAAGCGCTGAGTAGGTCTGGAGCTGCTCTGAAACTGCACATATTTTTATTGTAGCCGCTCTGCGATCCTTTCGTTCGCACTTCTGCTAAGATACACTCCCAGTGGGTGGCGGCATAGCGTTTGCACGGCTGCTAAAAACTGCTAGCGAGCGATCAACTCGGAATGACCACCTATCTCTCTCCGTGCATCTGAATATACAAGGACTATAATACCGATTGGTGCACCCATCACTGAAAATTGCAGCAGCACTTTCTCACTCTGACCACAGCCTCCGATGCTTGTAGATGAGAACGTAGCCACTTACATTGACACGCTAGTGACACGGCCATCAGGCAGACTTCTTTGGCTTTCGCTTCAAGACACTACCCAATCACCGCCCATGAATAGCGTAGCGCGGGCATAGACTTTCAGATCAAATCCCTGAAGTATGTGATCGCAACTTGATTGCCAGGGGCGGCTGTCGGGGAGGCGGCCGGCAACGCGGTGTTATGTGGGAGTGGTTTGCACAATGTGTCGTGTTTGGACTGTTGTATGGGCGGCCGTGTGACATCACACGCAGCCACTAATGGGGAAAACATGGCGCTGGTGTGCCTGCATGTGCAACGCAGACATCGTGACCGCCGAGATTACTGGTAGTCCCCCCTCATATGCAGCATATGCAGTCACACTGGCGCAATGTTTCCTCCCGCAGCATCTGGGTGTGACGTCACGCAGCCGCCCCTAAAACGTGTTTTTTTAATTCGACTGCAGCGCTAAGCGGTGCTTCTCATGCTAGGTGGCCCCGCCCTCTGCTGGGTGGCCCCCAGCATGAGATTTTTTCAGTAGCAGATTTTGCAATTTAGCAAAGTCTGCTACTGAAGCTGAAGGCGGGCCTTTGTGCGTACACTTTGTGTAATTATTATTTATTATCAGTTATTTATATAGCGCATACACATTCCGCAGCGCTTTACAGAGAATATTTGCTCATTCACATCAGTCCCTGCCCCAGTGGAGTTTACAATCTATATTCCCTATCACATGGACACACACACATTTAATCTAGGGTTAATTTTGTTGAGAGCCAATTAACCTAACAGTATATTTTTGGATTGTGGGAGGAAACCGGAGTACCCGGAGGAAACCCACGCAAGTATGGGAAAAATATACAAACTCCACACAGTTAGGGCCATAGTGGGAATCGAACCCATGACCTCAGTACTGTGAGGTAGTAATGCTAACCATTACACCATCTGTACTGTCCCGTAATAACTGGTTACTTGACCAGCCTTATAACTTATAGATGACCGGCCTTATAGCTTATAACTGATTAGCCTTATAATTGATTGCTGGGTTAAATTTAGGGCAAAACTTACTGAAATCCCTGCGGTTTAGTAAAATCGGAACCTATTACATAACACCCGTCATCTCAAGCTGGTCACCATATCTCAGTACAATAGATCACCTTTGGGATGTGGTGGGACAGGAGACTTGCAGCATGAATACGCAGCTGACAAAGCTGCAGCAACGGCACAGTGCCAACATGTCACCATTGGGCAGAACCTCTAAGGAATGTTTCCAGCACCTTGTTGAATCCATGTCAAAAAGAGTTACGGCTGTTCAGTGCGCCAAGAGGGCATCCTTCCTACTCCGTACAAGATCTTCAGTCTGCCGGTTCAGTCCTCTATGTCTTGTATCCATCACTGGGACCAGGTTAAAAATCAGCAGCTCACATTATGCTGAGTCAGCAGAAAGATATCTGGGGCGTCTGCAGCTGCCAAGAAAGCCACAGAGCGGTGTGTAATGTGTCTCTCATGCTGCAGTGTGAGAGGTGCACTGTCCGTGTTTACTATGTGCTGCATAACATTCCTGGGAGGATGGGAAGTCAGCTGATACCTCTTCCCGTAATACACCGTCATTGTCAATTGGAAAGAAGGTTTTATTATCATTACATACAGGTCAGTCGAGAGCTGGGCTGGGCCCAGGTACTTTTCAAGGGGCGTGACCTAATCACAGTAGGTGTGGTCATGTAACCTTAGAAAATATACTGAAGAAAATAGTATTTTTAGCACTTCCATGGCCACACTGCAGCCCAATACACAGCAGCGTGTGCTGGGCTGAGGAGAAGAGCTGCAGCTGCTGCTGCCAGGTAACGGGGAGGGGCTCTGAGACATACTTGCCTACTCTCCCGGAATGGCCGGGAGGCTCCCGAAAATCGGGTGACCTTCCCGGCCCCACGGAAGAGCAGGCAAGTCTCCCGATTTGCGGGTCCCCCCTGCCCGTCCGCCCACTTAGTGTGTAAAGTGGGCGGTCCGGGCAGTCGATGACGCGATTCTTGCAGAATCGCGTCATCATAGCCACGCCCCCTGCAGTGTAATGCCGGTGATCGCGGCATTACAGAGTGGGGGCGTGGCTTAAAACGGGTGTCATTGTGGCTCCGCCCTGTCCTTGTTCCGCCCCCGTCCCGCCTCCGGCCCACCCCCTCCTCTTCATCACAGCCTCCCCTGCCCGCCCTCTGAGCCGACCTGGCTGCTCTCTCCCACAGAGAGCAGCCAGAATGTTGGTAACTATGCTCTGAGACCCTCCATCAGACCTGGGCCCGGATAATTTGTACCCCCCCCCCCCTCTCTTGGCACCACTGATTACATACTGTATTCTGTGGCATTCATTTTCCCTTTACTTAGCCCAAGGCTCCGGATGGCGGTCATTAGGTCGACTTGAGTTAGGTCGACATACATTGGGTCGACCACGTTTGGTCGACATGCATTAAGTCGACGTGATCACTAGGCCGACATGGTCATTAGGTCGACATGTACTAGGCCGACATGAGTTTTTCACAATTTTTTTTTTTTTACCTTTTACATGCTTAATGATCCACGGGGACTACAATTGGGAACTGTAATCTGTGCCGAGCGCAGCGGTAGCGGAGCGAGGCACCTTGCCCGAAGCATGGCGAGCGTAACGAGCCATGCGAGGGGACACGGTGCACTAATTGGGGCCCCCGTTGCTTTTTCGAAGAAAACAAAACCAAAAACAGTCAAAAACCTCATGTCGAACTTTTTCCATGTCGACCTAATGACCATATCGACCCAGTGTTCATGTCGACCTAATGCATGTCGGTCAAACGTGGTCGACCCAATGCATGTCGTTAGGGGCATTTCCACAGAGGAGGGGGCCCGCGTGCATCTCCGGGCAGGCCCCCTCCTCTGCACGGCGCTGTAGACCCCGGCATTGCGCATGCGCAGGTCTCCGGAAACATGGCGCCCACCATGATCTGGAGACCAATTTGGTTACCGTGCATACGCTGCGGCCATTTTGGCTGTGATTTCCGGCGCGATCACAGCTTCCGGCGCTGGACTCCGGAAAGGTAAGTATTAAAATGAGTGCAATGGGTTCGGTGTGGCCCCCCCCTGGACCAGGGCCGGTTCGAGGGCCCTCGGCGCCCCGGGCAGGGAATGTGGGCGTGGCTTAATACAGGGGGCGTGGTCAATTACGCCCCCTGTACAGTAGAGGCGCCGCTTAAATGCTGAACGGTGCGCGATGACGTCATCGCGCACCGCACAGCAAAAGGTCCTTTCCACGAAGGGAAACTAGACTCGTAGCGTCTAGTTCCCTTCGCGGAGAGGACCTTTGCTGTGCGGTGCGTGATGACGTCATCGCGCACCGCTCAGCAAAGGTCCTCTCCGCGAAGGGAAACTAGACGCTACGCGTCTAGTTCCCTACACGGGACCACAGCCACAGGAGCCGGGGGACACAGCGGGCAGCGGAGGGCACAGCAGTGGCGGATCTTGCCATGGTGCGGCTCCCTCCAGATGGCGCCAGCGCCCTCCTTAAGGCAGCGCCCCGGGCAAAAGTCCTGCTTGCCCGTGGCAAGATCCGCTACTGCCCTGGACCCAGGAGCCCGTGTGCACCGCAACCATTGCACCCATTATAGAAACGCCAATGCGTGTTGACCTAACTCATGTCAACCTAATGAACCACACCCCAAGGCTCCAGTGAATACTATTGTAGCACCCGGCAAACGTATTCAGACCCCGGACCAATTTTACTGATGAACAAAGTCTACACTGTGATATTACAGAGCACTGGGAATTATATTTAGCGGATTAGAATTCATTTCACAATCCTTCAGATCAACAACCTGAAAAATGACTGCAGGACTGTGTTGGGGGTACGGGAGGGGTTATCCAGGAAATGTGAACGTTATTTTAAATATTCACTTTTGTTTGTCATTTATAAGGCAATTGTGTTATTAGGGGTCATTCAGACCCGTTCGCACGCAGTGGTTCTTCGCTGCGGTACGAACGGGTCGGAAATGCGCATGCGTGGCGGACGCATTGCGCACGCGCGTCATTGCCGGGCAACGACGACGCCAGCAAGTAATGTGATCGCAGCGGTGATCGCAAGAAGATGGACAGGCGGGAGGCGTTCCGGGGGCGGATACTCACCGTTTTCCAGGCGCGGTGAGTCCAACGCAGGAGTGTTGAGGCGTTTGGAGGGCGGATATCTGACATCAGGACCGGGACCTTCATCGCTGGATCCGTCGCACAGGGTAAGTATGTCCAGGGCTGGTCTTGTTTTATGCACAAGCGATCGCAGCCCTGCTATGCTAAAATACACTCCCCCATAGGCGGCGTCAGCTTGATCACACGAGCAGCAAAAAGTTGCTACGTGCGATCAACTCGGAATGACCCCCCTTGTTTGCATATTGCACCAGTTTAAACTGAGATCTTCCACTGCATGGGGATTTAGGGGGTAATTCCAAGTTGATCGCAGCAGGATTTTTGATAGCAATTGGGCAAAACCATGTGCACTGCAGGGGAGGCACATATAACATGTGCAGAGAGGGCTAGATTTGGGTGGGGTGTATTCAATCTGCAATCTAATTTGCAGTGTAAAAATAAAACAGCCAGTATTTACCCTGCACAGAAACAAAATAACCCACCCAAATCTAACTCTCTCTGCACGTTATATCTGCCTCCCCTGCAGTGCACATGGTTTTGCCCAATTGCTATCAAAAATCCTGCTGCGATCAACTTGGAATTATCCCCTTAATACTTATGCAGATATATTTCAGTTTATACTTTCTTAAGATGTTATTACACATAACAAAATGCCACATAAAAAAACCCTCTTCAGTTTCACATCTTTGAAATTTTTTATTTTTTATTTTTAAAGGTTAACGTTGCATGCAAGTCTTGTAGCACCATTTGCTGAGATGCTTAACTGCTGGAGCTGCAATCTGCAATGGAGAACTACCAGGACAGTTGTATCCATTCACAGATTTTTAAATAAACTTTTTAATTGGATATGATTATTTGTATAATGTAATAATGTATAATGGACATAGGGGGTTATTCAGAGATGAACGTAGATGGCTGCATACGAAGCCAGATCTGCGTTCATCTCTGCACATGCTGGGGGTTGGCCAGTACAGGGCAAGCCTGCTCAGCATGTGAGAGGCCGCCTCCCGATGCGTCCGCGATCTAATTGTGAACGCATCAGATCTAAGGTTGACCCTGGCAGGCTGAGGTCAGCGGCCATTTTTTTATCGGAGCGGCTGCATGAGACGTCACACAACCACCCTGAAAACGGTCCCGGCATGCCCTGTTTGCCCCATCGCTGCGTCAACGCCTCGAAAATTACCCGCCAGCGTAACGTTCACATTTCCTGGATAACCCCTCCCGTACCCCCAACACAGTCCTGCAGTCATTTTTCAGGTTGTTGATCTGAAGAATTGTGAATGAAGTCTAATCCGCTGAATATAATTCTCAGTGCTCTGTAATATCACAGTGTAGACTTTGTTTATCAGTAAAATTGGTCCGGGGTCTGAATACTTTTGCCGGGTGCTACAATAGTATTCACTGGAGCCTTGGGGTGTGGTTCATTAGGTTGACATGAAAATACCCGCCGCTGTAAATCACATTGCGGTCGTATCCCTTGGGGATGTGACTGCAATGTGTGTGTCTGCGAAGCTGCCGTGCGGGCACTGCGCATGATCAGTTTGCTGCCATCAGCAAACTGCGCTGTGGGCCGCAAAAGCACCCGGGTCTGAATGATCCTCATAGTTTCTTCATTACGTGGCCTTATATTAGTATTAATCACGTTCCAGAGGTTCCACACAGTGACAGAGACAGTGGGTGTGTTTCAGAGGTGGACATAACAGTGTTGCGTTCTCAGTCGCAGCAGATATGAGAAGATATGCAACAGTGATCGCGCTGAGCAAAAGAATTTGTGGGCCCCAGGCATCCTTCACTTAAAAAAAAAAAATTGGGGTCCTACTCCACTGTTTCTGGGTCCCACTCCACTGTGTCTGGGTCCCACGCCACTGTTTCTGGGTCCCATCAGAATTTATGCCATTCAGCTCCCAATACGCCATCAGACCACCCCACACGCCCTACACATCCTGTGTACTACAGAAAGTCACACTCATATTTTCACTACAGGCAATGCTTATAAATACATTACCTGATCTCACACAGTCAGTGTTGGGGGCTGTTAGGGGAGTAAGAGCAGACAGCTGTTGAGACAGTGCTTGGGGGCAGGTGGCAACTTGGGCACTACAAAGAGCAGGCAGCAGTTGGGGTAGAGCTATGGTTGAGGCAGGGAGGGGTAGAGGGTGTAAGGGCAGGCAGTGCTGGGGGTTAGGGAGGGGGTAAGGGCAGGCAGCAGTCAGGCATCAGTTTGGGCAGATAGCAGTTAGGGTAGAGGGGGATAAGGGCATGCAGCAGTTGGGGTAGGGATGGGGCTGCTGGTGCAGTACTGGGAGCAAGGAGACGGTTAGGAGCAGGGAGCACCGGTACAGTTTTATGGGTAGAGAGGGGATAAGTGTAGATAGCTGCTGGTGCAGTACTGGGGGCAAGTAGGGTGTTAGGGGCAGTCAGGGGTTGGTAAGGGTAGATAGTAGTTATGGCAGTACTGGGGTCAGTAGCTACCGCCTTTCTGCTGATGGTCAGTGTTGTCGGTCTCTAGCTTGAGGTGCAGCCGCAGCTTGTCCCTCAGCACCCGGGGATAAACCTCCAGATCCTTCCTGGCCTGGGCAGTGTCCACCTCCCAGGCATCCTATGTGCGGAGAGCTGGCTGAAGGAGTCAGGGATGGAGTGCAGGCTGCTGGAGGGGCCCGGCACCACCAACATGATGGGGGAATAATGCTGCTGCCGGGAAAGTCCCAGGGTAGAGCCTTGTGAGAGGGTGAGCAGGATTACAAGGTTGTGTCCAGGACGGAGAATGCCGATGCAGAACCAGGAGAGTTAGAATTAAATTGTAGAGTAATTCACTGGGCGCTGGCAGGCAGGGAGAGAATTCTTGGGGGGAGATTGGATGGGGAGATGCTGCAGGAGGTGATTGGATGGGGAGATTCTGCCAGCAGTGATTGGACAGTAATACACTGAGGGTTGCTATTGGCTGCAGTGCAGTCAGGTCAGCAAGTCACAGATTGTCTGCAGGACCTCACTACCCGTATCCCGTAAAACCTGCGCTATAATGTGTATTTGTGATCACTGTGCAAATGCCGCAGGAGACATCTTTTTATAAAAAGACTCCTACCACCAACTTCAAAGGTCTGCTGCCTGTTTCTAAAGATGCAGCATCGGAAAAATATTGTGACCATCTGTGGAGATATGGGGTTCTTCTAATCACTCAGACACCGAGCCGATGAAACCAAAGTGATGGTTTATTTTTCACTGCCCATAGGAATAGATAATACACAGGAAATAGAAGTAAATATAGCCCAGAAACAATACACAGGTAGCAGTCCAGATAATAAGTCCCAGTAGAGGATTTAGGCCCTCATTCCGAGTTGTTCGCTTGTTATTTTTTCCCCCGCAACGGAGCGATTAGTCGCTAATGCGCATGCGCAATGTTCGCAGTGCGTCTGCGCCAAGTAAATTTGCTATTAAGTTTGGTATTTTACTCACGGCTTTATGAAGAAATTTCTTCGTTCTGGTGATCGGAGTGTGATTGACAGGAAGTGGGTGTTTCTGGGCGGAAACCGGCCGTTTTATGGGTGTGTGCGAAAAAACGCTTGCGTTTCTGTGAAAAACGCGGGAGTGGCTGGAGAAACGGGGGAGTGTCTGGGCGAACGCTGGGTGTGTTTGTGACGTCACACCAGGAACTAAACTGACTGAACTGATCGCAGTGGCAGAGTAAGTCTCGAGCTACTCAGAAACTGCTAAGAAATTTCTAATCGCAATTCTGCTAATCTTGCGTTCGCAATTCTGCTATGCTAAGATTCACTCCCAGTAGGCGGCGGCTTAGCGTGTGCAATGCTGCTAAAAGCAGCTAGCGAGCGAACAACTCGGAATGAGGGCCTTAGGTCCACAGCAATTCCACACAGAAGTTACAGATACACAGCTCAACACAGAAGAACTGTCACTGAGGGGGTAATTCAGAGTTGATCACAGCATCAAATTTGTTAGCAGTTGGGCAAAACCATGTGCACTGCAGGCGGGGGCAGATATAACATTTGCAGAGAGAGTTAGATTTGAGTGGGTTATTTTGTTTCTGTGCAGGGTAAATACTGGCAGCTTTATTTTTACACTGCAATTTAGATTTCAGTTTGAACACGCCCCACCCAAATCTAACTTTCACTGCACATGTTATATCTGCCCCTCCTGCTGTGCACATGGGCCCTCATTCCGAGTTGTTCGCTCGGTAATTTTCTTTGCATCGCAGCGATTTTCCGCTAATTGCGCATGCGCAATGTTCGCACTGCGACTGCGCCAAGTAAATTTGCTAAGAAGTTTGGTATTTTACTCACGGCATTACGAGGTTTTTTCTTCGTTCTGGTGATCGAAGTGTGATTGACAGGAAGTGGGTGTTTCTGGGCGGAAACTGGCCGTTTTATGGGAGTGTGTGAAAAAACGCTGCCATTTCTGGGAAAAACACGGGAGTGGCTGATAAACCGGGGGAGTGTCTGGGCGAACGCTGGGTGTGTTTGTGACGTCAAACCAGGAACGACAAGCACTGAACTGATCGCACTGGAAGAGTAAGTCTCGAGCTACTCAGAAACTGCACAGAAAAATCTTTTCGCAATATTGCGAATACTTCGTTCGCAATTCTGCTAAGCTAAGATACACTCCCAGAGGGCGGCGGCTTAGCGTGTGTACTGCTGCGAAAAGCGGCTAGCGAGCGAACAACTCGGAATGAGGGCCATGGTATTGCCCAACTGCTAAAACATTTGATGCTGCGATCAACTCAGAATTAGGCCCTGAGTCCACACAGCGGTGATAGCTGATTAGTCCACAGGAGAATATGTGTATAAATTCATGCAGGAGTAAATACATCAGTGCCATCATTAGGCATTTTAGCGCTGTGTGCAAAAAACGGCTTAGGCGCCCACCCCCACCACCATATGCAAAACATGGGCAGTGTGCACGCAAAAAAATTAGGGTCGTGGCTTCATGGGGAAAGGGTGTGGCCACAAAATAATACCAATTCATACTACGGTGCACAGTAGTCTCCATTACTCAAACTACACCGCACAGTAGCGCCACTACACCAGGTAGAGCCCCTTTTACACCTTACGGCAGACAGATTCCACCTTTTACACATTACGGCAGACAGCGTCCCCTTTTACACATTACGGCAGACAGCGTCCCCCTTTTTACACATTACGGCAGACAGCGTCCCCCTTTTTACAGATTATGGCAGACAGCGTCCCCTTTTTACACATTACGGCAGACAGTGTCCCCCTTTTTACACATTACGTCAGACGGTGCCCCCTTCTTAGACATTACGGCAGACAGCATCCTCCTTTTTACACATTACAGCAGACAGCGTCCCTTTTTTAC
The DNA here is from genome assembly GCF_028390025.1 of Pseudophryne corroboree. Taxonomy (NCBI): domain Eukaryota; kingdom Metazoa; phylum Chordata; class Amphibia; order Anura; family Myobatrachidae; genus Pseudophryne; species Pseudophryne corroboree. The sequence continues at coordinate 342,636,423 of NC_086453.1, forward strand.
ACATTACGGCAGACAGCGTCCCCTTTTTTACACATTACGGCAGACAGCGTCCCCTTTTTTACACATTACGGCAGACAGCATCCCCTTCTTACACATTACGGCAGAAAGCGTCAATAGAGAGAGAGAGAGAGAGACACAGACAGACAGACACTTACCATCTCTCCCCGCTGTCCTCTGTGACACTGGCTGGTGCTGCTGTGCTGGGGCGGGCTGCGGCTGGGGAATGGAGCTGAGCGGCGCCGGCGGCTGGAGCATGCTTGCAGTTCCTCCCCGCTCTGAAGCTCCGTACAGTGGAGCTGAGGCGGCTTGCGGCTGGGGCATGTTGGCGGGTCCTCCCCGCTCCCATGCTCCGTACAGTGGAGTGGAGCTGAGGCGGCTTGCTGTGCTGGGGAGGGCTGCGGCTGGGCAATGGAGCTGTACGGAGCTCTGATGCTCCGTACAGTGTTAAACAGGGCCGTGACTGTGCGCTCCCCAGGGCTCTGCGCTGTGTGCGAGGCCCCTCTCGCACACACCTAGTTACGGCCCTGAAATACATGTAAGTCCACACAGCACTGGTGATACGTTCCACAAGGTACCCTGGCAGAGAATCACCCCTTAGCCAGAGTCCTGCAACTAACATCAGGAGCTGACCTGTGCAACCTCTTTTAAAACCTCCCAAATGGCCATCATGCTGCGTTCACCTGGGGAGGAGACGCAGGTTCCTGATTGGTGGGATCCCACCTCAGGTATTTCCCTACTCCCTCCCACAGCTGGCCTTGTCCTGCTGGTCACATGCTGGGTCAGGCTCCGAGTTGTCTGTGAGAGACCAGGATTAACAGAGGACAGTAAACAGAAGGAACATTGGCCCTGAGTTGATCGCTCGCTATCTGCTTTTAGCAGCAGTGCACACGCTAGGCCGCCACCCTCTGGGAGTGTATCTTAGCTTAGCAGAAGTGCGACCGAAAGGTTAGCAGAACTGCTCGAAAAAAATTTCAGGCCGCTTCTGAGTAGCTCCAAACCTACTCCTACCTTGCAATCACTTCAGTCAGTTTAGTTCCTGTTTTGACGTCACATATACGCCCTGCGTTGCCCAGCCACTCCCCCGTTTCCCCAGGCACGCCTGCGTTATCTTCTGACACGCCTGCGTTTTTTAGCATACTCCTGGAAAACGGTCAGTTACCTCCCAGAAACGCCCCTTTCCTGTCAATCACTAACCGATCAGCCGAGCAACTGAAATGAGTCTCTCGGCCTTGTGTAAAACTGCATAGTTTTGTGTGAAAGTACTTCGTGCGTGCGCACGGCGGCCCATACGCATGCACAGAAAAGCCGATTTTTTGCCTGATCGCTGTGCTGCAAACAACGGCAGCTAGCGATCAACTCGGAATGACCCCCAATGACAGGGAAATTGGTTTAGGTCCTGATTGTCCCCTGTGGAGGAGCATCTTCAGAGAGACATTACCTGGCCCTCAAATCTGTTTCCTGTGTGACCATCTAAGGATCATAGATGGATTCAATCAGGGACGTGCAGTCAGGGGAGGCAGGGGAGGCAGTGCCTCCTCTGTCATAATGATTGAAGTAATACAAAGAAGATATTTATAACATAATTATCTTCTTTGCATTTTGCTACTCATATTTGCTGCAGCCAAATGTGGGTGGGAGGCAGCTGAGAGTGCTGTCTCCCACTAACAATGATAAAGTGTCTGTGCGGGGGGCGGGCAGGGGGCGGAGCCAAATCAAGGGCAGGAAAAGCCCATTGAAAAAACATGGAGTAGAGGCACCAGCAGATCTGCCTCAGTGACAGGGCGTGCCTGCTTCCCACTACAGAGCCCGCCCCTGTCAGTGAGGCAGATTTGATTGGTCAGCGGCTCCAGCACTGAGCAGTGTTTCCTGCTGTCAGTGCAGAGTCCGGCTCTCTTCCTCCCTCCCTACTTCCTCTCCAGGTGCTGGTCGCATTACAGATGGTGATGTAAGTAGATGAGGGTGCACATCACAATCCCACACATCTGTACCAGGGGTAGCAGTGTTATTAGGGGGCTCTGGTTCCCAATATCTGGCTGTTACACAGCCATATAGAGTCAGGCTGCAGCTGACAGGGTCAGGGCTATGGCAGGAGCAGGCTGGGTGTCACTGTCTGCTCCAGCCTTTAGTTTTCCAGCCCTCAGCTACTGCCTGTGGATGTGAGTTACTGATAAGCAGTAACTAGAGTATATGTCCCTCTCTCTCACACACAAGCTGCAGCAGCAGCAGCACAGCCCTGGCAGGGATTGGGAGGAAGATGGAGGCTGGGGCTCTTCACTAACTTTGCATCACTTTGTTAGAGGGTCTGGTTGTTGTGTAGTGCCAGGAATGCTGAGTGATGACACTGAGGTCAGGCTCAGGCTCCCTCTCTGGGCTTTCATATGCCAGGTTTCTGATGACAGGGGAGGATAGCCAACATGGTATTGCCCTCAGTAATCTCCCAAAATATACTGTATGTGAGCAGATGCCTAAAGAATGCTGGCATCCTTCCTCAGTGATAAACTCACACAGATACCACAGGAGGGATCCGGTTAGGATCCCGTCTATCGGGATACCAGCTGTCAGAATATTGACACCGGAAACCCGACACGGGTTAATTCAGGGTGCATCGCTGCTGCGATGGGACTGTAATTCACCCTCCATGGTGCCAATGCGCTAGCGCAGGTTCCGTCCTGTGCATGCGCACCCACCAAATGTGATCGTTTTGCAATGGGTGCAAACGCCTCTGCCTGATTGACAGGCATAGGCGGTCGCAGGGCATGCGCGGGGTGGCGATGGACCATTGTGGGGGCAGTGTGGGTTAAACAGAGGCAGGTCAGCTGCATTTTCAAGGTGGCTGCATGACATCACACTCAGCCACTCCGATGTAAAAAATGTCGATGGCATCCCTAATTTCTGTGTGAGTAATTCAATTGCAATTGTTTTACGATCGCATTGCTGGGCCCGCCAATTAGCATGCTGGGCAAGCCTTGCCCTGCGATGGGCGGCTCCCAGCATGCCACAGAAGAGATTGCAGATTCTGTTTTTTTTTTAGCAAAATCTGCAATCCGTGATGAATAACCCCCACTATTAGGAATGTCGACACCAGCATCCCGATTAGGTTCACCATCTCAGCGTCGGAATCCTATCAGCCAGGATGCCAAACGACAAGCCAGCGGGACGATGCAGGGAGGGGGGAAGTTAGGTTTAGGCTGCTGGGGGAGGGTTAGGTTTAGGATGTGTCCCTGGGGGGTTAGGTTTAGGTTGCGGGGAGGGGGGGGTTAGGGTTAGGCACTACCCTTGGAGGGTTAGGCTTAGGCTCCAGGGAGGGAGGGTTAGGGTGTTGGGGAAAGGTAAGGTAGGTATATATACTCTGTATATAGATGATCAAGCTGCTGCTGCAGGGTCAGGGAGGCGGGAGGGAGCACTGGAGCCCCCAGGAGGACACATCAGTTCAGCTGCTGCTGCCTGGTCGCACACCTCATAGCACCCAGCATATCATACACAGTATAGATCTGCCCCGGGTTGCCTGCATCAGTGTCCATGCTGTGAGTTAACCCCCAGCGGCTGCGGACATGGACGCCACTGCACTGAAGCTGGATGCGCTGAAGTTCACAAAGCTGTGTTCCACTACAAGGTATGATCCTATCGCCCACTGCCTTACCCTGTACACTGCAGCATACACCTGCGTTGTGGCGAGCTGCATTACATCACTTACCCATATTGCTGTACACTGTATATAGATCATGTATGGGTGTGACAACACAGTAAGCACTTGTCCCCATTCCAACTCCTGTGCACAGTGATACCCAACAGTGGAGAAAGTAACTATCTACTCTCCTAGAACAAAGTTGTCATTTTATACAATCCCAGCCGTAATGAGCATAGTGTGTAAGGGCCACTACAACTGCTCTTTTCCCATGAGCGCCAAAGTATATAATCGCTTGCCAAAAAATATGCTTCGGGCCAGCCCTGCATGTATCTTAATACTTTACTGCTTGCATAACATCTTTAAAGTGAGACTGGCACAGCTTTGGGATACAATAGATACTATTGCACCTTTTTTATAATGCCCCCAGAACCGCTAGGTTCATACACTGTTTGCTGGTGTAGGTCCAGTTCTTTTATAAGCCAGTGCCTCCCCAGTCATTGACCTCACCGCACGTCACTGGATTCAATAGGCATAGCAATGATAACTTGTAATAACCTCATACACAGAATGGCATCCTCCTACAATAACATAACATGACAGCACCACAGGCGTGCGCAGAGACTGACTGGCGGGTGCCGCTCCGGACTTCGCCCCCTCCACGGCATTATAGTGTTCTCTCACCTCCCCTGTCCTGGATATAGACTGCTCACCTGGTCCGCTCACCTGGGCCGCCCAGGTGAGCAGTTTATATCCAGGACAGGGGAGGTGAGAGAACATTATAATGCCGTGGAGGGGGGGAAGTCCGGAGCGGCACCCGCCAGTCAGTCTCTGCGCACGCCTGTGGACAGCACTAGGTGTCAGGTCACAGCCCACCTGTATTTACCTGAGTAAGATTATAGTACAGAATATATAGGCTAACGAATGAACACACACATGGCATACCTCCCAACATGACCCTCTCCAGGAGGGACAAAATGCTCTGCTTCTGGACTTTTCTCTTAATTTATGATTGCCAGCACCTGTGTTGAACAGGTAATGGATAAGAAAGGTGTTTCGCTACAGGTGATGGCAATCATACAGTAAGAAGGAAGTCCAGCAGCAGAGCATGGTGTCCCTCCTGGAGTGGGTCATGTTGGGAGGTATGCACATGGGGTAATAGTGACACAAGCCAGTTAGATAAATGGAACAAAAGGAATAAAAAGTACTTTACACGCTATAAAGATTTAAACGCCATAAATACAGTTTTACCCTCCGTCTCATATCTTTACACCATCAGACATCTGAACAACCTTAGGATCCACTGTAACTAAGCTGCCGAGCCCAGTGAATCTGCGTCATACACCAGGGGCCTAATTCAGATCTGATCGCAGCAGGACATTTGTTAGTTAATGGCCAAAACCATGTGCACTGCAGGGGGGGAGGGGGGCAGATGTAACATGTGCAGAGAGAGTTAGATTTGGGTGGGGTTTGTTCAAACTGAAATCTAAATTGCAGTGTAAAAATAAAGCAGACAGTATTTACCCAGCACAGAAACAATATAACCCACCCAAATCTAACTCTCTCTGGACATGTTACATCTGCCCCAACTGCAGTGCACATGGTTTTGCCCATTAGCTAAGAAATTTGCTCCTGCGTTCAGGTCTGAAGTACCCCTGGATGCGTAAGCTGCCCATGCAGAGACCAGCGCAATTTCAGATATGTACAGCTCTGCATTTGTGCAGAAATACGCTAGCTTTTCTCTATCGTCCTAGTGGATGCTGGGGTTCCTGAAAGGACCATGGGGAATAGCGGCTCCGCAGGAGACAGGGCACAAAAAGTAAAGCTTTTCCAGATCAGGTGGTGTGCACTGGCTCCTCCCCCTATGACCCTCCTCCAGACTCCAGTTAGATTTTTGTGCCCGGCCGAGAAGGGTGCAATCTAGGTGGCTCTCCTAAAGAGCTGCTTAGAAAAAGTTTAGCTTAGGTTTTTTATTTTACAGTGAGTCCTGCTGGCAACAGGATCACTGCAACGAGGGACTGAGGGGAGAAGAAGTGAACTCACCTGCGTGCAGGATGGATTGGCTTCTTGGCTACTGGACATCAGCTCCAGAGGGACGATCACAGGTACAGCCTGGATGGTCACCGGAGCCGCGCCGCCGGCCCCCTTGCAGATGCTGAAGTCAGAAGAGGTCCAGAATCGGCGGCTGAAGACTCCTGCAGTCTTCTAAAGGTAGCGCACAGCACTGCAGCTGTGCGCCATTTTCCTCTCAGCACACTTCACACGCAGTCACTGAGGGTGCAGGGCGCTGGGGGGGGGCGCCCTGGGAGGCAAATGTAACCTATATAAAGGCTAAAAATACCTCACATATAGCCCCCAGAGGCTATATGGAGATATTTAACCCCTGCCTGGATTCACTAAATAGCGGGAGACGAGCCCGCCGGAAAAGGGGCGGGGCCTATCTCCTCAGCACACGGCGCCATTTCCTCTCACAGCTCCGCTGGTCAGGACGGCTCCCAGGTCTCTCCCCTGCACTGCACTACAGAAACAGGGTAAAACAGAGAGGGGGGGCAAATTTATGGCGATATTTTGATATATATAAAGCAGCTATAAGGGAGCACTTATTATAAGGCTATCCCTGTTATATATAGCGCTTTTGGTGTGTGCTGGCAAACTCTCCCTCTGTCTCCCCAAAGGGCTAGTGGGTCCTGTCTTCGTTAGGAGCATTCCCTGTGTGTCTGCTGTGTGTCGGTACGTGTGTGTCGACATGTATGAGGACGATATTGGTGTGGAGGCGGAGCAATTGCCAAATATGAGGATGTCACCCCCTAGGGAGTCGACACCAGAATGGATGCCTTTATTTATGGAACTACGGGATAGTGTCAACACGCTAAAGCAGTCGTTTGACGACATGAGATGGCCGGACAATCAATTAGTGCCTGTCCAGGCGACTCAAACACCGTCAGGGGCTGTGAAACGCCCTTTGCCTCAGTCGGTCGACACAGACCCAGACACAGGCACTGACTCCAGTGGTGACGGTGACGAATCAACCGTATTTTCCAGTAGGGCCACACGTTATATGATTTTGGCAATGAAGGAGGCGTTACATTTAGCTGATACTACAGGTACCACTAAACAGGGTATTATGTGGGGTGTGAAAAAACTACCTATAGTTTTTCCTGAATCAGAAGAATTAAATGACGTGTGTAATGAAGCGTGGGTTGCCCCTGATAAAAAGCTGATAATTTCAAAGAAATTATTGGCATTATACCCTTTCCCGCCAGAGGTTAGGGAGCGCTGGGAAACACCTCCTAGGGTGGACAAGGCGCTAACACGCTTATCTAAACAAGTGGCGTTACCCTCTCCTGAGACGGCCGCACTTAAAGATCCATCAGATAGGAGGATGGAAAATATCCAAAAAAGTATATACACACATGCAGGTGTTATACTACGACCAGCTATAGCGACTGCCTGGATGTGCAGTGCTGGGGTAGTTTGGTCAGAGTCCCTGATTGAAAATATTGATACCCTGGACAGGGACAATATTTTACTGTCGTTAGAACAAATAAAGGATGCATTTCTTTATATGCGTGATGCACAGAGGGATATCTGCACACTGGCATCACGGGTAAGTGCTAGGTCCATTTCGGCCAGAAGAGCTTTATGGACGCGACAGTGGACAGGCGATGCGGATTCAAAACGACATATGGAAGTTTTGCCGTATAAAGGGGAGGAGTTATTTGGAGTCGGTCTATCAGATTTGGTGGCCACGGCTACAGCCGGGAAATCCACCTTTCTACCTCAAGTCACTCCCCAACAGAAAAAGGCACCGACTTTTCAACCGCAGCCCTTTCGTTCCTTTAAAAATAAGAGAGCAAAGGGCTATTCATATCTGCCACGAGGCAGAGGTCGAGGGAAGAGACAGCAACAGGCAGCTCCTTCCCAGGAACAGAAGCCTTCCCCGGCTTCTACAAAAGCCTCAGCATGACGCTGGGGCTTCTCAAGCGGACTCGGGGACGGTGGGTGGTCGTCTCAAAAATTACAGCGCGCAGTGGGCTCACTCGCAGGTAGATCCCTGGATCCTGCAGATAATATCTCAGGGGTACAGGTTGGAATTAGAGACAGATCCACCTCGCCGTTTCCTGAAGTCTGCTTTACCAACGTCCCCCTCCGAAAGGGAGACGGTTTTGGAAGCCATTCACAAGCTGTACTCTCAGCAGGTGATAGTCAAGGTACCTCTTCTACAACAAGGGAAGGGGTATTATTCCACTCTTTTTGTGGTACCGAAGCCGGATGGCTCGGTAAGGCCTATTCTAAATCTGAAGTCCTTGAACCTGTACATAAAGAAGTTCACGTTCAAGATGGAGTCACTCAGAGCAGTGATAGCGAACCTGGAAGAGGGGGACTTTATGGTATCCTTGGACATCAAGGATGCGTATCTCCACGTTCCAATTTACCCCTCACACCAGGGGTACCTCAGGTTCGTTGTACAAAACTGTCACTATCAGTTTCAGACGCTGCCGTTCGGATTGTCCACGGCACCTCGGGTCTTTACAAAGGTAATGGCCGAGATGATGATTCTTCTTCGAAGAAAAGGCATATTAATTATCCCATACTTGGACGATCTCCTAATAAGGGCAAGGTCCAGAGAACAGCTAGAGATGGGATTAGCACTGTCGCAAGAAGTGCTAAAACAGCACGGGTGGATTCTGAATATTCCAAAATCCCAGTTAATGCCGACAACTCGTCTGCTGTTCCTAGGGATGATTCTGGACACGGTTCAGAAAAAGGTTTTTCTCCCGGAGGAAAAAGCCAAGGAGTTATCCGAGCTTGTCAGGAACCTCCTAAAACCAGGAAAGGTGTCTGTACATCAATGCACAAGAGTCCTGGGAAAAATGGTGGCTTCTTACGAAGCAATTCCATTCGGCAGATTCCACGCAAGAATTTTCCAAAGGGATCTGTTGGACAAATGGTCAGGGTCGCATCTTCAGATGCACCTGCGGATAACCCTGTCTCCAAGGACAAGGGTGTCTCTTCTGTGGTGGTTGCAGAGTGCTCATCTATTGGAGGGCCGCAGATTCGGCATACAGGATTGGATCCTGGTGACCACGGACGCCAGCCTGAGAGGCTGGGGAGCAGTCACACAAGGAAGAAACTTCCAGGGAGTATGGACGAGCCTGGAAACGTCTCTTCACATAAACATTCTGGAACTAAGAGCAATATACAATGCTCTAAGCCAGGCAGAACCTCTGCTTCAGGGAAAACCGGTGTTGATCCAGTCGGACAACATCACGGCAGTCGCCCATGTGAACAGACAGGGCGGCACAAGAAGCAGGAGTGCAATGGCAGAAGCTGCAAGGATTCTTCGCTGGGCAGAGAATCATGTGATAGCACTGTCAGCAGTGTTCATCCCGGGAGTGGACAACTGGGAAGCAGACTTCCTCAGCAGACACGATCTTCACCCGGGAGAGTGGGGACTTCATCCAGAAGTCTTCCACTTGCTGGTAACCCGTTGGGAAAGACCAATGGTGGACATGATGGCGTCTCGCCTCAACCAAAAACTGGACAGGTATTGCGCCAGGTCAAGAGATCCGCAGACAATAGCTGTGGACGCGCTGGTAACGCCTTGGGTGTACCAGTCGGTGTATGTGTTTCCTCCTCTGCCTCTCATACCAAAAGTATTGAGAATTATACGGCAAAGAGGCGTAAGGACGATACTAGTGGTTCCGGATTGGCCAAGAAGGACTTGGTACCCGGAACTTCAAGAGATGATCACGGAAGATCCGTGGCCTCTACCTCTAAGGAGGGACTTGCTTCAGCAGGGTCCCTGTCTGTTTCAAGACTTACCGCGGCTGCGTTTGACGGCATGGCGGTTGAACGCCGGATCCTAAAGGAAAAAGGCATGCCGGAAGAAGTCATTCCTACTTTGATTAAAGCAAGGAAGGAAGTAACCGTGCAACATTATCACCGAATTTGGCGAAAATATGTTGCGTGGTGCGAAGATCGGAGTGCTCCGACGGAGGAATTTCAACTGGGTCGATTCCTACATTTCCTGCAATCAGGATTGTCTATGGGTCTCAAATTGGGATCTATTAAGGTTCAAATTTCGGCCCTGTCGATTTTCTTTCAAAAAGAATTGGCTTCAGTCCCTGAAGTCCAGACCTTTGTTAAGGGAGTGCTACATATACAGCCTCCTGTGGTGCCTCCAGTGGCACCGTGGGATCTCAATGTGGTTTTGGACTTTCTAAAATCTCATTGGTTTGAACCACTAAAGAAGGTGGATTTGAAATATCTCACATGGAAAGTGACCATGCTTCTAGCCCTGGCTTCGGCCAGGAGAGTGTCAGAACTGGCAGCTTTATCTTACAAAAGCCCATATCTGATTTTCCATTCGGACAGGGCAGAACTGCGGACTCGTCCGCATTTTCTCCCTAAGGTGGTGTCAGCATTTCATCTGAACCAGCCTATTGTAGTGCCTGCGGCTACAAGTGACTTGGAGGACTCCAAGTTACTGGACGTTGTCAGAGCATTAAAAATATATATTGCAAGGACAGCTGGAGTCAGAAAATCTGACTCGTTGTTTATATTGTATGCACCCAACAAGATGGGTGCTCCTGCGTCTAAGCAGACGATTGCTCGTTGGATCTGTAGCACAATCCAACTTGCACATTCTGTGGCAGGCCTGCCACAGCCTAAATCTGTAAAGGCCCACTCCACAAGGAAGGTGGGCTCATCTTGGGCGGCTGCCCGAGGGGTCTCGGCATTACAACTTTGCCGAGCAGCTACGTGGTCAGGGGAGAACACGTTTGTAAAATTTTACAAATTTGATACTCTGGCTAAGGAGGACCTGGAGTTCTCTCATTCGGTGCTGCAGAGTCATCCGCACTCTCCCGCCCGTTTGGGAGCTTTGGTATAATCCCCATGGTCCTTTCAGGAACCCCAGCATCCACTAGGACGATAGAGAAAATAAGATTTTACTTACCGATAAATCTATTTCTCGGAGTCCGTAGTGAATGCTGGGCGCCCATCCCAAGTGCGGATTATCTGCAATAATTGTACATAGTTATTGTTAACTAATTCGGGTTATTGTTGAAGGAAGCCATCTTTCAGAGGCTCCGCTGTTATCATACTGTTAACTGGGTTTAGATCACAAGTTGTACGGTGTGATTGGTGTGGCTGGTATGAGTCTTACCCGGGATTCAAAATCCTCCCTTATTGTGTACGCTCGTCCGGGCACAGTACCTAACTGGAGTCTGGAGGAGGGTCATAGGGGGAGGAGCCAGTGCACACCACCTGATCTGGAAAAGCTTTACTTTTTGTGCCCTGTCTCCTGCGGAGCCGCTATTCCCCATGGTCCTTTCAGGAACCCCAGCATCCACTACGGACTCCGAGAAATAGATTTATCGGTAAGTAAAATCTTATTTTGTGCATGTTTCCTTTGCGTAATGCACGTACATTTTTTTATCCAACTCTGCTATGGCGACAGAGGCAGCAGTATGTGAATATTTGGTTCACACATGATAATTATAATTACACAACAGGTCATTTTCCTGGATGATATAAACCCGCAGTAGGTATTGTTTTCTTTATCCTGCCCAGGGGTTGTCAGATCCCCTCCCGTGTGACTACCTATTGGTCTGTGGCATCAAATGTACTCACAGCAAAATCTCCTCAGCCCTTATATAAGTGTGTGGGTAGGTTATCATGTCACTTCTCCTCGGCCCCTAGGTAAGTGTGTGGGTTGATCCAAAATAATACAGTGAGGGACGATCAAAGGCGCTACTTGACCACTATCAAACCACTTCAAACAATATTTATGAAAGAAATGGGTATGAATATACGTCACATGAATTTTCTGCAGTCCTGAGTCAGCTGTTTTTTTCTCCTTTTTTTTAAGCAGATCCACCGACTCCCAAATGTTCAATGTATGGAAAGACAAGAAATGAACACAAAATGTGTAGTATTGTTTATATTGCAAATTGATATAAGTCTCGTGAAAACACCAGGGGAAATGAGACTGAGAGCCCTATGGTGTGAAATTTTTTTGATAGTAGATAGGGATAGTTCCTCACCACCACTTCACAGCATGAAGAGACGTAGCAAAACTCACTTGAAAATATTTATCACCATACACATAAAGGTATCTTTCACTTTCATATACTTAACAGAAGAATAGGTAATTATTCTCGTTCAATTGAACGTACCACACTCACTTCTTGACAGGTAAATTTCCACATATAGCGGTTTCTTTAAAATGGACACACAGATTCTTCTCTCCAAACAAAGTCGTTTAATTTTCACAAAATTCATAAAATACAAAAATTCAAAAACAGACTAAAATTCTCCTTATTCCATTTCCAAAAAATAGTACAATAGAAAACGTGAGTCAGATGGAATGTGACAAACACTGGTGAAATCCGGATATACAACTGTGTTCACAAAAAGCTATGTACCTTTGGAATAATTGTGGATGGAGGGAAGGCTGTTAAAAAGGGTAGTAATCACTGTCTGGTAGCACCAACGTCGTTTCGACACAGAGGAGGTCATTCCGAGTTGTTCGCTCGCAAGGCGATTTTAGCAGAGTTGCTCATGCTAAGCCGCCGCCTACTGGGAGTGAATCTTAGCATCTTAAAATTGCGAACGAAGTAATCGCAATATTGCGATTACACACCTCGTAGCAGTTTCTGAGTAGCTACAGACTTACTCGGCATCTGCGATCAGTTCAGTGCTTGTCGTCCCTGGTTTGACATCACAAACACACCCAGTGTTCGCCCAGACACTCCTCCGTTTCTCCGGCCACTCCTGCGTTTTTTCCGGAAACGGTAGCGTTTTTTCCCACACGCCCATAAAACGGCCTGTTTCCGCCCAGTAACACCCATTTCCTGTCAATCACATTACGATCGCCATACCGATGAAAAAGCCGTGAGTAAAATTACTAAGTGCATAGCAAATTTACTTGGCGCAGTCGCAGTGCGGACATTGCGCATGCGCATTAAGCGGAAAATCGCTGCGATGCGAAGATTTTTACCGAGCGAACAACTCGGAATGAGGGCCAGAGTCTTTTTCAAGGTATATGGGTTGGTTACATCTCCTTGTCCAGTAATGTAGTAATGATATGTGAGTACAGAGTCAAATTAAAAATGAACCTCTCCTGACGTACAAGTCGCTTCCTTGTCTCCTTCATCTTTACAGGCGCAGACACCAATGTACTATTTGGGGATTGACAGTTAAAAAGTTTGAAACCCCTTTAAAAAGAAATAAGCTTTTAAGAAAGAAATAGACATGAGATGCTGGTTTCCCTGCTGAGAGCGCCTAGTAAATAGTGACTCACACTCACATGCTTATTACTTCTCTGCAGTCCAGAGGGTTTTGAGGTTTTCTGGTACTTGTGAAAGCGATGTTTTGCACATTTGACAGTCAGTGAATCGTAGTGGTAAAAAAAGGGAATATGAGAGACTATGGTGCGCAAGCACTTGTGAATGTGTCGTAGGGATAGAGGTAAAAATAAGGGTAAAGTCAGGAGGGAAGGGGAACAGAGATACTGGCCTTTGGGCCTAATTCAGACCTGATCGGTGCTGTGCGTTTTCGCACAGCATCCGATCAGGTCTGAGCGGTGCATGTGCCAGCACCGCAGTGCGCCGGCGCATGTCAGACAGCCGACGGCCGTCTCAACCATGCGATCGCCTCTGCCTGATTGACAGGCAGAGGTGTTCACTGTGTGGGAGGGGGCGGGCTGGCGGCGTTTGGCCGCCATTTTAGGGGCGCAGTCTGGGCAAAGCAGGCGGAGCTGCGCTGGTGGGGAGCTACTCTTCAAATACAAAAGCGCTTTTGTACTTGTGGGACGGAGAAGGGCCTGACATGCGGAGCGGACTAGCCTTGTGCTGGGCGTCCCCGAGCATTTCAGGGAAGCTGATCGTAGGGGATCCAGTCTGAAGATCGACAGTGTCTAGGTCGACAATGTTTAGGTCGACCACTATAGGTCGACAGTCACTAGGTCGACATGTTTTCAAGGTCGACAGGGTTTTTAGGTCAACATGTTCTAGGTCGACAGGTCAAAAGGACAACATTAGTTTTTCGCTTTTTTTTTCTTTCCTTTTTTTACTTTTTGTGAACTTTTTCATACTTAACGATCCACGTGGAATATGAATGGAATGGTAACCTTGCCCGAAGCATGGAGAGCGAAGCAAGCTATGCGAGGGGACACGGTGCATTAATTGGGCTTCTCGTCACTGTACGGAAAAAACAACACCAAAAAAACATGAATAACTCATGTCGACCTTTTGACCTGTCGACCTAGAACAGGTCGACCTAGAAACCCTGTCGGCCTTCAAGCCCTGTCGACCTAGTGACTGTCGACCTACAGTGGTCGACCTAAACATTGTCGACCTAGACACTGTCAATCTAATGATCCGCACTCTGAATTAGGCCCTTTGTTGTACGCTATAGAAACAGTAACGGTTGCACAGGATCATTGTAAAAAGAAAAAAATGTTTCTTTACAGATTATTTCCATATTTCATTTATAGGTTCTTCTGCAAATGATACATTTTTTCCCCGCAAAACCCATGTGCTTTGGAGGGCAATCTAGGTCAAACGGAGCAATCCACGTGTCACATTGGCTCCCAAGAAATGAACACAGCTATACATTTCCATACCCTCCAACATTTTACACATAAAAACCGCTACAAATTAGGAAAGGGAGCATGGCCACGGGTAAAGGGGGCGTGGCCACGCCCCATTTCCTCTACTTCCAATGGAGATTGAGAGATTTAAAGCCCGTTTTGGCAGGTACAGACCATAAAAAAACGGTACTGTACCTGCCAAAAAGGTACAGTTGGAGGGCATGCTGATTTCTGATGCCAATTCATCCCTGTCCTGGGCTGGTAAATGCTTCCCCCTTCCCACTGGTCAGTTTTTGTATAGATGCAAAATTAGGTTTTTACAACTCTTTGTTCAGAAAGCTGGACTCAGGACTACTTCATACATACTATACCTCTGCACGTGTATATCAGAGGAGACAAATATTAGGTTCAAATAAAAGAACATCTGATAATGCACACATACATAGGAAACATGAATAAATTATGATGTGGTCTTCAAAGCTTATGATATTAACCTATATAGTCCTCTTTCATTAGGGAAAATTGACCTGGCTGAATGGGTCTTTAGAATAAGGAATTTGGGGAGTGAATTAACATATCCTATGAGCAGTGACATATTAGGAAAAAGAGCATGCTGAGGCATTTACAGCCTTAACTATAAACCCTTATCGTCTCCCTGATCGGAGCAGTTCTGACATATATCTGGCTGCCCCTTTGTCTCCAAAGAGGCCATAGAAGAGAAACAACAACTGTAAAAAAACATTGAAATCCAAATGACTACACGAATACACCTACTGTAGCTACTTGTGGTGTTCCCATGTGTTCTAATATATACATGTACATCTCACCTTACATGGGGCCAGAGGCGGATTGTCCATAGGGTTTACAGGGAAGATTCCCGGTGGGCCGACGCACCCGCGGGACCTGTTTTGTTTGAGGACATGTGGTCCTATTTATAGACATAATGAATAAGATGCTAAATAATTTGCATATATGAAAATGACTTTGCCACTTAGCCTGTGATTGCAGATGATCTAGTGTATGCTCTGCCTGCCTGCTTGGCTGACACATAAGATTGAGTGAATAGTGATTGGGATACGGTTGGTGTAATAAGCAAGAGAATATATCTTTCTAAAGAATGATATAGTTTCCTAAATTCTGAAGGCGTATCATATAATGTGCTCATAATATTTAATTTTATTTCCTTTTTAACTTCCCCCTTGATGCTGGACATGCCCACTATCTGGAAAGTCTTGGGGGGAGGGTGCTGCTGCCATGGCCCATGGCTAGACCTTACACCTCTGGTGCAGCCCATGTGGGGCCACTAGTACAAACTTTTCCAGGGCCGCTTTTTGTTCCCAATCCGCTCCTGCATGGGGCAGAATACTTTGAGGTATAATTATACATTATGCATGTCTTATGATCATTTGTACTATAGGCCTCATTCAGAGTTGTATGTAATGTCGATTTAATACGCAATGTAGCGATTTCTTTCTGCACTATGCATGTGCTGCAAAGGTCTTGGAATGGTGGTCACAGAGAGGAATTATTTACAAAGCGATTGACAGTCAGGCACCATTTGGGAGAGGTAATGGGAAGTGGCGGCAAAAATGCAGGTGTTTCATGATCATTATGGGGGTATGTCTGAGGCTGCAACTGTGATCCTGTACCCAGCTGCGATGCCTCCTGTACCCAGCTGCGATGCCTCCTGTACCCAGCTGCGATGCCTCCTGTACCCAGCTGCGATGACTCCTGTACCCAGCTGCGATGGCTCCTGTACCCAGCTGCGATGGCTCCTGTACCCAGCTGCGATGGCTCCTGTACCCAGCTGCAGTGGCTCCTGTACCCAGCTGTGATGGCTCCTGTACCCAGCTGCAGTGGCTCCTGTACCCAGCTGTGATGGCTCCTGTACCCAGCTGCGATGGCTCCTGTACCCAGCTGCGATGGCTCCTGTACCCAGCTGCAGTGGCTCCTGTACCCAGCTGCAGTGGCTCCTGTACCCAGCTGCAGTGGCTCCTGTACCCAGCTGTACCCAGCTGCGATGGCTCCTGTACCCAGCTGTGATGGCTCCTGTACCCAGCTGCGATGGCTCCTGTACCCAGCTGCGATGGCTCCTGTACCCTGCTGCAGTGGCTCCTGTACCCAGCTGCAGTGGCTCCTGTACCCAGCTGCGATGGCTCCTGTACCCAGCTGCGATGGCTCCTGTACCCAGCTGCAGTGGCTCCTGTACCCAGCTGTGATGGCTCCTGTACCCAGCTGCGATGGCTCCTGTACCCAGCTGCGGTGGCTCCTGTACCCAGCTTCAATGCCTCCTGTACCCAGCTGCAGTGGCTCCTGTACCCAGCTTCAATGCCTCATGTACCCAGCTGCAGTGGCTCCTGTACCCAGCTTCAATGCCTCCTGTACCCAGCTGCAGTGGCTCCTGTACCCAGCTTCAATGCCTCATGTACCCAGCTGCAATGGCTCCTGTAACTAGCTGCAGTGGCTCCTGTACCCAGCTGTGATGGCTCCTGTACCCAGCTGCAGTGGCTCCTGTACCCAGCTGTGATGGCTCCTGTACCCAGCTGTGATGGCTCCTGTACCCAGCTGCGATGGCTCCTGTACCCAGCTGTGATGGCTCCTGTACCCAGCTGCAGTGGCTCCTGTACCCAGCTGTGATGGCTCCTGTACCCAGCTGCGATGGCTCCTGTACCCAGCTGCGATGGCTCCTGTACCCAGCTGTGATGGCTCCTGTACCCAGCTGCAGAGGCTCCTGTACCCAGCTGCAATGGCTCCTCTACCCAGCTGCAATGACTCATGTACCCAGCTTCAGTGCTAGTGATGTGCACCGGAAATTTTTCGGGTTTTGTGTTTTGGTTTTGGATTCGGTTCCGCGGCCGTGTTTTGGATTCGGACGCGTTTTGGCAAAACCTCCCTGAAATTTTTTTGTTGGATTCGGGTGTGTTTTGGATTCGGGTTTTTTTTTTACAAAAAACCCTCAAAAACAGCTTAAATCATAGAATTTGGGGGCCATTTTGATCCCATAGTATTATTAACCTCAATAACCATAATTTCCACTCATTTCCAGTCTATTCTGAACACCTCACACCTCACAATATTATTTTTAGTCCTAAAATTTGCACCGAGGTCGCTGGATGACTAAGCTAAGCGACCCAAGTGGCCGACACAAACACCTGGCCCATTTAGGAGTGGCACTGCAGTGTCAGACAGGATGGCACTTCAAAAAAATAGTCCCCAAACAGCACATGATGCAAAGAAAAAAAGAGGCGCAATGAGGTAGCTGTGTGACTAAGCTAAGCGACCCAAGTGGCCGACACAAACACCTGGCCCATCTAGGAGTGGCACTGCAGTGTCAGGCAGGATGGCACTTCAAAAACATAGTCCCCAAACAGCACATGATGCAAAGAAAAAAAGAGGCGCCATGAGGTAGCTGTGTGACTAAGCTAAGCGATCCAAGTGGCCGACACAAACACCTGGCCCATCTAGGAGTGGCACTGCAGTGTCAGGCAGGATGGCACTTCAAAAACATAGTCCCCAAACCGCACATGATGCAAAGAAAAAAAGAGGCGCACCAAGGTCGCTGTGTGACTAAGCTAAGCGACACAAGTGGCCGACACAAACACCTGGCCCATCTAGGAGTGGCACTGCAGTGTCAGACAGGATGGCACTTCAAAAAAATAGTCCCCAAACAGCACATGATGCAAAGAAAAAAAGAGGCGCACCAAGGTCGCTGTGTGACTAAGCTAAGCGACACAAGTGGCCGACACAAACACCTGTTCCATCTAGGAGTGGCACTGCAGTTTTCTAGCGAGAGGATGAGTGCTTCCATCCTCATGTGAAGCTGAACCACTAGCCATAAACATAGGCCAGGGCCTCAGCCGTTCCTTGCCACTCCGTGTCGTAAATGGCATATTGGCAAGTTTACGCTTCTCCTCAGACGCTTTTAATTTTGATTTTTGGGTCATTTTACTGATCTTTTGTTTTTTGGATTTTACATGCTCTCTACTATGACATTGGTCATCGGTCTTGGCAGACGACGTTGATGGCATTTCATTGTCTCGGCCATGACTAGTGGCAGCAGCTTCAGCACGAGGTGGAAGTGGATCTTGATCTTTCCCTATTTTACCCTCCACATTTTTGTTCTCCATTTTTTAATGTGTGGAATTATATGCCAGTATCAATAGCAATGGCCTACTATTATATATACTGCGCACAACTGAAATGCACCACAGGTATGGATGGATAGTATACGTGACGACACAGAGGTAGGTAGAGCAGTGGCCTTCCGTACCGTACTGCTATATATACTGGTGGTCACTGTCAGCAAACTGCAAAACTAAAATGCACCACAGGTATAGAATCTAGATGGATAGTATACTTGACGACACAGAGGTAGGTAGAGCAGTGGCCTTCCGTACCGTACTGCTATATATACTGGTGGTCACTGGTCAGCAAAACTCTGCACTGTCCTCCTCCTATATAATACAGCTGCTCCCCAGTCCCCACAATTAAGCAATAAGCAGCACAAATATTATTAATAAACGGAGAGGACGCCAGCCACGTCCTCTCCCTAACATTTCCAATGCACGAGTGAAAATGGCGGCGACGCGCGGCTGCTTATATAGAATCCGAATCTCGCGAGAATCTGACAGCGGGATGATGACGTTCGGGCACGCTCGGATTAACCAAGCCATACGGGAGAATCCGAGTATGCCTCGGACCCGTGTAAAATGGGTGAAGTTCGAAGGGGTTCGGTTTCCGAGGAACCGAACCCGCTCATCACTATCAGTGACTCCTGTACCCAGCTGCAATGGCTCATGTACCCAGCTGCAATGGCTCCTGTAACTAGCTGCAGTGGCTCCTGTACCCAGCTGCATTGGCTCCTCATCCTCCTGTACCAAGCAGCAATGACTCATGTACCCAGCTGCGATGGCTGCTGTACCCAGCTGTAGTGGCTCCTGTACCCAGCTGCAATGACTCATGTACCCAGCTGTAAAGGCTCCTGTACCCAGCTGCAGTGACTCCTGTACCCACCTGCAAAGGCTCCTGTACTCAGCTGCAATGGCTCCTGTACCCAAATGCAGTGGCTCCTGTACCCAGCTGCAGTGGCTCTTGTACCAACCTGCAACGGCTCCTGTACCCTCCTACCACGGCTCCTGTACCCAGCTGCATGGCTCTGGCATCTTACCTCCTGCTGCCACACACTGCTGTGGTCAGAGCCGGCCTTAGGCATAGGCAAACTAGGCAAATGCCTAGGGCATTTGGTATGCTTAGGGGCACCAGCAGCTCCTGCTGATTAAAATGATATGCGGCATGCCTATATTCTGTGTGTGACTGCAGCTGTATCTGCATACGAAATGCTACGTTGCGTGTATTCCTGGAAATCACTGTAATATAGCATTTTGTATGCAGATACAGCTGCAGTCGCAAAGGCATGCTGCATATCATTTTAATCAGCAGACGCTGCTTGTGCATCCTAGCCATATAGTAATGCAAATAATATGCATTTTCATAAACAAAAGGTGCCCGACATTAGCAGAGCTGCCAGCTGACTCATGCGAGGCATCTCCTGCAGAACTAGCGGCGGTGCTAGGGGGCACCAGCCAAAATCTTGCCTAGGGCATCATATTGGTTAGGGCCGGCTCTGGCTGTGGTAATCAACTGATCTGCAATGGATGCTATTTGTACGCAGCTGTTGGGATTAGCAAACGGTGGGTTTGAGCATCTCAATACAGATCCGGGCGGCTGCGAAAATAGGAATTTAATACCTACCAGTAATTCCTTTTCTCGTAGTCCGTAGTGGATACTGGGAATGAGGAGGGAGTGCGTATAGCGCAAGCGGGCATAAACTTCTAGGCTGTTAGGACGGCATGGGCTTTACACAATGTTTGAGGTTATCGAACAGTTAATAGGCTTGGGGGGGTTGGTCTTAATCAGGATAGTGGGAGTGTTGGGAGGAGCTAGCAGACATTTTAGTGAGACAGAATCTGCATCCTGCCTCTTTCTCTTAGGAGTTTTTACAGTGAAGGACGTGCTGCTCCTGAGAGTAATCATTTTATTCTGTTTGTCTCTCAAGTATCTCTATTCTCGAATCTGTTATCTTTCTTCTACTTATTTCTCTCTATCCTCTAGCCTGGTTCTCCCCCTTTTTTCTTCCCTCTCTATTTTTCTTACTTTTGTACTACCCCTTTTTCATTTTTCATGTCCGCACGCCCGCATAGACGGACGTTCCCCCCGGCCCGCTACCTGGTTGCTGAGGCTGGAGCGGCTTCAGCGGACCCTGCCGCTCGGCGCCGCCGCCTGTCCCTCAGCCCTGCTCGGCTCCCTTCTGCCACGGGTACACTCGCGGGTGCTTCCCCAGGCTTCCGCCGGGGGTCCTGCGACACGCTCGCGCAGGCTCCGGCGGGTCGCGCCGGCACACAACCCTTCTCCCACCTCGGCCCCTACTGCAGCGCGCGGTGCACGGGTCAGGCCGGCGGCGGGAGCACGTGGGGGGGCACGGGCGGTCACAATCCCTAGAGGTGCTGTTTCTTCAGCCTCCAGGGGTAGGGGGACACTTAATGCCACACATGCGCGGCCTGCAAGGGGGGGGCAGGGCCCGTCTCCTGGAGGCCATAATATGTCAGGCTCCAGGGGCTCGTTCCCTCCCAGTACTGCCCAGGCCGTGACTGCTGTGGGGTCCTTGGGGGGTCGCGCACCACATGTGGGGGGCTGCGGCACGGGCGCCCATCTCATCACACGGCGCCCGGGCCCGGGCAAGGCGTGCCGGGACGCGTGCTGCTGCTGTGCCCGGTCTAGGGGTTACCCCAGGGTATGATGCAGCGCGGTCTCCTGCTGTGGGTGCTCGGGTATCGGCCCCCTCTCTGGGTCGCCCTGCCTTGGGTACCCCCCATCAGGTCGTGAACCCCTCGGCAGATGTTAGCCTGCAGCGGGCGGGCGCGGGGCGTAGGACTATACGAGCAGCTACAGGTCCTGCACATCCAGCTGGTCCTGCAGGGCCTTTGGCCAGCAGTGCCCCTTCAGCGAGCAGCATCGTTCTTCCTGTTGCACCTGCGACAGGACCCGCGCCTGCGGACGGGCACACGGCGGCTGTTTCCGCACTGCTAGTCTCTCTGGTAGGGATTTTGACTCCCCTATTGACGGCGCGGGCGTCTGTAAGTGGATCGATGGGCCAGTTCGGTGACTTGCGGTCGGCACTGAACCCACTTGTCGCTCAGCTGACGTCGTTATGCGCCGCCCCCGGTTCTGCTGCGGGGCAGCAAACGTTCGTTACCGATGGGTCCGGTGGGCATGCGCCTGCGCTTACCCAATTGCCGGCCTCTTCGCGGGCACCTTCTGTTCCCTCTCCCGTTGCAGATCCGGTGGACATGGCGGAGAGTGATTCCAACAACAGCGACCAATCTTTCGCATCGGCTGCCACGAGACGGGATTCCCAGGCCTCCTCGTCCGGTGAGACTGCTGGTAATGGCGCGTTAGGTCAGCAGGGCGCCGTGGCCGAGGCTGCTAGTGGCAGACGGAGCTTGCCAAGGGTAAACGCCGGAGGCACGGACGTTCCCACAAGCGCAGTAAGCGTTCGCGCCACCATAGGCACAGGAGCAGTAGCAGCAGTCCGGAAGAGAGCAGCCCCAGCGATGTCGTGCGTTGCCCATACACCAAAGTTTTGCGGGGTCTCCGCCCACGGATACGAGATCGTATCAATAGTGGATCTTACGTGGATGTCTTTGCATTAACGTCCAAGTCCCGCAAGGCTTTGGTGGCGGCCAAGAAAAAGAGCGGGATAGGTGAGGACGCCTATAGGTCCTATGTTAACTGGCTCAAGGGGTTCTTCACCTTCTCAGCCTGTTACCTGGAGACTCGCCCGGAAGAGGCCATGAACATCGTGCGCTATCTGCACATGCTTCATGGTTTATTCCTTTCTAACAGGCCTCTCGCATGGCTTCGGTACGACACGGAGTTAAGGCGAAAACAGCACGGGCTGCATATCATGGCTTTCGGAGTCAAGGACGTTGAAGTTTGGCTTGAGGTTACGGAGGGCTCACTCGGGCTTCCGGAAGCCTCTCCGGCCAAGCCCGTTAGTATGTCCGCTAGGGGTACCTTTCGGGCCAACGTGGATCGAGGGTCCAAAGGTCGTTGTTTTGCCTTTAACAACGGCAATTGCGGATCTGGGTCCAAATGTCGTTTCCGGCACAGCTGCCTGCGCTGTGGAGCGTCCCACCCGGCTACGGAATGTCCCAAGCCTGCCAGTGCGGGTTCGGGAGGCAGATCCTCCGGCGTTACTAGTGCTCAGTAAAGCCCCTTCCCCTGTCCGGCTGGAAGCCATGCGCCAATGGCTTACGTGGTACCCGCTCCGCCCCCAGGCCCAATTTTTGCTGGAAGGTTTCACTGAGGGATTTCGCCTTTCCATTAGCGGCGAGGTCCCTTACTCAGCTCCTCGGAACTTGCGTTCGGCCAGAGAGCTTCCCCACATTCTGAAGGGTAAAGTGGCCAAGGAGGTGCAGCTGGGACGCATGGCCGGCCCCTTTGCTGCACCCCCTTTGCCGAATTTGGTTTTATCCCCTGTCGGAGTCGTCCCTAAGAAAACTCCGGGCAAATTTAGGCTAATCCAGCACCTGTCTTACCCTCATGGCGGGTCTGTTAACGATGCGATCCCCGAGGCGATGTCCTCGGTTACGTATCAGTCGTTTGATGACGCTTTGAAATTAGTCAGAGCGGCGGGCCCCCATGCGTTATTGGGTAAGGTTGATGTGGAATCTGCATTTCGTCTTTTGCCATTGCACCCTGATTCGTTTCGTTTCATGGGCTTTAGGCTGGACGACGGCTTTTACATCGACAAATGCCTACCCATGGGTTCCTCAGTCTCCTGTGCTTTTTTCGAGGCTTTTAGTTCATTTCTCCATTGGTGCGTTTGCACTGGGACAGGTGAACCGGGGGTCGCACACTATCTGGACGATTTCCTGTGCGTCGGGCCTTGCGGCTCGGACAGATGTGCTCGGCTGCTACTCTCCTTGAAAGCACTTTTTTCTGAGTTCGGGGTACAGATCGCTCCGGAAAAATGTGAGTGTCCCTGCATTCGCCTCTCGTATCTAGGCATCGAAATGGATACAGAGGCGGGATGCTGCCGGTTGCCCTTAGACAAAGTAGCCAAGTTGCGTGAGAGTATTGAGAGGGCATTGGCAGGTGGCAAGGTTACCTTGCGCCAGTGCCAATCCCTTCTCGGTCTTTTCAATTTTGCATGCAGGGTCATTCCCATGGGTAGGATCTTTTGCCGCAAATTGGAGCGGGCGACGGCTGGCGCTCGCAGGCCGCATCACTTCATTAGATTGTCATCCGAGATTTGCAGGGATCTGCGAGTTTGGGATGCCTTTCTGCAGGAGTTTAATGGTGTGGCCATTTGATGCTGTCCACAGCCCAGGTATCCAGTTGTTCACCGATGCGTCGGGTTCCTGGGGATACGGTGCGTACCTCGATGGTGCGTGGTCCGCTGCCCCTTTGCCGGATTCCTGGTTCCAGCTGTGCTTAACCCGCAACCTTTTGTTGCTGGAACTGTTTCCCATCGTCGTTGCATTAGAGCTGTGGGGGGAGCGGATCAAAGACCAGCATGTGGTCTTCTGGTGCGACAATCTGGGCGTGGTTCAGGCGATCAATGGGCAGCGATCTTCCTCGCTTCCAGTTCTTCGCTTGTTGGCCCGCCTAGTCTTGCGCTGTTTGCGTCTTAATGTTCACTTCGTTTCGCGGTACGTCCCAGGGGTTGACAACAGCATTGCCGATGCTCTTTCTAGACAACAGTGGGCTCGGTTTCGCGCGTTGGCTCCTTCTGCAGCGCTTACAGGTGACGTTTGCCCCTCTCAATGCTGGCAGTTTATATGGCTGGGTTAACTGGGGGGTGGGCATTGGATTTCCTTGCCTGCCTGCCCTAACACTAGCGCCTGTCCTGTCACCTTAGCACCCGTGTATGGTGACTCCCGGCCACGTGGTGGCGGAGCGTGGCTTGTCCACCTCGATGGGTCTCCTTTGTGTTGAACCAATTCTGGCGGGTATTTCAATACTGCATCCTTGTGTTGGGATTGTCGCCATCACTGTCTGGCGCACATTCCTTTCGTATGGGTGCTGCGACAACAGCCATTCATTGGGTTTTTATGAGTCTGAGATTAAATCGCTTGGTCGATGGAAATCCAATGCCTACTAGCGCTATGTCCGGTAATTAGGAATTTCCAGTTTCTGGCAGGCCTCCTTCTGGTTTGCCTCAAATTTTTCTTGTTATACTTTGGTTTATTTTCAGTTCACTCGAGGGACGACGGGATGGCGGCCTGGCAGGTCGGCGTTGGGGTGCCTTCGCTTGCCGCTACATTTTAGCGGTGTTCTGCGGGAGTGCCTCGGCTCTGACTTGTTTCCCCGTCTTTTCGTCTCTCCTCGACTGGACTCGACCTGTAGCCTTTTTTGTCCACCCGTCACCATTTGTACGGTGGGGGTCCCGTTGGATTCTGCCCTGCTTTTCTCCTGAGAACCCGGAGGGTGCTATTGGCCCGCGCCCTCTGCGGCAGGTTTTGCGGGTTTTCACTTCGGGACAGGTCGTTCCCCTCCCTGCCCCTTCCTCGTTTTCAGGACGCTCATTTCTCTGGACCTGATGGCGTCCTTTTTTGACTGATAGGGCATTTGTTTAGGTTGGAAGGTAGTTTTCGGGTTAGTTTTAGTTAGTTAGCTCTTAGGCCGTTGTTAGTCAGGGTATGGTGGCGGCACCGGCTCCTTACAGGCCAGTGTGTGGCGGGAAAGAACGGCAGTTACAGTGGCTATTGCGCCGCTGTTTGTGGGTGCGCTTTTTGACCAATACATCGTATACTCTGGCCCTCCTTACCAGGGGTCATTGGGGCTCGGCTGTCTGGCCGGCTCTATTATGGTGTATTGGGGTAGAAAGTTGGAAACTCAGCACTTATTGGCGTAGCCAATGAGATAAAGCAAGTCATGTCGTGGACATGCGTAGCGGCAATAAGTCGTAATGTCACTGTTGGTCTGGCCGTTCTTTCTTATTTCCACCATACTTAGTTTAAATATATCATAATAAATAACGGTTGACCGATTTTAATGGCATTTCAGTGGTCTGTGTCGTTATTTCTCTGTGTCATTTATTTCTAGATAAGTTAAGTTAGTTCATATTTATTTGTAAGGTTATTGTGTAATGATGTCATGCGGTCCGACATCGGCCGATAGAAAGTTTATGTACTTGGTACCATGGGTATAGATCGGGTCCATTGGAGCCTGGCACTTTAAGAAATTATTAGTGTGTGCTGGCTCCTCCCTCTATGCCCCTCCTGCAGACTCAGTCTAGGAAAACTGTGCTGAGGAGACGGACATACTTTGAGAGAAAGACCGCGTAGGGAACATAATGTGACCATAGCGGCATAAACGCACCGTCTGGGCTTCCGCAGCGCCGCTCGAGGCATCACCTTAGCCTGTAAGGGGTTAATGTTTTTTGGTGGGCGGAACGTAGAGAGAGGGCCGGGGGCCAATTGGCTGGATCATGGAGAGGGGGCTGGCCTGTCATGCATATAGGCTGCTGACAGGATACTTCCTGCCTCTCTTCCAGCTCTTTTCGTGAGGCCTGCAAGTACTGCTCCCATCTCCTATATAATAGCCCTATTCTGTGACCTTGTGATTCATTTGCTAACGCTGGGCGGAGTTACAACACTGGGCGGAGTTAGTCAAATGAGTCACAGAGATCTGGCCAAATCTACAGGAGACCAGGAGCAGAAGCAGATAGCATGGGCATTGGGCATGGCACAGGCAGGGGTGCAGACCTCCCAGCTTTCTGCAGGAGCTTTCTCCAGGCAGAAGGAGGGAAACACACTCGGTGAAAAGGGGGCGTGGCTTCACGGGAGGGTCCCCGTTTTCGTCAGTGAGGGAGCATGCCCAGTGCTCTGTGAGCTGCTGGCATGCTCCCAGGGGCTGATTATGAGTCCGGGGGGCCCAGGGCACTTGTGGCAGGGGAGCCCTATCTCATTGCTGTGCCTGCTGTGGGTTGGGGCGTGGCCTAATCGCGGCCCACGCGGCCACGCCCCCTTATGCAAATTTCGATTTTTATTTTTATTTTTTTGATGGGATTTTGGCCCCTCAGCTAGGGCTAAATCCAGAGGAGGTGGTCGCTCCCCCCTACACACCCGCACAGGGAGAAGAAAGCAGGGAGACTGCTGCCTCCCTGCAACACCACAGACCTGCCAATATGCAGCAGCGTGTGCTGACTGTAGCACAATGCTGCCGCTGTTGCTGGCAGGACGGGGGGGGGGCTTCTGAGCTGGGACAGAGCTACTCCAGCCGGGGGGTCCCCTAAAACTGTGGGGCCAACGGTACGTATCCCCTGCCCCCCCCCCACCTTAATCCGGCTCTGCTGCTGGAACCCCCCCATTAATCCGTACCCCCTGATGCCCCCTCTCCCTCTGTCTCCACTATTCACCGCTGCTCTGCTAAGCAGAACAGCGAGTACAGGAGCTTTCCAACTGCCCCCCCCCCCCCACCGCCGGACACTGCGACCCGCGGGTGGGACAGCGGGACAGACCCCAAAAAATGGGACTGTCCCGCGAAAATCGGGACATTTGGGAGGTATGGGGGTGTGTGAGGGGTATGTCATACAGACAGACGGGCACCGGCTCACTGTGTGCTTGACCCCCCACATCGGCATACTCAGCAGGGTCTCTCTGATGCGGAGGAGCGTCACTTTCTGGCACACTCCACGCTTCTTAGCTGCAGTTTAGTGGGGCACCTGCCGCTGTGCAGGTTCCATACTGCCTCTGTTATCTCCAGCCCCGGCAACCCCACCGCTAGCTGCAGCGCTGCCACCCGCAGTGGAGTGCGCCCAGCTCATTCACACACTTTAGCTGGCGGGTAGCGCTGCAGAAATCCGAGCTGCTTGCAGGCTCTGACCCACTCCTCCCTCCAGCCGCAGCGTCTCCTGGGAGCTAACCAGTCACTCCCAGTCTCCCCTTACCACAGTGCCCGGAAGCCGTGAGGTCCGCGCCACGTGCATGCTATGACCCCCTCCTCCCTCCAGCCTCAGCATCTCCTGGGGGCTAACCAGTCATTTCCAGTCTCACCTTACCACAGTGCCCGGCAGCTGCGCGAGGTCTGCGGTGTGTGACTGAGGAGGGGGGGAGGAATGCGGACGGGCAGAGGAAGCAGGACTCCAGCCTGAGAGAGTCAGCCATGCCAAGTCTCCAGCAGCAGCAGATCCCAACAGGTTGGAGTGGAACAGCAGCAGCCAGCAGCAGTGACTCCGGTAAGACACATCTGTCTGTCACCACTGTTTTGTCCCTAATACCAATCTCTCCCGTGCCCTGTGTTCTGTCATGTCCCTGTCACCCCTGGCCTTGCCCTGCCACCCTTATCCTGGCCCTTTCACCCTTATCCTGGCCCTGTCACCCTTATCCTGTCCCTATCATTTCTGTCCTGGCCCCGTCACCCCTGTCCTGGCCCCGTCACCCCTGTCCTGGCACCGTCACCCCTGTTCTGACCCTGTCACCCCTGTCCTGGCCACGTCAACCCTGTACTGACCCTGTCACCCCTGTCCTGGCTCTGTTACTGCATACCCTCCAACTACCTTTTATGGCATGTACAGTACCCGCAGCGCCTCCAGACCTCTCCCCAATGCACCACACCTCCGCACCTTCCCCTCCACCACATGCGGCACTCCACCCCTCCCCCACATGCTGTGCCTCCAGACCCCCTACACCACCCCTGGCTCCCACTCCTCCGCCCCTTCACCACCCACAGCACCTCCAGGCCCCTTCCACCATTCACACCCCTTATATGTCTCCCACCACACCTGCCCCCCTCCACCCGCAGCATCTGCAGACACCCTCCTCCATCAGCGGTCCCCCTCTCACCCACCCCTCCCCCACCAATGGCACCCCCGCACCTGCCCCTCCACCACCTGCAGCACCTCCGGACCTCCTTTCCCATCCGCCGCAACACCCGTACCTGCCCCTACCCTACCCATGGTGCCTGCGGTCCCCTACCCCACCCCCGGCACTCCCGTCCCTTCCCATCCAACAGCACCTCCGGAACCCTTCATCCATCCACAACATCCCCACACCTGCCCCTCTCCCACCCGTGGCACCCCTGCCCCTCCCCCACCTTCAGTGCCTCCGGACCCCTCCCCCATCTGCATCCCCCACTCCTCTGCCCCTCCCCCACGCGCAGCACCTCCCGAACCTTCCCCATCCGGGCTCCACCCCCACTTCTGCCTCCCTCCACCCGCAGCATCTACAGACACCATCCGCAGTCCCCCCCGCACCCGCTACATTCTGTACATCGTGCCCTGCAGGTGCTGTTCACGCCGTCGCAAGGGGCTGCGCCTCCTTCACCATCGCACGCCCTTTCATTGTGCAATATTTAACAACTAACAAAGGAATGCAGGTAATACTCCATATAATACAAATATTAAACCCCAGAAAGGCATGCAAGGGTTAAGGGGGCGTAGCCCCTTGCGACGGTGTGAAGAGCGCCCGTAGGGCGCGATGAAGCACCTAGTTCATTATATTTATCCTTATTCAACCTTCTCACACATCCCATTATACTTCTTTCTCTCCCTCTCCTCTGTTCTTTACCCTTTCTATCCCCTCTACTCCTTTCTTATATTCACCCTTCCTATCCTTGCTTCTCTTGTTACTGATATCCTATGGCCGCCAGAATCCGCTACAGCCGCGCCGCTGGCCTCCCCGCCCGGCTCCTGGATGCATCTGATGTCCAGCCGGCATGGGGAATGAATGCTGCGGCTGCCGTGCGGGAGACCCAGGGTGCGCGCGGCCGGGCTCCCCCGCACTTGCGCTCTCCGTCCCCGCTGCTAGCCGCGGCAGGGGACGGAGCGCTGGGTGGCCAGGGACGCGTACGCGGCGCATGGCTGGGGACGGTGTCCTGCCGTCCCTGAGCCCGCCGCTCGCTGACCACGGCCGCTCTGATCCTCTCTTTACTAATACTGCTGAGGTTAGTGGGCGGGCGGGGGGTCGCGCTGCTGCCAGACCTGTTCAGTCTAGGCAGCGCGCGCGTGCCACAGTTGACCCTGCCACTTGGGGGGCCCAGATGAAGCCTGGCCCCTCTGTCCGGCCCTCCCCTTCACCCAGTCAGGTCCGGCCTGCGCCCTCCCCCGACAGGGCGGGGCGTCGCCCCCGCCCCTCTACTGCGCGTCCCCCTTTGCCTGTCGCGGATAGGGCGGGGCACGTCAGGCGGGGGCGTTCTGCGTCCGCCCGCGGTGGGGCAGGCCACCTGGCCTCTCCTGCCATGGGTGGCCCCGGAGCGCCCCCCCCCCTTCCAGGGTATCTCGCCTGGCGCATGGCGCTGCTGCCGCCGCCCATGGCCATGTGGCTCCGACTCAGTCTAGGAAAACTGTGCTGAGCTGAGGAGACGGACATACTTTGAGAGAAGGATATAAACACAAAAGCGGTGAGGTAATGAACCAACACACAACAATAATCAGGATAGCAGAGCCAACCAGAACAGAGGAAAGCAATGCTATAATAAGGATAGCAATGCTAACCAAACATTGAACAAGGACGGCAACAGCGGACCCAACCAAGAACACTTACACCCATGTAAGCAGGAATTCGAAGGACAGAGGCAGGCGCCCAGAATCCATTACGGACTACGAGAAAAGGAATTACCGGTAGGTATTAAATTCCTATTTTCTCATATGTCCTAGAGGATGCTTGGGATGACATTAAGACCATGGGGTATAGACGGGATCCGCAGGAGACATGGGCACTTTTCATTGGGTGTGAACTGGCTCCTCCCTCTATGTCCCTCCTCCAGACCTCAGTTTAGAAATGTTCCCAAGCAGACTGGAGCTGAACTGAGTTTCTCTGAAAATACTTATGTTAGGTATTTTATTTTCAGGGAGACCTGCTGGCTACAGGCTCCCTGCATCGTGGGACTGAGGGGGCAAAAGCAGAACCAACTTCCTCAGAGTTTCATGGCTCTGCTTCTGGCTGATAGGACACCATTAGCTCCTGAAGGGAACTGAACGCTAGCCGTGTCTAGATGCTCACTCCCACAGCACGCCGTCACCCACCTCACAGAGCCAGAAGTCAGGACACAGGTGAGTATGAGAAGAATGATCTTCAATCAAGTAAGTGACGGCTGAGGTGCAGCGCGGC
The DNA here is from genome assembly GCF_028390025.1 of Pseudophryne corroboree. NCBI lineage: Eukaryota > Metazoa > Chordata > Amphibia > Anura > Myobatrachidae > Pseudophryne > Pseudophryne corroboree. The sequence goes on from NC_086453.1 coordinate 342,666,763, forward strand.
TGGTGGGAGCGCAGCGCGCCATTGCTGCCCACACATACCGGCACTGCAGGGTGCAGGGAGCAGGGGGGGGGGGGCACCCTGGGCCGCAAGAAAAATACCTTAAACTGGCTAAAAGGGGGCATAAGTTGCCGCTGGCACAGCCCTACCCCCGCCAGTATAAATATTACAGTGTTTCTATGAGTGTAAGAACGCGCCATTGCGGTGGCAGAGCTTCTTCCTCAGGCAACCAGCACACTACTCAGCGCCATTTTCTCTCTCTCCTCAGGCTGCAGAGAACACGCTGGTTCTCTCCTCCACTTCTGACAAGTACAGGGTGCTATTAAGGGGGGCACAAAGCGATTGTGGTGCATTTGATAGTGTATATTATTAATAAAAAAGCGCTGTTAGGCTGTGGACATACTGTGTTCACAGGAATTACTGGCGCTGGGATTGTGAACTGGCTGCTCCTATCCTGTGTCCCTCTGACAGATTTTACTGTGGGTCTGTCCCCAAAATAAGTCCCAGTGTGTCTGTTGGTGTGCTGTACACGTGTGAGGCATGTCTGAGGCAGGGAGTTCCTCCCCGGAGGAAGCCATTTTATGGACACAGAGTTGTAATGTGGTGGCGCTACTGGCACACCAAGAGCCTGCATGGGTGAAAGAGATACGTGACAGTATGCATCTGATTAACCGTAGATTAGATAAATCTGAATCTAAGGCTGCATGCTGGAGAAAATCTGTGGAAGATGTGATTTTTCAGGATGCTGTTATTCCTTATGCGGGCGGCCCCTCTGGGTCACATAAGAGACCATTTGCAAATGTTGTAAACACTGATACCGACACGGATTCTGACTTGTGTCGACGATAGTGAATCCAGAGAGATAGATCATAAATTGGCAAAAAGTATACAATATATGATTGTGGCTATAAAGGACGTGTTGGAGGTTACAGAAACCACTCCTGTACCTCAGGAGAAGGCGTATTTATGTAAGGAAAAGAAGTCCAAAGTCACGTTCCCCCCTTCACACGAACTAAATGCTCTGTTTGAAGGGATGTTGGTGAATCCTGATAAAAGATTTCGTATTCCCAAAAGGATTCACATAGCTTACCCTTTCCCGGCTGAGGACAGAAAAAAGTGGGAGTCACCCCCTGTGTTAGAGAGTGCACTTTCCAGGTTGACAAAGAAGGTAATTCTCCCTGCTCCTGGCACGGCTTCTCTTAAACAGCCGGCAGACCGCAAAATGGAAACGACATTGAAATCCATTTATGTTACCAATGGTACACTGATTAGGCCCACTATTGCCTGCGCATGGGTGAGTCGCGCTATTGAAAAATGGTCAGAAAGCGTGTCATCAGAACACGATTGATAAAGATGAGATACTCCTTAAGTTAGGGAATATCAAGGACGCTGCCACCTACATGCTGAAAGCAATGAAGGATATTGGACTCTTGAGTTCACAGGCCGCTACCATGGCAGTATCGGCTAGGCAGGCGTTGTGGATTCGCCAGTGGAACGCGGATGCAGACTCCAAAAGAAACATGGAGGCTCTCCTATATAAAGGTGAAACCTTATTTGGCAATGGCCTGGATGCATTAGTCTCAGCGGCTACCGCAGGTAAGTCGACATTTTTGCCCTCTGCGCCTGCACCAGCAAAAAAGACCTATCACCTGCAAATGCAGTCCTTTCGGCCCAATAAATACAAAAAGAGAGGTTCCCCCTTCTTTGCAGGTAGGGGAAGGGGAAAGAAGCCCACAGCAGCTCCAGGTTCCCAAGAGCAGAAGTCTACCCCTACTTCTGCCAAATCCCCAACATGACGCTGGAGCTCCCTTGGGGGAGGCCGCTCGGGTGGGGGCACGTCTCAGACGCTTCAGCCAGGATCCCTGGGTGGTGCAAATAGTATCCCAGGGGTACAAGAGTTTCAAGACGTTCCCCCATGCCGATTTTTCAAATCGACCTTGCCAGTTTCTCCATCAGAAAGAGAAGCAGTAACACAATCCAAAGATTATGTCAAGACCAGGTTATAGTCCTGATACCGTTGTCACAACAAGGGAGGGGTTTTTATTCAAGCCTCTTTGTGGTTCTGAAGCCGGCGGCTCAGTCAGACCGATCCTAAATCTAAAGAATCTGAATGGTTACCTAAAAAGGTTCAAGTTCAAGATGGAATCACTTCGGGCAGTGATTGCCAGTCTGGAGGAGGGGGACTTCTTGGTGTCAGTGGACATAAAGGATGCTTACCTGCATGTTCCCATTTATCCTCTTCACCAGGTTTATCTGAGATTCGCGGTTCAGGATTGCCATTACCAATTCCAGACGTTACCTTTCGGTCTCTCCACGGCGCCGAGGGTATTCACCAAGGTGATGGTGGAGATGATGGTTCTCCTTCGTCAGAAAGGAGTCAATATAATACCTTATCTGGACGACCTCCTGATAAAGGCGAGATCCAGGGAGCAGTTGTTACAAAACATATCACTCTCTCTGTCAATACTCCAACAACACGGGTGGATCATAAATTACCCAAAGTCACAGTTGGAACCGACGACAAGGTTGTCTTTCCTCGGGATGATTCTGAACACAGAAGTTCAGAGAGTATTTCTTCCGCTGGAAAAGGCTCTGGAAATCCAGAAAATGGTAAAACAGATATTGAAACCATCAAGTGTGTCGATCCATCAGTGCATTCGGTTGTTGGGGAAGATGGTGGCGGCCTACGAGGCCATACAGTTTGGCAGGTTCCATGCCAGAGTATTCCAGTGGGACCTGTTGGACAAGTGGTCGGAGTCACACCTACACATGCACAGAAAGATAATCCTGTCGTCAAAAACCAGGATTTCGCTCCTGTGGTGGTTACACAGCTCTCACTTACTAGAGGGGCGCAGGTTCGGGATTCAGGACTGGGTCCTGGTAACCACGGATGCAAGTATCCGAGGCTTGGGAGCAGTCTCTCAGGGAGAAATCTTCCAGGGACGTTAGTCACAACAGGAAGCCTGCCTTCACATAAACATTCTGGAGCTAAGAGCCATTTACAACGGCCTTCAACAAGCGGTACATCTTCTTCAAGACCGTCCCATGCAGATCCAGGCGGACAATGTAACAGCAGTCGCATAAACAAAAAGCAGAGCGGCAATGGCAGAGGCGACAAAAATCCTCCGCTGGGCAGAAAAACATCTACAAGCTCTGTTGGCAATATTCTTTCCGGGAGTAGACAACTGGGAAGCAAACTTCCTCAGCAGACACGATCTCCATCCAGGAGAGTGGGGCCTCCACCAAGAAGTCTTCGCAGAGGTGACAAGTCTTTGGGGAGTTCCTAAAATAGACATGATGGAGTCTCGTCTCAACAAGAAGCTTCAGAGATACTTTTCCAGGTCGAGAGACCCTCAAGCAGTAGCAGTGGATGCACTGGTGACCCAGTGGATGTTTCCGTCAGTGTATGTCTTCCCTCCATTTCCGCTGATCCCAAAAGTACTCAGGATCATAAGAAAAACAAGGGTTCGAGCAATCTTCATTGCCCCAGACTGGCCAAGGAGGGCTTGGTACCCAGATCTTTAGCAGTTACTCATAGGAGATCTTCGGCCTCTTCCTGCTGCAGCAGGGGCCGTGTGTGTACCAAGACTTACCGCGGCTACATTTGACGGCATAGCTGTTGAGCGCCGTATCTTAGCCAGGAAGGGTATTCCCGAGGAGGTCATCCCCACCCTTATTCAGGCCAGAAAGGGAGTAACGTCGAAACATTACCACCGTATTTGGAGAAAATATGTATCTTGGTGTGAATCCAAAAAAGCTCCTACGGAGGATTTCATTTAGGACGTTTTCTCGATTTTTTTGCAGGATGGTGTGGAGGCGGGCCTCCGATTGGCATCAATCAAGGTCCAGATTTTGGCATTGTCAGTGGTCTTCCAGAAACAATTGGCCTCTCTTCCAGAGGTTCAGACCTTTGTGAAAGGGGTTCTGCACATCCAGCCTCCATTCGTGCCTCCAATGGCACCATGGGACCTTAACGTGGTATTGCAGTTCCTTCAGTCGGATTGGTTTGAGCCTCTACAAAAGATAGAGTTGAAGTTTCTCACTTGGAAAGTGGTGATGCTTTTGGCTTTGGCATCCGCAAGGCGGGTGTCTGAATTGGGGGCCTTGTCTCACAAGAGCCCTTACCTGATCTTCCATGAAGATAGGGCAGAGTTGAGGACTCGTCAACATTTTCTTCCGAAGGTGGTTTCATCTTTCCACATAAACCAACCTATTGTTGTGCCAGTAATTACTGACACATTCACTGAGTCAAAATCTCTAGATGTGGTTAGAGCTTTGAAAATCTATGTTGCTAGAACGACTCGTATACGGAAAACAGAGACTCTATTTGTCCTGTATGATCACAACAAGATTGGCTGTCCTGCTTCCAAGCAGATTATTGCATGTTGGACTAGAAATACGATTCAGCAAGCTCATACTGCGGCTGGATTGCCGTTACCGATGTCGGTAAAGGCCCACTCCACTAGGAAGGTGGGCTCATCCTGGGCGGCTGCCCGGGGGGTCTCGGCATTACAACTTTGCTGAGCAGCTACTTGGTCAGGGTCAAACACATTTGCTAAGTTCTACAAGTTTGACACCTTGGCCGATGAGGACCTCAAGTTTGGTCAATCGGTGCTGCAGGGTCATCCGCACACTCCCGCCCGTACTGGAGCCTTGGTATAGACCCCATGGTCTTGATGTCATCCCCAGCATCCTCTAGGACGTATGAGAAAATAGGATTTTGATAACCTACCGGTAAATCCTTTTCTCCTAGTCCGTAGAGGCGCCCGTCCCAGTGTGTACTTTACCTGCAGTTTAGTTATTAGAGTTACACAAGTTGTGTTATCTTGGTTTCAGCATGTTGCTGCAATTGGTTCATGCCTGTTGGCGTGTGTTATGTTGAATGCCATGTGTGCGGCATGGTTGAGGGTGCATCGCAGTGAAATTCCGCATAGTACGCATGCGCAATATTCGCACTGCGACTGCGCCAAGTAATTTTACAATGAAGATAGTATTTTTACTCACGGCTTTTTCTTCGCTCCGGCGAACGTAGTGTGATTGACAGGAAATGGGTGTTACTGGGCGGAAACACGGCGTTTTCGGGGCGTGTGGATAAAAACGCTACCGTTTCCGGAAAAAACGCAGGAGTGGCCGGAGAAACGGGGGAGTGTCTGGGCGAACGCTGGGTGTGTTTATGACGTCAAACCAGGAACGACAAGCACTGAACTGATCGCAGATGCCGAGTAAGTCTGAAGCTACTCTGAAACTGCTAAGTAGTTTGAAATCGCAATATTGCGAATACATCGGTCGCAATTTTAAGAAGCTAAGATACACTCCCAGTAGGCGTAGGCTTAGCGTGAGCAACTCTGCTAAATTCGCCTTGCGAGTGATCAACTCGGAATGAGGGCCAGTATACATAACATCACATATTTTGTCTTTCTTTACTCTCACACCCTCCTGACACTTGGCCAACATTGCGGGGTATCATCATACAACCCATTAAGAACCTAGCAATCTGGTGGACCATTATGCAATAGATAGCATCTATCCTTGTGTATCTATGCCTATTTCCCTATAGATTGTAAGCTTGCGAGCAGGGCCTTCCTACCTCTATATCTGTCTGTTTTTACCCAGTTTTGTTCTATTACTGTTGTTCTAATTGTAAAGTGCAATGGAATATGCTGTTAATAAATAAAATAAATAAATAAATCTCTGGCTAAGGGGTAGAACCTGTAGAACTTTATGAACGTGTTCGAACCAGACCAGGTAGCTGTATGGCACAGCCAGGGCTGGTTCTAAGGTTTGTGGCGCCCCGGGCAAAATATGGGGGCGTGGCTTCAATTGGGGGCGTGGTCAACGTGCTGAAAGAAAAAATAAAAATAAATAAAAAGAATACTTACCATCCCCGTTCCTGATCCAGACCCCCTCCGCCGGCGGCACCGCTCTTCTCCCCTCTCTCTTCTCTTCGATCTATGGGAGAGACGTTATTACGTCTCTCCCATAGAACAGCATAGACACTAGAGGTCAATTATGACACCCTAGTGTCTGTGCCACTATGCTGTGCGGTGCGCGATGACATCATCGCGCATCGCACAGCAAAGGTCCTCTAGACGAAGGGAAACTAGACCGTAGCGTCTAGTTTCCCTTCACGTAGAGGACCTTTGCTGTGCGGTGCGCGATGACGTCATCGCGCACCGCACAACTAAGGTCCTCTCAATGAAGGGAAACTAGACGCTACGCGTCTGGTTCCCTTCAAAGCGGGGGGCACAGCAGGGCACTGCGGGGGGCACAGTGGCGGTTCTTGCCCTGGTGCGGCGCCCTCCGGAAGGCGGGGCCCCCGGGCAAAAGTACCGCTTGCCCGTGGCAAGAACCGCCACTGGGCACAGCTGTAAGATATTAAACTAAATTATAGATCACTCATTATAGACATCAACCCCATCTGCATCACCAACTTTACAAGAGCAAGAATTTTGCAAACATATTATGGCTTAACATCAAGATTTAGTTTAACTATAAGGAGAAACCTGTCTGACAGTGAGATCATTAATTCAAAGAGGAGTAGAATTATGAATGGAAACATACTTTTGGAATATTAATCCAGATAATAATGAACAATAAGTACTAACCTATACTTATTGGGCTTGACTGCATGGACCTTATTTGTCAAAACAAATTTAATTATTAATAATAACAATAATAATTTTGATGAGTTATTAATAACTAACCTTTATGGCACATTTTGGGTGGACAACCTGTGCACAGTGAGTTATACACTTTTTAAAAAAAACATTTTCTTTTTCTATCCTTTCATTTGTGTGTCTTTATTTTAATATTTCGCAAGTTCTTTTTAATATTACTATTAAAAGTTAAATTTTATTTATAAAATATTGTGCACCATTTCAAGGCAACTTTTCTCTTTCTTTGTGCTTGGCACAGCTGTAAGGCCAGCCGCCCAGGAAGAACCCATCGACCTTGTGCAGTGGGCCTGGATAGAACTCGTCAGCGGCAATGCCGCCGAATAGTAGGCTTGTTGAATTGTCCAACGATCAATGGACTGCTTAGAAGCAGGACGACCAATTTTGGTAGCGTCATAAAGGACAAAAAGGGAGTCAGACTTCATGTGACAAGCTGTCCTCTTGATGTAAATCCTCAAAGCCCTCACAACGTCCAAGGACTTTGGATCAACCGATGTGTCAGATAGTACCGGAACCACTATCGGTTGATTAATGTGAAAAGCCAAAACCACTTTCGGCAAAAACTGCTGGCGAGTCCTGAGCTCCGCCCTATCCTCGTGAAATATCAAATATGGGCTTTTACAGGATAAGGCCCCCAATTCTGATACACGTCTTGCAGAGGCTAAAGCCAGCAACGTAACAGTCCTCCACGTTAGATATTTCAAGTCAACCCTGTGTAAGGGTTCAAACCAGTCCGACTGTAGAAAGGTCAGGACCACATTGAGAATCCACGGAGCTGTGGGAGGGACAAAGGGTGGCTGAATGTGAAGAACACCCTTTAGGAAAGTCTACTCCTGGGAGTACCGCAAGTTGTTTGTGGAAGAATATAGAGAGAGATGAAATCTGAACTTTGAGGATATTTTCTACGCTCACACCACGAGACATATTTCTTCCAGATACGGTGGTAATGTTTGGACGTGACCACCTTACGGGCATGGACCATAGTGGAAATAACCCTGGATGGGAGACCCTTTCTGGTTAAGATCTCTCTTTCAACTTCCAAGCCGTTAAAAGTAGCTGCAGTAAGTCTGGATAGACAAACGGGCCTTGTTGAAGAAGGTCCCTGAGTAACGGCAGAGGCCAGGGTTCCTCCAGGGATATGGTCAGGAGGTCCGCGTACCAGGCCCGTCGAGGCCAATCCAGGGCAATTAGAATTGCCTGAACACTTTCCCTTTTGAGTCTTTTTAGAACTCTTGGAATGAGAGGGATTGGAGGAAACAGGTATACAAACTGGTAGTGACAATGCTAAATTCCTTTGCCTTATAACAGCCCTTTATGAAGCTAAGAACACTGTACGCTGTTTACTTAAGAAGTACCGTAATGGTACGCTAGTTGCGTAACGATCGCTCAGCCGTAGGCGAGACGCTCAAGCGTCACGTTCGCTCACAGCCCAGCGATCACAGGACACGTTATTGGTTATGTCTAGGGTAATGATTCGCTATGGCGTAGCTTACGCTCGAGACCACGAGGAGGTCACCAGCGATACAGACGCTCACAACACTATACCTTTATGATAAAACCTTATACCAATGTAATACACTGAATACCTTAATGTGAGTACAGGGTGTAAGTGCAACCTTGTGTAACCTGACTAACTACAAAGCTGCTTGAGCGTCACCGACGCTCAAGTGAACACTTAACACTATAGAAAATACACAGATACTGGTTTAGGTTCCAAGGCCTATTAACTGTATTATATCTAATATACTTGTAAAAGGGGATAACAGTACAAATGATACACTACAATATAACAGAGACTTCCTAACCACAGAACTAAACAATAAATACAAAAAGACAATACTACACTGACCTAAATGCAATACAATACAATACTATCTAATACAATACAATACTAGCCTAGTCTAGGGGAGATATGAGAGAACAGAACAGAGAGAGAGAGAGAGAGAGAGAGAGATGAGATGAGAGAAATTGGCTCACAGAAAGACAATGATAACGGAGAGAAACTTACGCACAAAGGGTATGATCGCCTGCGCCTCGATATCCAGCTCCCGGCTATCAGCAGATAACCGTTGATGAGAGAGTGAGCTGGATGTGGTCGGCCTGCCTATTTATGCCCCACACACAATGCAATCTCCTGGTCCTACAATCCCATTGTCCATTGGCCGAAGGAATTCGGCCCTGTATCATAACAAAAGGTCATAGGGTGATTCATACAGGTAGGCTGTGACGATTTCCAACAGCTCAGGTGGGTGGGAAACTGGGTTTCCCGCCGCATACCTGAGTATGTGTAATTAATAGAAATGGACATAAACTTCTTATGTCCATAACTATTCGCACGAGCGATTAATACGCTCCAAACCAACACCGGAATATTGCTAATTAAATACTCTTCCGATGGGTACCAAACACTGCTGTATGATTCCTGTTAGACCCTTTGTACGATATAAAGAGGGATTCCTCAGCTCTGCGACATTGTATTTTAACCAAACTTTCAGAATCTATCAAAGGGACCATGATCTATAAACTACATTAATTGTGAACATTTGTAACGAATGAGTCGCACGCTACGACTACATAAACTCTACCGTAAATACGCATACCGCGCCTGCGAGTGCACGTTATTGCGGGTATGCGAATCCACGGGAGAGCGCATGCACGCGCAGCGCGGACCAGTGTGCGGTGCAAATATGGCAACGTGCATTGAGACATTTTTCTGACTTTGACAGTCCACCCTTTGGCAGTCAATAATAACTGCCATAAAACACTTAAGGAGAAAAAATGTAAGTCAGGGGTTAATTGATTTCCATGGTTGGGTAGGGGAGGAGAGAGGAGAAGGTGTGAAGAGGGTATGACCTAGTGAGATAGCAGAAGCATGTGTGTATGAATCCATGTTTGGGGGGTCATGTATCATCGTGCCGTACGTGCTGTAAATCAAGCTTCGAGGTATTGCGAAGTATACATTTGAATTCCTTCTTATCCTGTGGCACAGGTCTGTGGATGGGCTGTCAAACTTTACCGAGCTCATTTCGGATTTTGAACAAAATGGGGAGCACATTTTAGTTGATGATACATGAATGGGGGAGGTATGTGGTTGCTGATATCTGTGCCTGTATTCCCTATCGTCTATGTGTGTCGTTACCTGAGGGTTGTAGAGATGAAGATAAAGAACACTTACGAAAAATGCAATGATATTCTATGTCAGGGAAATGTACATCTGTCGTCGAAGTTGTTTTCGGTATCTGTTGAGAGTCGTCTTCTTTGCGCTGTATTGCTCCTTAGGCATGAGCAAATAGCTTTGTCTGAGCCATCAGATTTACAAAAATGTTGGGCTAGCGTGAGTTTAAAGATACTAGGGAAACTGGGGATCTATGGCAAAGTTCATCAAGTGTCCATATTTAAAGTTGTCAAATCTTCTTCTTTGGTCAATCCGTTGTCTGTATACATCTCGTCTCGTCAGCTTCCTCGTCCAAGGGGGTCTTTGTATCTTGGAGAAAAGCAGAAAAACAGGTGAAAGAAACGGACCGTATAATCGCATTTTCATCACATTCTGGTTTCTATCATTGGGTCATAAATCAAATCCAGGTTAATTACAGTTTCCTCACTCCTCAAGCTCATCACTTTTGTACTTTGTTTGCACCTCATTAAAGCCTGCCCGCATCTAAATATCAATCCAATCGATATAACGACACCCAAGATACATAGTAGAAACTTTCCAACATCCATTATGACTCCTTGAGCCCAGTCTCCCAAACCGGAGAACCAATTTCGCGGGTTCAACCATGACACCCAACCAGTCAGCTCATTACCTACAGCAGCAAGGGTGAGATTGTGTTTTCGACGAAATTCCCACTTCAATTGGAGAATATCGTCCATCTTTTGGTCTATGACCTCTGCCGGATCCTCGGTGCTATTTGTGATATACGTGCAACACTTTATGCCGTACTGTGTTGCCAATGTAACACAATATCCGCCTGTTACTGCTGTAAGATAATTAAGAACCATCCTATGCTGAACTAGTTCTGTTTTGTAAGCTTGAAGTTCTCTTCCAGTGTATCTAAACGTGTCATCATACATTTCAGTGATATTATCTAACAAATTGGCGAGTGCGGAAATGTATCTATAATTCATCACTCCCCGAGCGGTACGAGTGAAATCTAACGCTACCAGAACCTGAATCCCGGTGGATTCATGGATAAGATCAGAGGCCGGATGCTCTAACCTTTCTGACAGTTGTCTTTTAACTCGGTGCTCGTAATGAGTGTGAGTATAAGGAGCTGGGGCACCACGGTGTATGTCCTTCATTTTGTCATGTGTAACAGTCATCACTTCAGGCAATACTTTTCCAATATAACACAATCCTTCAGAGTTTGGGGCAAGCCATTTGTACGCCTTTCTCCCGCATATGAAATATGCATCATCGGGGAGAACATAAGGGACGGAGAAGGACATGACCATGTTACAAACCTTCCAGGTGAAATCTCCTGACCCTAATTCTTCCAACTGCTTAATGCACGTATCGGTTTGTACGATATGAGCACAGTATCCTGGTGATACCTCTCCAACTCTAGTAATCCTATTTCCTAAGGTATATCGATACCGGAAAGATTTTCCTCTACTGGCTATGTGGCGTACGAGCTCTGTATCTGTAGGCATTCTATCTGCTCTGTGTGAAAAGGTCATGGTAAGGTTGCTCCATGACACTTCCCAATTTCCCGGTTTTCTAGGATTGGAGATGTTAAAACATAAGAGGGACCTATCCACATGGTATTGGTGGAGCTTCAAACTAGGAGGGCTGGAGATGTTAAACCTCCGGTCCACCGGTCTCCCACCACTTAGCTCAAGTACCTCCCCTAACGTTAAAGGAAATGGTACTAGCCCTGATTTGCTGTGACCCTGAGGTACTTGAGAGCATACCCAACAATCTGTTTGGTTTAACACGTTACCCACTAAGGAGTGATAGTCACTCAATGGATGCCGGTCTATATGGATATTAAAACTAGATTGGCATTTCTTTATGCATCCATCTTCAACCAGATTCTCACAGAGCCTACAGATACAATTTTCTTCAGCTAACAATCCATCACAATTTCTTCTATCGGATCGTTTTCTGATACTCGCCTTTGCTTGTTGGTTTGGTTGATCTTGGAAAACTACGCCTCCATCATCATAATCGGAACCCATTCCAGAACCTCTTTCGACCTCTATGGTACTCTCGCCGGAACAGACTGCTCTGGTCAACATCATGGTTAACATCAAAATCTGGATCACAGTCTCTTGGGGCAAGTCCATCTTTGAGGAGGAAATAGAGAAGAATGAGGAGGGGGAAAAAGAAATTTTAAGGGAGAGGGGCTGGGAAGTGGAGAAAAACAATAAAAGGGAGAAGGGAGTCGACAACTGCTTTCGGTCTTCAAGGCTCAGGTGCCGCCTCAATCCTCCTGGAACAGACACTCCAGTGATACAACCTCTACCGTCTGTTCCTTATCGCGGGACTTCTCTGGATCAGCAACCTTTTTGCAGTGGGATGAATGGACCCAAGTCTCTCTCTCAGCAACCTTCAATGCTGTGGTGCTAGTCAATAAGACCTGGTATGGTCCTTCCCATCTATCAATAAGACAACCTGAGCGTAGAAAATTTCGTATCATTACATAATCCCCAGGTTCAATGTCATGACAATTACTATCTGGTAAATCAGGAATCACCAACTTCAGATTATCATTTTGATTCCTCAACTGTTTACTCATGTTAATCAAGTACTTTACAGTTACTTCATTGTTACATTTCAAATCATCCTGAGGGTTAATCATGACATGCGGTTGTCGACCAAACAAGATTTCAAAAGGAGACAGATTAAGAGGGGACCTGGGAGTGGTTCGGATGCTATACAAAACAATGGGTAAAGCTTCTGGCCACGTCAATCCTGTCTCTGCCATTACTTTACTCAATTTATTTTTAATAGTGCTGTTCACTCTTTCGACCTTCGCACTCGCCTGTGGACGGTACGGAGTGTGCAGCTTGCTATCAATACCCATCAATTTACACATTCCTTGAAAGACATCACCTGTAAAATGGGTACCCCTATCACTTTCAATGATCCTAGGGATACCATATCTACATACAAATTCCTGCACAATTTTCTTAGCTGTAAACATAGCGGTATTTGTAGCTGCTGGAAAAGCCTCGACCCAATTCGAGAAAACATCTATACAGACAAGTACATATTTCAAATTTCGACATGGGGGTAATTGAATGAAGTCAATTTGTATTACCTGGAAAGGGCCGCCGGCAGGTGGGATATGGGATGGTTCTGTAGGTATTGCTTTTCCAACATTCTTTCTCAGACAGGTAAGGCATGACATTGCTCTTTTACTCGCATGAGAGGAGAATCCTGGGGCGCACCAGTATGCTCTTACCAATTTGCACATCCCCTCCTTGCCTAGATGAGTCAGCCCGTGAGCTGCTTCAGCCAGACATGGAAGGTATGCCCTGGGGGCCACTGGTTTACCATGTCCATCCGTCCAGAGCCCTGAGGACTCCTGGCCATATCCCTTTGCCTTCCAGACTGCTCTTTCCTGTGTGGAACACAGATTCTGCATCTCACACAACTTCTGTGTGTTGATGGTATTAAATACCATCAACTGTGTGGTGTCTGTCCGTGTGGGGGTAGCAGCTGCAAGCTTTGCGGCTTCGTCTGCTCGGCTGTTACCAAGGGATACTGGGTCTTGGCTATATGTATGTGCTTTACATTTGATAACAGCCACTCTGTCGGGTTCCTGTATCGCTGTTAGAAGCCTTTTTATGTGAGCTGCATGCGCTATCGGTGTACCAGCTGCCGTCATGAAATTTCTGAGCCGCCATAGGGCTCCGAAATCATGGACTACCCCGAACGCGTATCTGGAATCGGTGTAGATATTGGCTGACTTACCCTTAGCCAATTCACATGCTCTGGTTAGGGCGACCAGTTCAGCAACCTGGGCTGAGTGAGGTGGGCCTAGCGGTTCCGCTTCTATGGTGTCTTGGTCATCTACGACTGCGTATCCAGTACACAAGTCTCCCGAGTCTGACTGTCTGTGACAACTACCGTCCGTGTAGAACGTGAGTTCTGCATCTTCCAGTGGATTGTCACTGATGTCAGGCCTTGCGGTAAAATTTTGGGTCAAATATTCCATACAATCATGTGTATCTTCCTTTGCATTAAATCCTCCTTCCCCATCACTCTCACCTTCCACCCTTTGTGTCTGACCAGGCACACCTGGGAGAAATGTTGCAGGATTTAATGCGCTGCATCTCCTTATGGTGATGTTTACGGGGGCCATTAATGCCAATTCCCATCTTGTAAACCTTGCAGATGAGACGTGTCTGGTTTGGGCAGAATTCAATAAGGCAGATACCGCATGCGGTGTATGGATTGTGAGGTTGTGGCCTAGCACGACATCTTCGCTTTTCGTTACTAGCAATGCTATCGCCGCAACGCTACGCAAGCATGTGGGGAGGGATCGCGCTACCGTATCTAGCTGGGCGCTGTAGTATGCAATTGGCCTGCTGGCATCACCGTGTTTTTGTGTTAGTACACCTGCTGCGCACCCAGCACTTTCTGTTCCGTATAGTTCAAAGGGTTTCCCATAGTCTGGCATACCTAGTGCTGGTGCCTGCGTTAGGCACTGTTTGAGTCTCTCAAATGCTGTTTCAGATTCGTCTGTATGCGAAATCCGATCAGGTTTGTTTGAAGAGACCATTTCCTGCAAAGGTAGCGCCAATATGGAAAACCCTGGGATCCAATTACGGCAATACCCACACATTCCTAAAAACGTCCTGATCTGTTGCTGGGTTTGTGGCAGTGTCATGTCTCTAATGGCTTGGATTCTATCAGCGGTCAGGTGTCTCAGTCCTTGTGTTAGACAGTGTCCCAAATATTTTACCTTAGTTTGGCATAATTGTAACTTGTCTTTGGAAACCTTGTGACCTGTGTCTGAAAGATGAAACAGGAGCTGTTTCGTATCCTTCAGAGATGCTTCCAGTGAATCTGAACACAGTAATAAATCGTCCACATACTGTATCAATACTGATCCACTGTCTGGTTGGAAAGACTGTAAACAATCATGCAAAGCCTGAGAAAATATACTTGGACTATCTATGAAACCTTGGGGTAACCGAGTCCACGTGTATTGGACTCCTCTGTATGTGAATGCAAACAAATATTGGCTGTCAGGGTGCAGAGGTACCGAAAAGAAAGCGGAGCAGAGGTCAATAACAGTGAAAAATTTGGCAGTGGGAGGAATTTGCATTAGGATGACAGCTGGATTAGGCACTACGGGGAACTGACTCTCAACTATTTTGTTAATCCCCCTTAGATCCTGCACTAGCCTGTAACCCCTCCCCCCACTCTTTTTAACAGGGAAGATGGGACTATTTGCGGTGCTGGACGTTCTTACTAGAATGCCCTGTTGTAGCAAGCGCTCTATTACGGGAAAAACTCCTAACTCCACCTCTGGCTTCAGAGGATACTGTGGGATTTTTGGAGCTATCCTACCATCTTTTACTTGCACAACTACTGGAGCTACGTTTGCCATTAATCCAGTGTCCTGTCCATCTTTTGTCCAAAGTGACTCTGGTATCTGAGATATCATCTCTTCTACTTGGGATGGATTCCTATTTGTCATAATGGAATGTGACATTAATTTTGATGGGGAGTCTAACATGTCTCGTACTTCCTGAGCGTGATTCTCAGGAATGTCCAAGAATACACCTTCAGGAGTACAATAAATGACGCAACCCATTTTACATAGTAAGTCTCTCCCCAGGAGATTAGTTGGTGCCGATGCAGCCAGCAAAAAGGAATGCTTGGTATGCAAAGGCCCTATTGTAATCTCGGCTGGTTTGCTAACAGGGTAGTGCTGGACTACTCCTGTTACTCCCATGGCTGGAATTGTCCTACCAGTGGTTCTCATGCCCACTGTCGAATTTATCACTGACTTGGCCGCCCCTGTGTCTACAAGAAAGTTTAAAGTTTTACCAGCTACATTGATTGCAATTTCTGGTTCGTTTCCAAGACTAGCAATCAACTTAACTGGCTGCAGATTACAGGTATGGCCACACCCCTATTGGGTATGCTGACCTCCCAGAATCCCGCTGGCAGCAACTACTTGTGAGGGAGTTAGCTGGGAACTACCAGAGGCATGCCAATCTCTGTTTGGGGGATATCTTTTTGTTTCCCCTGTATGTGGCTCAAAACTCCGCCTCTGTGGACCCTGCTCCCAATGTCGTGTGTTGTGTTGTTGTCTAGGGGGTTGAAAAGATCTTTGTACATTCTTTGTTCTACATTCTCGTGCAAAGTGTCCCGGTCTGTTACAAGAAAAACATGTTATTACACTTGCCTTACCCACAGGATTCGGTGGTACATACGCAGGCTGCCTTGTGGTCAGCGCCTGTATACTTACGGACATCAACTTATCACTTTGCGATTCCCTGTGCCTAGTGATGTTTCTGTCGTGATCAATAGCAGCCTCTCTCAAGCCGGACACTGACAGACCTCGCCAGCATGGTTGCGTGGTCTGAACCCTAGTCTTTAATGTTTCCTTTAAACCATCCATCAGTACAGATACTGCTACTTCCCGATGGTTTGGGTTGGTCTTAATGTCTTCTATACCAGTGTACTTTGCCATTTCTAATAGTGCCCGGTGAAAATATTCTGTTGCCGTTTCGGACTCCTTTTGCTTAATGGAAAATATTTTATTCCATTTAACAACGGCTGGGAAATACTCCTTTAGCTGTAAATTTATCCTCTTTACATTATCCTTGTTGTACACGTCTGTAAGCGGTACATCTTTATCCAATGCACAATCAGCTAAAAACTGAGTTGCATCAACATTGGAAGGTAAACAAGCTCTTAGCAGTATCTGCCAATCCTTGTTGTTGGGTTCTACAGTGTTACCTAGATCCCTGATGTATTTTTGGCTAGCAACTAAATCCTTCCTGGGGTCAGGAAATTCGGACACTATTGTTCTTAATTCCATTCTGGAAAATGGAGTGTACATGGCAATGTTCCTTATGGGAGTGGCTCCAGACACATCTGTTTTTCCATTGGGAACTGCTATTACCCTTACAGGAGCAATTCTAACAGCCTCTTCCTGTGTAGATTCTACAGCTTGTTGTGGTACAATTGTTTCAGTGTAGTGCATGGTGCCGTACTTACCCGTTGACACGACCTCACCTATCCCTCCGCTAGGGGCTTTCACTAATCTCGTGGGTGTCGCTGTGCCTACTGTGGTCTCTGCTATGGTGGCTGCAAGAGAGAGAGCTGAAATTGTTGCTGAATCGTCTTCTTGATCACACTCCTGAGGAAGGTTCAAAACAGGGTACATCTTGCACGGGTTAATACTTGCATGAGTTATTTGGTTAACATCATTAACATTTACAGGGTTACTAAGAGTTTGTGTTTTACAACCCAGTGCGTTTCTCTCCGCAATCAACTTCTCTCCTGCAATGTATGGTGGAGGAGGAGCTGTGGCAATCAACTTCCTGACTGCCCCAGATCCTGCCGCCAGAGCCAAACCTCTCTGTATCTCACCTTCCTGGTGCCATAACTGTAAACAATCATGATGTTGAATTCGTCTCTTTGTTGATTTTACGAGACATATCCTCCTCCTTAAATTTTGTAACACTTCTGGACTAAAGCTACCTATTCTTGGGAATTTGTCCCTGTCTTGTACAGTCATTCTCTCCCATTCATCACATAAAGATTCGGTGTGAATTCCATATTTTTCACACATTACATATCGTGCCGACCCAACTGGTCGGTTCACAGAATCAACCTGAACCAGGGTTGATCGCCCCCTACCTGAACAAATGGCCCCCATAATCTGCAGGCGTTGCTTATTCCTCCTTGAATATCAAGGCTTTCAGCGAACCCTTACAAACAAACCAAGATGTCCTTGGGCAGGCCGGCGGTGGTGGTTTATCAAGTACCCCACTTACTTCTCGCCCACGTTGGCCTGTGCTGCAATCACTGTAGCCAGAGCTGCTGGACCCAACCTAGGGCCCCTGTGAACCTTTAGTTTACTGGAACATATGAGGGTTACCCGCAGGACACTTACTCTTTCCAGTAAAGTTGGGGTTGTTAGATAGTTCCTGAGTGACCAGCGAACTTCCCTTCCAAAAATAAAAAATTACACAAATCACGTCAGAATGTACAGATAGCGTTTGTGACCACTTTACTCTAATGGTATTAGGTCAGATTACTAACTACTGCACACAATAACGTGCAGTCCAATCGTTCAGTATACGAGCACTACTTGTCATGTACTGAAAGATCAATGGAATCTATGTTTCCGGCTGCAATTCCTTCAGCCAGAGCTTGTATGGCCTATATGGGTTCTGCACCAACACCCCAGGCGTTGTGCCACTGGACTTTTATAGCGGACCTTTTACCTTACGACCTCCTGGTCTTGTTCCTTATGACCTCCTGGTCTTGTTACCTTATGACCTCCTGGTCTTGTTACCTTATGGTCCGCTATACTCTAATGCTCAAATATTATTTAACCAGGGATGCCTCCCTGGCCACCGTATATGTCACTTACACGTATGTCCCTTGACGAGTACCCGGCTTTCCTTTTGGTTCCACCTTAAAGTTATATAAACTTTTGTATACAAAACACACTCACTCAACACAAGTACACTTTTGTTTCTATATCTATTTCTGCGCAGAAATTGTCTTTAGGCCAAAAGTGTTACCAATTAGGAGCAGGATCTGTTAAACTAAATTTCAGATTTTCCAAAAATAGATTTGCGTTATTTACCGCTTCGCGTTATCTACCGCTGTGCGTTAATTATCGCCTTTGCGTTACTTCACTTTATCACAACTTGAGCTACGTGGGCGTAACCGGACGCTACGTTGCGTAATGTACGCTGCGTGCGTCTGCCTTTTGGATTGCGTACGCTAGTCTTTGTTAGCGACACGTGTATGCAATGCAAAGGATCCACCGTAACACAATATATTTTTATCAATGTAAATGATCCCTGATCATCTACCGCAATCCACACTGACTGCCTTGTATCTCAGACAAACCGTGTGTTTGTTCTATACTTTAACTATCACCTCTACTATTAAATAACAGCAAATCTCTTTTTAGCACTTTCTATCAACTATAAAATTGGCAAACAGGAATAGTGATATACGAAAATGAAACAGAAATGCAGATATATGCGTGCGTACGCAAGACAAAAGAAAAATAAACAGTTTTAAAAAGACACAAGCGTTTTGTTCTTACTTCCGGTTACCGGGTTCCTTCAGCACTCTTTATCTAAGCGAAGCAGACGCTTATCCCGTCAGCACTGTGAGACAACCTCCCACCCTTTGCTGGAGGGATAATGTCTGCTGATCTACCTAGTGCAGATATGAGAAGTATAGGACGAGCCCGCAATTGACAATGCTAAATTCCTTTGCCTTATAACAACCCTTTATGAAGCTAAGAACACTGTACGCTGTTTACTTAAGAAGTACCGTAATGGTACGCTAGTTGCGTAACGATCGCTCAGCCGTAGGCGAGACGCTCAAGCGTCACGTTCGCTCACAGCCCAGCGATCACAGGACACGTTATTGGTTATGTCTAGGGTAATGATTCGCTATGGCGTAGCTTACGCTCGAGACCACGAGGAGGTCACCAGCGATACAGACGCTCACAACACTATACCTTTATGATAAAACCTTATACCAATGTAATACACTGAATACCTTAATGTGAGTACAGGGTGTAAGTGCAACCTTGTGTAACCTGACTAACTACAAAGCTGCTTGAGCGTCACCGACGCTCAAGTGAACACTTAACACTATAGAAAATACACAGATACTGGTTTAGGTTCCAAGGCCTATTAACTGTATTATATCTAATATACTTGTAAAAGGGGATAACAGTACAAATGATACACTACAATATAACAGAGACTTCCTAACCACAGAACTAAACAATAAATACAAAAAGACAATACTACACTGACCTAAATGCAATACAATACAATACTATCTAATACAATACAATACTAGCCTAGTCTAGGGGAGATATGAGAGAACAGAACAGAGAGAGAGAGAGAGAGAGAGAGAGAGAGAGATGAGATGAGAGAAATTGGCTCACAGAAAGACAATGATAACGGAGAGAAACTTACGCACAAAGGGTATGATCGCCTGCGCCTCGATATCCAGCTCCCGGCTATCAGCAGATAACCGTTGATGAGAGAGTGAGCTGGATGTGGTCGGCCTGCCTATTTATGCCCCACACACAATGCAATCTCCTGGTCCTACAATCCCATTGTCCATTGGCCGAAGGAATTCGGCCCTGTATCATAACAAAAGGTCATAGGGTGATTCATACAGGTGGGCTGTGACGATTTCCAACAGCTCAGGTGGGTGGGAAACTGGGTTTCCCGCCGCATACCTGAGTATGTGTAATTAATAGAAATGGACATAAACTTCTTATGTCCATAACTATTCGCACGAGCGATTAATACGCTCCAAACCAACACCGGAATATTGCTAATTAAATACTCTTCCGATGGGTACCAAACACTGCTGTATGATTCCTGTTAGACCCTTTGTACGATATAAAGAGGGATTCCTCAGCTCTGGGACATTGTATTTTAACCAAACTTTCAGAATCTATCAAAGGGACCATGATCTATAAACTACATTAATTGTGAACATTTGTAACGAATGAGTCGCACGCTACGACTACATAAACTCTACCGTAAATACGCATACCGCGCCTGCGAGTGCACGTTATTGCGGGTATGCGAATCCACGGGAGAGCGCATGCACGCGCAGCGCGGACCAGTGTGCGGTGCAAATATGGCAACGTGCATTGAGACATTTTTCTGACTTTGACAGTAGTGTCAGAGCGTCCACTACTGCAGCCTGTGGGTCCCTCGTTCTGGAACAGTAACAACGGAGCTTCTTGTTGAGATGAGAAGCCATTAGGCCTTATCTGTGGACAGCCCCACCAGTGAATCAGTTGTTGGAACACCTGAGGGTGAAGTCCCCATTCCCCCAGATGGAGGTCGTGCCTGCTGATGAAGTCCGCTTCCCAGTTGTCCACTCCTGGAATGAATATGGCTGAGATGGTGCTTGCATTGGCTTCCGCCCAGAGGAGTATCCTTGTCACCTCTCGCATTGCGGCTCTGCTTCTTATTCCTCCCTGTCGGTTGATGTACGCCCGCCAACTGGGACCCCGGTGTAACACTTGCCGCACCGCGTCTAGTATTCGGCATCTGTTAGGGGTGGCAGCATGCTGCCGGCTTGTGCTCACACTCTGGGAGTGTGAGAAACAGCGCCTCAGGAGCTTAGTGTCCTGTCAGCGGGGATACAAACCATTAACTCTATATTAAGTTGGTTCGGTCCCCCCACCCCCCTCAAGTCCCACGACGCAGGCAGACTGGTTGCCAACCAGTGCTGCCTGAAAAAAACAAACTAACATACAGTCTGAAGAAAACTCTAAGGAGCTCCAGAGAATGCACCCCAGCTCCTTGGGCACATTTTTCTAAACTGAGTCTGCTAGAAGGGGCATTGAGGGGAGGAGCCAGCACAGGGTTTCTTAAAGTGCCAGGCTCCAATGGACCCGATCTATACTCATGGTACTAAGGGCCTAATTCAGAGTTGATCGCAGCAGCAAATTTGTTAGCAGTTGAACAAAACCATGGGGGTCATTCAGACCCGTTCCCATGCTGCAATTTGTCGCGGAGCGACGAATCCTATGCAGAAGCCGTTTGCAGCGGCGAATGCAAGAAGACTGACAGGCAGAAGGCGGACCTGGGCGGAAACTCACCATTTTCGAGGAGTGTCCGGAAAAACGCAGGCGTACTCAGCCGTTGAAGAGGAGGGCTCCTGACGTCAGCTCCAAGCCGGATCATCTTAGCGGGTAAGTCCTGAGCTGTGCAGAGACTGCACAAACTTTTTGTTTGTGCAGCTCTCTGCACAAGCGATTGCAGCCCTGCACAGCCCTAACCCCCTCCCCTGTAGGCGGCGATTACCTGATGGCAGCACTGCAAAAAATGGCCTGCGTGCGACCAGGTCGGAATGAGGGCCCATGTGCACTGCAGGGGGGGGGGGGGGGGGGGGAGGAGGGCAGATGTAACATGTGCAGAGAATTAGATTTGGTGGGGCGTGTTCAAACTGAAATCTAAATTGCAGTGTAAAAATAAAGCAGCCAGTATTTACCCTGCACAGAAACAATATAACCCACCCAAATCTAACTCTCTCTGCACAGGTTTTATCTGCCTCCCCTGCAGTGCACATGGTTTTGCCCAACTGCTAACAAATTTGCTGCTACGATTGACTCTGAATTACCCCCTAAGTACATTCCCAGTATCCACTAGGACATTAGAGAAATGAACATATTTCCGCACATCTGCTGCGTACACATTTGCATTCATCTCTGAATCAGATCCTATGCACTGAATATGCAAGTAACGTAGAAGTTTTAGAGATGTGCACCGGAAATTTTTCGGGTCTTGTGTTTTGGTTTTGGGTTCGGTTCCGTGGCCGTGTTTTGGGTTCGAACGCGTTTTGGCAAAACCTCACCGAATTTTTTTTGTCGGATTCGGGTGTGTTTTGGATTCGGGTATTTTTTTCAAAAAACCCTAAAAAACAGCTTAAATCATAGAATTTGGGGGTCATTTTGATCCCAAAGTATTATTAACCTCAATAACCATAATTTCCACTCATTTTCAGTCTATTCTGAACACCTCACACCTCACAATATTATTTTTAGTCCTAAAATTTGCACCGAGGTCGCTGGATGACTAAGCTCAGCGACCCAAGTGGCCGACACAAACACCTGGCCCATCTAGGAGTGGCACTGCAGTGTCACGCAGGATGGCCCTTCCAAAAAACACTCCCCAAACAGCACATGACGCAAAGAAAAAAAGAGGCGCAATGAGGTAGCTGTGTGAGTAAGCTAAGCGACCCTAGTGGCCGACACAAACACCTGGCCCATCTAGGAGTGGCACTGCAGTGTCAGGCCGGATGGCCCTTCCAAAAAATACTCCCCAAAGAGCACATGACGCAAAGAAGAAAAAAAAGAGGCGCAATGAGGTAGCTGTGTGACTAAGATAAGTGACCCTAGTGGCCGACACAAACACCTGGCCCATCTAGGAGTGGCACTGCAGTGTCACGCAGGATGGCCCTTCCAAAAAACACTCCCCAAACAGCACATGATGCAAAGAAAAAAAGAGGCGCAATGAGGTAGCTGTGTGAGTAAGCTAAGCGACCCTAGTGGCCGACACAAACACCTGGCCCATCTAGGAGTGGCACTGCAGTGTCAGGCCGGATGGCCCTTCCAAAAAACACTCCCCAAACGGCACATGACGCAAAGAAGAAAAAAAAGAGGCGCAATGAGGTAGCTGTGTGACTAAGATAAGTGACCCTAGTGGCCGACACAAACACCTGGCCCATCTAGGAGTGGCACTGCAGTGTCAGGCCGGATGGCCCTTCCAAAAAATACTCCCCAAACAGCACATGACACAAAGAAGAAAAAAAAGAGGCGCAATGAGGTAGCTGTGTGACTAAGATAAGTGACCCTAGTGGCCGACACAAACACCTGGCCCATCTAGGAGTGGCACTGCAGTGTCACGCAGGATGGCCCTTCCAAAAAACACTCCCCAAACAGCACATGACGCAAAGAAAAAAAGAGGCGCAATGAGGTAGCTGTGTGAGTAAGCTAAGCGACCCTAGTGGCCGACACAAACACCTGGCCCATCTAGGAGTGGCACTGCAGTGTCAGGCCGGATGGCCCTTCCAAAAAATACTCCCCAAACAGCACATGACGCAAAGAAGAAAAAAAAGAGGCGCAATGAGGTAGCTGTGTGACTAAGATAAGTGACCCTAGTGGCCGACACAAACACCTGGCCCATCTAGGAGTGGCACTGCAGTGTCACGCAGGATGGCCCTTCCAAAAAACACTCCCCAAACAGCACATGACGCAAAGAAAAAAAGAGGCGCAATGAGGTAGCTGTGTGAGTAAGCTAAGCGACCCTAGTGGCCGACACAAACACCTGGCCCATCTAGGAGTGGCACTGCAGTGTCAGGCCGGATGGCCCTTCCAAAAAACACTCCCCAAACAGCACATGACGCAAAGAAAAATGAAAGAAAAAAGAGGTGCAAGATGGAATTGTCCTTGGGCCCTCCCACCCACCCTTATGTTGTATAAACAGGACATGCACACTTTAACCAACCCATCATTTCAGTGACAGGGTCTGCCACACGACTGTGACTGAAATGACGGGTTAGTTTGGACCCCCACCAAAAAAGAAGCAATTAATCTCTCCTTGCACAAACTGGCTCTACAGAGGCAAGATGTCCACCTCATCATCATCCTCCGATTCATCACCGTGTACATCCCCCTCCTCACAGATTATCAATTCGTCCCCCCTGGAATCCACCATCACAGCTCCCTGTGTACTTTGTGGAGGCAATTGCTGCTGGTGAATGTCTCCATGGAGGTATTGATTATAATTCATTTTAATGAACATCATCTTCTCCACATTTTCTGGAAGTAACCTCGTACGCCGATTGCTGACAAGGTGAGCGGCGGCACTAAACACTCTTTCGGAGTACACACTTGTGGGAGGGCAACTTAGGTAGCATAAAGCCAGTTTGTGCAAGGGCCTCCAAATTGCCTCTTTTTCCTGCCAGTATACGTACGGACTGTCTGACGTGCCTACTTGGATGCGGTCACTCATATAATCCTCCACCATTCTTTCAATGGGGAGAGAATCATATGCAGTGACAGTAGACGACATGTCCGTAATCGTTGGCAGGTCCTTCAGTCCGGACCAGATGTCAGCATCAGCAGTCGCTCCAGACTGCCCTGCATCACCGCCAGCGGGTGGGCTCGGAATTCTGAGCCTTTTCCTCGCACCCCCAGTTGCGGGAGAATGTGAAGGAGGAGATGTTGACAGGTCGCGTTCCGCTTGACTTGACAATGTTCTCACCAGCAGTTCTTTGAACCCCTGCAGACTTGTGTCTGCCGGAAAGAGATATCCAAGGTAGGTTTTAAATCTAGGATCGAGCACGGTGGCCAAAATGTAGTGCTCTGATTTCAACAGATTGACCACCCGTGAATCCTTGTTGAGCGAATTAAGGGCTCCATCCACAAGTCCCACATGCCTAGCGGAATCGCTCTGTGTTAGCTCCTCCTTCAATGTCTCCAGCTTCTTCTGCAAAAGCCTGATGAGGGGAATGACCTGACTCAGGCTGGCAGTGTCTGAACTGACTTCACGTGTGGCAAGTTCAAAAGGTTGCAGAACCTTGCACAACGTTGAAATCATTCTCCACTGCGCTTGAGTCAGGTGCATTCCACCTCCTATATCGTGCTCAGTTGTATAGGCTTGAATGGCCTTTTGCTGCTCCTCCAACCTCTGAAGCATATAGAGGGTTGAATTCCACCTCGTTACCACTTCTTGCTTCAGATGATGGCAGGGCAGGTTCAGGCGTTTTTGGTGTTGCTCCAGTCTTCTGTACGTGGTGCCTGTACGCCGAAAGTGTCCCGCAATTCTTCTGGCCACCGACAGCATCTCTTGCACGCCCCTCTCGTTTTTTAAATAATTCTGCACCACCAAATTCAAGGTATGTGCAAAACATGGGACGTGCTGGAATTTGCCCATATTTAATGCACACACAATATTGCTGGCGTTGTCCGATGCCACAAATCCACAGGAGAGTCCAATTGGGGTAAGCCATTCTTTGATGATCTTCCTCAGTTGCCATAAGAGGTTTTCAGCTGTGTGCGTATTCTGGAAAGCGGTGATACAAAGCGTAGCCTGCCTAGGAAAGAGTTGGCGTTTGCGAGATGCTGCTACTGGTGCCGCCGCTGCTGTTCTTGCGGCGGGAGTCAATACATCTACCCAGTGGGCTGTCACAGTCATATAGTCCTGAGTCTGCCCTGCTCCACTTGTCCACATGTCCGTGGTTAAGTGGACATTGGGTACAACTGCATTTTTTAGGACACTGGTGAGTCTTTTTCTGAGGTCTGTGTACATTTTCGGTATCGCCTGCCTAGAGAAATGGAACCTAGATGGTATTTGGTACCGGGGACACAGTACCTCAATCAAGTCTATAGTTGGCTCTGCAGTAATGATGGATACCGGAACCACGTTTCTCACCACCCAGGATGCCAAGGCCTCAGTTATCCGCTTTGCAGCAGGATGACTGCTGTGATATTTCATCTTCCTCGCAAAGGACTGTTGGACAGTCAATTGCTTGGCGGAAGTAGTAAAAGTGGTCTTACGACTTCCCCTCTGGGATGACGATCGACTCCCAGCAGCAACAACAGCAGCGCCAGCAGCAGTCGGCGTTACACGCAAGGATGCATCGGAGGAATCCCAGGCAGGAGAGGACTCGTCAGAATTGCCAGTGACATGGCCTGCAGGACTATTGGCATTCCTGGGGAAGGAGGAAATTGACACTGAGGGAGTTGGTGGGGTGGTTTGCGTGAGCTTGGTTACAAGAGGAAGGGATTTACTGGTCAGTGGACTGCTTCCGCTGTCGCCCAAAGTTTTTGAACTTGTCACTGACTTATGATGAATGCGCTGCAGGTGACGTATAAGGGAGGATGTTCCGAGGTGGTTAACGTCCTTACCCCTACTTATTACAGCTTGACAAAGGCAACACACGGCTTGACAAATGTTGTCCGCATTTCTGTTGAAATACTTCCACACCGAAAATCTGATTTTTTTGGTATTTTCACCAGGCATGTCAATGGCCATATTCCTCCCACGGACAACAGGTGTCTCCCCGGGTGCCTGACTTAAACAAACCACCTCACCATCAGAATCCTCCTTGTCAATTTCCTCCCCAGCGCCAGCAACACCCATATCCTCCTCATCCTGGTGTACTTCAACACTGACATCTTCAATCTGACTATCAGGAACTGGACTGCGGGTGCTCCTTCAAGCACTTGCAGGGGGCGTGCAAATGGTGGAAGGCGCATGCTCTTCACGTCCAGTGTTGGGAAGGTCAGGCATCGTAACCGACACAATTGGACTCTCCTTGTGGATTTGTGATTTCGAAGAACGCACAGTTCTTTGCTGTGCTTTTGCCAGCTTAAGTCTTTTCATTTTTCTAGCGAGAGGCTGAGTGCTTCCATCCTCATGTGAAGCTGAACCACTAGCCATGAACATAGGCCAGGGCCTCAGCCGTTCCTTGCCACTCCGTGTGGTAAATGGCATATTGGCAAGTTTACGCTTCTCCTCCGACGATTTTATTTTAGATTTTTGAGTCCTTTTTTTACTGATATTTTGTGTTTTGGATTTTACATGCTCTGTACTATGACATTGGGCATCGGCCTTGGCAGATGACGTTGATGGAATTTCATCGTCTCGGCCATGACTAGTGGCAGCAGCTTCAGCACGAGGTGGAAGTGGATCTTGATCTTTCCCTATTTTTGGAACCTCAACATTTTTGTTCTCCATATTTTAATAGGCACAACTAAAAGGCACCTCAGGTAAACAATGGAGATGGATGGATACTAGTATACTTATGGATAACGAGTGACTGACGACACAGAGGTAGCTACAGCCGTGGACAATCGTACTGCGTCTGCTAGTATAGAGATGATAATGATATAAAAAATATATATATATCACTACTGCAGGTATATATAATATAATGACGGACCTGCTGGACACTGTCAGCAGACTCCTAAACTACTAGTATGAAGAAGATAGAAAAAAAAACCCCACCACAGGTAGGTATACAATTATGGACGAGCACTGACGACACAGAGGTAGCTACAGCCGTGGACTACCGTACTGCGTCTGCTAGTATAGAGATGATAATGATATAAAAAATATATATATATCACTACTGCAGGTATATATAATATAATGACGGACCTGCTGGACACTGTCAGCAGACTCCTAAACTACTAGTATGAAGAAGATAGAAAAAAAAACCCCACCACAGGTAGGTATACAATTATGGACGAGCACTGACGACACAGAGGTAGCTACAGCCATGGACTACCGTACTGCGTCTGCTAGTATAGAGATGATAATGATATAAAAAATATATATATATCACTACTGCAGGTATATATAATATAATGACGGACCTGCTGGACACTGTCAGCAGACTCCTAAACTACTAGTATGAAGAAGATAGAAAAAAAAAACCCACCACAGGTAGGTATACAATTATGGACGAGCACTGACGACACAGAGGTAGCTACAGCCGTGGACTACCGTACTGCGTCTGCTAGTATAGAGATGATAATGATATAAAAAATATATATATATCACTACTGCAGGTATATATAATATAATGACGGACCTGCTGGACACTGTCAGCAGACTCCTAAACTACTAGTATGAAGAAGATAGAAAAAAAAAACCCACCACAGGTAGGTATACAATTATGGACGAGCACTGACGACACAGATGTAGCCACAGCCGTGGACTACCGTACTGCGTCTGCTAATATAGAGATGATAAAGATGATAGAGATGAACAAAATATATATAACACTACTGCAGGTAAATATTTATATAATATAATGAATGACGGACCTGCTGGACACTGTCATCAGAATGCGTTTATAGAATAAAATAAAAAAACACCACAGGAGTGTTTAACTTTTTCAGGCAGACAATATACTGGTGGTCACTGGTCAGTCACACTGGCAGCAAAAGTGTGCACTGTACTCCTGCTATAACTGCACCCCAGTCTCCCCCATAATTCAGCTGTGTGAGCAGTGAGCACTCAGCACAGTCATATATACATAGATGATATTATCATGCAGCACACTGAGGCTGAGCACAGATATGGTATGTGACTGTGTATCGTTTTTTTTCAGGCAGAGAACGGATTATATTAAATAATAAATAAAACTGGTGGTGGTAACTATCAGCAAAACTCTGCACTCCGAGTACTCCTAATGCTCCCCAAAATTACTAAGTAATTAATCAACTCAAGTGTCTCTATCTATTCTAACGGAGAGGACGCCAGCCACGTCCTCTCCCTATCAATCTCAATGCACATGTGAAAATGGCGGCGACGCGCGGCTCCTTATATAGAATCCGAGTCTCGCGATAGAATACGAGCCTCGCGAGAATCCGACAGCGGGATGATGACGTTCGGGCGCGCTCGGGTTAGCCGAGCAAGGCGGGAAGATCCGAGTCTGCCTCGGACCCGTGTAAAAAGGCTGAAGTTCTGGGGGGTTCGGATTCCGAGGAACCGAACCCGCTCATCTCTACGTAGAACACAGTGTGACCGGTCCATCCTGCTATCTGTGCACATGATGGCGGGTACAGGGGCACTGACGATCACGTAGAGTTTGGTCACTAGAATTCGACTTGTAGGTCACACTCATCTAAGGGGCCCCATACACTGGAATGATAATGCCTGATTTCAGCCAATTTCAGGCATTCGGGATGATATATCGGGTGAAATCGGGCATTTTGGAGGTGTTTCCGGTCCGATCCGATGCGCGTTCCCGTGAGGGTGGGATCGGCTCCCCTAGATCGTTAGAGCTGCACTCGTGATATGTCGGTTCCCGCAGGCATGGCTGGGATCGCATACGATATATCGCATGCAAAACGTACCAAATCGTTTGGAATCGTATGGAACCACTCCCGGGAGAGTTCAAGGGAAATCCCCTCCGACTTCAGCCTCAGACATATCGTCCTAGTGTATGGGGCCCTTTAGAATCCTGATCTCGGCAATGTGTCTGCTTGGCCGTGTATGTATGTGTTACAGGCTGCAGAAACACAGGGAACCTCCACAGTATGACATTAACCCTTTACTTATTGTATTGTTGTGGAAGTAGAATCTTGGCTTCATTTGCAGGAATGTATCAGTGTTACAGTATGTGCAGCCTCTGTTATTATAGGAAGTCCTGTATGTAAGTGTGGAGACTGCATGTTCAGATGTACCATGATATAACATTGAGAGCAACATTGTCCAACGAATAGACATGTACAAATAGTGGAGGACACGGCAGTGAATCAAATAATCTTCTACATATGTGTTGGAAATTATTAAGTAGTCTGAGAAGCCTGTAATCTAACAGCCTATCAGTCTTATGAGGTATCCAGTGAATTACATAAGGCCAGATGTGACCCCAGCCATCCCAAACGCTGCAGTCCTCAGAATGATTGATAATTATATTACTTAAAGGGCAAGTGACACGATCCATCCTATAACTTCTTCTTTCTGGCTACAGAAATGCATAAACTCTGAGCTATGGTGAGATTAGATTCCTGGTAGTTTGTGATTTATTTCTAGCAAATGGAAAACACAACAGAGTTCCAAGAAATGGTAAAAGAAGGTCAGAGATGTTCCTGTGTCGCACAAATCAAATCATTGCAACCTTGTAAACTGTTACCAGTGACATCAGTGGGCACAGTGTTACCAGTGATATCAGCGGGCACAGTGTTACCAGTGACATCAGCGGGCACAGTGTTACCAGTGATATCAGCGGGCACAGTGTTACCAGTGACATCAGCGGGCACAGTGTTACCAGTGATATCAGCGGGCACAGTGTTACCAGTGACATCAGCGGGCACAGTGTTACCAGTGACATCAGCGGGCATAGTGTTACCAGTGACATCAGCGGGCACAGTGTTACCAGTGATATCAGCGGGCACAGTGTTACCAGTGACATCAGTGGGCACAGTGTTACCAGTGACATCAGTGGGCACAGTGTTACCAGTGATATCAGCGGGCACAGTGTTACCAGTGATATCAGCGGGCACAGTGTTACCAGTGACATCAGCGGGCACAGTGTTACCAGTGATATCAGCGGGCACATTGTTACCAGTGATATCAGCTGGCACAGTGTTACCAGTGATATCAGCGGGCACAGTGTTACCAGTGACATCAGCGGGCACAGTGTTACCAGTGACATCAGCGGGCACAGTGTTACCAGTGATATCAGCGGGCACAGTGTTACCAGTGACATCAGCGGGCACAGTGTTACCAGTGACATCAGTGGGCACAGTGTTACCAGTGACATCAGCAGGCATAGTGTTACCAGTGACATCAGCAGGCATAGTGTTACCAGTGACATCAGCGGGCACAGTGTTACCAGTGATATCAGCGGGCACAGTGTTACCAGTGACATCAGCGGGCACAGTGTTACCAGTGACATCAGCGGGCACAGTGTTACCAGTGACATCAGCGGGCACAGTGTTACCAGTGACATCAGCGGGCACAGTGTTACCAGTGATATCAGCGGGCACAGTGTTACCAGTGATATCAGCTGGCACAGTGTTACCAGTGATATCAGCGGGCACAGTGTTACCAGTGACATCAGCGGGCACAGTGTTACCAGTGACATCAGCGGGCACAGTGTTACCAGTGATATCAGCGGGCACAGTGTTACCAGTGATATCAGCGGGCATAGTGTTACCAGTGATATCAGCGGGCACAGTGATATCAGCGGGCACAGTGTTACCAGTGATATCAGCGGGCACAGTGTTACCAGTGATATCAGCGGGCACAATGTTACCAGTGATATCAGTGGGCACAGTGGGACATCAGCGGGCACAGTGTTACCAGTGACATCAGCGGGCACAGTGTTACCAGTGATATCAGCGGGCACAGTGTTACCAGTGATATCAGCGGGCATAGTGTTACCAGTGATATCAGCGGGCACAGTGATATCAGCGGGCACAGTGTTACCAGTGATATCAGCGGGCACAGTGTTACCAGTGATATCAGCGGGCACAATGTTACCAGTGATATCAGTGGGCACAGTGTTACCAGTGACATCAGCGGGCACAGTGTTACCAGTGACATCAGCGGGCACAATGTTACCAGTGACATCAGCGGGCACAGTGTTACCAGTGATATCAGCAGGCACAATGTTACTAGTGACATCAGCGGGCACAGTGTTACCAGTGACATCAGCGGGCACAGTGTTACCAGTGACATCAGCGGGCACAGTGTTACCAGTGATATCAGCGGGCACAGTGTTACCAGTGACATCAGCGGGCACAGTGTTACTACAGCCTGTATATTAGACATCAGCGGGTACAGTGTTACCACAGCCTGTATATTAGACATCAGCGGGTACAGTGTTACCACAGTCTGTATATTAGACATCAGCGGGTACAGTGTTACCACAGCCTGTATATTAGACATCAGCGGGTACAGTGTTACTATAGCCTGTATATTAGACATCAGCGGGCACAGTGTTACTACAGCCTGTATATTAGACATCAGCGGGTACAGTGTTACTACAGCCTCTATATTAGACATCAGCGGGTACAGTGTTACTACAGCCTGTATATTAGACATCAGCGGGTACAGTGTTACTACAGCCTGTATATTAGACATCAGCGGGTACAGTGTTACCACAGCATGTATATTAGACATCAGCGGGTACAGTGTTACTACAGCCTGTATATTAGACATCAGCAGGTACAGTGTTACCACAGCTTGTGTGTTAGACATCAGCGGGCACAGTGTTACTACAGCCTGTATATTAGACATCAGCGGGTACAGTGTTACCACAGCCTGTATATTAGACATCAGCGGGTACAGTGTTACCACAGTCTGTATATTAGACATCAGCGGGTACAGTGTTACCACAGCCTGTATATTGGACATCAGCGGGCACAGTGTTACTACAGCCTGTATATTAGACATCAGCGGGCACAGTGTTACTACATCCTGTATATTAGACATCAGCGAGTACAGTGTTACTACAGCCTGTATATTAGACATCAGCGGGTACAGTGTTACCACAGCCTGTATATTAGACATCAGCGGGCACAGTGTTACTACAGCTTGTATGTTAGACATAAGCAAGTACAGTGTTACCAATGACATAAGCGGGCACCGGGTCACCAATGACATAAGCGGGCACAGTGTTACTACAGTTTGTATGTTAGACATCGGCGGGCACATTGTTACCACAGCCTGTATGTTAGATGTCAGCTGGCACAGTGTTACCACAGACTATATGTTAGACATAATTGGGCACTGTGTTCCCACTGACCCTTGGCAGTTCTACTGTATTTTCTCATATCTGGGGAATAGATATGTAACCACAAAAGGGCCATATTATACAGCCCACCTAGAACCTTTGTAATCTGGTGGACCATTATGCAATAGATAGCACCTATCCTTGTGTATCGATGCCTACTTCCAAATATAGTGTAAGCTTGCGAGCTGGGCCTTCCTACAGTACCTCTGTGTCTGTCTGTTATTACTCAGTTTTGTTCTATTACTGTTGTTTCCAATTGTAAAGCACAATGGAATATCATACTTGCCTACCCTCCCGGAATGGCCGGGAGGCTCCCAAAAATCGGGTGACCCTCCCGGCCCCCCGGAAAGGTGGGCAAGCTTCCCGCTTTCCCTGCAGCCCCTCCATGACCCTCCTCGGCCGCCCACAGCACAGAACAAGCGGGCGGTCCGAGGGGGTCCAATGACGCGATTCGCGCTGAATCGCATCATCGTAGCCCCACCCCCGCTATACGGCGCCTCTTTACTCGTCACTGCACAGCGGGGGGCGGAGTCACGATGACGCGACCCTGATGCCACGCTCCCGGACTGTCCACTTCCCTGTCGGCCACACCCCCGGACCGCCTATCCTGCTGTTGGCCACACACCCATGCACCTACAACGCTGCCTCCTCCCGGAGGAGGGGGCAGCAAAGTAGGTAAGTATGTGGAATATGCTGTCGTTAGTTATATAAGAAACTGTACATAAATAAATAAAAAGAGTCCATGAGCTCACAGAGGTTGGACTGTTTAAGTTAGAAGGAGTTGGCATAACTGGCCTTTTTTTCTTAAACCAAACACTGACCCCAACTTTCCCAGGTTACTGGGCCTTGCCCATACAGTATAGATTGTGCATTCCTGCATGATTGTGTTTAAACAGCAGATAAGAAAACACTAAGGATATTTTATCACTGGGCAAATATACAGTGTGTAACCAGGGGTGGAACTACCATTCGTGCTGCATGTGCATTGCACCGGGGCCCCTGAGGACTAAGGGGCCGACTACTGCCCAGAACAGCAATGAGTTATCACCCTGCCTATTGGAAGTTTTACCTGCCAGTCACCCACATGACAGGCAGTCCCATTAGGAAGTGTTTTCTCTAGAGATGTGCGGCGGGCACTTTTTGTGTTTTGGTTTTGGTTCTAATTCCACTTTCGTGTTTTGGTTTTGGCTTGGTTTTTGCCAAAACCACCCTTTGGTGTTTTGGTTTTGGATCTGGATGATTTTTGAAAAAAACATAAAAACAGCTAAATCACATAATTTGGGGGTAATTTTGATCCCATAGTATTATTAACCTCAATAACATTCATTTCCACTCATTTCTAGTCTATTCTGAACACCTCACACCTCACAATATTGTTTTTAGGCCTAAAAGTTGCACCGATGTGGCTGTATGACCAAGCTAAGTGATACAAGTGTGCGGCACAAACACCTGGCCCATCTAGGAGTGGTACTGAAGTGTCAGACAGGATGGCACTTTTCAAAAACTAGGCCCCAAACAGCACCTCATGCAAAGATGTAGAAGAGGTGCAATGAGGTAGCTGTATGACTAAGCCAAGCGACACAAACAGTTGGCCCATCTAGGAGTGGCGCTGCAGTGGCAGACAGGAGGGCAGATATCAAAAAAAGGCCCCAAACAGCACATGATGCAAAGAAGAAAAAAAGGTGCACCGAGGTTGTTGTATGGCTAAACTAAGTGACACAACCACCTGGCCCATCTAGTAGTGTCACACAGTGGCTGAATGTCGAGAGTGGGCCGCAATTGTTCGGTCCACTGACAGCATCTCCAGCAAGTCCCTGTCATTTTTAAAAAATTCTGCAATGGGTGGACTTATATGGCAGTACCCCAGGACTAATACAGCAGTACCCCTGGACTCATACGGCAGTGTCAGACAGGGTGGCACTTTTCAAAAACTAGGCCCCAAACAGCACCTCATGCAAAGATGTTGAAGAGGTGCAATGAGGTAGCTGTATGACTAAGCCAAGCGACACAAACAATTCCCACTGGAATTATACATCCAAATCACTGGAATTATACATCAAAATCACTGGAATTAATTGGCAAAATCACTGTAATAAATAATTATACGTCCAAATCACTGTAATTATACGGCAAAATCACTGTAGTTATACGTCCAAATCACTGGAATTAAATGGCAAAATCTCAGTATCGCCTGCCTAGTGAAGTGGAATCTAGATGGGATTTGGTACCAGGGACACAATATCTCCATCAATTGTCTAAATCCCACTGCACTAATGGCGGATACCAGACGCACGTCTAACACCAACATAAGTGTCAAGGCCTCAGTTATGAGGGCTTCCATCGTCATGTGAAGCAGAACCAGTCATGAACATAGGCCAGGGCCTCAGCCGTTCCTTGCCACTCCGTGTCGTAAATGGCATATTGGCAAGTTTACGTTTCTCCTCAGACCATTTAAATTTCTTTTTTGGGGGGTCTTTTTACTGAACTTTGGCTTTTTGGATTTTACATGCCCTCTACTATCACAATGGGCATCGGCCTTGGCAGACGACGTTGATGACATTTCATCGTCTATGTCATGGCTAGTGGCAGCAACTTCAGCACTAGGAGGAAGTGGTTCTTGATCTTTCCCTATTTTATCCTCCAAATGTTTGTTCTCCATTATTTTTCTGGAGTTATATAACACAATATGCGGCACAAGAGAGCGTACCCCTACACCACACAGGGCAAACCCTGTAAAAATTATTTGGATTAAATATTAATAACCCCTTTATTTGGAGTAAATAATATACAGCACAGGACAGCACCACTGAACTTATATGGCAGCACCACTGGACTGGATTTATACGGAATTATATGGAATTATACGGCAGGATAACTGGAATTATACAGCAGTATCACGGAATTATACGGCAATATCACAGGAATTATACGCCAGTATCATGGGAATTATACGCCAGTATTCCGATAATTATATGGCAACATCACAGGAATTATACAGCAGTATCACAGGAATTATACGCCAGTATCATGGGAATTATACGCCAGTATTCCGAGAATTATATGGCAATATCACAGGAATTATATGGCAGTATCACAGGAATTATATGCCAGTATCACGGGAATTATACGCCAGTATTCCGATAATTATACAGCAATGTCACAAGAATTATACGCCAGTATCACAGGAATTATACGGCAATATCACGGGCATTATACGCCAGTATCACGGGAATTATACGGCAGTAACACTGGATATATGGCAGCAGAGGACACCACCACTGTGACTGGTCACTGGACTGATGCTGCACAAGACACTGACTACACTGGACTGGTCTGCACAACACAGCACCACTTTATACAGCTACACTGGATATATGGCAGCAGAGAACACCAACACTGTGACTGGCTGGACTGATGCAGCACAATACACTGACTACACTGGTCTGGTCTGCACAACACAGCACCACTTTACAGCTACACTGGATATATCTGCCTGGACTGATACAGCACAATACACTGACTACACTGGACTGGTCTGCACAACACAGCACCACTTTATACAGCTACACTGGATATATGGCAGCAGAGAACACCAACACTGTGACTGGCTGGACTGATACAGCACAATACACTGAGTGACCTACACTGGACTGATACAGCACAATACAGTAACTACACTGGACTGGTCTGCACAACACAGCACCACTTTACAGCTACACTGGATATATGGCAGCAGAGAACACCAACACTGTGACTGGCTGGACTGATACAGCACAATACACTGAGTGACCTACACTGGACTGATACAGCACAATACATTGACTACACTGGACTGGTCTGCACAACACAGCACCACTTTACAGCTACACTGGATATATGGCAGCAGAGAACACCAGCACTGTGACTGGCTGGACTGATGCAGCACACAGTGGCAAACGCAGGATTTAGCGATGGGGGTTTCCGTGGGTGGGTGGGTGTGTATGTATATGCGCAGGTATGTGTAATAAATATATATATATAGATATATACACACACACAAACATACATACATATATATGTACGGAGGCAGGACGGCACTCATTGAGACTGGTAAACCATAGAAAATCAGCACAGGACGCTGAAGCTGTTTGTCAACGTTTCACAGTTAGACTCCTTTAAAAGAGTCTAACTCTGAAACGTTGACGTACAGCTACAGCGTTCTGTGCTGATTTTCTATGGTTTACTAGTCTCTATGAGTGCCATCCTGCTTCCGTACATTTTATCTGATTCTGACGTGCCATTCATCATTTGCAGATATATATATATATATATATATATATATATATATATATATATATATTTGTGTGGTCGTCTGGCACTCTGGATGATAAAAAGCAAAGATGCCAGGGTGGCCTCCTGAAATTAATATATCTGGTAATCCTCCTTGGGTCCTGTGATAGGACCTCTATTGGAAGAAAAATAGGTGACACTCCAAGGACTTAAATAAAGTCAAACTGTATTAAGAAAAAATAATTTCATGGATCAAAAAACAACGTTTCAAGGCTCTACAGCCTTTCCATCAGGTTATGCATTATAGGTGAGGTGAAAAAAAACAGAGGTATTTTGTTTATTGATCTCACCTATAATGCATAACCAGATGAAAAGGCCAAAGAGCCTTGAAACGTTTTTTGCACCATGAAATTTATTTTATGAATACAGTTTGACTTTATTTAAGTCCCTGGAGTGCCGCCTATTTTTCTTCAATAGAGGTCTTATCACAGGACCTAAGGAGGATTACCGGTTTGTTATATATATATATATATATATATACTAGGTGCTTCATCGCGCCCTACGGGCGCTCTTCACACCGTCGCAAGGGGCTACGCCCCCTTAACCCTTGCATGCCTTTCTGGGGTTCAATATTTGTGTTATATGGAGTATCACCTGCATTCCTTTGTTAGTGGTTAAATATTGCACAATGAAAGGGTGTGCGATGGTGAAGGAGGCGCAGCCCCTTGCGACGGCGTGAACAGCACCTGCTGGCCACAATGTACAGAATGTAGCGGGTGCGGGGGGTACTGCGGATGGTGTCTGTAGATGCTGCGGATGGAGGGGGGGCGGAAGTGGGGGTGGGGCCCGGATGGGGAAGGGTTGGGAGGTGCTGCGGGTGGGGGAGGGGCAGAGGAGTGGGGGATGCAGATGGGGGAGGGGTCCGGAGGCACTGCAGGTGAGGGAGGGGCAGGGGTGCCATGGGTGGGGGAGGGGCAGGTGTGGGGATGTTGCAGATGGGTGAAGGGTTCCGGAGGTGCTGTGGGATGGGAAGGGGCGGGAGTGCCACTGGTGGGGTAGGGGTCTGTAGGCGCCATGGGTAGGGGAGGGGCAGGTACGGGTGTTGCGGCAGATGGGGAAGGAGGTCCGGAGGTGCTGCAGGTGGTGGTGGGGCAGGTGCGGGGGTGCCATTGGTGGGGGAGGGGTGGGTGAGGGGGGGACCGCGGATGGAGGAGGGTGTCTGCAGATGCTGCGGGTGGAGGGGGGCAGGTGTGGGGGAGACATATAAGGGGGGTGAATGGTGGAGGGGGCCTGGAGATTGCTGGGGGTGGTGAAGGGGCGGAGGAGTGGGAGCCGCGGGTGGTGTAGGGGGTCTGGAGGCACAGCATGTGGGGGAGGGGTGGAGTGCCGCATGTGGTGGAGGGGAAGGTGCGGAGGTGTGGTGCATTGGGGAGAGGTCTGGAGGTGCTGCGGGTACTGTACCTGCCAAAAAGGTAGTTGGAGGGTATGCAGTAACAGGGCCAGGACAGGGGTGACAGGGTCAGAACAGGGTTGACTGGGCCAGGACAGGGGTGACAGGGTCAGAACAGGGGTGACGGGGCCAGGACAGGGGTGACGGGGCCAGGACATGGGCGACGGGGCCAGGACAGAAATGACAGGGACAGGATAGGGGTGACAGGGTCAGTGTAGGGGCGGCAGGACCAGGACATGGGTGTCAGGGCCAGTATAGGGTTGACAGGGCAAGCACAGGGGTGACAGGGCCAGGATAGGGGTAGCAGGGCCAGCATAAGGGTGACAGGGCCAGGATAAGGGTGAAAGGGCCAGGATAAGGGTGAAAGGGCCAGGATAAGGGTGGCAGGTCAAGGCCAGGGGTTACAGGGACATGACAGAACACAGGGCACGGGAGAGATTGGTATTAGGGACAGAACAGTGGTGACAGACAGATGTGTCTTACCGGAGTCACTGCTGCTGGCTGCTGCTGTTCCACTCCAACCTGTTGGCATCTGCTGCTGGTGGAGACTTGGCATGGCTGACTCTCTTAAGCTGTATTCCTGCTTCCTCTGCCCGTCCGCATCACTCCCCCCCTCCTCAGTCACACACCGCAGACCTCGCGCAGCCGCCGGGCACTGTGGTAAGGTGAGACTGGGAGTGACTGGTTAGCCCCCAGGAGATGCTGCGGCTGGAGGGAGGAGGGGGTCATAGCATGCACGTGGCGCGGACCTCACGGCTGCTGGGCACTATGGTAAGGGGAGACTGGGAGTGACTGGTTAGCTCCCAGGAGACGCTGATGCTGGAGGGAGGAGGGGGTCAGAGCCTGCAAGCAGCGCAGACTTCTGCTACCCGCGCTACCCGCCGGCTAAAGTGTGTGAAGGAGCTGGGCGCAACTCACTGCGGGTGGCAGCGCTGCAGCTAGCGGTGGGGTCGCAGGGGCTGGAGATAACAGAGGCAGTACGGAAAGTGCACAGCGGCTGGTGACCCACAAAACTACAGCTAAGAAGCGTGGAGTGTGCCAGAATGTGACGCTCCTCCCCGCCAGAGAGACCCTGCTGAGTATGCTGATGTGGGGGTCAAGTATGGCATACCCCCTCACACACCCCCATACCTCCCAAATGTCCCAATTTTCGCGGGACAGTCCCATTTTTTGGGGTGTGTCCCGCTGTCCCACCAGCGGGTCGCAGTGTCCGGC
This sequence comes from Pseudophryne corroboree, assembly GCF_028390025.1. Classification (NCBI taxonomy): domain Eukaryota; kingdom Metazoa; phylum Chordata; class Amphibia; order Anura; family Myobatrachidae; genus Pseudophryne; species Pseudophryne corroboree. Next base: position 342,706,337 of record NC_086453.1, read on the forward strand.
GGTGGGGGGGGGAAGGGGGGGGCAGTTGGAAAGCTCCTGTACTCGCTGTTCTGCTTAGCAGAGCAGCGGTGAATAGTGGAGACAGAGGGAGAGGGGGCATCAGGGGGTACGGATTAAGGGGGGGTTCCAGCAGCAGAGCCGGATTAAGGGGGGGGGCAGGCGGTACGTACCGTTGGCCCCACAGTTTTAGGGGGCCCCCTGGCTGGAGTAGCTCTGTCCCAGCTCAGAATCTCCCCCGTCCTGCCAGCAACAGCGGCAGCATTGTGCTACAGTCAGCACACGCTGCTGCGTGTAGGCAGGTCTGTGGTGTTGCAGGGAGGCAGCAGTCTCCCTGCTTTCTTCTCCCTGTGCGGGTGTGTAGGGGGGAGTGACCACCTCCTCTGGATTTACCTCTAGCTGAGGGGCCAAAATACCATAAAAAAAAAAAAAATCCCGGAATTTGCATAATGGGGCGTGGCCTCGCGGGCCGCGATTAGGCCACGCCCCCAACCCACAGCAGGCACAGCAATGAGATAGGGCTCCCCTGTCTCAAGTACCCTGTGCCCCCCGGACTCATAATCAGCCCCTGGGAGCATGCCAGCAGCTCACAGAGCGCTGACGAAAACGGGGCCCTCCTGCGAATCCACGCCCCCTTTTCGCCGTGTGTGTGTGTGTGTGAGTGTGTGTGTGTGTGTGTGTGTGTGTGTGTGTGAGAGGTGCGGTTGGACTGCGGTGCGTGTGGTGGTGCCTGCTGCCGTGCAGGTGTAGACTCGGTACTCACCAGGCGCCGCTCGCTCTCACCTTCAGGTAACGGAACCCTCAACGGACCTGGAAATCTTCACTCGGATCCGGACACGGCGATTCCCTCTCGGAGCTGACCGACGACCGAGCTGAGGAGAGAATGGTCTACATTAAAGGGGGTATCGACCCTGCTTCCGGTGGAACAGGGGATACCCCAGGGGTGGCTGCGACCTTCACCGGCTGGGTGAATGGTCATCACCGGCACAAAGCCTCAGCTACCCAGCTTTCACACACTCGCGCTTTCGCACGTAGTGTGATGAAAGGGATTCTCACGTCCGTGAGCAATCCTAACTCCGGCGCTCGGGGACAAACAAGGGACAGACGTACACGGATGCTACTCACCGTCACAAGTCTTGCACTCCGATCTTCTCCACTTACAGGTCCCTGTAAGGAGGCAAAGAGAAACAGCCGTGCAGGGCCAAGAACTACCCTAGTGTGCGTCCGCTACACTAGCTACATAAACAGAGCCCTCAAACTAGCTCGTGTGGGTGGTGCGACACAACTATGCACAACTTACACAACACATACACTTTGCCCTGCACGGTAACAACATATATCATACTATCGGAGTTACCACATAAAACGGTGCTGTCCCTTTATCTACCCGACCCAGAACACCCAGTAGTGGGGACCGCACAGCTCACCCACCTACCGTACTCTCAGGGTGGCCTGAGCCTAACGCCCAGTGCCACCTTTACTCACCTCGGGGAAAACACTGCTTCGATGGGCCTAGCGCCCCCTAACTGCACACAGGCCGGAGGCCTGACTTCGCCCACGGGCCTAGCGCCCGCCTAACTTGCTGCCCGTTGGGTGACCTGGGCCTTGTGCCCAGGGTCACCTTATCTGTACCTACTGGCCAAAATACGCTAGGGCCTAATGCCCTCTATCGCCCACAGGCCTATTGCCTGATTTGTCCCCCGGGCCTAGTGCCCGCCTAACTGGTGCCGCAGGGGTGGGGTGGCTTGGGCCTAATGCCCAAACCACCTAATCAGACAAATGACCCCCAATCTCCTAACTGCGCCACAGGCCTAGTGCCTGACTTGTGCCCTCGGGCCTAATGCCCGTCCCTGGTGGTCGAGGGAGGAAAAGGGGAGGGGGGCAGGATGCCTCACTGAGGCCTTACCTAACCCGGGGGCCTCCGGCACCGTCTTCTGCCGCTGACCCGTCCTGGCCAGCGGCGCCGGCGTCTCTCCTCCGCGTCCAGCCGCCGCTGGACATCTTCTCTTCCGATCCCGACCGATGACCTCCTCCGGCTCCTCCTTGCGGCGTCTGGATCTTCTGCGCTCCGGCGCGCCGACCTCCGTCCGCGCTGCTCCCGCCCGTCTTCTTCCTTCTGCCACGCGATCCTCTTCCTCGCGCTCCTGCGCGCGGGCTCCTCCTCTTCGCCGCTCTTCGGCGCGGCCTCCTTTACGAACGGCTCCCGCCCGGCGTCTGACGTCAGACGCCGGGGGCGGGGCCTATGACGCGGCGAGCGCAGATTGGCTCGCCGCGTCACTCTCCGATTGGCTGCCGCTCCGGGAGCCGCGATTGGCTCCCGGAGGGCGCCAAGATTTAAATGCCCCCGCAGTCTCTGGTCCGGTGCAGGGAAAAAGGTAATCCCTGCACCGGACACCCGCCGCCACGCACCAAGCGCTGGGGACAGACAAGCTGCCCCAGCGCTGTCCCCAGCTAGGGACGGCAACATGGATGTGCCCACAGGGCACATCCTTACATTTCCCCCCCCTTTTTCCTTTGTAGTCCCTACAAAGTTCCTCACGACTTCCATTGTCCGCGGGTCAGGGAATTCAGAGGTCCCTCCGGCGAAGGTACATTCGGGGGCCCAGCCTGGACCAGCTGTGACCCCACATCCTTCCTCCTCCAGCTCCGGGTTCCTCTTACGTCCTGACCTCCATCGGCGGATCCTCTGGGGGAGTGGCATCTCCTCACGGTCGCTTGACGTTGGCCACCAAGGGGAATCTTCCTCCACGGGGACAACAGTCACCCACTCTTGGCCTCCGATACCGTCTGTGGCTTCGTCCCTGTCGTCCGGGTGTGGTATCGACCACCACCCAACAGCGGAATCCTCCGGGGCATCCGTTTCCTCCCGGGCAACAGCCACCACATGTCGCATTTCCTCGTGGGGCATCTCCAAAGGTCCTATCTCTTCCTCTGGAACGGGTCCTCCCACGGCATCGCAGTCCTGTCCCCGTACGTCGGTCCATTTCGGCACTCCTGGCAGGTATTCTTGCTCCAGGACTATCTCCTCCTCTTTCCGGAGGGCATTCAACTGGGAGCATGACTCCACCCGATCCTGCCAGTCACTCTCGTCGGCGCTTCCGATGCCAGAGTCGTCCTCCATCTGTTCTGGGAGGGATTCGTCGGCGGACAGCTCACCGTAGTCCGAGTCCTCCTCCGATATCTGGACTGGGGTATTACTTTCCTCCTCAGCGTACTTCTTCGCTTCCGCTGGCACCTCTGCTTCCTCAGCGTACTCTTGCGCTTCCGCTGGCATCGTTACTTCCTCAGCGTACTCCTTCGCTTCCGCTGGCATCGTTACTTCCTCAGCGTACTCCTTTGCTTCCGCTGGCATTTCTTGGTACCCAGGACACTCCTGTTCCGCACGTCCTGGTCGTGGACGGTTCCATTGCGGGGAGATTCCGGACGTCTCAGTCACTGGGTCTTCACGCTTTTCTTCGCAGCGTGGCCTCTTCACCTCCCAGTCGTCCACCTCCGCCTCATGCGGGAAAGGATTCTGCCTTACTGGGGTCACTTTCTTGGGACAGAGTAGGTCCTCGGCATCTTCCCAAGGGCACTCACTGGCCGCATGTCCTGGTCGCCGACACTTCCAACAAGGGAGGGCCACTGCCACCTTCTCCAAGACGGGTTCCTGGTCCGCCTCCTTCACTGGGGAATCTTCACCCGTTGGTTCCGGCTCCGAGGAAATGGGCACCTGCGAATTAACTTCAAGCAAGGCCTTCCGCTCCATTTCCCTGGTTTCCTCCTCCCATCTCTGGGCGCGACCATCCGCAATCATCCGGTCTTCATTCCACGGACAATCGGGAAGCGCATGTCCTCTCGTCTCGCAGAGCGCACACACAGGCTCTGCAGCCACCCGGTCCCAAAGCTGCTGACGAGACTCCATCATCTGCTTCACCGTGGCCTCGTAGTCCGTCCTGTCTTCAGTCCATGGACATTCCAGGAGCAGATGTCGGGGATCTCCACAGTTTTCACACCGGGAATCAACCTCGTCTTTGCTCGACTCTTCGTCCCAGGGACAACTGTTGTGCTCATGCCCGTAGTTTCCGCAGAGCAAACACCAGGACTCCTTCGCTTGGCCCTTCTGACGTCTTCGGTCCGCTTCCTGGACCACCTTCTTTGGGGACGTCTCTCGCCAAGTACACTCGTCGGCAAAGTGACCTGTTTGCCGACATTTCTTGCAGGGCGTCACAGCGGCCTTCTTGCGCCCCTTCTCCCGGCGCTCTTCTTTTTCACGCTGGACCGACCGCTGCACCATCTTCAGGATGTCTGCCCCAGACACCGTCACCCAGTCGCTCTGGTCCGCACACGTCCGGGGGTGAGTCTTCTCCGGAGCCGTCCGCAGGGAGGTCTTCTTGGTGGCGTTCCACATCGTGTCCGTGATCCGGTCTCTTTGATCCTGCCGACTACGCCAAATGTGAGAGGTGCGGTTGGACTGCGGTGCGTGTGGTGGTGCCTGCTGCCGTGCAGGTGTAGACTCGGTACTCACCAGGCGCCGCTCGCTCTCACCTTCAGGTACCGGAACCCTCAACGGACCTGGAAATCTTCACTCGGATCCGGACACGGCGATTCCCTCTCGGAGCTGACCGACGACCGAGCTGAGGAGAGAATGGTCTACATTAAAGGGGGTATCGACCCTGCTTCCGGTGGAACAGGGGATACCCCAGGGGTGGCTGCGACCTTCACCGGCTGGGTGAATGGTCATCACCGGCACAAAGCTTCAGCTACCCAGCTTTCACACACTCGCGCTTTCGCACGTAGTGTGATGAAAGGGATTCTCACGTCCGTGAGCAATCCTAACTCCGGCGCTCGGGGACAAACAAGGGACAGACGTACACGGATGCTACTCACCGTCACAAGTCTTGCACTCCGATCTTCTCCACTTACAGGTCCCTGTAAGGAGGCAAAGAGAAACAGCCGTGCAGGGCCAAGAACTACCCTAGTGTGCGTCCGCTACACTAGCTACATAAACAGAGCCCTCAAACTAGCTCGTGTGGGTGGTGCGACACAACTATGCACAACTTACACAACACATACACTTTGCCCTGCACGGTAACAACATATATCACACTATCGGAGTTACCACATAAAACGGTGCTGTCCCTTTATCTACCCGACTCAGAACACCCAGTAGTGGGGACCGCACAGCTCACCCACCTACCGTACTCTCAGGGTGGCCTGAGCCTAACGCCCAGTGCCACCTTTACTCACCTCGGGGAAAACACTGCTTCGATGGGCCTAGCGCCCCCTAACTGCACACAGGCCGGAGGCCTGACTTCGCCCACGGGCCTAGCGCCCGCCTAACTTGCTGCCCGTTGGGTGACCTGGGCCTTGTGCCCAGGGTCACCTTATCTGTACCTACTGGCCAAAATACGCTAGGGCCTAATGCCCTCTATCGCCCACAGGCCTATTGCCTGATTTGTCCCCCGGGCCTAGTGCCCGCCTAACTGGTGCCGCAGGGGTGGGGTGGCTTGGGCCTAATGCCCAAACCACCTAATCAGACAAATGACCCCCAATCTCCTAACTGCGCCACAGGCCTAGTGCCTGACTTGTGCCCTCGGGCCTAATGCCCGTCCCTGGTGGTCGAGGGAGGAAAAGGGGAGGGGGGCAGGATGCCTCACTGAGGCCTTACCTAACCCGGGGGCCTCCGGCACCGTCTTCTGCCGCTGACCCGTCCTGGCCAGCGGCGCCGGCGTCTCTCCTCCGCGTCCAGCCGCCGCTGGACATCTTCTCTTCCGATCCCGACCGATGACCTCCTCCGGCTCCTCCTTGCGGCGTCTGGATCTTCTGCGCTCCGGCGCGCCGACCTCCGTCCGCGCTGCTCCCGCCCGTCTTCTTCCTTCTGCCACGCGATCCTCTTCCTCGCGCTCCTGCGCGCGGGCTCCTCCTCTTCGCCGCTCTTCGGCGCGCCCTCCTTTACGAACGGCTCCCGCCCGGCGTCTGACGTCAGACGCCGGGGGCGGGGCCTATGACGCGGCGAGCGCCGATTGGCTCGCCGCGTCACTCTCCGATTGGCTGCCGCTCCGGGAGCCGCGATTGGCTCCCGGAGGGCGCCAAGATTTAAATGCCCCCGCAGTCTCTGGTCCGGTGCAGGGAAAAAGGTAATCCCTGCACCGGACACCCGCCGCCACGCACCAAGCGCTGGGGACAGACAAGCTGCCCCAGCGCTGTCCCCAGCTAGGGACGGCAACATGGATGTGCCCACAGGGCACATCCTTACATGTGTGTGTGTGTGTGTGTGTGTGTGTGTGTGTGTGTGTGTGTGTGAAAGCTGTGAGGTATGCACCCCTGCCTGTGCCATGTCCATACTATCTGCTTCTGCAGCTGCTCCTAGTGTCCTATAGATTTGGCCAGATCTGTGACTCATTTGACTAACTCCGCCCACTGTTGTGACTCCGCCCAGCGTTAGCAAATGAATCACAAGATCACAGATCTGGGCTATTATATAGGAGATATATATATCACATTTATATATATATATATATATATATATATATATATTCTCAAACTCACACATGTAAACACACATACATACACTCGCACATGTAAACACGCATACATACATACATACATACATACCTGTACATACAAGCACACATGCAAACCCACATACATACATACATACATACATACATTCATATCATACAAAAACACACTTAAACAATGATTTCAAACTTACTTACAGAGGGGCGGCCACGGCAGCGTGAGGCAGAGTGAGGGGGAGGGAGCTGCTGTGGCTGAGCATGCGCAGCCAGCAGCTCCCCCGGCACCCGGGACATTCTCTAAGCAGAGAGCTGCATAGCTCTCTGCTCTTGCTGCAGCTCCGTCCGCGATTGCGATCGCGGTCGCGGCTTTTGCTTTTGTTGAGACGGAGACAGCTGTGTCTCCGTCTCAAAACATTTTTTGGGGTTATCAGGGGGGGTTTCCAGGTACTCGGAAACCCCCCCTGTGTGCGCCACTGGCACAATACACTGACTACACTGGACTGGTCTGCACAACACAGCACCACTTATACAGCTACACTGGATATATGACAGCAGAGGACACCAACACTGTGACTGGCTGGACTGAGCAGCACAACACAGCACAAGCCTCACCACCCCCACTTTCCCACCCCCACACAGACACTGAACACTGAGGACACGTCCTCTCAATACACTCTCCAAGACTGGAGTGAAAATGGCCGCAACGCGCGGCTCCTTATATGGGATCCAAATCCCGCGAGAATCCGACAGCGGGATGATGACGTTTTGCCGCGTTCGGGTTTCCGAGTCAGGCGGGAAAATCCGAGCCTGACTCGGATCCGGCCTCGAGACGTAGGGTTCGGTTCTCTGAGAACCGAACCCACTCATCTCTAGTTTTCACCCTCCGGGACTGCGAGACCGGGCTGCGATTAGCAGAGAGCTGGCTTTCTGTAGGAAGCTACTCCTTGCCTAATTGTCAGCCCAATCCAGCTTCTCTGGGCTGCAGCTGATGCAGTCCATTGAAGCCGTGGGTTTGCGCATGCACACTCAAGCCGCCGCTTGTGCGCATGCACCGGCCCTGGCGCCTGTCAGCTCCACTGCGCAGATGCATGGACCTGGTTGGTCGGAGACGGCTCTGTCCTGTCCATCATGGGTAGTTGCAGCCCCTATACCCAAAAAAGGTAGGAGCCGCTGTTGCTGGCTGTGAAATAAAGGCCGCTCACTCCCAGTGTAACTGGCACTGTCACAGTTTGCCTGACCAAATGCCAAACTGAGGAAGCACAAGGGTTTGGGGCCCCTGCTGTCACAGACAGAGCAGAGGCTGCTGTGTTCCTACCGCAACCAAGGTACAAGCCCCCTGTGCTTCACACCAAACAGGACATTGTGCTTGTACTCCTGTCACCCACTGCATCTTCCTGTCACCCACTGCCTCCACCTGTCACCCACTGCTGTGTGGCATATTGTGAGGTTGGGTTGGTGTGGAGGAGGAGGGCCACTGAGTGTAATACAGATGTATAGTATATAGGTTATAACAGTATAAAACTGTGCTCTCCTGATAACTCCAGGTTTATAAAGGCTATAACAGTATGGAAGTTAAACTTATAATGACCTTCAAATGATTGCTTCTACAAATAGGAGACTATAAAAGCAGAGGAAGAAATGCTGATCAAACAGTTAGTTGGGTCATTGGAAAGCCCAGCGGCACCCGAACATAAGGCTCAGATGTCACGGTTAGTCTAATCCTTAACATACTGTACTGAGCAATATAATGTGTGGACCTCTTGAGTTATCATGAGACACACGCTAAAGCAATACATCAGGCTTGAGAACCAGCAGAGACTGTTAAATATTTAATAAATGCACATTAAGAAGTTTGATGATCCCACCTCTTATCTAAGTATCTTCAGCAGCTATGTTCAACTTTCTACCCTGACAAAAAAAGAAGCACGAACATGCTCTGGTCTGTGTCACATCTGTTTCTCTTCTCCATTAGGTTCCTCTGATGCTTCACCAGGAATCACTGTGAAGGAAGCCAAACAGCATCTTCAGAGAGGTATATGTGTCTGAGATGGGAATATCATTCTGTGTGTTCTCTGGGCATCTTCTACTAGACACGAGGCTCCTTTTCGGGCACAGATAAGAATGCACGCCCATTGGGGTAGATCAGCACTTCACTTTTTAACTATGGATACATTTCAGTAGATATTAAGGTAGCCGTGATGCCCCCATAGTTTCAGGATTCAGATTAAACAAATGAGGGTAAAAGGAGTGGCATATACTAGCTTCGTCCATCCACGTTTGTTGTGCTGTAAACATACTAATAGTTTCAACGTTCCGACACTGTTTCCCAATAAGTTTCCTAGTTCCACTCATGTTACTTGGATATATGTTAGTAAGCAATTTTAGAGACATTCGTCGGGGTGTAATGGAGTCCAAGATCACCGGAGGTTCGGTATGCCGGCCGACTTCAGATGTTTTTTTAAAGGACTCGGAGTAATCACTTACAAGGCATGGATATGCCAATCTCGCACCTCCGGCGATCCCAGACTCAATTACATCCCGCCGATTAGATTAGCTGAAGGCTGCATAAGCCTGAGGCCATATAAGAGCCCAACTTTTGGTGATTGGTTGTTGATGACTAAGCAGTTGCTAGGCAGATCATGTTTCCGGTGGTTTTTTCATATAGGATCAGAGGGTTGTCCGTCAAGCTTTAAGGGGTTGGTCTCAGGATAGTATATAGGGCAGGGTCATGTGCCTCAGACTTCCTCTTGCCATTTACAGTAGTGTATCTATAGAGGGTTTAGGGTGTGTGGTGCACACGGGCCCCTGGGTACAGGAGGGCCCATACCCAGCACCCATTTACTATACTTACCTCAACGGAGTCTCGCGTCAGCACTACACAAATCACTGAGAAAATATTGTGGCCACCATATTCCCGTAGATTTGCACCTGTGCAGTGCTGGAGCCATGTTCCTGGAGACCCGCGCACGCACAGTAGAATCTGGCGTAGTGCAGGAGTCTCATCGCACTTACACCGAGGAGAGAGGAGGGGAAGCACACGGAGGCTGCACACGGGCACACTCCTCTCTTAGGGGGTCATTCCGAGTTGTTCGCTCGTTATTTTTTTTTGCTACGGAGCTATTAGTCGCAAACTGCGCATGCGCAATGTTCGCAGTGCGCCTGCGCCAAGTAAATTAGCACAAAAGTTTGGTATATTACTCACGGCGTAACAAAGTTTTTTCATCGTTCTGGTGAACGGAGTGTGATTGACAGGAAGTGGGTGTTTCTGGGCAGAAACTGGCCGTTTTCTGGGAGTGTGTGGAGAAACGCTGGCGTTTCTGAGAAAAACGCGGGAGTGTCTGAAGAAACGGGGGAGTGTCTGGGTGAACGCTGGGTGTGTTTGTGACGTCAAAGCAGGAACGAAACTGACTAAACTGATCGCAGTGTAGGAGTAAGTCTCGAGCTACTCAGAAACTGCTAAGAAATTTCTATTCGCAATTCTGCTAATCTTTCGTTCGCAATTCTGCTAAGCTAAAATACACTCCCAGAGGGCGGTGGCTTAGCGTGTGCAATGCTGCTAAAACAGAGCGAACAACTCGGAATGAGGGCCTTAATCCGCCCCTGTAAACACACCAAATAATAGAACCTTTATCTAAGGCTATTCCAGACTCTGACACCTGATGAAGCCCATTACCTAATGGTCTTTTCTGCAATCTATCTTATTGGGCCTAATTCAGACCTGATCGTAGATGTGCTAAATTTAGCACATCTACGATCATTCACACAGACATGCGGGGGGACGCCCAGCACAGGGCTAGTTGGCCTCCAATGGTCAAGGCACACCTGCGTTGCCCGGACCATGCCCCCCAAATGGCGGGCAAATGCTGCCGTCCCGCCCCCTCTCCCACCCAGCGACCGCCATCTGCCTGTCAATCATCTGCCTGTCAATCAGGCAGAGGCGATCGCAGGGCTGAGACAACCATCGGCTTTCTGGCATGCACCGCTGCACTGTGGCGCCAGCGCATGCGCAGTTCAGACCTGATCAGCTGCTGTGCGAAAACGCTCAGCATTGCTCAGGTCTGAATTCGGCCCTCTGTTCCTTTCTCCTGAATCGCCCACCTAAGGAGGGATCCCAGGGTTATATAAAATGTCTGCTTTCATACCAATGGTTTCTGTTAAATCTGTTAGTCCCAAACAAGCATACAGTATTTCCCAACACCTTGCTACCCATGAACTGTAATAATAACTGTGCTTGTCTTCACTTTAAGGTTAAAGCTTGGCAATAATATAATGAATTGCACTAAATATTGTGTTTATTTGGAAAAGTGGCATGAAAGAAATGTTATTAATGAAAGGACTTGTAGAGAGTAAGCGGCACTCTGCAGGAGACGTTTTCCCAGCTTGGAAGATAAAAGTTTACAAGATGATTATGTTCCATCCCGGAGTTTCACCCCTGGGTATGTGGAGATCTCTTTAAACAGAGAATTTGTTGGGACACACAGCGGGGAAGGGGAATCAGTCTCTGCAGGGAAAATATGACTATGGCAGTGGAATCAAAGAGACATCCGTTCCCTGGAATAGGTAGGTAGTGGTACAGTAGTCCTTCTCCATTTTATGATCTCTCTCAGAGGTTTCATACATCTCCACAAAGACAGGTAAACCAGTGGTGGGCAATAAAGTGTCATGTATAGTACACACGTGAGAGCAGAGTATCAAAAGTGTTATTAATAATAAATGTAAGAGGTGATTTTCCATATGAAATGTAATTATAGCATCTATTGTGTAACCCAGTGGTGCCCAAACTGGGTGCTACAGGGCACAGCAGGGGTACCACGGTTGGGGGACCAAATCAAATGATATGATCAACATACAGTAGATCCAGCAAACCCTGTCTGACGCCACATAACTGAACCTGAGGATGACAAACTTCAATTGTAAAGCTCAACGGAATTTGCTGCGCTATATAAGAAACTGTTGATAAATAAATAATAATATAAACAAAATTTCTCTAACGTCCTAAGTGGATGCTGGGGACTCCGTAAGGACCATGGGGGATAGCGGCTCCGCAGGAGACTGGGCACAAAAGTAAAGCTTTAGAACTACCTGGTGTGCACTGGCTCCTCCCCCCATGACCCTCCTCCAAGCCTCAGTTAGATTTTTGTGCCCGAACGAGAAGGGTGCACACTAGGTGGCTCTCCTGAGCTGCTTAGTGAAAAGTTTAGTTTTAGGTTTTTTATTTTCAGTGAGACCTGCTGGCAACAGGCTCACTGCATCGAGGGACTAAGGGGAGAAGAAGCGAACTCACCTGCGTGCAGAGTGGATTGGGCTTCTTAGGCTACTGGACATTAGCTCCAGAGGGACGATCACAGGCCCAGCCATGGATGGGTCCCAGAGCCGCGCCGCCGGCCCCCTTACAGAGCCAGAAGACAGAAGAGGTCCGGAAAATCGGCGGCAGAAGACGTCCTGTCTTCAACAAGGTAGCGCACAGCACTGCAGCTGTGCGCCATTGCTCTCAGCACACTTCACACTCCGGTTACTGAGGGTGCAGGGCGCTGGGGGGGGGCGCCCTGAGACGCAATAAAAACACCTTGGATGGCAAAAAATGCATCACATATAGCTCCTGGGCTATATGGATGAATTTAACCCCTGCCAGAATACATAGAAAAACGGGAGATAAGGCCGCCGATAAGGGGGCGGAGCCTATCTCCTCAGCACACTGGCGCCATTTTCCCTCACAGCTCCGTTGGAGGGAAGCTCCCTGGCTCTCCCCTGCAGTCACTACACTACAGAAAGGGTTAAAAAAGAGAGGGGGGGGGGGGGGGCACTAATTACGCGCAGTATTAAAGATACAGCAGCTATAAGGGGAAAAACACTTATATAAGGTTATCCCTGTATATATATAGCGCTCTGGTGTGTGCTGGCAAACTCTCCCTCTGTCTCCCCAAAGGGCTAGTGGGGTCCTGTCCTCTATCAGAGCATTCCCTGTGTGTGTGCTGTATGTCGGTACGTTTGTGTCGACATGTATGAGGAGAAAAATGATGTGGAGACGGAGCAGATTGCCTGTAATAGTGATGTCACCCCCTAGGGGGTCGACACCTGAGTGGATGAACTGTTGGAAGGAATTACGTAACAGTGTCAGCTCTGTATAAAAGACAGTGGTTGACATGAGACAGCCGGCTACTCAGCTTGTGCCTGTCCAGACGTCTCATAGGCCGTCAGGGGCTCTAAAGCGCCCGTTACCTCAGATGGCAGATATAGACGCCGACACGGATACTGACTCCAGTGTCGACGGTGAAGAGACAAATGTGACTTCCAGTAGGGCCACACGTTACATGATTGAGGCAATGAAAAATGTTTTACACATTTCTGATAATACGAGTACCACCAAAAAGGGGTATTATGTTCGGTGAGGAAAAACTACCTGTAGTTTTCCTGAATCTGAGAAATTAAATGAGGTGTGTGATGATGCGTGGTTTTCCCCCGATAACAACTGATAATTTCAAAAATGTTATTGGCATTATATCCTTTCCCGCCAGAGGTTAGGGTGCGTTGGGAAACACCCCCTAGGGTGGATAAAGCGCTCACACGCTTGTAAGAACAAGGGCTCTACCCTCTCCTGAGATGGCCGCCCTTAAGGATCCTGCTGATAGAAAGCAGGAGGGCATCCTAAAAGGTATTTACACACATACTGGTGTTATACTGCGACCAGCAATCGCCTCAGCCTGGATGTGCAGTGCTGGGTTGGCATGGTCGGATTCCCTGACTGAAAATATTGATACCCTAGATAGGGACAGTATATTATTGCCTATAGAGCATTTAAAAGATGCATTTCTATATATGCGTGATGCACAGCGGAATATTTGCCGACTGGCATCAAGTCTAAGTGCGTTGTCCATTTCTACCAGTAGAGGGTTATGGACACGACAGTGGTCAGGTGATGCGGATTCCAAACGGCATTTGGAAGTATTGCCTTATTAAGGGGAGGAGTTATTTGGGGTCGGTCTTTCAGACCTGGTGGCCACGGCAACAGCTGGGAAATCCACGTTTGTACCCCAGGTCGCCTCTCAACATGAGAAGACGCCGTATTATCAGGCGCAGTCTTTTCGTGGGCAAGCGGGCAAAAGGTTCCTCATTTCTGCCCGTGACAGAGGGAGAGGAAAAAGGCTGCAGAAATCAGCCAGTTCCCAGGAACAGAAACCCTCTCCCGCCTCTGCCAAGCCCTCAGTATGACGCTGGGGCTTTACAAGCAGAATCAGGCACGGTGGGGGCCCGTCTCAATGAATTTCAGCGCGCAGTGGGCTCACTCGCAAGTAGACCCCTGGATCCTTCAGGTGATATCTCAGGGGTACAAATTGGAATTCGAGACGTCTCCCCCTCGCCGTTTCCTAAAGTCGGCTTTACCGATGTCTCCTTCTGACAGGGAGACAGGTTTGGAAGCCATTCACAAGCTGTATTCCCAGCAGGTGATAATCAAGGTACCCCTCCTGCAACAGGGAACGGGGTATTATTCCACACTGTTGTGGTACCGAAGCCGGACGGCTCGGTGAGACCGATTCTAAATCTAAAATCTTTGAACACTTACATACAGAGGTTCAAATTCAAGATTGAGTCACTCAGAGCAGTGATTGCGAACCTGGAAGAAGAGGACTACATGATGTCTCGGGACATCAAGGATGCTTACCTTCATGTCCCAATTTACCCTTCTCACCAAGGGTACCTCAGGTTTATGGTACAGAACTGTCACTATCAGTTTCAGACGCTGCCGTATGGATGGTCCACGGCACCCCGGGTCTTTACCAAGGTAATGGCCGAAATGATGATACTCCTTCGAAGGAAGGGAATTTTAGTTATCCCTTACTTGGACGATTCCCTGATAAGGGTAAGATCCAGGGAACAGTTGGAGGTCGGTGTAGCACTATCTCAGGTAGTGTTGCGGCAGCACGATTGGATTCTCAATATTCCAAAATCGCAGCTGATTCCGACGACTCGTCTTCTGTTCTTAGGGATGATCCTGGACACAGTTCAGAAAAAGGTGTTTCTCCCGGAGGAGAAAGTCAGGGAGTTATCCGAGCTAGTCGGGAACCTCCTATAACCGAGCCAAGTCTCAGTACATCAATGAGATGGTTCTGGGGAAAATGGTGGCTTCCTATGAAGCAATCCAATGCGGCAGATTCCACGCAAGAACTTTCCAGTGGGATCTGCTGGACAAATGGTCTGGGTCGCATCTTCAGATGCATCAGCGGATAACCCTGTCACCAAGCACAAGGGTGTCTCTCCTGTGGTGGTTGCAGAGTGCTCATCTTCTAGAGGGCCGCACATTCAGGACTGGGTCCTGGTGACCACGGATGCCAGCCTGCGAGGCTGGGGAGCAGTCACACAGGGAAGGAATTTCCAGAGCTTATGGTCAAACCTGGAGACATCACTTCACATAAATATCCTGAAGCTAAGGGCCATTTACAATGCTCTAAGCTCAGCAAGACCTCTGCTTCAAGGTCACCCGGAGTTGATCCATTCGGACAACATCACGGCAGTCACCCACGTAAACAGACAGGGTGACACAAGACGCAGAAGGGCAATGGCAGAAGCTGCAAGGATTCTTCGCTGGGCAGAAAATCATGTGATAGCACTGTCAGCAGTATTCATTCCGGGAGTGGACAACTGGGAAGCAGACTTCCTCAGCAGACACGACCTCCACCCGGGAGAGTGGGGACTTCACCCAGAAGTCTTCCACATGTTTATAAAACTCGACAAGTATTGCGCCAGGTCAAGGGACCCTCAGGCAATAGCTGTAGACGCTCTGGTAACACAGTGGGTGTACCAGTCAGTGTATGTGTTCCCTCCTCTGCCTCTCATAACCAAGGTACTGAGAATTATAAGATGGAGAGGAGTAAGCACTATATTCGTGGCTCCGGATTGGCCAAGAAGGACTTGGTAACCGGAACTTCAAGAGATGCTCACGGAGGATCCGTGGCCTCTACCTCTAAGAAGGGAACTGCTCCAGCAAGGACCCTGTCTGTTCCAAGACTTACCGCGACTGCGTTTAACGGCAGGGCGGTTGAACGCCGGATCCTGAAGGAAAAAGGCATTCCGGATGAAGTCATCCCTATCCTGATCAAAGCCAGGAAAGATATAACCGCAAAACATTATCACCGCATTTGGCGAAAATATGTTGCGTGGTGCGAGGCCAGTAAGGCCCCGACGGAGGAATTTTCAACTAGGTCGATTCCTACATTTCCTGCAAACAGGAGTGTCTATGGGCCTGAAATGGGGGTCCATTAAGGTTCAAATTTCGGCCCTGTCAATTTTTTTCCAAAAAGAACTAGCTTCAGTCCCTGAAGTTCAGACGTTTGTGAAAGGGGTACTGTATATACAGCCTCCTTTTGTGCCTCCAGTGGCACCTTGGGATCTAAATGTAGTTTTTGGGTTCCAAAAGTCACATTGGTTTGAACCACTTAAATATGTGGAGTTAAAATATCTCACATGGAAAGTGGTCATGCTGTTGGCCCTGGCCTGGGCCAGGTGCGTGTCAGAATTGGCGGCTTTATCCTGTAAAAGCCCTCATCTGATTTTCCATTCGGACAGGGCGGAATTGAGGACTTGTCCTCAGTTTCTCCCTAAGGTGGTTTTCAGCGTTTCACCTGAATCAACCTATTGTGGTGCCTGCGGCTACTAGGGACTTGGAGGACTCCAAGTTGCTAGATGTTGTCAGAGCCCTGGAAATATAGGTTTCCAGGACGGCTGGAGTCAGAAAATCTGACTCGTTGTTTATTCTGTATGCACCCAACAAGCTGGGTGCTCCTGCTTCTAAGCAGACTATTGCTCGTTGGATTTGTAGTACAATTCAGCTTGCACATTCTGTGACAGGCCTGCCACAGCCAAAATCTGTAAAAGCCCATTCCACAAGGAAGGTGGGCTCATCTTGGGCGGCTGCCCGAGGGGTCTCGGCTTTACAACTTTGCCGAGCAGCTACTTGGTCAGGAGCAAATACGTTTGTAAAATTCTACAAATTTGATACCCTGGCTGAGGAGGACCTGGAGTTCTCTCATTTGGTGCTGCAGAGTCATCCGCACTCTCCCGCCCGTTTGGGAGCTTTGGTATAATCCCCATGGTCCTTACGGAGTCCCCAGCATCCACTTAGGACGTTAGAGAAAATAAGAATTTACTTACCGATAATTCTATTTCTCGTAGTCCGTAGTGGATGCTGGGCGCCCATCCCAAGTGCGGATTGTCTGCAATACTGGTACATAGTTATTGTTACCAAAAAATCGGGTTATTGCTGTAGTGAGCCATCTTTTCTAGAGGCTCCTCTGTTATCATGCTGTTAACTGGGTTTAGATCACAAGTTATATGGTGTGATTGGTGTGGCTGGTATGAGTCTTACCCGGGATTCAAAATCCTTCCTTATTGTGTACGCTCGTCCGGGCACAGTATCCTAACTGAGGCTTGGAGGAGGGTCATGGGGGGAGGAGCCAGTGCACACCAGGTAGTTCTAAAGCTTTACTTTTGTGCCCAGTCTCCTGCGGAGCCGCTATCCCCCATGGTCCTTACGGAGTCCCCAGCATCCACTACGGACTACGAGAAATAGAATTATCGGTAAGTAAATTCTTATTTTACTTAATTGAATATTGGGCCTAATTCAGATCTGATCGCTAGCAGGCGATTTTTGCACTGCTGCGATCAGATAGTCGCCGGGAGTGTATTTTTGCTGTGTGCGAACGCCTGCGAAGCAGAGCTGTACAAACAGCGCAACCCAGGACTCGCTCAGCCGCTGCGATCACATCAGCCTGTCTGGGACCGGAAACAGACGTCAGAAACCCTCCCTGCAAACGCTTGGACACGCGTGCGTTTTTCCAACCACTCCCTAAAAACGGTCAGTTGACACCCACAAACGCCCTCTTCTTGTCAATCTCCTTGCAAACGCCTGTGCGAATGGATTCTTCGCACAAACCCATCGCTGAGCGGCGATCCGCTTTGTACGCGTGTGACACGCCTGCGCATTGCGGTGCATACGCATGCGCATTTCTGACCTGATCGCAGGCTGTATGAAAACGCAGCCTAGCGATCAGGTCTGTATTAGCCACATTGTTTCCTGAATTTCTCAATAATAAACTTTTGGTCTAGGGGCGCCGTGAAAACAATTCTGACAGTCTAGGGCGCTGTGATTGAAGAATGTTTGGGAACCACTGGAGAATCCCTTTAAACATCTACTTAGAATCTTCTTTCCTGTGGTAATGCAGATGGCAATGTGAATAAGTAACCAACATACATGTCTGCAGCATGTCCCAGCCTATAGGGTAACGGATGAAGTACCATCTTCTCTTACCCCGTGCCAACAGTGGCACTGAATTGTCTGTCTTAACCGGTGCTACCTTGTGGGTATGATGACTGTATATGCGGGTGTGCTATATTATGTCATCATTCACAGTGTTGACACTGACGATTTAGACATTGCCAGAATATCAACATTGTGAATACCGACAGAATGTCATCAATGGGATTTTAAATGTAAGCCAAACCCTAAGCGTAATCCTAACCCTAATTGCAGCCTAACCCTAAAATAAAGTGTTGACATTTTAACTGTAAACATGTCACTGTCGACATTCTGAATGTCGACGTGATGACTGTATACTGTAGATGCAGCAATGATTATATAACTTGTATCCTCCCATGCCCTGCGCTGTTTAGAACTGCAAGTCCTTAGCACGGTGTAGTATGGTATGCCAGCGGCCAGGATACCAGCGGCCAGCATACCGGCACCGGGATCCTGACCGCCGGCATACCGGCAGCTGGGTAAGCGCAAATGAGCCCCTTGCGGGCTCGCTGCGCTCACCATGCTGCGGGCATGGTGGTGCACTGAGCGCGCCATGCTATTTATTCTACTTCCAGGGGGGGTCGTGGACACCCAAGAGGGAGAATAGGTGTCGGTATACCGGGTGTCTGGATTCCGGCACCAGTATACTGAGCGCCGGGAACCCAACAGCCGGCATACCGAATACCACTCCTTAGCACTGTATCTGTTTCTGCACTGTGTAAGGCGCTACGGACCTCTTGTGGCACCATATAAAAGAAGAATGGGTGTGGTTCATCAAATCGACAGTGTCTAGGTCGACAATGTTTAGGTCGACCACTATAGGTCGAAAGTCACTAGGTCGACATGGATGGAAGGTCGACAGGGTTTCTAGGTCGACATGTGCTAGGTCGACAGGTCTAAAGGTCGACATGAGGTGTGTTTTTTGTGTCGTTTTCTTCGTAGAGTGACCGGGATCCCAAATTAGTGCACCGCGTCCCCTCGCATGGCTCGCTTCGCTCGCCATGCTTCGGGCAATGGTGCCTTTGCTCCGCTACCGCTTCGCTCGGCACACTTTACCGTTCCAATCGTAGTCCACGTGGATCATTAAGTATGAAAAAATTCAAAAAAAGAAAAAAAATTCAAAAACTCATGTCGACCTTTAGACCTGTCGACCTAGCACATGTCGACCTAGAAAGTGAAACCCTGTCGACCTTCCATCCATGTCGACCTAGTGACTGTCGACCTATAGTGGTCGACCTAAACATTGTCGACCTAGACACTGTCGATCTTCAGACCGGATCCCAAGAAGAATACCTGTAAAATTATGGACACAACGATGTCACTAATACCCCTTCCACACAAAAAATGAAATTCCCAGGTGAAGAAGTTCTACCCGGTAATTTAATGAAAAACACGGGTCCTTTATCTGTGTGAAAGGGTCACCCTGCGCTGATATTCCCGGGACTTCAACCCAGGACTTTACCAGGGTTGAAGGCCTGGGATTTTCGACCTGGGTTGACCCTTTCACACAGACGAAATACCCGTTTTGATCCGCAAATTACAGGGTACAAATTCTTGACCCGGTAATTTGCTTCTCTGTGTGAAAGGGGGGGGGACAATGTTTAGGTTGACCACTATAGGTCGACAGTCACTAGGTCGACATGTTTTCAAGGTCAACAGGGTTTCTAGGTCGACATGTTCTAGGTCGACAGGTCAAAATTAGTTTTTCACATTTTTTTTCAACTTTTTCATACTTAACGATCCACGCGGACTACGATTGAGAACGGTAACCTGCTTCGCTCGCCTTGCCCGGGGACACGGTGCACTAATTGGGGTTCCCCGTCACTGTACGGAGAAAACGACACCAAAAAAACGTGAAAAACTCATGTCGACCTTTTGACCTGTCGACCTAGAAACCCTGTCGACCTAGGGACTGTCGACCTATAGTGGTCGATCTAAACATTGTCGACCTAGACACTGTTGATCTAATGATCCACACCCAATAGGCATCCTAGCATAGTAATCACAAATCATGTTTTATATAGCAGAAATGGTCATTTTTGGTCAAAGTAACAACAGAAAGAAATAAAGTAACAGAGACTTTGTGCAGTGCATACACCAAGGCTTTACTTGGGTCTGTACGTGTTTATTTCTCCTCACACATGCCTATAGAGAGTATACACAGTATACATATTTATATACATACAGCCTGTACCTTGGCTTGTCTGTGTCATTTGTTGTATCAAAATAATAAAAAATAAATGTACAAAAACATATAATACAGAGGAACACAGCAGTCCCATGTGGGATTAATCAGCCCTTCTCTGCCTTCCAACATCAGTCAGTCAGTGATTGTTTTATCCATAGCAGGTGATATCTCCAAATGTCATCAGTGTCTATTGTCCAGGTTGAATGAAGACTCGCTGCAGATCTGGGTGATCTGACATTCCGTAGGTTTTGGGAAGAGTAGAAAACATGTATAATGCAGGGTTGTCCATCTAGGTGCTCTAGAATTCTTCTTGTCAACACATAGTTATCAAGCCCTAGACGGCCGTTTTTGATAGAACTTGAAAGACCTTTTTTTTTTTAACACCATAATAGTAATTTTTTTGCTCGTAAATAAATTCTCAATCTTGCTCCTTATATGTTAGATTCGCTTTCTCCGAGCGTGCATGTCATAACATATGTAATATATATATATATATATATATATATATATATACATATAGCATGTAATAATAACGTGTTTGCTTTTGCTCTCCTTTTCATTGCTAGCCTAAAATAAATGACTGTACATTACAGGCCTCACCCTGCATCAGTTTGTCCCAGAGTAAACGCTTTCTATCCTGGGGAAAGCTGACGGACTTGGGGAAAAATGGAGCGCGTGTCGGCTGGGCCTGTGTGCATTGTAAATCAAATTTCAACTGGTAAAGAATCTGCAGATAAACATGCTGTCCGCTATAAAGACTTCTAGGATCAGGTGTGCTGGTAAATGATTAATTAAGAGGAAGTTCTGTAGGGGGGTATTCAATAAGAGGTGTAGAGACTTCTAGGATCAGGTGTGCTGGGAAATGATTAATTAAGAGGAAGTTCTTTAGGGGGGTATTCAATTAGAGGTGAAGCAATATCGGGTGTGAAAAACTGCCATTTTTCTAATTTTTTCCCGATGTTTCACCAATATTTTTTTTACAGGCTATCCAATTTGGTCGTCTATAAAAAAAAATTAAAAATCTCCCGAAAACACATGGGTTACGTGAAACCTGTGTGTTTTTTCGGTTGAAGCAGCATCTGTTTCCAGGGATTTGGAATCCCCGATAACCACGACGACCTGCAGTGTCCCATGCCCGCCACATCAGCAGCAGGCTGGGACTGCAGGGAGGGTGGCACTTGGCGCTGTGACCCGTGGATGAAAAGCCGGGGCAGCGGTCATGTGACCAGGGGAGCTGGAGGTGCAGTGCTGCATCGGGAGCTGTCAGGAGCGAGTACTCGATGCAGCAACCCCCAATAAACCAAACGCTCATGCCGGCTTATCGGGGCTTATAGGATATCCCTGGGCGATATCATTACCCGCGGTAATGTACTGTGGGTAATTGGATATCCCCCTAAGCCTGTATTATACCACAAAGGTAGGTTTACCATTCTATCCCTTTAAACTGGGGCACTCATGATGTACACTGGTTCTGTGGCTGGCTGACTTCATACCTTCATTTCACCTGGTTTTAAGCAGCCATATTACCTGTGTAATTCATGAGTGTTCCGGTTTAAAGAGCTAATATGCAAAAAAATGTGACCTGACAGAGATGCCTTCAGTCAACCATATATCGTGCACAGAAAAATAACTGTTTATGAAAATGTTCTGTATCTGTATATAAGATATAGATATAAATGACTGATAAGTTATCTCCTGGATGTTTTTAGTACAATCATTATACAGTAGCTCTTGTTACAATGTTATATTTGTGCCTGACAATGGAAAGCCTGAATAAAACATGCAAGACACTAACGGGGGAATCCAATTAGCCTTGTTTCACACCCAGACCTATTCAATAAAACAGCCTTTTCCCCACATGGAAAACACAGTATTAGCACGCGTTAACACGTACATATGGTGTAAAATGTGATATGTGTGGGTTTCCCTGTGCGTTAAAGCCCCAGGTATGCTTTCTCGCAGGCTTTTCCCAGCTCCTGAGGCTGCAAGGAAAAGTTTTCCATTGGTTCTTTATGTGCAGGGTAAACCCCGCTAATTGAATTGCCCGCCACTAGTAATTAGCTGTGGGGTAAAACCCTTGGCTAATGGGATTCCCCCCTTAGTAGCCTATTTATCAATTAATATTTGCGGGATATACCCCGCAAATATTAAGTGTCCTCAGCATTTATGTACAGGGGACTGAAGCCCCCTTAGGGTCTATGGGGGCTTTTTTTGCCAAATGTCCCAATCTCCCTTGGCCCAGGTTGCTAACACCATCTCCAAATGGCATTAGCCATTGGAGCCTGTGAGCTACATTACTGAGAGAGGGATCTGTCGGATCCCTCCCCGGCACTCTCCACTGACCGTGCATGCGCAATAGTACACATGCCTCCTGAAGGAGATGTGAAGGGATCACATTAGCAATTGGCCCCTGTCACTGCGGGTTCTTCCCAGTGATCTTTAATGTCATGAATAGCGGCGGTAAGAAATTAGAATTATTGAGTCTAGGACTTTCAACATTTATCAACATGGTCAAAGATTAATACCAAATACCTGACTATGTAACGTTACCAAATGCCTGCTTATGTAATACAGTATATACAACTGTTTAAAGTCCTAATGCAGAGGTTCCCAAACTGTGTGCCGTGGCTCCCTGGGGTACCTCGGGACACTTGCAGGGGTGCCCTGGGTTGGTGGTACAGGACCAATTCAAATTATTCATGGTCAATATAATAGGCAAAACCAGTGCTGGTGGCTGCCAGTCATAAAATATGTGGCCAAACAGAAGCAAATCTTGTCTCTCACCACACAACTGACCCTAAGGATGACATATAAACGCAATCTACTTAATGTAATATTTCTTTCTAAATTTCTCAATAAGAAATATTTGGCCTAGGGGTGCCGTGAAAAAAATTCTGATATTCTAGGGCGCCGTGATTCAAAAAAGTTTGGAAACCACTGTCCTAATGAATTTTGCTATATATTAATGTCATGACCCGGATCCCAGTGCTCTTAGCAGTCAGTATGTTCACTAAACACAACTGTCTAGTAGAGGCTCAAGTAGTTTAAGCTATTTACATTTCTATGAACTACAAGCAACAGCAAACTTTGAAATATCAGAGAGCCACTCATGTAAAGTAAGTCTGATCTGATTTATGTAGGTTGACTAATGTCTAGAGGAACCTAGCTGGACAACTCTGTTTTAGCACCTTTTAAAGTAAGAAACAGTACGATCAACAGAAACTCTTCATCCCTGTAATTTCATTGAGTGAAACGCGTCAGCTGATTATGGCTCATTATCGAATGTGAATGAGAGACTTACTTCCATGCCAATCCCAGGACCCATACATACCAATATCTAAAGCCCCTCGCCTCTCCATCATCCCATAGAGGAGATACATAGAGGTAGATTATCTCGGAGGATTGTTTAACCCCATAATTGCCACACAGCCCTGCTGAAACTCGAAAGTAGATCTAAAAACATATTTTTTGTAGAAATCTTTGACAATGTTGCTCAAGTGACAATTCTAAATATAAAACTTCAACACAAAGGTTTTAGGGCTGAATCGCAATTTGGGGATATGTGTGGCTCAATATAATAAAAGATCCCTGCAATTTTTTTAATCATTTTTTTTCCACTTAAATGACTCCCTATATTTATGCTTGTTTTGATCATATATGACCAGTCGTCCAAAGAGTGAAACATGCCATAATAGTAAATAGCTGCATTGGCTGAATGTCAGAGTATAACCAAAGTATTGTGCCTCCTCCTCACCCTTTCTTCTGCTTTATTCTCCTTCATATCTGAATGACCTCACCTTAGTTTCTACAAGGCCTCTCCAACCCTCCTGCTACATTAAGCTGCATTAAGCTCTCATCCATTGACCGAAGTTCCCATTTTTTTTGGAAGGATGGTGCAGTACACAGTGCACTGCAACGAATAAAGAACATCATGGAGCTACTGAAATATGGCTAGTACGTGAGGCATAGTACGTGAGGCACGTTATCAAAGTCCCGATGTCCAAAACTCAAGTGGCAAAAACGTAAAGCGACAAGACAAACAGTGACGTAACTTTTTCACAAACCCATTGGCAAACTTTCCACTACCAAAGAGTTGCACCATACAACTGACCTTAGGAAAAGCCAACTCCGCTTTGCAGCGAGTGTCATATAAACACTGCCAGATTATCCTTTCTTGACACTAATAAAAACATTAGACACTAACTAACACAAGAAAACACGCTAATAAAAAGTGCAAAGCATTAGCCTTCAAATGTCCCTTTGTTTGAAACCGTTGCGATCATTACTCTGGTTTCAGACGTAAACTTTTTGGTCCTTAAAAGGGTCCACTGGTTTATAGCACATCTCCATAGTTCAGTGCTGGATGTAGACATGAGTGCTGCTCTATACAGTACTTGTCACCCGTTCATATTCCTGATTCCATGAGTTAACATGGCCGAAGGATGCAAAAGTCCAGTTCCTGAGGCTTTTTCTTCAACTTGCAGTGCTCTCTAGGTAGAGTGGCTTTCCCACCCGCAGTGCACCGCACCGGCCGCCTTTTAAATCCCCTGCCGCAGGTCTTAGAGCAACCTGTCCATTCTCCAGCCTCCCACATCGGACATGGGTCACCACAGGTCCTTATCTCTGGTGGCCTCAGGGCTGCTTGGCAGTCTGACGCCAGTTGTTCCCAAGGGTCGCGACATTCCACTAGCCGGGTCTGCTGTCCATTACCACAGCTAACGGAGCACTGTCCCCAATTTCCTGGCGTCCAGTGAGACTGGTGTCTGGACCGGGGAGGAGGAGGTGGCAGGGCAGCAAGGCTATTACTTATCACTTCCCCGGCTTTACCATCCTTCTTTTCCCGTGGGATGTAAAATGAGTACCTGAGCCGTGGAGGAGTCATTTTTCCAACACATAGCACCTCTACAGTCAGCGGCTCTTGAATCACACTGACAGCCTGTAGTGCCTCAACTGCGGTCCCTGTTCCGGTATACTTCAGGAGACTCCCACGTACCGGAATATCACGCTCCACTGCAGACACAATGTAATTCCCGTTCAACAGGTAACGTCCTTGGCCATTCTTTACTGCTAGGTAGTTGTCATCATTAATCAGACCTTTATACCCACGTTGCCTCACATCCAAATTACTGGCACCAGAGGGAACCGTAACGACAAAATTATATCCATGTCTGTAAAGAAGGAGGAATAGAGGAGTTAAAGAAATAATAGGAATATGAAAAATTCTAAATCTTATTTTAAAAACCAGCACACGTGATAAGCCCTGACACAAGCAAATAACCCATATTCTGTACTTATTGTCACGCCTTTGTGCAAAATAAACCTAAGCCGACCGAGCCAGACCAGCTGAGACAATACAACATGAATCCTGGCCTTCATGGCACTAGACTGGGGTAGGGAGAAGTAATAGAGTTGAGAGAACCAGGAAGTGCGGGACTTTGGCCAAGTTCTCACATATTTTTAAAGCGGCAATCCGGTACACAGCAAAACCAACCTTGTTTTAGCGTGTAACTGATTGCTGCTTTAAATCGGACACATCCCCCCGGATCTCCTGACACTCTTATAAGGGTATGCAATTAGCTCCGTTTTTTTCACCTAGGCGAAAAAACTGAGCTTTTCACTATTTTTAGGGCGAATGGGGATTTGCCCTATGCAATAGCAGGGCCAGATTTTCACCTGGGCAAAAAATGAGACAGGGTCGGAATACATGTTGATTGGCCAATCCACATGTTTTCCGTCGAAAACGTGGGCCATTTTTGACGATTTTGAGGCATTTTTCGCCAATGCCTTTTCACTTAAAAAAAAAAAAGGTGAAAAGGCATTTGCAAAATTGCCTTCAAAATGGACAAAAACAACCCTAAACTAATACTTAGTGGGGCGAATTCATTAGCTCCGAAATGATCGGAGCTAATTGCATACCCCCTTAGTCAATTACATCACTGTAGGAAAGAGCCTCAGTATACCCTCAATTGTATCACTATTAACTGCTCCAGTTGCCTTTAGCCTATATAATCTGGTGTACTGAGAGGTACATCCACAGCAAGCCCACAGAGTCAGAAGAAGGCGGAGAACCTTCAGTTGCATCCTGCAGGTGCTGTAATATCAATTATAGAAGGCGGAGAACCTTCAGTTGCATGGTACAGGTGCTGTAATATCAATTATAGAAGGCGGATAACCTTCAGTTGCATGGTACAGGTGCTGTAATATCAATTATAGAAGGCGGATAACCTTCAGTTGCATCGTACAGGTGCTGTAATATCAAATATAGAAGGTGGATAACCTTCAGTTGCATGGTACAGGTGCTGTAATATCAATTAGAGAAGGCGGATAACCTTCAGTTGCATGGTACAGGTGCTGTAATATCAATTATAGAAGGCGGATAACCTTCAGTTGCATGGTAGAGGTGCTGTAATATCAATTATAGAAGGCGGATAACCTTCAGTTGCATGGTACAGGTGCTGTAATATCAATTATAGAAGGCGGATAACCTTCAGTTGCATGGTACAGGTGCTGTAATATCAATTATAGAAGGCGGATAACCTTCAGTTGCATGGTACAGGTGCTGTAATATCAATTATAGAAGGTGGATAACCTTCAGTTGCATGGTACAGGTGCTGTAATATCAATTATAGAAGGCGGATAACCTTCAGTTGCATGGTACAGGTGCTGTAATATCAATTATAGAAGGCGGATAACCTTCAGTTGCATGGTAGAGGTGCTGTAATATCAATTATAGAAGGCGGATAACCTTCAGTTGCATGGTACAGGTGCTGTAATATCAATTATAGAAGGCGGATAACCTTCAGTTGCATGGTACAGGTGCTGTAATATCAAATATAGAAGGCGGATAACCTTCAGTTGCATGGTACAGGTGCTGTAATATCAATTATAGAAGGCGGATAACCTTCAGTTGCATGGTACAGGTGCTGTAATATCAAATATAGAAGGCGGATAACCTTCAGTTGCATGGTACAGGTGCTGTAATATCAATTATAGAAGGCGGATAACCTTCAGTTGCATGGTACAGGTGCTGTAATATCAATTATAGAAGGCGGATAACCTTCAGTTGCGTCCTGCAGGTGCTGTAATATCAATTCTTTTCTGCAATGTGTTGGTAACACAAATAAGTGGTAAAGTATTTTGCTCATACTCGGCTCTTTAGTGTAGAGTGTGACATATGGTTTCCCGAATTTGTGGGATCTGCAGTTTACTCTTCCATATTTTCCTGGCCTAACATAAATGCATTTATCTGCAAGTCAAACCTGCACACCCCCCAGTTTTCCTATCACCTCATACATAGCCGCAATGGTGGGGAGGACCACCTACTCCATTTATAGGCAGTTCTAAGGCTAGAATCCAGAAATGAAAGAATTTGTTATGAAACATGTGGCACGAAACGCGCCAGGTGGACTCAGGCCATTACAGCCATTGTAGCATGACGTTACACATTTCCACAAGGCCAACATTTGCTGGGTGTCCCTTACTCCATCTATATTTCTCCTTACCAATGCTTCCAAATACTAAGCAAAAAGGGGCTACTGCGTCAATTTGACAGAATGTAAATATAACGGGCACTAGTTCCTTAGAGCACAGGTTCTCAAACTCGGTCCTCAGGACCCCACACAGTGCATGTTTTCCAGGTCTCCTCACAAAATCACAAGTGAAATAATTAGCTCCACCTGTGGACCTTTTCAAATGTATCAGTGAGTAATTAATACACCTGTGCACTCGCTGGGTTACCTGCAAAACATGCACTGTGTGGGGTCCTGAGGACCGAGTTTGAGAACCACTGCCTTAGAGGGTATGTAATATTCACAATATTCATTATACATTACCCCAACAGATGTAGTCATAAGCAATAAAAGTCGGAATCATTTTATCAGCAGAGATTTGGCTAATACGATGGAAGATACTGTATGGCAGAACTTTCCATGGAATGCTGAGCTCTTGTGCGCGGCAGCTTCAGCACTCCATTCCATTCATAGCTGGAGACTCACATAGGCTTAGTGAAAAGACCAGAGATCTTCTTGCAGCTTTTATTGTCTCCACCACACACTCGGCACTTGTCAAACTTCTTCTTGGACCCCAGTTGGCCATCACACCCAGCTTTAATGCACTTGCCCTGCACACACACGGACGTGGAGTCGGGAGCACATGGGGTGCCATCCACCACCTGTGTGGTACGGAAATCACAGTGTCATACTTTGCTGCAGCTGTAAGCACACTCACGCTCATAATGCATGGTGTAAAAACAGTCAGAAAATGCGGTAGAGCATGCGTTTACAGAAGGACCCAGGAGTAAGTAAAGCATCACATGCGTTAAATGCGATAACCAGCATAACAGAGGATGGTTCACTTTTGCGCCAAAATAACATCGCATTTTCATATCTAAAAGCCATGCAGTTTGTTCATTCATGTTTATAAGTAAAGCAAAATAGGCAAGCAACTGGGCAAAGCCATGCTGCACTGCAGGTGGGGCAGATGTAACATGTGCAGAGAGAGTTAGATTTGGGCGGGGCGTGTTCAAACTGAAATCTAAGTTGCAGTGTAAAAATAAAGCAGCCAGTATTTACCCTGCACAGAAACAATATAACCCACCCAAATAGAAATCTCTCTGCACATGTTACAACTGCCTAACTGCAGTGCAGCATGCTTTTGCCCAGTTGCTTGATCATTTGCTTTACTTACAAACATGAATTAGACCCACATTGTTGTTGATATATTATATTATAAAGTAGTGCTCAGGATCTCTTGGGAATGCATGTCTGGCTGATGGTGGCAGTGCCTGGCAAGTACCATACTAACCTTTCGTGCCAGCACGTAAAAGTAGCCCGTTCCATTTGCTCTGCAGATCAACTTGCATTTGTCTCTTGGTGACACCCCTGAGTATTTAGGGACCCACCCCACAGTGGAGGTTAGTCGATTTGTGCTCTGGTTGAAACCATTGAATGCTTCACACTGCTCTTCCCGAAAACCTTTACCTGCAACACAGAACAAGAGGACTTTCTCTGTAAGTAATTCTATATAATACACATAGTATATATAATATATAGATATGTAAGCTCTCTCACAGACATAGGGGATCATTCAGACCTGATTGCTCGCTAGCTATTTTTTGCAGCGCTGCAATCAGATAGTCGCCGCCTATAGGGGAGTGTATTTTCGTTTTGCAAGTGTGCGATCGCATGTGCAGCCGAGCGCTAGAAAATAGTTTGTGCAGTTTCTGAGTAGGTCTGAACTTACTCAGCCGCTGCGATCACTTCAGCCTGTATGGTCCCGGAATTGACGTCAGGAATCCGCCCTGCAAACGCTTGGACACGTCTGTGTTTTTCCAACCACTCCCTGAAAACGGTCAGTTGCCACCCACACACGCCCTCTTCCTGTCACTCTCCTTGCGATCGGCTGTGTGAATGGATTCTTCGTTAAATCCATCGCACAGCAATGATTCGCTTTGCACCCATACGACGCGCCTGCGCATTGCGGTGCATACACATGCGCAGTTCAGACCTAATCGCAGCACATCAAAAAAACCTAGCGTGCTATCAGGTCTGAATGACCCCCATAGGGTGGGATGTAATGGCGTCCAAGATCACCGGTGGTGCAAGATGATGGCCGATCACTTACAAGGCAAGTTGCTAGTTGCTGCTATACTCTGGTCCTGATCACATATACTGTACTTACTGCCCTTATGGCATCTCACTTACATGCTACAGTGCACGTCCTGTACCCCACTGTCATCTGGTGACTCACTAGTATTGGGGCAGGATCAGTGTAATATACACAGCACTGTACACCACTGTGATCTGCTCACTCACTAGTATTGGGGCAGGATCAGTGTAATATACACAGCACTGTACACCAGTGGGATGTGGTCACTCACCGGTATCGGGGCAGGAGGTCAGTGTAATATACACAGCACTGTACACCAGAGGGATCAGGTCACTCACCGGTATCGGGGCAGGAGGTCAGTGAGCAGGATCGGTACTTCACCCGCAGCCCCTCACAGTAGGTTCCTCCATGTGACGGCTCTGGATTGTTACATTCGCGTTTGGCCAGCTGAACGCCCCCACCACAGGTCCTGGAGCATTGTCCATATGGACTCCACTTTCCCCAGGAACCATCCACCTGCAGACAGGATGTGAGAGACAAATAATAAAGTGAGATTTGCACCAATTATATTGTTTACATTTAGCATTAAACATAATTGTATCTGTCCATCAACAAGTGACTATTCTATACCCGCTGTACAGCGCTGCAGTGTATGTGTGTGCCACGCAGGGACATTCCGCAGTGCACGGGGCAGACAGCCGGTTACAATAGGATCACTGTGTAATAACGGAGAGAGAGTGGCTGTTGCTCCTCAGACATTCTGAATGAACCTGAGAACAAGTGCGAGCAGATCCACAGGAGGAAGTGTTACAGGAAGACGGCTCAGGCATTTACTCTCAGAGGTGCCAAGGACTTCGCTATGGAACGCGCTAATCTGGCATCTCTAGCTCAGACTGAGTAATACATCCTATTTATACCTGGAGTTTAATTTACCTTACATGGGCAGTGATTTATACAGACATATCCTTTCATTTATACCTATATACACGCAATGTCCTTGGCATTGGGGATAGATTTGGCCAAAGCAAAAGACCTGAAAACAACTTCTGTCTGTAAATAAAGGGGGTCATTCCGAGTTGATCGCTCGCTAGCTAGTTTTAGCAGCCGTGCAAACGCTATGCCGCCGCCCTCTGGGGAGTGTATTTTAGCTTAGCAGAAGTGCGAACGCTTGTGCAGCCGAGCTCTGCAAAAACAGTTTGTGCAGTTTCTGAGTAGCTCTGAACCTACTCAGTGCTTGCGATCACTTCAGCCTATTCGTGTCCGGATTTGACGTCATACACCCGCCCAGCCACGCCTGCGTTTTTTCAGACACGCCTGTGTTTTTGCAAACACTCCCTGAAAATGGTCAGTTGACACCCAGAAACGCCCCCTTCCTGTCAATCTTCTTGCGGTTGTCAGTGCGACTGAAAACTTCGCTAGAACCTGTGCACAACCACAAAGGGCTTTGTACCTGTACGTCGTGCGTGCGCATTGCGGAGCATACGCATGTGCAGAAGTGCCATTTTTTAGCCTGATTGCTGCGCTGCGAACAACGGCCGCTAGCAATCAACTCGGAATGACCCCCAATGTACTAGCCATGTGTGCACACCCACTATCCACCTCGTCTCACCACCTGCCCTGAACTAAAGGAACAGGTGAGAACAGAGGTGTCTCTGGGTCCGCAGATCGTGACCTAGGCCTGAGGTTAATTGGTGATCTCAGATGGTAGGCTCTAAAAACGGGTTGGGTATGCGTGACCGGCCATCAGGAGACGGCCGGTCGACATACCGACGCCGGGATCCCGGCTTTTAGATGCAAAGCCCCTTGCAGGCTCGCTGCGCTTGCCACAGGTTATATTCCCACTCTATAGGTGTTGTGGACACCCACGAGTGGGAATAGTCCCTGTCAGTACGGCATGCCACGTCCGGACTGTAAGGGGGTGGGATTCAGGAGTCGGTATTGTGACCGCCGGCCACGTAACTACCTCCCACCAAAAACGTGTGTATATTATACTTGCCTAGCCTACTTTCCGAGGAGAAGATGCAGGTGGGTGGTGATGGGGGCAGTGGTGGGCTATTTGTGTCATTTGCCCCCACCACCGTGGCAAAATGTCTTGAATACCACATATTTGCATAGGAGGTGGGGCCAAATTAACACGATTACCATAGAAACGTGTCATCAGGCCACGCATCCTCCTCAGTGATCGCAGATTTCTGTTATCATTCTTACCAATCTGCCCACTACACTAGGAGTGCCTACACTTCCGGGGGGTGCGGGGGATTACCAGAGAAATTTGGAGTCTCCCGCATGCTCATGGAGACTAGAGTAGGCAAATAAGGTGTATATTTGCCCGTACACATAGTTGTGCATAAGTGTAGATACAACTTTGCATCACCTGTAGTTGTGGACGTCTGCCCCAGAGCACGCGCATTTCCAGTACACGCAAAATACAGACCTAGTTCAGCTCAGCATTAAGACTCTATAGATTTTCATATACACAACAATTCTGCATATAGGGGTTTTGATTATACTGTAGGTTCCCAGATTATGCTCTGTGACACAAGATAGCACTGTATCTGTAGCTCCAGGGTCTTGGTTCTCCTCTGTGACACAAGCTGCTCTGTGACACAAGTCTACAGCCATCTCACTAGCTACCTCTCTGACAACTCCATCCTTTATCCACTTCAATCTGGCTTTCACCCACTCCACTCCACCGAGACTGCCCTGGTGAAAGTCACCAATGACCTGCTTTCGGCCAAATCCAAGGGCCACTTCTCTCTGCTCATCCTTCTGGACCTCTCTGCTGCCTTTGACACCGTGGATCATCCTCTCCTCCTCCGCACACTCCAAAATGTTGGCCTCTCTTGCACTGTCATTGACTGGTTTACCTCATACCTCACTAACCGCTCCTTCTCTGTGTCTGCCTCCGGAACCACCTCACAACCTTCCATCCTTCCTGTTGGTGTCCCTCAGGGTTCTGTCCTAGGCCCCCTTCTGTTCTCCATGTACACCTCTTCCCTGGGTGTGCTCATTAACTCCTTTGGCCTTCAATACGACCTCTATGCTGATGACACACAACTCTACCTCTCCTCTCCTGATCTGTCCCCCTCTGTCCTCTCTCAGGTCTCCAGCTGCCTCTCTTCCATCTCCTCCTGGATGTCTGAGCACTCTCTGAAGCTCAACATGGACAAAACTGAACTCATTATCTTACCCCCAGCCAGAGCAACACCCCCTACAAATATCTCTATCACTGTTGACAACACAATCATCTCCCCGGTTCCCCAACTCAGCTGCCTGGGCGTCATTCTTGACTCCTCCCTTTCCTTTGCACCCTACATCCAAGCTCTGGCGCAATCTTGTCGGTTCCAGCTACGCAACATTGCTCGCATCAGGCCATTTCTCTCCCAGAGTGCAACTAAACTTATCATCCACTCACTGGTCATCTCACGACTCAACTACTGCAATGTTCTCCTCACTGGCCTCCGTGCTCCCACCTCGCTCCCCTCCAATCTGTCCTCAACTCCGCAGCTAGGCTCATCTTCCTCTCCACTTCTGCCACTCCCCTACGACAAAATCTACACCGGCTCCCATTCCCCTACAGAATCCTCTTCAAACTCCTCACCCTCACATACAAGGCCATCTCTAATTCCACTGCTCCCTACATCTCCAACCTTCTCTCCCTTCATACTCCCTCCCGCCCACTATGGTCGGCTGATGACCGCTGCCCTTCCTCTACCCTGGTCACTGCTTCCCATGCACAAGTTCAAGATTTTGCCCGTGCTGCACCCCTTCAGTGGAACGCGCTCCCTCGATCCATTAGACTCTCCCCAACCTTGCAAAGCTTCAAACGGCACCTGAAAACCCACCTATTTATCAAAGCGTATCCCCCCGATGCATAACCTAGTCCTTAGGCTGCTCCTCCATCCCCCTGCCCCATGCCTTGAACATCTCTGCTTTGCCTGCATACTGCCATCAGTCTTCCTCCTGCTTGCTTGGACCTCATGTCATCTGTCTGTCGCCCCTCCACACTAGATTGTTAGCTCTTCAGAGCAGGGCCCTCTTTCCTCTTGTTGTCTAAGCCCTCTTCTCAACACATTTCACTCAGCGACCATCTTTACCTGCTTTTTCTCCTACTGGTAAAGTCTCCTCTCTATCTATGGCCGTCAGCCCCAAGTAGTACAATGATTACTCCCTCGCCACTTACATATAAGCTGTATTATGTTTTGAGAATTGTGGTGCTCTTTATTACCGGCACTCTATTTTTTATGTATTAACTGTTATGCTAAGTTTTGACTCCCTGTACTGTCCTTTGTACGGCGCTGCGAAACACTTGTGGCGCCCTATAAATAAAATGTAATAATAATAATAATAATAATAATAGCACTGTATCTGTACCGCCGGGGTCTGGGTTCTACTCTGTGACCTAAGATAGCACTGTATCTGTACCTCCGGGGTCTGGGTTCTGCTCTGTGACACAAGCTAGCACTGTATCTGTACCTCCAGGGTCTGGGTTCTGCTCTGTGACACAAGCTAGCACTGTATCTGTACCTCCGGGGTCTGGGTTCTGCTGTGTGACACAAGCTAGCACTGTATCTGTACCTCCGGGGACTGGGTTCTGCTGTGTGACACAAGCTAGCACTGTATCTGTACCTCCACGGTCTGGGTTCTGCTGTGTGACACAAGCTTGCACTGTATCTGTAAGAGTGTGGGTTCTGCTGTGTGACACAAGCTAGCACTGTATCTGTACCTCCGGGGTCTGGGTTCTGCTCTGTGACAAAAGCTAGCACTGTATCTGTACCTCCAGGGTCTGGGTTCTGCTCTGTGACACAAGCTAGCACTGTATCTGTACCTCCAGGGTCTGGGTTCTGCTCTGTGTTACAAGCTAGCACTGTATCTGTACCTCCAGGGTCTGGGTTCTGCTGTGTGACACAAGCTAGCACTGTTTCTGTACCTCCGCTGTCTGGGTTCTGCTCTGTGACACAAGCTAGCACTGTATCTGTACCTCCAGGGTCTGGGTTCTGCTCTGTGACACAAGCTAGCACTGTATCTGTACCTCCAGGGTCTGGGTTCTGCTCTGTGACAAAAGCTAGCACTGTATCTGTAGATCCAGGGTCTTGGTTCTGCTCGGTTACACAAGCTAGCACTGTATCTGTACCTCCAGGGTCTGGGTTCTGCTCTGTGACACAAGCTAGCACTGTATCTGTACCTCCAGGGTCTGGGTTCTGCTCTGTGACACAAGCTAGCACTGTATCTGTAACTCCAGGGTCTTGGTTCTGCTGTGTGACACAAGCTAGCACTGTATCTGTACCTCCGGGGTCTGGGTTCTGCTCTGTGACACAAGCTAGCACTGTATCTGTACCTCCAGGGTCTGGGTTCTGCTGTGTGACACAAGCTAGCACTGTATCTGTACCTCCGGGGTCTGGGTTCTGCTCTGTGACACAAGCTAGCACTGTATCTGTACCTTCAGGGTCTGGGTTCTGCTCTGTGTTACAAGCTAGCACTGTATCTGTACCTCCAGGGTCTGGGTTCTGCTGTGTGACACAAGCTAGCACTGTAGCTGTACCTCCGGGGTCTGGGTTCTGCTCTGTGACACAAGCTAGCACTGTATCTGTACCTCCAGGGTCTGGGTTCTGCTCTGTGACACAAGCTAGCACTGTATCTGTACCTCCAGGGTCTGGGTTCTGCTCTGTGACAAAAGCTAGCACTGTATCTGTAGTCCAGTGTCTTGGTTCTGCTCGGTTACACAAGCTAGCACTGTATCTGTACCTCCAGGGTCTGGGTTCTGCTGTGTGACACAAGCTAGCACTGTATCTGTTCCTCCAGGGTCTGGGTTCTGCTCTGTGACAAAAGCTAGCACTGTATCTGTAGCTCCAGGGTCTGGGTTCTGCTCGGTTACACAAGCTAGCACTGTATCTGTACCTCCAGGGTCTGGGTTCTGCTGTGTGACACAAGCTAGCACTGTATCTGTACCTCCGGGGTCTGGGTTCTGCTCTGTGACACAAGCTAGCACTGTATCTGTACCTCCAGGGTCTGGGTTCTGCTCTGTGACACAAGATGGCCCTGTATCTGTACCTCCGGGGTCTGGGTTCTGCTCTGTGACACAAGCTAGCACTGTATCTGTACCTCCAGGGTCTGGGTTCTGCTCTGTGACACAAGCTAGCACTGTATCTGTACCTCCAGGGTCTGGGTTCTGCTCTGTGACAAAAGCTAGCACTGTATCTGTACCTCCAGGGTCTGGGTTCTGCTCTGTGACACAAGCTAGCACTGTATCTGTACCTCCAGGGTCTGGGTTCTGCTGTGTGACACAAGCTAGCACTGTATCTGTACCTCCAGGGTCTGGGTTCTGCTCTGTGACACAAGCTAGCACTGTATCTGTACCTCCAGGGTCTGGGTTCTGCTCTGTGACAAAAGCTAGCACTGTATCTGTACCTCCAGGGTCTGGGTTCTGCTCTGTGACACAAGCTAGCACTGTATCTGTACCTCCAGGGTCTGGGTTCTGCTCTGTGACACAAGCTAGCACTGTATCTGTACCTCCAGGGTCTGGGTTCTGCTCTGTGTTACAAGCTAGCACTGTATCTGTACCTCCAGGGTCTGGGTTCTGCTGTGTGACACAAGCTAGCACTGTATCTGTACCTCCGCTGTCTGGGTTCTGCTCTGTGACACAAGCTAGCACTGTATCTGTACCTCCAGGGTCTGGGTTCTGCTCTGTGACACAAGCTAGCACTGTATCTGTACCTCCAGGGTCTGGGTTCTGCTCTGTGACAAAAGCTAGCACTGTATCTGTAGCTCCAGGGTCTTGGTTCTGCTCGGTTACACAAGCTAGCACTGTATCTGTACCTCCAGGGCCTGGGTTCTGCTCTGTGACACAAGCTAGCACTGTATCTGTACCTCCAGGGCCTGGGTTCTGCTCTGTGACACAAGCTAGCACTGTATCTGTAACTCCAGGGTCTTGGTTCTGCTGTGTGACACAAGCTAGCACTATATCTGTACCTCCGGGGTCTGGGTTCTGCTCTGTGACACAAGCTAGCACTGTATCTGTACCTCCAGGGTCTGGGTTCTGCTGTGTGACACAAGCTAGCACTGTATCTGTACCTCCGGGGTCTGGGTTCTGATTTGTGACACAAGCTAGCACTGTATCTGTACCTCCAGGGTCTGGGTTCTGCTCTGTGTTACAAGCTAGCACTCTATCTGTAGCTCCAGGGTCTTGGTTCTGCTGTGTGACACAAGCTAGCACTGTATCTGTAAGAGTCTGGGTTCTGCTGTGTGATACAAGCTAGCACTGTATCTGTAGCTCCGGGGTCTGGGTTCTGCTGTGTGACACAAGCTAGCACTGTATCTGTACCTCCAGGGTCTGGGTTCTGCTCTGTGACACAAGCTAGCACTGTATCTGTACCTCCGGGGTCTGGGTTCTGCTGTGTGACACAAGCTAGCACTGTATCTGTACCTCCAGGGTCTGGGTTCTGCTCTGTGACACAAGCTAGCACTGTATCTGTACCTCCGGGGTCTGGGTTCTGCTGTGTGACACAAGCTAGCACTGTATCTGTACCTCCAGGGTCTGGGTTCTGCTCTGTGACACAAGCTAGCACTGTATCTGTACCTCCAGGGTCTGGGTTCTGCTGTGTGACACAAGCTAGCACTGTAGCTGTACCTCCGGGGTCTGGGTTCTGCTCTGTGACACAAGCTAGCACTGTATCTGTACCTCCAGGGTCTGGGTTCTGCTCTGTGACACAAGCTAGCACTGTATCTGTACCTCCAGGGTCTGGGTTCTGCTCTGTGACAAAAGCTAGCACTGTATCTGTAGCTCCAGTGTCTTGGTTCTGCTCGGTTACAGAAGCTAGCACTGTATCTGTACCTCCAGGGTCTGGGTTCTGCTCTGTGACACAAGCTAGCACTGTATCTGTACCTCCAGGGTCTGGGTTCTGCTCTGTGACAAAAGCTAGCACTGTATCTGTAGCTCCAGGGTCTGGGTTCTGCTCGGTTACACAAGCTAGCACTGTATCTGTACCTCCAGGGTCTGGGTTCTGCTGTGTGACACAAGCTAGCACTGTATCTGTACCTCCGGGGTCTGGGTTCTGCTCTGTGACACAAGCTAGCACTGTATCTGTACCTCCAGGGTCTGGGTTCTGCTCTGTGACACAAGATGGCCCTGTATCTGTACCTCCGGGGTCTGGGTTCTGCTCTGTGACACAAGCTAGCACTGTATCTGTACCTCCAGGGTCTGGGTTCTGCTCTGTGACACAAGCTAGCACTGTGTCTGTACCTCCAGGGTCTGGGTTCTGCTCTGTGACACAAGATGGCCCTGTATCTGTACCTCCGGGGTCTGGGTTCTGCTCTGTGACACAAGCTAGCACTGTATCTGTACCTCCAGGGTCTGGGTTCTGCTCTGTGACACAAGCTAGCACTGTATCTGTACCTCCAGGGTCTGGGTTCTGCTCTGTGACAAAAGCTAGCACTGTATCTGTACCTCCAGGGTCTGGGTTCTGCTCTGTGACACAAGCTAGCACTGTATCTGTACCTCCAGGGTCTGGGTTCTGCTGTGTGACACAAGCTAGCACTGTATCTGTACCTCCTGGGTCTGGGTTCTGCTCTGTGACACAAGCTAGCACTGTATCTGTACCTCCAGGGTCTGGGTTCTGCTCTGTGACAAAAGCTAGCACTGTATCTGTACCTCCAGGGTCTGGGTTCTGCTCTGTGACACAAGCTAGCACTGTATCTGTACCTCCAGGGTCTGGGTTCTGCTGTGTGACACAAGCTAGCACTGTATCTGTACCTCCTGGGTCTGGGTTCTGCTCTGTGACACAAGCTAGCACTGTATCTGTACCTCCAGGGTCTGGGTTCTGCTCTGTGACAAAAGCTAGCACTGTATCTGTACCTCCAGGGTCTGGGTTCTGCTCTGTGACACAAGCTAGCACTGTATCTGTACCTCCAGGGTCTGGGTTCTGCTCTGTGACACAAGCTAGCACTGTATCTGTACCTCCAGGGTCTGGGTTCTGCTCTGTGTTACAAGCTAGCACTGTATCTGTACCTCCAGGGTCTGGGTTCTGCTGTGTGACACAAGCTAGCACTGTATCTGTACCTCCGCTGTCTGGGTTCTGCTCTGTGACACAAGCTAGCACTGTATCTGTACCTCCAGGGTCTGGGTTCTGCTCTGTGACACAAGCTAGCACTGTATCTGTACCTCCAGGGTCTGGGTTCTGCTCTGTGACAAAAGCTAGCACTGTATCTGTAGCTCCAGGGTCTTGGTTCTGCTCGGTTACACAAGCTAGCACTGTATCTGTACCTCCAGGGCCTGGGTTCTGCTCTGTGACACAAGCTAGCACTGTATCTGTACCTCCAGGGCCTGGGTTCTGCTCTGTGACACAAGCTAGCACTGTATCTGTAACTCCAGGGTCTTGGTTCTGCTGTGTGACACAAGCTAGCACTATATCTGTACCTCCGGGGTCTGGGTTCTGCTCTGTGACACAAGCTAGCACTGTATCTGTACCTCCAGGGTCTGGGTTCTGCTGTGTGACACAAGCTAGCACTGTATCTGTACCTCCGGGGTCTGGGTTCTGATTTGTGACACAAGCTAGCACTGTATCTGTACCTCCAGGGTCTGGGTTCTGCTCTGTGTTACAAGCTAGCACTCTATCTGTAGCTCCAGGGTCTTGGTTCTGCTGTGTGACACAAGCTAGCACTGTATCTGTAAGAGTCTGGGTTCTGCTGTGTGATACAAGCTAGCACTGTATCTGTAGCTCCGGGGTCTGGGTTCTGCTGTGTGACACAAGCTAGCACTGTATCTGTACCTCCAGGGTCTGGGTTCTGCTCTGTGACACAAGCTAGCACTGTATCTGTACCTCCGGGGTCTGGGTTCTGCTGTGTGACACAAGCTAGCACTGTATCTGTACCTCCAGGGTCTGGGTTCTGCTCTGTGACACAAGCTAGCACTGTATCTGTACCTCCGGGGTCTGGGTTCTGCTGTGTGACACAAGCTAGCACTGTATCTGTACCTCCAGGGTCTGGGTTCTGCTCTGTGACACAAGCTAGCACTGTATCTGTACCTCCAGGGTCTGGGTTCTGCTGTGTGACACAAGCTAGCACTGTAGCTGTACCTCCGGGGTCTGGGTTCTGCTCTGTGACACAAGCTAGCACTGTATCTGTACCTCCAGGGTCTGGGTTCTGCTCTGTGACACAAGCTAGCACTGTATCTGTACCTCCAGGGTCTGGGTTCTGCTCTGTGACAAAAGCTAGCACTGTATCTGTAGCTCCAGTGTCTTGGTTCTGCTCGGTTACAGAAGCTAGCACTGTATCTGTACCTCCAGGGTCTGGGTTCAGCTCTGTGACACAAGCTAGCACTGTATCTGTACCTCCAGGGTCTGGGTTCTGCTCTGTGACAAAAGCTAGCACTGTATCTGTAGCTCCAGGGTCTGGGTTCTGCTCGGTTACACAAGCTAGCACTGTATCTGTACCTCCAGGGTCTGGGTTCTGC
Organism: Pseudophryne corroboree; assembly: GCF_028390025.1. Lineage (NCBI taxonomy): Eukaryota > Metazoa > Chordata > Amphibia > Anura > Myobatrachidae > Pseudophryne > Pseudophryne corroboree. Next base: position 342,746,368 of record NC_086453.1, read on the forward strand.
TGTGTGACACAAGCTAGCACTGTATCTGTACCTCCGGGGTCTGGGTTCTGCTCTGTGACACAAGCTAGCACTGTATCTGTACCTCCAGGGTCTGGGTTCTGCTCTGTGACACAAGATGGCCCTGTATCTGTACCTCCGGGGTCTGGGTTCTGCTCTGTGACACAAGCTAGCACTGTATCTGTACCTCCAGGGTCTGGGTTCTGCTCTGTGACACAAGCTAGCACTGTGTCTGTACCTCCAGGGTCTGGGTTCTGCTCTGTGACACAAGATGGCCCTGTATCTGTACCTCCGGGGTCTGGGTTCTGCTCTGTGACACAAGCTAGCACTGTATCTGTACCTCCAGGGTCTGGGTTCTGCTCTGTGACACAAGCTAGCACTGTATCTGTACCTCCAGGGTCTGGGTTCTGCTCTGTGACAAAAGCTAGCACTGTATCTGTACCTCCAGGGTCTGGGTTCTGCTCTGTGACACAAGCTAGCACTGTATCTGTACCTCCAGGGTCTGGGTTCTGCTGTGTGACACAAGCTAGCACTGTATCTGTACCTCCTGGGTCTGGGTTCTGCTCTGTGACACAAGCTAGCACTGTATCTGTACCTCCAGGGTCTGGGTTCTGCTGTGTGATACAAGCTACCACTGTATCTGTAAGAGTGTGGGTTCTGCTGTATGATACAAGCTAGCACTGTATCTGTACCTCCGGGGTCTCGGTTCTGCTCTGTGACACAAGCTAGCACTGTATCTGTACCTCCGGGGTCTGGGTTCTGCTCTGTGACACAAGCTAGCACTGTATCTGTACCTCCAGGGTCTGGGTTCTGCTCTGTGACACAAGATGGCCCTGTATCTGTACCTCCGGGGTCTGGGTTCTGCTCTGAGACACAAGCTAGCACTGTATCTGTACCTCCAGGGTCTGGGTTTTGCTCTGTGACACAAGCTAGCACTGTATCTGTACCTCCAGGGTCTGGGTTCTGCTCTGTGACAAAAGCTAGCACTGTATCTGTACCTCCAGGGTCTGGGTTCTGCTCTGTGACACAAGCTAGCACTGTATCTGTACCTCCAGGGTCTGGGTTCTGCTGTGTGACACAAGCTAGCACTGTATCTGTAAGAGTCTGGGTTCTGCTCTGTGACACAAGCTAGCACTGTATCTGTACCTCCAGGGTCTGGGTTCTGCTGTGTGACACAAGCTAGCACTGTATCTGTACCTCCGGGGTCTGGGTTCTGCTGTGTGACACAAGCTAGCACTGTATCTGTACCTCCGGGGTCTGGGTTCTGCTGTGTGACACAAGCTAGCACTGTATCTGTACCTCCGGGGTCTGGGTTCTGCTGTGTGACACAAGCTAGCACTGTATCTGTACCTACAGGGTCTGGGTTCTGCTGTGTGACACAAGCTAGCACTGTATCTGTACCTCCAGGGTCTGGATTCTGCTGTGTGACACAAGCTAGCACTGTAGCTGTACCTCCGGGGTCTGGATTCTGCTGTGTGACACAAGCTAGCACTGTATCTGTACCTACAGGGTCTGGGTTCTGCTGTGTGACACAAGCTAGCACTGTATCTGTACCTCCAGGGTCTGGATTCTGCTGTGTGACACAAGCTAGCACTGTATCTGTACCTCCGGGGTCTTGGTTCTGCTGTGTGACACAAGCTAGCACTGTATCTGTACCTCCAGGGTCTGGGTTCTGCTGTGTGACACAAGCTAGCACTGTATCTGTACCTCCAGGGTCTGGGTTCTGCTCTGTGACACAAGCTAGCACTGTATCTGTACCTCCAGGGTCTGGGTTCTGCTCTGTGACACAAGCTAGCACTGTATCTGTAGCTCCGGGGTCTGGGTTCTGCTGTGTGACACAAGCTAGCACTGTATCTGTACCTCCGGGGTCTGGGTTCTGCTGTGTGACACAAGCTAGCACTGTATCTGTACCTCCGGGGTCTGGGTTCTGCTCTGTGACACAAGCTAGCACTGTATCTGTACCTCCAGGGTCTGGGTTCTGCTGTGTGACACAAGCTAGCACTGTATCTGTACCTCCAGGAAGTCCTGACGAGCATGTAAATCAGCATGTAGTGAACATTAGTAAATACTTTGATGTTATAGACTGAGAGTGTGATGGACATCTGAGTGCAATACTGTAGGAATTACGCAACTCTCATCATCGATCATAACTCATCTTAATGACTGTGACAGCGAATACAACCAGATGTGAGGCTGCAGACCACTTCTGATGGGTGTGCATAATGCAGGTTTGTATACAGTGACACTCATAGGCTGCCCGACCCACAGATAGTAACATACAATTACAATCTCAATCCTTCATACAGATCTGATTTTGCAACATACGGAATGTATAATCCTGTTATTCTCAATAGCAGACTACATGTTTTCTGGTTTGGTCTGTATGACATCTAATTATCATGGTGCTGTGGTAATTAACATTCTGTATCTCCACTTATTGCAGAAATACAAAATGTCCCATCACAGCAATTTACAACGCTCCCAGGCAGATGTGTTCTCCCTCTCACTGGCTGCCTAATGCTGCCGGCAAAGGGGTCAACAGTATGCACATCAGTGAAGAGTTGGGTTTTGAGAGAGTGCTTGGAAGACAGAAGGATGTTTGAGAGTCTAGTCCAAAAGTGTGGAGAAGCACAGAAGAGAGGTGGCCAGCCTTGAGTACATCATTGGTCAAGGTGATCAGTTCTGGCAGTCTTGATGGGGTGTATAGGGCAGATGCCTGATTGCAAGAGGGTAGAGAACAGAGTGAGTAGAGAAAATGTGGGTCAGGCAATTGTAGACACGGAAGTATTTTGGAAGCAAACTTTGCTCCCTTCCCACCACTGAACTCCCGCCTCTAAAGTAGCTCACCTCTTCAAGCGGTCTCTCCACTGGCACATTTCCATCATTTAAATACATGCGTATCTCACCAGTTCTAGTATGGCCAAGCTATTGCACTCTTCTCTGCTTACCCTGACTTAAGGTCATGGTCAGATACGGTCGCTTGGCCTGATCATGGAAAGACCAGATATCTTCACTTTTTCATGGACGCATGGGGGGTTATTCAATTGCTTGAAAATTCAGTTGGGTGAACTGAATTTTCAAACAATTGAATATCCCCCATGGAATGTCCTTGCCACGAACAGTTGGCAACACCAAACATGCGTCATTGGCCAACTGGATTCTCCATATCAAATGATCCAATCTTGGTCAGACACAATGGTCACCTGACTGACTATACATCCTATTAACCTAATTTGCTGGTTGGTCAATCTTTATATACCTTAAAGACAGAAAAGATATATAAATCTCCTCTCATAGTTCTGATAAGCTGCGGGGACGTTACATTACCTTTCATGTTATGTTTAGCTAAGCTTTCTATACGTAGATGTATGTGTTACAGTAACTGAATGCACTCTGTAATGGTTACGTTATGGATCCCTCTCTTTTCCAGTAATTAGCACGGTGCACCCAGCCATAATGTGCTGGACGTTTCACACTTCCCTGTGGTATTTTCTGGATTAGCCGGTTCTGTGTTTCTCACAATATAAATCACACAAACTGGCACAGTATGCCTGCTAGTATCCAGCGCTATCACACCGTGCGTCATCCGGAGAGCACAGAGCTCATTGTTTTCATTTGACACACTGTTGCACAGTCCTGACGGGGAAAGAAATGTTCCGATTAGTCAGACACATGAAGGGAGTTATGTGGCCGGTGCGAGAACTGCGACTCCCCAGCTACCTCTCTTGTCACTGACTCTGCTTAGGAAAGGGGAATGTAAGTCCTGACCAATAACATTCTTACATTTTACAATAGGGGAAGATTGTCCAATACCTTAATGCAAGTTACAGGTTGAAGGGTGGACACATACTGTCTATGGAACCACGTAGCAGGCACCGTCCGTTCTCACCTTATACCGCTTGGTGTTGTGCTTCTCCACACACGCCCCATTCAGGCAGAACTTTCCATCGCTGCAGCTTGTGCCATCCGCCCAAGGAAAGTGTCGCGTCTGGCACACAAGTTGCCCCCGAGCTCTGCCCGTGCACCACAGTTTGGTGCAATACTGCATGTAAGGGCACGGCTTGGATCCCAGGCCAAATGCCAACTCGCACTGTCGGTTCAGGCCGTAAACCGCACCGGGCAACTCATCAGGCAAAGAGATAGGCTTCGCTGGCTCATCCAAGAGGCACTCACCTAAACACAATATGCAACAGAGCACAGGGTTAGACAATTCCAACAAACCTGACAACTACTGTACAAAGCTGGCTGATCCAGGGCACAGCAACCTCCTGTCCTGTGGGTGCATGAAATAGTCAACTGAGTATGTTGCAGCTTTCTGCATTGTCACCAGATGGCATTCCATTGTGTCACACATTGCAACCGGTACAGTAACTGTCATTGATGACAGCGTTAAACACACTGGGGGAGATTCAATTCTTTTCACCCCTTTTCACACCCATTCTGTTTCTGCCCTCAGGGGCGTGGTATCATTGGGGGTCATTCCGAGTTGTTCGCTCGGTAAAAATCTTCGCATCGCAGCGATTTTCCGCTTAATGCGCATGCGCAATGTCCGCACTGCGCCAAGTAAATTTGCTATACAGTTAGGATTTTTACTCACGGCTTTTTCTTCGTTCTGGCGATCGTAATGTGATTGACAGGAAATGGGTGTTACTGGGCGGAAACAGGCCGTTTTATGGGCGTGTGGGAAAAAACGCTACCGTTTCCGGAAAAAACGCAGGAGTGGCCGGAGAAACGGGGGAGTGTCTGGGCGAACGCTGGGTGTGTTTGTGACGTCAAACCAGGAACGACAAGCAGTGAAATGATCGCAGATGCCGAGTAAGTCTGGAGCTACTCAGAAACTGCTACGAGGTGTGTAATCGCAATATTGCGAATACATCGTTCGCAATTTTAAGATGCTAAGATTCACTCCCAGTAGGCGGCGGCTTAGCATGAGCAAATCTGCTAAAATCCGCTTGCGAGCGAACAACTCGGAATGACCCCCATTATTTCAGCTTGCTACCTCCGGAGTATGGAGGCACCCAACCCTTTACACAGCTAAACCTGATCACTATGGGCGCAATATGGGCAATAACGGAGATCGTTTTAGAAGGAAATTGGGCGTGATATGTCATTTGAATCTCACCCATAATGTATACACTGCAGTTTGCACCTATTTTTTTTATACAGGTGTTGCCAGGTGTGCACACCTTTGCATCTTCTTATAGTATATCATGCCTGTCTATGTTGGCGGTGAGTAAATCTAAAGACTTTACATTTCCTGATCATGGAGGTAGTGCGTTATCTGCTTCCAGTCCCCGTCCTATAACCCTTTAACTCCTGGTACACACACGGCACCCATCCACTGCTGGTCTGCACTGCTGGTGACTGGGACAATGCAATAGCGAATGTGACAGCAGGACAGAACTCTCAGATCAGGAACGTCCTGCAGAAATGCTGCTCGTGTGTGAATGCACCTAGCTATACAAAAGATGACAGGTCACATTTTTAGGGAAAGGTAATTTCAGTGAAATTGGAGGGGTGGGATAGGTGGAGAGTATGGTTGCTCCCTGTTTAGTGGGGAGGGGGTGGCAGCATTTTATCCCACAAGGGGTGGAAGCCAGATTCCTGCTAATGCTTTTAATGACACTTTTTTGTTGAGATCAGTGTACACAGTATATAGGAGCATATTGATCAATGTAATACTCTCATTGCGGTCAGCGCATAGCCAGCCTGTAAGTGCACGCGTGGCAGAGAAACAGGTGCATTTCTTTGTCACATGCTATAAAAAGTTTGGCACGCCTGCATGTTTTGTGCTTTTCCCACTCACATTAGTTGAGTTTGAATTGAGTATTTTGCAGCAAATCACTTGGCACAGACAGTGGCATCCTCAGCCACGCAAGTCACATGACACAAATGGCAATTCCTCATGTTGGGGCTTATTCAGTGTTGTACAGGTTTGCAGACTGAACATACCTAGGGGGTCATTCCGAGTTGTTCGCTCGCAAGCTGCTTTTAGCAGCTTTGCACACGCTAAGCCGCCGCCTACTGGGAGTGAATCTTAGCTTATCAAAATTGCGAACGAAAGATTCGCAATATTGCGAAAAGACTTCTCTGTGCAGTTTCTGAGTAGCTCGAGACTTACTCTTCCAGTGCGATCAGTTCAGTGCTTGTCGTTCCTGGTTTGACGTCACAAACACACCCAGCGTTCGCCCAGACACTCCTCCGTTTCTCCAGCAACTCCCGCGTTTTTCCCAGAAACTGTAGCGTTTTTTCGCACACTCCCATAAAACGGCCAGTTTCCGCCCAGAAACACCCACTTCCTGTCAATCACATTACGATCACCAGAACGAAGAAAAAACCTCGTAATGCCGTGAGTAAAATACCTAACTGCATAGCAAATTTACTTGGCGCAGTCGCACTGCGGACATTGCGCATGCGCATTAGCGACTAATCACTCCGTTGCGAGAAAAAAATAACGAGCGAACAACTCGTAATGACCCCCCTAGTAAATATCTATGCTAGAAAAAGTGTATTTCCTTCCAAACGCTTCTCCAGACGCAACACAGTAACATTGGTTCAGGACAGCTTATCCACGCTGCGCTCACAACGCTGCATTTTCTATCCCCAGTCCATGGGTGTCGCGGACACCCACGAGTGGGAATAGCCCTGGCGCAGCTGTCGGGATCCCGGCGTCGGTATTCTGACCGCTGGGATATTAAATGCATCCCGGATTTAATGTATACATGTGTAATATACAGATAAAAATAAATAAAAAACTGTGTATACATATCCAATGATAATATGTACATACAATCAGGACACTGTACAGATGTGTCCTCTTACATCTTTGCTCCATGCGCTAAAAGTTGCGTTACACATAACACGTGAGTGCCGTGTGACTCGGTAGCGCAGAGTGGGGTTTTTTGCATTTTTCTGCAATAATAAGTTTTAGATGCAAAATAATGTAATAGGCCGCACGGGCAGCTTAACTTCTGCTGATTAAAATGATATGCGGCATGCCTATATTCTGTGTGTGATTTGCATACAAAATGCTATGCTAGTGTTTTTATAGAAAACACTGTAACGTGGCATTTCGGATGCAGATACAGCCGCAATTACACACAGAATATAGGCATGCCGCATATCATTTTAATCAGAAGAAGCGACTTCAAGGGCTGTTTAGCGTGACTGCAGCAAGTACAGTATGTAAGAGGACACGTATGTTATACACACACTGACATGCATTGCACACATAATCATACATACGAGTACAGACACAGTGACACATAAACAGACTAACCAATGTATACACAGACACACTGCCACCTATATACAGAGGTCAGTGCCCTGACATAAGCTGGCATTGGGCAGACTCACTACGACACTCTGGAGGAAAGGGGTTTGGGAAATGCTCTAGACCTTCTTTAAATACTGAAGACTAATTATGTTCCAAGGGATAATCTGTAATTAACGTCGGATTCGCCAGTAACAATATATGCTGTAATAATCAGAACAACCCACTTACTAGTAAATGTAAAGTCAAGAATACAGCATTAGTTAGATTTATCCTAGACAAACATTTAGGAGACTATTTAATATCACCTATTATGTGACTTCGTACATTAATGACAGCAATCTGCTCTGGTTTACCTAAACTGTCAACAGAGAGCCTTGTCACCGACACATCAGATATCCAAGTGATAATCTGCTGACATGAATTCTGTACCGTCCCCAGATATCCTGCCCTTAAGGCAACAAACATCTGTAGTCACCTATCCCCTCCACACAGTCCTATTTGACAGCACATAAAAGCCAGATTTCATGTTAAGTTTACAAATGCAACCGGATGCCAAGAATAAACTGTTTAAAGAGGCGTCACAACTAAGCCAACAATTGGGCTAAAGCATTCAGCTGTGGAAATCATTAGAGGCTGCAGACAGCTGTCAGTGTGCCCCTGATGTATCAAACTAGGAGCATCCATCCCACAGCTGTCAGTGTACCCCTGATGTATCAAACTAGGAGCATCCATACCACAGCTGTCAGTGTACCCCTGATGTATCAAACTAGGAGCATCCATCCCACAGCTGTCAGTGTACCCCTGATGTATCAAACTAGGAGCATCCATTCCACAGCTGTCAGTGTACCCCTGATGTATCAAACTAGGAGCATCCATACCACAGCTGTCAGTGTGCCCCTGATGTATCAAACTAGGAGCATCCATCCCACAGCTGTCAGTGTACCCCTGATGTATCAAACTAGGAGCATCCATTCCACAGCTGTCAGTGTGCACCTGATGTATCAAACTAGGAGCATCCATACCACAGCTGTCAGTGTACCCCTGATGTATCAAACTAGGAGCATCCATTCCACAGCTGTCAGTGTACCCCTGATGTATCAAACTAGGAGCATCCATACCACAGCTGTCAGTGTACACCTGATGTATCAAACTAGTAGCATCCATTCCACAGCTGTCAGTGTACCCCTGATGTATCAAACTAGGAGCATCCATTCCACAGCTGTCAGTGTACCCCTGATGTATCAAACTAGGAGCATTCATTCCACAGCTGTCAGTGTACCCCTGATGTATCAAACTAGGAGCATCCATTCCACCGCTGTCAGTGTACTCCTGATGTATCAAACTAGGAGCATCCATTCCACAGCTGTCAGTGTTCCCCTGATGTATCAAACTAGGAGCATCCATCCCACAGCTGTCAGTGTACCCCTGATGTATCATACTAGGAGCATCCATTCACAGCTGTCAGTGTACCCCTGATGTATCAAACTAGGAGCATCCATACCACAGCTGTCAGTATACCCCTGATGTATCATACTAGGAGCATCTATACCACAGCTGTCAGTGTACCCCTGATGTATCAAACCAGGAGCATCCATTCCACAGCTGTCAGTGTACTCCTGATGTATCAAACTAGGAGCATCCATGCCATAGCTGTCAGTGTGCCCCTGATGTATCAAACTAGTAGCATCCATTCCACAGCTGTCAGTGTACCCCTGATGTATCAAACTAGGAGCATCCATTCCACAGCTGTCAGTGTACCCCTGATGTATCAAACTAGGAGCATCCATTCCACAGCTGTCAGTGTACCCCTGATGTATCAAACTAGGAGCATCCATTCCACAGCTGTCAGTGTACCCCTGATGTATCAAACTAGGAGCATCCATTCCACAGCTGTCAGTGTACCCCTGATGTATCAAACTAGGAGCATACATTCCACAGCTGTCAGTGTACCCCTGATGTATCATACTAGGAGCATCCATTCCACACCTGTCAGTGTACCCCTGATGTATCATACTAGGAGCATCCATTCCACAGCTGTCAGTGTACCCCTTATGTATCAAACTAGGAGCATCCATTCCACAGCTGTCAGTGTACCCCTGATGTATCAAACTAGGAGCATACATTCCACACCTGTCAGTGTACCCCTGATGTATCAAACTAGGAACATACATTCCACAGCTGTCAGTGTACCCCTGATGTATCAAACTAGGAACATACATTCCACAGCTGTCAGTGTACCCCTGATGTATCATACTAGGAGTATCCATTCACAGCTGTCAGTGTACTCCTGATGTATCAAACTAGGAGTATCCATTCCACAGCTGTCAGTGTACTCCTGATGTATCAAACTAGGAGCATCCATTCCACAGCTGTTGGTGTACCCCTGATGTATCAAACTAGGAGCATCCATACCACAGCTGTCAGTGTACCCCTGATGTATCAAACTAGGAGCATCTATACCACAGCTGTCAGTGTACCCCTGATGTATCAAACTAGGAGCATCTATACCACAGCTGTCAGTGTACCCCTGATGTATCAAACTAGGAGCATCCATACCACAGCTGTCAGTGTACCCCTGATGTATCATACTAGGAGCATCCATTCACAGCTGTCAGTGTACCCCTGATGTATCAAACTAGGAGCATCCATTCCACAGCTGTCAGTGTGCACCTGATGTATCAAACTAGGAGCATCCATTCCACAGCTGTCAGTGTTCCCCTGATGTATCAAACTAGGAGCATCCATACCACAGCTGTCAGTGTACCCCTGATGTATCATACTAGGAGCATCCATTCACAGCTGTCAGTGTACTCCTGATGTATCAAACTAGGAGTATCCATTCCACAGCTGTCAGTGTACTCCTGATGTATCAAACTAGGAGCATCCATTCCACAGCTGTTGGTGTACCCCTGATGTATCAAACTAGGAGCATCCATACCACAGCTGTCAGTGTACCCCTGATGTATCATACTAGGAGCATCCATTCACAGCTGTCAGTGTACCCCTGATGTATCAAACTAGGAGCATCTATACCACAGCTGTCAGTGTACCCCTGATGTATCAAACTAGGAGCATCTATACCACAGCTGTCAGTGTGCCCCTGATGTATCATACTAGGAGCATCCATTCACAGCTGTCAGTGTTCCCCTGATGTATCAAACTAGGAGCATCCATACCACACCTGTCAGTGTTCCCCTGATGTATCAAACTAGGAGCATCCATACCACAGCTGTCAGTGTGCCCCTGATGTATCATACTAGGAGCATCCATTCACAGCTGTCAGTGTTCTCCTGATGTATCAAACTAGGAGCATCCATTCCATAGCTGTCAGTGTGCCCCTGATGTATCAAACTAGGAGCATCCATTCCACAGCTGTCAGTGTGCCCCTGATGTATCATACTAGGAGCATCCATACCACAGCTGTCTGTGTGCCCCTGATGTATCATACTAGGAGCATCTATACCACAGCTGTCAGTGTACCCCTGATGTACCAGACTAGGAACATCCATACCAGAGCTGTCAGTGTACCCCTGATGTATCAAACCAGGAGCATCCATTCCACAGCTGTCAGTGTACTCCTGATGTATCAAACTAGGAGCATCCATGCCATAGCTGTCAGTGTGCCCCTGATGTATCAAACTAGGAGCATCCATTCCACAGCTGTCAGTGTACCCCTGATGTATCAAACTAGGAGCATACATTCCACAGATGTCAGTGTACCCCTGATGTATCATACTAGGAGCATCCATTCCACACCTGTCAGTGTACCCCTGATGTATCATACTAGGAGCATCCATTCCACAGCTGTCAGTGTACCCCTTATGTATCAAACTAGGAGCATCCATTCCACAGCTGTCAGTGTACCCCTGATGTATCAAACTAGGAGCATACATTCCACACCTGTCAGTGTACCCCTGATGTATCAAACTAGGAACATACATTCCACAGCTGTCAGTGTACCCCTGATGTATCAAACTAGGAACATCCATTCCACAGCTGTCAGTGTACCCCTGATGTATCATACTAGGAGCATCCATTCACAGCTGTCAGTGTACTCCTGATGTATCAAACTAGGAGTATCCATTCCACAGCTGTCAGTGTACTCCTGATGTATCAAACTAGGAGCATCCATTCCACAGCTGTTGGTGTACCCCTGATGTATCAAACTAGGAGCATCCATACCACAGCTGTCAGTGTACCCCTGATGTATCAAACTAGGAGCATCTATACCACAGCTGTCAGTGTACCCCTGATGTATCAAACTAGGAGCATCCATACCACAGCTGTCAGTGTACCCCTGATGTATCATACTAGGAGCATCCATTCACAGCTGTCAGTGTACTACTGGTGTATCAAACTAGGAGTATCCATTCCACAGCTGTCAGTGTACTCCTGATGTATCAAACTAGGAGCATCCATTCCACAGCTGTTGGTGTACCCCTGATGTATCAAACTAGGAGCATCCATACCACAGCTGTCAGTGTACCCCTGATGTATCATACTAGGAGCATCCATTCACAGCTGTCAGTGTACCCCTGATGTATCAAACTAGGAGCATCTATACCACAGCTGTCAGTGTACCTCTGATGTATCAAACTAGGAGCATCTATACCACAGCTGTCAGTGTACCCCTGATGTATCATACTAGGAGCATCCATTCACAGCTTTCAGTGTACTCCTGATGTATCAAACTAGGAGCATCCATTCCACAGCTGTCAGTGTACTCCTGACTTACCAGACTAGGAACATCCATACCAGAGCTGTTGGTGTACCCCTGATGTATCAAACTAGGAGCATCCATTCCACAGCTGTCAGTGTACCCCTGATGTATCATACTAGGAGCATCCATTCCACAGCTGTCAGTGTGCCCCTGATGTATCATACTAGGAGCATCCATACCACAGCTGTCAGTGTGCCCCTGATGTATCAAACTAGGAGCATACATTCCACAGCTGTCAGTGTGCCCCTGATGTATCATACTAGGAGCATCCATTCCACAGCTGTCAGTGTTCCCCTGATGTATCAAACTAGGAGCATCCATACCACAGCTGTCAGTGTACCCCTGATGTATCAAACTAGGAGCATCCATTCCACAGCTGTCAGTGTTCCCCTGATGTATCAAACTAGGAGCATCCATTCCACAGCTGTCAGTGTACCCCTGATGTATCATACTAGGAGCATCCATACCACAGCTGTCAGTGTTCCCCTGATGTATCAAACTAGGAGCATCCATTCCACAGCTGTCAGTGTGCCCCTGATGTATCATACTAGGAGCATCCATACCACAGCTGTCAGTGTTCCCCTGATGTATCAAACTAGGAGCATCCATACCACAGCTGTCAGTGTACCCCTGATGTATCAAACTAGGAGCATACATTCCACACCTGTCAGTGTTCCCCTGATGTATCAAACTAGGAGCATTCATACCACAGCTGTCAGTGTGCCCCTGATGTATCAAACTAGGAGCATCCATTCCACACCTGTCAGTGTTCCCCTGATGTATCAAACTAGGAGCATCCATACCACAGCTGTCAGTGTACCCCTGATGTATCAAACTAGGAGCATACATTCCACACCTGTCAGTGTTCCCCTGATGTATCAAACTAGGAGCATCCATACCACAGCTGTCAGTGTGCCCCTGATGTATCAAACTAGGAGCATCCATACCACAGCTGTCAGTGTGCCCCTGATGTATCATACTAGGAGCATCCATTCACAGCTGTCAGTGTTCTCCTGATGTATCAAACTAGGAGCATCCATTCCATAGCTGTCAGTGTGCCCCTGATGTATCAAACTAGGAGCATCCATTCCACAGCTGTCAGTGTTCCCCTGATGTATCAAACTAGGAGCATCCATACCACAGCTGTCAGTGTGCCCCTGATGTATCATACTAGGAGCATCCATTCACAGCTGTCAGTGTTCTCCTGATGTATCAAACTAGGAGCATCCATTCCATAGCTGTCAGTGTGCCCCTGATGTATCAAACTAGGAGCATCCATTCCACAGCGGTCAGTGTGCCCCTGATGTATCATACTAGGAGCATCCATCCCACAGCTGTCAGTGTACCCCTGATGTATCATACTAGGAGCATCTATACCACAGCTGTCAGTGTACCCCTGATGTACCAGACTAGGAACATCCATACCAGAGCTGTCGGTGTATCCCTGATGTATCAAACTAAGAACATCAGTATCAGTAAGGAACTTCAGCTGTACAGCTGTCAGTGTACCCCTATTGCATCAGCCAGGAACCTCCGCTGCACAGCTGTCAGTGTACCCCTGTTGTATCAGTCAGGAACTTCCGCTGCACAGCGGTCAGTGTACACCTCTTGTATCAACCAGGAACCTCCGCTGCACAGCTGTCAGTGTACACCTCTTGTATCAACCAGGAACCTCCGCTGCACAGCTGTCAGTGTACCCCTGATGTATCATACTAGGAGCATCCATTCACAGCTGTCAGTGTACCCCTGATGTATCAAACTAGGAGCATCTATACCACAGCTGTCAGTGTACCTCTGATGTATCAAACTAGGAGCATCTATACCACAGCTGTCAGTGTACCCCTGATGTATCATACTAGGAGCATCCATTCACAGCTTTCAGTGTACTCCTGATGTATCAAACTAGGAGCATCCATTCCACAGCTGTCAGTGTACTCCTGACTTACCAGACTAGGAACATCCATACCAGAGCTGTTGGTGTACCCCTGATGTATCAAACTAGGAGCATCCATTCCACAGCTGTCAGTGTACCCCTGATGTATCATACTAGGAGCATCCATTCCACAGCTGTCAGTGTGCCCCTGATGTATCATACTAGGAGCATCCATACCACAGCTGTCAGTGTGCCCCTGATGTATCAAACTAGGAGCATACATTCCACAGCTGTCAGTGTGCCCCTGATGTATCATACTAGGAGCATCCATTCCACAGCTGTCAGTGTTCCCCTGATGTATCAAACTAGGAGCATCCATACCACAGCTGTCAGTGTACCCCTGATGTATCAAACTAGGAGCATCCATTCCACAGCTGTCAGTGTTCCCCTGATGTATCAAACTAGGAGCATCCATTCCACAGCTGTCAGTGTACCCCTGATGTATCATACTAGGAGCATCCATACCACAGCTGTCAGTGTTCCCCTGATGTATCAAACTAGGAGCATCCATTCCACAGCTGTCAGTGTGCCCCTGATGTATCATACTAGGAGCATCCATACCACAGCTGTCAGTGTTCCCCTGATGTATCAAACTAGGAGCATCCATACCACAGCTGTCAGTGTACCCCTGATGTATCAAACTAGGAGCATACATTCCACACCTGTCAGTGTTCCCCTGATGTATCAAACTAGGAGCATTCATACCACAGCTGTCAGTGTGCCCCTGATGTATCAAACTAGGAGCATCCATTCCACACCTGTCAGTGTTCCCCTGATGTATCAAACTAGGAGCATCCATACCACAGCTGTCAGTGTACCCCTGATGTATCAAACTAGGAGCATACATTCCACACCTGTCAGTGTTCCCCTGATGTATCAAACTAGGAGCATCCATACCACAGCTGTCAGTGTGCCCCTGATGTATCAAACTAGGAGCATCCATACCACAGCTGTCAGTGTGCCCCTGATGTATCATACTAGGAGCATCCATTCACAGCTGTCAGTGTTCTCCTGATGTATCAAACTAGGAGCATCCATTCCATAGCTGTCAGTGTGCCCCTGATGTATCAAACTAGGAGCATCCATTCCACAGCTGTCAGTGTTCCCCTGATGTATCAAACTAGGAGCATCCATACCACAGCTGTCAGTGTGCCCCTGATGTATCATACTAGGAGCATCCATTCACAGCTGTCAGTGTTCTCCTGATGTATCAAACTAGGAGCATCCATTCCATAGCTGTCAGTGTGCCCCTGATGTATCAAACTAGGAGCATCCATTCCACAGCGGTCAGTGTGCCCCTGATGTATCATACTAGGAGCATCCATCCCACAGCTGTCAGTGTACCCCTGATGTATCATACTAGGAGCATCTATACCACAGCTGTCAGTGTACCCCTGATGTACCAGACTAGGAACATCCATACCAGAGCTGTCGGTGTATCCCTGATGTATCAAACTAAGAACATCAGTATCAGTAAGGAACTTCAGCTGTACAGCTGTCAGTGTACCCCTATTGCATCAGCCAGGAACCTCCGCTGCACAGCTGTCAGTGTACCCCTGTTGTATCAGTCAGGAACTTCCGCTGCACAGCGGTCAGTGTACACCTCTTGTATCAACCAGGAACCTCCGCTGCACAGCTGTCAGTGTACACCTCTTGTATCAACCAGGAACCTCCGCTGCACAGCTGTCAGTGTACACCTCTTGTATCAACCAGGAACCTTCGCTGCACAGCTGTCAGTGTACCCTGTTGCATCAGCCAGAACCTCTGCTGCACAGCTGTCAGTGTACCCCTATCGTATCAGTCAGGAGGTTCTTGCTCCTTGCATAATATCTGGACGACCATTGTATTTTATCTTTATGGTATTATTGATAAATATGATAGTATAATTAGGGTCCCATTGTCCTGTGATTTATGGGGGGGGGGGGGGGGGGAGACTTTTCTGTTATCCTCACCATGTCCACTGTCCAAAAAGTCTGTAATGATGGCGGCACTGCAGCCAGACCACGGGTTGGCTCGGTCAATCTGTATCAGTGTCGGCGACATCATGTGATTCTCCTTGAGCTTCCCAAACACCTCTTCACAGGCCTTCACATTGTCGTGGGGCATATTGAATACGTGACCTGCAGGAGAGAAGGAAACAGATGAGGGAGGAGACTCCATGACAGTAACCTTTGGAAATGTCACAAGCTGTAACATTGGTCAATGTGATTTACTCCCTGCATCCCCAGGGTTATACTGCAAATTGCACAAATTATTAGAAAGCATTGAGATGCAGATTTATTAAGCCTGGTGAAGTGATAAAGTGGAAGGTGATAACCAGGGCCGGTTCCGGGGCGTCTGGCGCCCCGGGCGGCATTAGGGGGCGTGGCTTCGTGCAGGGGGCTTGGTCATTTACGCCCCCTGTACAGACTGGAATGATGCGCGGTGCGCGATGACGTCATCGCGCACCGCACATCAAAGGTCCTCTCTACGAAGGGAAACTAGACGCGTAGCGTCTAGTTCCCTTCGTGGAGAGGACCTTGGCTGTGCGGTGCGCGATGACATCATCGCGCACCGCACAGTAAAGGACCTCTCCATGAAGGGAAACTAGACGCGTACGCGTCTAGTTTCCCTTCCCAGCGGCCAGCGGCAGCAGGGGGACAGCGGGGGCCGGGGGGCACACACTGCAGCAGCGGATCTTGCCCTGGTGCGGCGCCCTCCGGATGGCGCCCTGCGCCCTCCGGAAGGCAGCGCCCCGGGCAAAAGTCCTGCTTGCCCGTGGCAAGATCCGCTACTGGTGATAACGCATCAGCCAGTCAGCTCCTAACTTCCATGTTACAGGCTGGGTTTGAAATAAAGGAGCTGTTTGGCTGTTGCATTATCACCTTCCACTTTATCACTTCACCAGGCTTAATAAATCTGCATCTCAATGAGGTAGGGGGGGGGGGGGTTTAACTAATCTTTGGGTGATATGACAAACATCTGTATGTTAGAGGATATTGACATCTGTAAAATATCTCATCAGACACTACACCACAAATCAAAGATGACAGAGGTTTTTTAAGTACTGAAATGTCCTTCTATAGCTCACTCAGGGTTCCCTAGGAGATAGATGCAAAACGTACAGTGTGTACAGCCCCTTTCTGCTATTGTGAGGTCACATGACCTCTTATTACGCTGGGTGTGTTGTGCATTTAGCCATTCTGCACAGATGTATGCAGCACAATGGTGTGTTGTGCACAGGAGCATTCTGAATAATGAAATGATCGTGGTAGCCCTATAGATATTACACCTGCCCCAGGTATGAATTGGTCTTTCCTCCAGAAATCCCCATAAGGGGTGGGAGTTGTGCCAACTTGAGTGTTGAGCACAGGTGACTTCATTAGTGCCTCATTTATTTTGATTTAACCATCTGCGCTGGAGGCTGGACATCACTAAAACCTGCATTTTTAGTGCGCCTTAAGGGACGCAGTTGGGAATGCCTGCCTTACACAGTGGACCTGTTTTTGAGCTGGATGTAGTGGAGCATTCTTGTCTTCTCCGCATGCATCCAGATAATGTGCACACAGAGCCGGAGTTGCAACCTGAGGGGCATGGGACATGCGCGGTCTCAGAAATGTTTTGAAAATGTATTGGGCGGTGACAGGGAGGTGGCTTAGCGGACGCAGGTGCAAGTTTTGATGGTGCACCAAACGGTATTTTAGCGTATCCGATGCAGAAAGTGGGTGTCTCAGTGCTTCACATTCGGACTTATGGCTGTACACCAGGGTAGGACTTAGTAGCGGGATTTGCATAAAGTCGCAGACATGAGAACGACAAAAGACCGATACACGTACACAGCTGCTCCCGACTCAGAATAAGGCCCGGTGTGTTAAGGGTCTATTTACTAAGCCTTGCAGAGAGATAAAGTACCAGCCAATCAGCTCCTGACTGTCATGTTACAGGCTGTGTTTGAAAAATGGCAGTTAGGAGCTGGTTGGTTGGTACTTTATCTCCCTTCAAGGATTAGTAAATAGACCCTTAGGGGTAAATTTACTAAAGCTTCTAAAACAGAGAAGATGTCTAGCAACCAATCAAATGCTGTCTATCATTTCTCTATTGAATTTTAGAAAATGATAGACAGCATCTGATTGGTTGCAACTTGCTATGGGCAACAACACCAATTCTCTGTTTTAGAAGCTTTAGTAATTTATCCCTTAGGGTCTGACCCTTCCATCATGTACCACAGCATAACCTAACCAGGCTATATACAATATACTTTATACCTTACTGCTTTCCATAATACAGTATATACCTCACTGCTTTTCCAGAATACAGTATATATCTCACTGCTTTCCACAATACAGTATATACCTCACTGCTTTCCAGAATACAGTATACACCTCACTGTTTTTCCAGAATACAGTATACACCTGACTGCTTTTTCATAATACAGTATATACCTAACTGCTTTTCCATAATACAGTATACACCTCACTGCTTTTCCATAATACAGTATATACCTCACTGCTTTTCCATAATACAGTATACACCTCACTGCTTTTCCAGAATACAGTATACACCTCACTGCTTTTCCAGAATACAGTATACACCTCACTGCTTTTCCAGAATACAGTATACACCTCACTGCTTTTCCAGAATACAGTATACACCTCACTGCTTTTCCATAATACAGTATACACCTCACTGCTTTTCCAGAATACAGTATACACCTCACTGCTTTTCCAGAATACAGTATATATATTTCACTGCTTTCCACAATACAGTATATACCTCACTGCTTTTCCAGAATACAGTATATACCTCACTGCATTTCCAGAGTATAGTATATACCTCACTGCTTTTCCAGAACACAGTATATACCTCATTGCTTTCGACAATACAGTATATAACTCACTGTTTTTCCAGAATACAGTATATACAGTACCTCAATGCTTTTCCAGAATACAGTAAATACCTCACTGCTTTCCACAATACAGTACATACCTCACTGCTTTTCCAGAATACAGTTTATACCTCACTGCTTTTCCAGAATACAGTATATACCGCACTGCTTTTCCAGAGTACAGTATATACCTCACTGCTTTTTCCAGAATACAGTATATACGTTACTGCTTTTCCAGAATACAGTATATACCTCATTGCTTTCCACAATACAGTATATACCTCACTGATTTTCCAGAATACAGTATATACCTCACTGCTTTTCCAGAATACAGTATATACCTCACTGCTTTCCACAATACAGTATATACCTCACTGCTTTTCCAGAATACAGTTTATACCTCACTGCTTTTCCAGAATACAGTTTATACCTCACTGCTTTTCCTGAATACAGTTTATACCTCACTGCTTTTCCACAATACAGTATATACCTCACTGCTTTTCCAGAATACAGTTTATACCTCACTGCTTTTCCAGAATACAGTTTATACCTCACTGCTTTTCACGATACACTATACTGTATATCTCACTGCTTTTCCATAAAATTACTTTGTGAGCACCTCAAGTAACGTAACTATTCAAATGGAGTCATGATTTACAGCGGAGTGGTGATTGAGGGGCCTTCCAAAAATATGTGTTAAGTATATGGATGAAAGCACACGTTGTTGTTTTTTTTATTAAGTTGTTTATATAGCACACACAGGACCAAATTCATGTTTGTACGCAATGACCGATTATCACGCAATGGAGCAATAATCGTCAGACTGCGTATGTGCTGCGATCACAATGTGTATGCACATTGCACTGAGTATTTCATGGAGAAGTGACTGACAGGAGGTGACCGTTTGGAGGTGTTAATGTGGAGATTACAGGGAATTATTGGAAAAATGCAGGCGTGTCATGGAGATTTTCAGGGCGTGTATCTGCTGACGGCTGTGAGCTCGTATGTGCAAAAACATGGCTCCTGCATTGCTACTGCTGTGTCCAATCTACATAGCCGTAGACCAACCCTCAGCTCTGATGTTCCTCATCTTATGTGTACTGTAGGCATTGAATGTGTACTCAGTTGCGATTGAGCTTGTGATTTCTCTGGTGGGCGTCTCTATTAACTTCAGGGTGGCAGCTTCACTTGCTAATATCAACTGTTCCGTAACCTAGAAAATCTCAATTTCAGTTGCTTTTGCGCACAAACACGAATCAGGCCCTATAATACGCAGCACATACACGTTTCAGCCATGCACTTGAAATGCATTTACAATTGCACCTTTTACGCATACAATCTTTGTTGTACTGATAGTGCAGTTATTATAACACATAAAAAATAGATTGTCCTAAGTTCTAAAAATGTCAGTGTGGTGTTAACATGTAGAATTCAATGGTGAGAGAACCCTATGAGACCATTTATCCTATATTCAGTGTTCTTTTGCTCGCGCTGGATGGATGTGAGAGAGCCCTTATACTTTCAGAAATCCAAACAGCACAAAGTGGCAGTAAACTGGCCTAGCCCTGCTACAGCATCCGAACAGGAATGTAACTATGTAAACAGTAACATTCGCGGAAACATTCTGCCTAAAATTATTACTAACTGGAAATACAATGAACCACACCCGCCCGCGTGGGTGACGTTATTGATCTGACCCATCGTGCTAGCCTAAACAGCTGCTGCAGTATAGAGCGCTGCAGCTGCTGCAGAACCTGATGGCAGTCCAACAGTGCACTTTCTGATTACTTATTAATAGGTATAGAGGTGATTATTGAAACCCAGACAGCAAATCACTAATTAGTGTGCCTCGTATTATTCTGTTACACCTGGTTGTCACATTTATCTTTTTTGCGCAATTGCTTTTGTACAACTATTGAGCCTCAATGGTCGATTACTTGGGGATTGTCCTGAAAAACTCTGGTGAAAGTGCAGTTATATATTTATGTTCCGTACCTAAGGACGCGTGCTACAGCCTCACAGGCTGGTTCTTCTTAGCCTGTCCTTAGGCCTGGGCACCCTGCATAAGCAGAATTCTCTATAACTGAATGGGGATGATTATTTGTGTTCCTATTATTTAGCATATGACTAAATACCAGGTAGCTAAGAGTTGCCTGGTAGGGGGTTGTGGCATGACAGCCTAATGTATAAGCACGTTGGTATTGGGAGACCAGCAGCCGGAATTTTTAACAAATCCAAAGAAAGAATCTCTAATCTTATACCCCATACCTAAGTTTCAAAGGCCACACTCTCAGAGCCACTTGGAGCTTTGGGCCTGACCGAGAAACCAAATTCAGAAGGGGGAAAATATAAAATCAACGCTATCAGGGGGATCCAGTCTGAAGATCGACAGTGCCTAGGTCGACAATGTTTAGGTCGACCACTATAGGTCGACAGTCACTACGTCGACATGTTTTCAAGGTCGACAGGGTTTCTAGGTCGACAGGTCAAAAGGTCGACATGAGGTTTTCACATTTTTTTCTTTTTTTTAACTTTTTCATACTTAACGATCCACGCAGACTACAATTGGGAATAGTAACCTGTGCCGAGCGCACCTTGCCTGAAGCATGGTGAGCGAAGCGAGCCATGCGAGGGGATACGGTGCACTAATTGGGCTTCCCGGTCACTGTACAGAGAAAACGACACCAAAAAAACATGAAAAACTCATGTCGACCTTTTGACCTGCCGACCTAGAGCATGTCGACCTAGAAACCCTGTCGACCTTCAAAACCCTGTCGACCTATAGTGGTCAACCTAAACATTGTCGACCTAGACACTGCCGATCTAATGATCCACACCTGGCAGGCCGCTACTCGCTGTGTCCCGGGTCGCAATGGCTGCGTGTGACATCACGCAGCTGCCGCGACCCGCCCCCGCAATGGTCCGGACACGCCTCCGTTGTCTGGACCGTGTCCCGCCAACGGCGTTCCAACTGCGTTGGCACGGCCCCTCGACCACCTCTGCCTGTCAATCAGGCAGAGGCGATTGCAGCCCTGAGATCACGGGGTGCGCACTCGTACTCCACATAGGGCTTCAGACTACGATCATTGCCGCTGCAGCCATCCAGTCTGAAATAGGCCCTTTGGCCAGTCCGCCAACAAAAGCCTGTGTCCAGATATTCTGGAGTGCACAATGTATGAATACCATGCAGCAGAGCCCTGAATACCCGGTCTGGCTTCATTGTTGAGACCCATGATTCCGTACATAATATATAATGAAATCATATTTCTGCCAATACCCAGTACAGCATGCCCCAATATAAGTCCTCAGCAGGTCACCCGTCCATGTGCTGTGATCTTATAGAGACCTACAGTCTCATCTATAGCCGCCTGAGGCCTTTGCAGCACTGTCTTCCACACATCTTACTCATTGGAACCATAATCCTTCTACTGTGATTCTTGTCTATAGCCCCACAACGATGTTTTAACTGCATCTGAGCATGCACCAGCTGTGATTAGTTGGCCTGTATATTATTGGCAACAGCCCCAAGGCATTAGAAGGTAGCATGGGTGGAGTGGGGAAGGGGGGTATCCAGACTCTGTTAATACTGTTGAAGAGGGTGTTCCATCTTTCCTTTCCTCCACTGTTATATACAGGGCCGTTTCTTGCAGCGGGCGAGCCGTGCAACTTCACGGGGCGCCCGCCGCAGCACTTCTGATGCTCTTCAATTCCCCCCTCCTCCCGAGTACCCAGCTAGAGGGCGGAGTTTCGCTGAATGACGCGGGTGCGTCGTGACGTCACGACGCAATCGCGTCATTCCGCGACACTACGCCCCCCGAGCTGGGTACTCGGGAGAAGGGAGGAGGGGGAGCCAAGCTGCAGTAAGGGCCAGCGCGGCGAAGACGAGGGAGAGGCGGCCGAAGAGCGTGAAGAACCGCTTCAAAAGTAAGTCAGTCTCTCTCTCTCTCTCTCTCTCTCTCTCTCTTCCCCCCCTTCCCTTGACACTTGCCGGAATGTGTAAAATGGGGACTCTTGCCTGCCGTAATGTGTAAAATGGGGACTCTTGCCTGCCATCATGTGTAAAAGGGGAACTCTTGCCTGCCGTAATGTGTAAAATGGGGACTCTTGCCTGCCGTAATGTGTAAAATGGGGACACTTGCCTGTCGTATTGTGTAAAATGGGGACAATTGCCTGCCGTAATGTGTAAAATGGGGACTCTTGCCTGCCGTAATGTGTAAAATGGGGACACTTGCCTGCCGTATTGTGTAACATGGGGACTCTTGCCTGCCGTATTGTGTAAAATGGGGACACTTGCCTGCCGTAATGTGTAAAAGGGAGACACTTGCCTGCCGTATTGTGTTAAATGGGGACACTTGTCTGTCGTAATGTGTAAAATGGGGACACTTGCCTACCATATTGTGTAAAATGGGGACTCCTGCCTGCCGTAATGTGTAAAATGGGGACACTTGCCTGCCGTATTGTATAAAATGGGGACTCTTGCCTGCCGTATTGTATAAAATGGGGACACTTGCCTGCCGTATTGTGGAAAACGGGGACTCTTGCCTGCCGTATTGTGGAAAATGGGGACTCTTGCCTGCCGTATTGTGGAAAAGGCGGACTCTTGCCTGCCGTATTGTGGAAAAGGCGGACTCTTGCCTGCCGTATTGTGGAAAATGGGGACTCTTGCCTGCCGTATTGTGGAAAATAGGGACTCTTGCCTGGTGTATTGTGGAAAATGGGGACTCTTGCCTGCCGTAATGTGTAAAATGGGGACTCTTGCCTGCCGTAATGTGTAAAATGGGGACACTTGCCTGCCGTATTGTGGAAAATGGGGACACTTGCCTGCTGTATTGTGGAAAATGGGGACTCTTGCCTGCCGTATTGTGGAAAATGGGGACTCTTGCCTGCCGTATTGTGGAAAATGGGGACTCTTGCCTGCCGTATTGTGGAAAATGGGGACACTTTCCTGCTGTAATGTGGAAAATGGGGACTCTTGCCCGGCGTAATGTGTAAAATGGGGATTTAATGTATCAAGGGTATTGCGGTGTTTGGCATAATATATATTTTTTATTTTTTTCCTGTGGTCGCCGTGATCTGTCGGTGCAAGGTCAAAAACTGTGGTGTAAGGTAGTCTATTTAGATGAGGCCACGCACATTTTAATGAGACCACGGCCATTTTATCGAGGCCACGCCCCCTTCGCCGGGAAGGCGCGTACATACCTTTTGCTTTTTATATCTATGGGGGCGCGCATTTTTTTGCTATGTCAATGGGGGGGGGGGGGCATATTTTTTAATCTCGCACAGGGATCCAAATTGGCTAGAAACAGCCCTGGTTATATAAGCAGCATGTTAAGTTTGCAGCATGTGTTTCATCTGTTTGTGCTGAAATCAAGAGATCCTGTTTGATTGTACTTTCTGCTGCAAACATATAGCGTATCTGCGAACAGTAGACAATAAGCCAAATGTAACAACCTACCTACTGCAGTGTTGCCTAAACTTTCTTTTTTTAAATGACAGATTTGAATTGCACGGTTAAATTGCCGAAATATCTGCACTCTCCGCATACAGCGATTAGATTTGGCCAAATGTCCTTGTGGCACAGGCAGTTCCGGACCTAAATTTATTTACACCCACCATGTAGCCCTACAGATGTGTCCACATACATCTTTGCTATATCCCGCCATGTATGGCACGGTTTTGCATGCCATAGACTCAGAGATTTAGCCATGCCTTGTGATTTTTCTAAATTTGCTTCTTTAATATGTTACTTTATACATATTCTATTTCTATTATGTATTTACTGGATCTCAGACAATACCAACAGCTCTCATCACAATGGAGCAAAACTTTCTAGATCACAGGTTCTCAAACTCTGTCCTCAGGACCCCACACGGTTCATGTTTTGCAGGTCACCTGTAGATTTTGGAAAAGTGACAGTTGGTGATACACAGTGCAGCTGCTGGGTGACATGGAAAACGTGAACCGTGTGGGGTCCTGAGGACCGAGTTTGAGAACCGCTCTTCTAGATGATTGTGTCCCTTCCCAGCTAACTTGTAGCGGTATCTGTGCTTTATCCAGCATTTTTCCTACAAATGTTTATGTCCCACGTTCATTTCTATAATCATCAGGGAGCTCTGTGAGACAAATGCGGGCCATTCTCTGCTGGGTCACTGACCATTAAAGTGTTCCGCTTCTGGTCATGAAATCATTACCCCCATTATCTATGTTCCCGGAAACTCACCGAGTTCATGAGCCGTAGTGAAGGCTGATGGAAGCCCGTCGTCCTCTATCACAGAGCAGCTGCGCTTAGGATCACACATTGTTCCCACATCCGCCATTCCCAGCGTGTCACAGGTGGAAGCGCCGCACAGATCCTGCAGGGAGGGGAAATAAATGTTACTCTCCAGTCTCCGTAGATTTTCCTCACATTTTTTACCCGACAGTGACACAACATCACAACCTTTCTTTTAACAGTTTTCTCATCATGACAGCAGCGAATTACTGATGCCCTGGGGTATATAAAGTGCAATGTCTGGCCACGCGGGAACAGTAATGGGAACAAATATGGCACACACCGTTCCGTACTACGCTATCCTCCAGTTTCTCATGCAGGCAGACAGCTGCACAGTGCAGCTCAGACAGTACCGAAGCGGAGTGATCATTGTGTTTGTACATTACCCACCTTTGCCAGGCATTCCTCTCCAGATGATGTTCCTGGCACCTTACATCCAGTGTTCCTTTGTGTTTGGGTAGCTTTATGTAATAGTTCATAAGTACACATAAAAGAGTTGGTCTGGCAGGCAGGGAAGGCTATGGAATTACTCATTTTCATTTGTGCCAGTTTAAGAACAATTTTGATTGTTTGAATAGTCACATTCGTTGGCAGAACCTCTCTTATTTATGGCCAGGGTCCAGTTTTTGTTCGAGGTTTCTGTTAGGGAGCATGCCTTTGCATCGTATTGGGGCACCCTGTACCCTCTTTCCTTTGCGTTAAAGGGGGATTCAGCACTTGTAAAGTGACATTCATCCACTGAAATTTCAGTGGGTGACATCCCATATAAATGTGTTATCAGTCACTCACAAGATTCACAGTATATCAGTAACAGTCAGCGATGAGGTTCCTGGGACACCTGTACAATTGCATGATGTGACAAAAAAACTGGTATATGCAAATATTGGTATTATTTCTTTATTATTATGTTAATGACTGATCCACTTCGTTATTCATAAACCTGGGGGTATTTCTTATCCTGGTTGTATGACACCTGTATGTATTTACTATTCAGTTGTATTGCCACACCTGCCTGTTATTATATTACTTCCTAACGCTCTCCTTTACCTGAGGCCCCAGGTATTATACAGTACCTGTGCCTTACCCCACCCACACTACTGACATTTGTCCTTCGTTTCACCTTCCTGACCTACTTTGCTGCACTTTCCCTGTACATTCCTGTATGAGTGCAGACAGCATATCCTGGCACCCTCCCTATATAAACACGACGGGACACGGCTGGTTACCCCACCTGTGTGGACTGGGGGCCATTGTTTCTTAAAGGTAGAACTAGTCTCAGGATTTAAAGAACCAAGACCAGGAGCAGTATTCCTGTACACATTTTAACAAGTCACTTGTGTTTTTAATGCTGTGAATTGTTGCCTTCAGTTGGCTATCTGTAATTATTGATGGACTCTGTATCTGAATGAACGTGCTGGAATGGGTTATTCTAGTTAACAGAGCATAAGAAATAGGATAAAACTTACAGTAAGTTTTGATTTTACTTCATATAACTGTGCTGACTGCTGTTGAAGACAGCACGGGGCTGTTTAATGTAGAAAGTAGAAACGTCCATTTTTTTACTTGTTTTCTCAGTTTACAGAGAGTGTTGTATTTGTGTTTAGCCCCTCCGACGTGAGGTAGTTACGTGACTGGCGGTCAGGAGCCAGTCACAATACAGACGCCGGAATCCCGCCCCCTTACAGTCCTGACAGTCAGCATGCCGACTGACAGGGACTATTCCCACTCGTGGGTGGTGTCCACGCCACCCACAGAGCACACCTCCTAATTGTCCCGATTTTCGCGGGACAATCCCGTTTTTTTTTGGAACTGTCCCGCTGTCCCTCCCACGGGCCACAGTCTCCCACGGTGGGGGGGGGGGGGGGGTAGTTGGGCGGCTCTGTCACTCGCTGCTTAGCAGAGCAGCGGTGAATAGCATGCGCACAGCGTCTATTCACTAGAGTCGGACGGAGAGGGAGCATGCCAGCAGCTCATAGAGCGCTGGGCATGCCCCCTCAATGACGAAAACCGGGGGCATGTCTCCCTAAGGCCACGTCCTCTTCCTAAGGCCACGTCCTCTTTTCCGGGCGGGCTACGGCTACACCGTGCCAAAGCCCCCCTTTCTGCAGCCAAGAAGTTGGGAAGTATGCATAGAGTGCACTCGCCACCGAGCCCGCAAATGGCTTCGTTCCACCCCCCCTTCCCCCCACTGGGCATCTCAAAGCCGGGATCCTGGCGTTGGTATGGTGACCGGCTGTCTCCTGACTGCCAGTCGCGCAAACCCAACACCCCCCAACGTAGTGTATGCACGTTAGCATAGCACGACGCGGCATGTATCCAATGTTTCATTATTCCGGATGGAATTTCTATAGTACTGTTTCCATACATTGACTCACTCAATTGCAGCTATGTGCGCTGAACAAACATTACTTTAAGAGATGAATACAGAAAGAGAACTCACACTTAAATTATACATTTCACCTTTGTCCCCTGTCTTGCACAAGTTAATTATGAATCTGACCTCAAACCTCAAACAATCATTGATTGTCTGTACTAAACTCCTGATGAATTATTGAGGGGAGTGGAACAAAGGGTAGGTAGAAATGCTATTATCTTTACAGTGTGAATGAAAAAAATATACAGGTCCAGTTTGGCCTCACGGAGGAGGGGAGATTATTACTCACTGACCCCAGAAATGGCAAATTGTCTGGATCCGTCATTCCCACAACAGTAATCTGTTTTCAGATTGTATTAGTGAATTGCCATCACACCCCATGCGGTAAGGAATTCCACTGCCTGCCACCCATAAAGAACTAATTCCTATGTCTTTCTTCCAGTCACAGTTGATGACCTCTGGGCCATGGGCATGATAAGTGCATTGTATTGACTTCAAATATGTTTATACTTATTACTTCTTCCACTACGTTTTTTTTCTTCCAAAGTGAGCACACAGTAGCTCGTTTTTCTTCACTTTACTGTATATTTAAACTGTCCATTATCGAGGTCTCCTGTGTCCTCCTTACAATGAAGATGTGGTCTTACTAGTGGTGTACACAGTGGTAATACTATGCTTCCAGTGCATTTATCCTTCATATAATGCATCTCAGGATTTTATTAACCCATGCAGACGCTGCCTGCGCCGGGACCTGAGCTGGTATTCCAGCTCAGATTTCCCAGTTGTTTTCCAAGGGATGCAGAAAAATCAGGATTCATACAGATTGATAAAGACTCTGGGCCTCACTTATAGTGGAAATTGTGTTTTCTCATTTGCATTTCAGTTACACGCATCTCAAAATACGGACAGCCTTGGATATACAACAGTCATCATCATCAACTCAAAGCAGCGGTCAGTGGCCTCTACTTGTAATCCTATATGTCGGTCTGTAGTGAGTGGAGAAGGCCTCTTTCATGTTGTCCCCACTTATACTATATGATACTGTAGGATCATATTTTTCTGTGTACTGTGTTATTATGCTGTCATCACAATGTAAGAATAACATCCTGGCAGAACGGAGATCTTTCTTATTAAATGTCTCAACAAGGATTTCTCCCTGGCGGCTCCTTTGATGGGGCCCGAGATACATTTAAAGGTGGGGTCATAAATCTGACTTCCAAATTGCAAGCTAAAGAGAAATATGTAATTGTCAATCCCTGAAGGATGTTTTCAGCAGTGCTCAAATGATAGCAATCTCCCTGGGTGACAGAACCTCGTGCAATCAGTAGAGATGAGCGGGTTCGGTTTCTCTGAAACCGAACCCGCACGAACTTCATGTTTTTTTCACGGGTCCGAGCAGACTCGGATCCTCCCGCCTTGCTCGGTTAACCCGAGCGCGCCCGAACGTCATCATGACGCTGTCGGATTCTCGCGAGACTCGGATTCTATATAAGGAGCCGCGCGTCGCCGCCATTTTCACACGTGCATTGAGATTGATAGGGAGAGGACGTGGCTGGCGTCCTCTCCATTAGAAATTAGATTAGAAGAGAGAGAGAGATTGTGCAGAGTCAGACAGAGTTTACCACAGTGACCAGTGCAGTTGTTGTTAGTTAACTTTTATTTATTTTAATATAATATATCCGTTCTCTGCTATATCCGTTCTCTGCCTGAAAAAAAATGATACACAGCAGCAGCCAGTCACACAGTGTGACTCAGTCTGTGTGCACTCAGCTCAGCCCAGTGTGCTGCACATCAATGTATAAAAGGCAAAGCTTATAATAATTGTGGGGGAGACTGGGGAGCACTGCAGGTTGTTATAGCAGGAGCCCCCAGGAGTACATAATATTATATTAATTTAAAATTAAACAGTGCACACTTTTGCTGCAGGAGTGCCACTGCCAGTGTGACTAGTGGTGACCAGTGCCTGACCACCAGTATAGTAGTATATTGTTGTATGTATTGTATACTATCTCTTTATCAACCAGTCTATATTAGCAGCAGACACAGTACAGTGCGGTAGTTCACGGCTGTGGCTACCTCTGTGTCGGCAGTCGGAACTCGGCAGGCAGTCCGTCCATCCATAATTGTATTACAATATATACCACCTAACCGTGGTATTTTTTTTTCTTTCTTTATACCGTCGTCATAGTGTCATACTTGTTACGAGTATACTACTATCTCTTTATCAACCAGTGTACAGTGCGGTAGTTCACGGCTGTGGCTACCTCTGTGTCGGCAGTCGGCAGGCAGTCCGTCCATCCATAATTGTATTATTATTATAATATATACCACCTAACCGTGGTTTTTTTTTCATTCTTTATACCGTCATAGTGTCATACTAGTTGTTACGAGTATACTACTATCTCTTTATCAACCAGTGTACAGTGCGGTAGTTCACGGCTGTGGCTACCTCTGTGTCGGCAGTCGGCAGGCAGTCCGTCCATCCATAATTGTATTATTATTATAATATATACCACCTAACTGTGGTATTTTTTTTTCTTTCTTTATACCGTCGTCATAGTGTCATACTAGTTGTTACGAGTATACTACTATCTCTTTATCAACCAGTGTACAGTGCGGTAGTTCACGGCTGTGGCTACCTCTGTGTCGGCAGTCGGCAGGCAGTCCGTCCATCCATAATTGTATTATTATTATAATATATACCACCTAACCGTGGTTTTTTTTTCATTCTTTATACCGTCGTCATAGTGTCATACTAGTTGTTACGAGTATACTACTATCTCTTTATCAACCAGTGTACAGTGCGGTAGTTCACGGCTGTGGCTACCTCTGTGTCGGCAGTCGGCAGGCAGTCCGTCCATCCATAATTGTATTATTATTATAATATATACCACCTAACCGTGGTTTTTTTTTCATTCTTTATACCGTCGTCATAGTGTCATACTAGTTGTTACGAGTATACTACTATCTCTTTATCAACCAGTGTACAGTGCGGTAGTTCACGGCTGTGGCTACCTCTGTGTCGGCAGTCGGCAGGCAGTCCGTCCATCCATAATTGTATTATTATTATAATATATACCACCTAACCGTGGTTTTTTTTTCATTCTTTATACCGTCGTCATAGTGTCATACTAGTTGTTACGAGTATACTACTATCTCTTTATCAACCAGTGTACAGTGCGGTAGTTCACGGCTGTGGCTACCTCTGTGTCGGCAGTCGGCAGGCAGTCCGTCCATCCATAATTGTATTATTATTATAATATATACCACCTAACCGTGGTTTTTTTTTCATTCTTTATACCGTCGTCATAGTGTCATACTAGTTGTTACGAGTATACTACTATCTCTTTATCAACCAGTGTACAGTGCGGTAGTTCACGGCTGTGGCTACCTCTGTGTCGGAACTCGGCAGGCAGTCCGTCCATCCATAATTGTATTATTATTATAATATATACCACCTAACCGTGGTTTTTTTTTCATTCTTTATACCGTCGTCATAGTGTCATACTAGTTGTTACGAGTATACTACTATCTCTTTATCAACCAGTGTACAGTGCGGTAGTTCACGGCTGTGGCTACCTCTGTGTCGGAACTCGGCAGGCAGTCCGTCCATCCATAATTGTATTATTATTATAATATATACCACCTAACCGTGGTTTTTTTTTCATTCTTTATACCGTCGTCATAGTGTCATACTAGTTGTTACGAGTATACTACTATCTCTTTATCAACCAGTGTACAGTGCGGTAGTTCACGGCTGTGGCTACCTCTGTGTCGGAACTCGGCAGGCAGTCCGTCCATCCATAATTGTATTATATACCACCTAACCGTGGTTTTTTTATACCACCTAACCGTGGCAGTCCGTCCATAATTGTATACTAGTATCCAATCCATCCATCTCCATTGTTTACCTGAGGTGCCTTTTAGTTCTGCCTATAAAATATGGAGAACAAAAAAGTTGAGGTTCCAAAATTAGGGAAAGATCAAGATCCACTTCCACCTCGTGCTGAAGCTGCTGCCACTAGTCATGGCCGAGACGATGAAATGCCAGCAACGTCGTCTGCCAAGGCCGATGCCCAATGTCATAGTACAGAGCATGTCAAATCCAAAACACCAAATATCAGAAAAAAAAGGACTCCAAAACCTAAAATAAAATTGTCGGAGGAGAAGCGTAAACTTGCCAATATGCCATTTACCACACGGAGTGGCAAGGAACGGCTGAGGCCCTGGCCTATGTTCATGGCTAGTGGTTCAGCTTCACATGAGGATGGAAGCACTCAGCCTCTCGCTAGAAAAATGAAAAGACTCAAGCTGGCAAAAGCAGCACAGCAAAGAACTGTGCATTCTTCGAAATCCCAAATCCGAATTCCGAGCCCACCCGCTGGCGGTGATGCAGGGCAGTCTGGAGCGACTGCTGATGCTGACATCTGGTCCGGACTGAAGGACCTGACAACCATTACGGACATGTCGTCTACTGTCACTGCATATGATTCTCTCACCATTGATAGAATGGTGGAGGATTATATGAGTGACCGCATCCAAGTAGGCACGTCACACAGTCCGTACTTATACTGGCAGGAAAAAGAGGCAATTTGGAGGCCCTTGCACAAACTGGCTTTATTCTACCTAAGTTGCCCTCCCACAAGTGTGTACTCCGAAAGAGTGTTTAGTGCCGCCGCTCACCTTGTCAGCAATCGGCGTACGAGGTTACATCCAGAAAATGTGGAGAAGATGATGTTCATTAAAATGAATTATAATCAATTCCTCCGCGGAGACATTGACCAGCAGCAATTGCCTCCACAAAGTACACAGGGAGCTGACATGGTGGATTCCAGTGGGGACGAATTGATAATCTGTGAGGAGGGGGATGTACACGGTGATATATCGGAGGATGATGATGAGGTGGACATCTTGCCTCTGTAGAGCCAGTTTGTGCAAGGAGAGATTAATTGCTTCTTTTTTGGTGGGGGTCCAAACCAACCCGTCATTTCAGTCACAGTCGTGTGGCAGACCCTGTCACTGAAATGATGGGTTGGTTAAAGTGTGCATGTCCTGTTTTGTTTATACAACATAAGGGTGGGTGGGAAGGGCCCAAGGACAATTCCATCTTGCACCTCTTTTTTTCTTTTCTTTTTCTTTGCGTCATGTGCTGTTTGGGGAGGGTTTTTTGGAAGGGACATCCTGCGTGACACTGCAGTGCCACTCCTAGATGGGCCCGGTGTTTGTGTCGGCCACTAGGGTCGCTAATCTTACTCACACAGCTACCTCATTGCGCCTCTTTTTTTCTTTGCGTCATGTGCTGTTTGGGGAGGGTTTTTTGGAAGGGACATCCTGCGTGACACTGCAGTGCCACTCCTAGATGGGCCCGGTGTTTGTGTCGGCCACTAGGGTCGCTGAGCTTAGTCATCCAGCGACCTCGGTGCAAATTTTAGGACTAAAAATAATATTGTGAGGTGTAAGGTGTTCAGAATAGACTGAAAATGATTATGGTTATTGAGGTTAATAATACTATGGGATCAAAATGACCCCCAAATTCAATGTTTTAAGATGTTTTTTAGGGTTTTTTGAAAAAACCACCCGAATCCAAAACACACCCGAATCCGACAAAAAAAATTCGGTGAGGTTTTGCCAAAACGCGGTCGAACCCAAAACACGGCCGCGGAACCGAACCCAAAACCAAAACACAAAACCCGAAAAATTTCAGGCGCTCATCTCTAGCAATCAGTACATGCATATCTTATTACAGAAGGATTTCATGCAGTTAGTACATACAGTACATCATCAGGAGGAGAGTGAAGGATTGTGGGTGAGATTCAAGGTTATTAAATGGATAAATCTGGATTTAGATGATGCTCATCTTGTCCAGCTGAACCTACCACCTGCACACAGTGGAGGCAGCAGCTCTATCTGCTGAACCTATCACCTGCACACAGTAGAGGCAGCCGCTCTGTGGGCTGAACCTGTCACCTGCACACAGTGGAGGCAGCCGCTCTATGGGCTGAACCTGTCACCTGCACACAGTGGAGGCAGCCGCTCTGTCTGCTGGACCTACCACCTGCACACAGTGGAGGCAGCCGCTCTGTGGGCTGAACCTGTCACCTGCACACAGTGGAGGCAGCTGCTCTGTCTGCTGAACCTGTCACCTGCACACAGTGGAGGCAGCTGCTCTGTCTGCTGAACCTGTCACCTGCACACAGTGGAGGCAGCCGCTCTGAACCTATCACCTGCGCACAGTGGAGGCAGCCGCACTATTGGCTTAACCTGTCACCTGCACACAGTGGAGGCAGCTACTCTGTCTGTTGAACCTGTCACCTGCACACAGTGGAGGCAGCTGCTCTGTCTGCTGAACCTGTCACCTGCACACAGTGGAG
The DNA here is from genome assembly GCF_028390025.1 of Pseudophryne corroboree. Lineage (NCBI taxonomy): Eukaryota > Metazoa > Chordata > Amphibia > Anura > Myobatrachidae > Pseudophryne > Pseudophryne corroboree. The sequence goes on from NC_086453.1 coordinate 342,780,174, forward strand.
GCAGCCGCTTTGAACCTATCACCTGCGCACAGTGGAGGCAGCCGCACTATTGGCTTAACCTGTCACCTGCACAAAGTGGAGGCAGCCGCTCTATGGGCTGAGCCTGTCACCTGTACACAGTGGAGGCAGCCGCTCTGTCTGCTGAACCTATCACCTGTACACAGTGGAGGCAGCCGCTCTGTCTGCTGAACCTGTCACCTGTACACAGTGGAGGCAGCCGCTCTATCTGCTGAACCTGTCACCTGCACACAGCAGAGGCAGCCGCTCTGTCCGCTGAACCTGTCACCTGCTGTGATCCCTCCATTCCCACCGGCAGCTACATCCGCCATAGATTTCTATGGGGAATGCGATGCTGCCAGACTTACCAATATCTGGAATGCCAAGCATTACGGATATACTGGCCCACCCACAGCTACCGCCACCTGAATATGGCGGTAGCTCATTGTAGCCTATGGGCTACAGATAACGTTCTGAATATGCGATCATTGATAAATGGGCCCCTTTATGTATAAGTGGCTACACTGTCGCCTGTCTCTCCTCCTATGGCAGTACATTACACTGCTTTACCTAATGTATTCCCGTAACCCCTTGCAATTGATGTATGAGTAGGAACTGACCGCACTGCTGTATTATTCCATTCAGCTGTAATTTGTCGTGGGGCCGGTACATTGGGTGTGAGGCTTTTGGGTGGCACACGGATGTATATTCTGCCAGCTGGGAACTGTCTCTATCAGAAAGGAAGGTTTCTTTACTCACTGACAACTCTGACTCGTCTTACACACATCACTGCGTATTCCGGATGCTATCAATCCATACATACACTGAATAACACTATAGGAGGATGAGGGGGGATGCATAGTGTTTGTATCAGATGATGGATGAGGCTTGTGATCGTTGGATGCCTGAAATCTGCGCTCAGCATATATTTTTCTTTATAACACGGCCAAGTCTGAAATACAGTACAATGCTTTGGCTACAGCCCAGCGTCAGATGGACGAAGCTGTTTCTCAGGTTATAGATTAGACAGACACAGAGGAGGATGGCCTATATGAAACTCAGGACGCTCGAGGTGCAGTTAAAAATCTTTTGGGGTGTTGCTGCGCACCTCTTGGCGGTGTTCGTGCAGCAGCTGAAGTTCGTCTCACAGTTTACACAGTCAGACAAGCTTGTGTGTACCAGGGAAGGGGTTAGTAGGTTGTAGCAGTAGTAGTAAATATTGCTGAGTACTTTTCATACATACAGAGGTGTTATTGAAGTGTACTGTACCTACTGTAGAAGAGCTTTGTCTACGTTGCAGCCAATGGCTGTCTTGCGTTCTAGCTCTCCTGAGATCCTTTAGCTTCAATATCATCTGAACACATTGACTGTATTTATTCATAGGAAATATGCAAGCGTTTTCCACGAGTAACTTGGGCAGCCTGAGGATAGTCTCTCCGCTCACTAACCGCGGACAGCGGTGACTGAGTCATTGGTCACATGATCCCACACTACTGCTTACAGAGCCGGATAAATATAGAACACTAAGCACTCATCTACCTGTATTTACTATGTGATTCATACTAGGGAAGAAGCCACAGTATTCTACCAAACCCACATCCAGCAACAGGCTGGATACAAGGTGGATACCTCTGGAAGTCTGACTCCAGTTTGGGATCATGGCTACATTGCACACTGGGGGTCATACCGAGTTGATCGTTTGATAGCTACTTTTAGCAGCCGTGCAAATGCATAGTCGCCGCCCACGGGGGAGTGTATTTTCACTTTGCAAGTGTGCGATCGCATGTGCAGCCGAGCGGGGCGAAAACATTTTTGCAGTTTCTGAGTAGCTCTGGACTTACTTCACTTCAGTCTTTTTGGTCCCGGAATTGAAGTCAGACACCCGCCCTGCAAACGCCTGGACACACCTGCGTTTTTCCAAACACTCCCTGAAAATGGTCAGTTGACACCCATAAACGCCCTCTTCCTGTCAATCTCCTTACGAATGGATTCTTCGTCAAATCCATCGCCCAACAACGATTTGCTTTGTACCCGTACGACACGCCTGCGCATTGCGGTGCATATGCATGCGCAGTAGTAACCTGTTTGATGCGCTGTGAAAAATGGCAGCGAGCGATCAACTCGGAATGACCCCCACTAAGCAGTTGGGACTCACACATAAAGAGCCTAATTCTGAGTTGATCGCAGCAGCAAATTTGTTAGCAGTTGGGCAAAACCATGTGCACTGCAGGGGGGCAGATGTAACATGTGCAGAGAGAGTTAGATTTGGGTGGGGTGTGTTCATACTGAAATCTAAATTGCAGTGTAAAAATAAAGCAGCCAGTATTTACCCTGCACAGAAACAAAATAACCCACCCAATCTAACTCTCTCTGCACATGTTATATCTCCCCCCCCCCCCCCTCCTGCAGCGCGCATAGGGGGTCATTCTGACCCGACCCGTTCGCATGCTGCAGTTTTTCGCAGTGGTGCGAACGGGTCAGAACTGCACATGCGCAGCAGCCGCAATGCGCAGGTGCGTTGCTGCCAGGCGATGGGGAACGCCAGGCAGCGACTGATCTTACGAGGATTTCAATGGCAACGGCGATCGCAAAGTGACTGACAGCAGGAAGGCGTTCCGGGGTGGCAACTGACCGTTTTCTGAGAGTGGAGTGGAAAACGCAGGCGTGTCCAGGTGTTTGCAGGGCGGGTGTCTGACGTCAATTCCGGGACCTGACAGGCTGAAGTGATCGCAGTGGCTGAGTAAGTTCAGAGCTACTCAGAAACTGCGCAGAATGTTTTTGTACAGCTCCCCTGCACATGCGATCGCACACTTGCACAGCTAGAATACACTCCCCCATAGGCGGCGACTATCTGATCGCACGGCTGCAAAAAGCTGCAGCGTGCGATCAACTCGGAATGACCCCCATGGTTTTGCCCAACTGCTAACAAATTTGCTGCTGCGATCAACTCTGAATTATCTGTATTCTTTTATAGCAGGCCTGGCCAACCTGTGGCTCTTCAGCTGTTGCTAAACTACACATCCCAGCATGCTCTGCTACAGTTTTAGTATCCCTTGATAGCAAAACTGTGGCAAGGCATGCTGGGATTTGTAGTTTCACAACAGCTGGAGAGCCATTTGGTCGGCAGTGCCGGCGTATTGGGATCGTGTCCGCAGATGTATGGGCGCGCTTAATTCTCATCAGTCTACTTACAGTACTTGTCCTTCTTACCTAAGAGGCATACTCACCTACTCTCCCGGAAGCTGCGGGTGGCTCCCGTTTTTTGGGGTAGCCCCCCGCACCCCTGGAAGAGTAGGCAGGTCTCCCGCATCCTGCTCGCACCCTAGTGATGCGGGCAGAATGGAGAGATAATCTCACGTATTCGCGGGTCCGTGGGGTGGGGAAGGGGTTAAAATGATGCAAATCGCGGCATTTTAGCCCCGCCCCTTCCCGCGGACCCGCAAATTGGGGCGTTTCCCGGTGTGGGGCGGGGCTTGATGATGTCACAGCATGGCCCCACCTCTCAAAGTCTCCTGCAGCGTCTCCTCTCCGGGTTTCTCCCGGAGTAAAGAAATCTGAAGTAGGTACAGTAAGTATGCTAAGAGGCCTCTCTGGCAGTGAAACTTAGGGTGAGATGTAACTATCAATCCTTATAAAGAGTGCAGGAGTTGCCCGTAGCAACCAGTCAGGGTCTATGGTAGTCACTCCGAGTTATTCGCTCACTAGCAGTTTTTAGCAGCCATGCAAACGCTATGCCGCCTCCCACTGGGAGTGTATATTAGCTGAGCAGAAGTGCGAACGAAAGGATCGCAGAGCGGCGGCATAATTTTTTGTGTGCAGTTTTAGAGTAGCTCAAAACCTACTCAGCGCTTGCGATGACTTCAGACTGTTTAGTTCCTGTTTTGACATCACAAACACGTCCTGCGTTCGGCCAGCCACGCCTGCGTTTTTCCTGGCACACCTGCGTTTTTTCGAACACTACCTGAAAACGGTCAGTTGACACCCAGAAACGTCCACTTCATGTCAATCACTCTGCGGCCAGCAGTGCGATTGAAAAGCTTCGCTAGACCCTGTGTAAAACTACATTGTTCATTGTAATAATACGTTGCGCGTGCGCATTGCGACACATACGCATGTGCAGAAATGCCGTTTTTTTGCCTCATCGCTGCGCTGCGAACGAATGCAGCTAGCGATCAACTCGGAATGACCCCCACTGTTTTTTCAGATGTTAGTAAAACCTTAGAGGGTTGGAAGAAACTAATAGGCCCTACACACTGGCCGACATGACTGCACGATATGAACGATCTCGTTCATTAATGAACGAGATAACGTTCATATCGGGCAGTGTGGAGGCACCAGCGATGAACGATGCGCGGCCCCGCACTCATTCATCGCTGGTGCCCCGTCGGCTGTGCATGCAGGCCAATATGGACGATCTCGTCCATATTTGCCTACAGGTCTATGGAGCCGTGTGACGCGGGGAGTGAAGTAACTGCCCCCCGCCGCCGGGTCGCCCGTCGGCCGTATCCGCCGTCGGGCAGCTCGGCGGCGGGTCGGCCATTGTGTAGGGCCCATAATAGTAACAAAGTGATTAATGGCTCCCCTGACAGATTGGTAAATTACTGCATGACCGTATCGGTCTCTTAAAGGAATCACTAATGGATCTAAGCAACACATGACGAACAGCCGAGGTCATAGGCTACAACTGGAAAGTGCACTCTGCAATCTGTAATTACCCCTCACACATCATTAATATTCTACCAATTGTTCAAGCATAAAAAAATATATAGATCTAAAACAGTAGCACGAGAATACGTTTCATGGATTTCAAACTAAAGCTGCCAAGTTATACTCTACACAGGCGTTTGACGGAATCGGAGGTAAATTGCAATGTGGACGGACTGAGCGGATTTCAACTAACCGGGCATGCACCAAAGGCGAACGGAGTCCGCTAGTGGCACAGGCGTATGACGGAATCGGAGGTAAATTGCAATGTGGACGGACTGAGCGGATTTCAACTAACCGGGCATGCACCAAAGGCGAACGGAGTCCGCTAGTGCCACGGATTGATCCATCTGTCGGCGAACCACACTATCCGGGAAATGGGTTGTTCAAGGCGGTGACCAAGATCCTGATACAGACGTGGTTGGAGTTAGTATTGCTGTTGCTTACATAGAAGCAGCAGCCATTGCACTAATATGATGATGCAGCAGGGGGCGTCACGCCTGCCTGAATTACTGGGCTCAGCTGCATAACAGGACGCAGCATCGGATCATTTGCGCCACCATCGGCCGGCTGTGTGACCTATCGGGTCACGCAAGCCGACAGCCGCAGCAACGGCAAAGGCCAGGAAATCTCCGTCTGTTTGGCCACGCCACTCCACCGCAAAGGCGGATAGACGCCTCCGTTTTGAGAAACAGAACCCGTTGTTGCTCCCAAGCGGCAATAGACTGTCAGTTACTGACAATCTGATGCCGCAGTGCGACCGACAGCGCAGACCCATGTACAGAACTGATCTGTCTTATGTTAGTGTCTTAGGAGTGGCAACTTCAGTGCTCATTCGCAGTGATGGAAATGGAACCTAGTCAGCTGGATCTCCTGTACCAGGCAAGGGCTGATGTTAATCCCACTGCTAATGATGACAGCTGCGGGCGTAAGAACAGTGGGCGGGACTTCCACACAGGGTCGGAATGGCCCACAGGGGAACAGGGGAAACCACCGGTGGGCCCCACTGCCTGTGGGCCCTCCCCTTCCTCTAGGGATCAAGTTCCAGACTATCCTAGTGCACTGGATTTATGCATTATACATATGTTACATTATACTTCACAATAATTTGGTTTATTATATATTTACCAAGGGGCACAGAACATGTAATGTTTAGTCAAACCTGTGTGGTGGCTGGCCACGCCCCAGTGGAACCTGGCTACACCTTTAAGCATGGGCTCCTACAGAGGCTGATTGGCCACAGGGCTTACAGGGAAGATCCCCGGTGGGCCGACGCACCCGTGGGGCCTGTTTTGTTTGAGGACATGTGGTCCTTTTTATAGACATAATGAATAAGATGCAAAATAATTTGCATATATGAAAATGACTTTGCCACTTAGCCTGTGATTGCAGATGATCTAGTGTATGTTCTGCCTGCCTGCTTGGCTGACATATAAGATTGAGTGAATATAGTGAGTGACTGAGATACGGTTTGTGTAATAAGCAAGAAAATATATATTTCTAAAGAATTATATAGTTTCCTAAATTCTGAAGGTGTATCATATAATGTGCTCATAATATTTAATTTTATTTCTTTTTAACTTCCCCCTTGATGCTGGACATGCCCACTATCTGGAAAGTCTTGGGGGGAGGGTGCTGCTGCCATGGCCTATGGCTAGACCTTACACCTCTGGTGCTGCCCACTAGTACAAATTTTTCCAGGGACGCTTTTTGTTCCCAATCCGCCCCTGGGCTCCTATAGCAGCATTCCCCCGGTGGTCCCTTCATGCCCCAGTCCGACACTGCTTCCACATGCAGTCGCACAGATTTAGAATATACACCGCCGGATTCTCACATTAGGATAAAGTAGTAAGCAGGCTGCAGCAGCCAAATGCGTTCGGCTCAATCAGATGCACAGTCATTTTACAGTCTATAGACGCACAGTCATTTTACAGTCTATAGACGCTCAGTCATTTTACAGTCTATAGACGCTCAGTCATTTTACAGTCTTTAGACGCTCAGTCATTTTACAGTCTTTAGACGCACAGTCATTTTACAGTCTATAGACGCTCAGTCATTTTACAGTCTATAGACGCTCAGTCATTTTACAGTCTTTAGACGCTCAGTCATTTAACAGTCTTTAGACGCACAGTCATTTTACAGTCTATAGACACTCAGTCATTTTACAGTCTATAGACGCTCAGTCATTTTACAGTCTATAGACGCACAGTCATTTTACAGTCTATAGACGCAGTCATTTTACAGTCTATAAACGCACAGTAATTTTACAGTCTATATACGCACAGTCATTTTACAGTCTATAGACTTCCTTTATTAAAATGATTGATAGTTATTCCCTGTATAAATGAGGTAACATAAATCACTAGGGTTACCTGAAAGTAGACACATTCGGGCAGGGACGTGCGGTGAGCTAAATGGCTCAGGAGGCACTGTCTAGCACCAGAGACAGATTTAAATGCAATATATGAGCTAAAGGATACAGGAAAGGCTCTGCCTCACCTGCCTCACCCCACCGCACGTCACTGCATTCGGGGTATATGTAACAGGGTCAGAGTTTGCCGGAGGTGCGGGATGCCGGCAAGAATGGTGTACTTCAGGTTTGTGTATAATACTTGCAGTCCATACTTGCCTACTTTTGAAAACTAAAATCAGGGAGATTACAGTAGCATGTGCCGTGCAAAGCGCGGCGTGCCGCCATGGGGGCGTGTCAAACTCTACCCAAAGGGCGTGTCTAGTTCCACAAATAGGCGTGCCTATGCTTAAATGCTTGTTGTTGCAAGATTTTTCTATATAACATTAGTAACAATATATTTTGGGAAGTTTTGCAAGTATTGATACTAACATTACTGACTGAAATACAGGGTTTCTTATTTGCAATATGTTTTCGCTGTGATATTTCTTTTCTTCTCACTCAGCACAATATACATGGTAAATGTGATGCCTACTGTATGCAATAAATTCCAAATGCAAGTTGACCGCGTGTGAATTCATGCCTAAACATATAATGATTATTTTGGTGTTATAAATGTTATTTTTATTGGGAACTCTGGATTGTCTGCATCTTGTAGGCACGACCTATATTTATTGGATGTGCTATTTTCCATTCCATTGCAGCATTAACCAAATCATTACAGATACCAGCTGCTCTAATTAAACAAATGTGTTTAACTACAGAAAGATTATACTAACAACAATTCTTACACCACCACCAGCAGCAGCAGCAGCAGCAGCAGCAGAGGCATGCTATGGGTCAGTGCACACCAGCACAGATAAGAGGAGTGTGTGATCAGGTACTGCTATCTCTCTCTCTCTCTCTCAGGGGATACACAAGGGGGGTAATGAGAGCCGTCAGCAGTGATTCCTGAGCAACTACAGCAACTCACTGTTCTTGCAAAGAAACTCCTTAGTGTCACCCCTGACAGAATCTGAAGAATCCGGGAGAATTGACCTATAAAGCAGGGGATCAGGAGATTTATGGCTGAAACGGGAGGCTCCCGCAGGATACGGGAGGCTCCCGCAGGATGCGGGAGGGTAGGCAACTATGACTTGCACTATAAGACATTGGGGGCCAAATGTAATAGAGTGAGAGTTTCAAAAAGTGAGAGATTTGGTAAGGTTTTGCAGGGTTTTTTTTAAAGTGGCAATCATTTACACAGCAAGATCAACCTGGCTTTGCTGTGTAAATGATTGCCACTTTAAAAAAAAACTGCAAAACCATACCAAATCTCTCACTTTCTGAAACTCTCACTCTATTACATTTGGCCCTATATCTGAGAAATGGGAGGATTTCCTGACACGTAGGTAATTTATATCATTCTTCATGTGTTCTGGCTGCAGGCAGTCTTACCTATGTAATGTAACCACTGCTGGAAACACATATCTGTGGTGAACTGGAAGCTGAACACGAGCCTGTAATCATCTTTAATTTCTTCTTGCGGCTTCACACAGGAGTATCACATGAGAAATCACATCAGTAGTGACAGAAACAAGACACCATAGAGGAAAAGCAATCCTAGGTGAACGTGGCCACGGCTGTATACTAGTAACTGCACAGTCTTTACGCCTCGGATGTGGTGCAAGTCTCTGTATTATCTAACAGGGCTTTGGGCCTAAATCAGATCTGATCACTGGGGGTAATTCCAAGTTGATCGCAGCAGGAAATTTTTTAGCAATTGGGCAAAACCATGTGCACTGCAGGGGGGGCAGATATAACATGTGCAGAGAGAGTTAGATTTGGGTGGGTTATTTTGTTTCTGTGCAGGGTAAATACTGGCTGCTTTATTTTTACACTGCAAATTAGATTGCAGTTTGAACACACCACACCCAAATCTAACTCTCTCTGCACATGTTATATCTGCCTCCCCTGCAGTGCACATGGTTTTGCCCAACTGCTAACAAAATTCCTGCTGCGATCAACTTGGAATTACCCCCACTGTTGTGTTAAATCACACAGCGGCCGATTATCGACTGACTGCGCATGTGTATGCACCGCAATGTTCAGGCGTGAGCCGAAACAGCGACAGGATGGGCGAAAATTTTGATCGCTAGGCGCACGCAAGGCAATTGACAGGAAGCGGACGTTTGTGGGTGGTAACTGGACGTTTTCTGGGCGTGTCAGGAAAAACGCAGGCGTTCCCAAGTGTTTTCAGGGAGGGTGTGTGACGTCAGCTCCGGCCCCGATCAGCCTGTTTGTATTGCACTGTAGGAGTAAGTCCTGGGATACGCACACACTGCACAGACTGGAAAAATCATTCCATGGTGAGTTGAGATCGGATTTACAGCTGTCCGCTGTCTGGCAAAGTTTTCGCATGGCGTACACATGCATTCGCACACTTGCATGGGGGGGATCAGGTCTGAATTAGGCCCTTGATAGGGACTGGGAATGTGCCTATGGGATTGTACAGCATGGGTGAGGCACATGCTGTGACTTCGTCATTGTTCATAAGGGTTAAATAGGTGTCATGGTAACCCACAGAGCGGGGAGAAGATGCTGTGACCCCTGACTGACATAGGGGGGCATTTATATGTTTTAATCTTGAGAGCTTTACAGGGCAAAACACAGGCTGACAGGCAGCCTTGCAGGGGGCATGCTCAGACGCATCCCTGTGCGGACATGTCACTCAGCCGGCACAGCGCTCATCCAGGTCTGTCAGCGCCTTCACAGATGCCTGTCAGCACTTCTTATCCATCATGATCTGCACTGCGCGATGCTCTGCAGATCACAGCAGGATATGTGGAAGCAGGCTTTACACTAGAGTAATTAATGCACTATTATACTAGAGCATTTCACTTTACTGTACGCTACACTACATCACTTACATGCACTCTCCAGGACACAGCCGGGGGGTCATTCTGATCTGACTACTGCTGTGCGTTTTCTCACAGCGGGCGATCAGGTCTGAACTGCGCATGCATATGCACCGCAATGCGCAAGTGCGTCTGTCTGCAGCAACGGGGAGCGCCGGGCATCACCGGGATGGTGCGAACAAAGCGATCGCGCGGGTCGAACGCAAGGTGACTGACAGGAAGAGGCCGTTTGTGGGTGGCAACTGACCGTTTTAGAGGAGTGTCCGGTAAAACACAGGAGGATCCAGGCGTTTGGAAGGAGGGTTTCTGACGTCAGCTCCGGCCCCGATCATCGGAGCGGCTGAGTAAGTCCTGGGCTGTGCAGAGACTGCACAAACTTATGTTTGTGCAGTTCTGCTACATATGCGATCGCACCCCTGCACAGCAATTTCCCCTCCCCCTGTAGGGTGCAAAAAATGCACCCTAGTGATCAGGTCTGAATTAGGCCCCAGGTCTCCACACTTGCCGCCCATTATAAAGTGTTACAGTCCTGTCCAGGGATGACTGTATAGGGCAGGCCTCGCCAACCTGTGGCTCTCCAGCTGTTGTAAAACTACAAGTCCCAGCATGCCCTGCCCAGGGAATGCTAAAACTGTGCCAGGGCATGCTGGGATGTGTAGTTTCAAAACAGCTGGAGAGACACAGGCTGGCCAGGCCTGCTGTAGGGGATAGTGCAGGGTACCCAACCATGCCCCAAATCATGATTTACATGTAATCTGGAGGCAAATAAAATGTCTCAACTATCTTAAAAGGAACAGGTCGCCCCTTTGATCTGTTTTTAACTTCTTCCCTGAGAAAGTCTTCACTGGAATGAAACGCGTCAGCTCCAATAGTTTCACACATCCGTATCAGGCTAATGGAAGACTGGAGCTCCTTCAACCTGCACACACAGCATCACAATCCGGCAAGCAAGCGCTGCCAGTACCTGGAAGTCATTTTACATGAACATCATAACGTTTAAAACTTTCGTGTTCCCCACAACAGAATGTAGCAACAAATATCACCCCCACCTGAACAAATCGTTCATAGTACAAAGGACCAGAACTGTAACATACCAAGTGCAGACAGTATTCCTATCTACCTGATCACTGTACTGCTGTATCGATAGGAGGATGCCCCATAGCAGGCAAGTCACGTCTCTTAGGTCAAAAGCATAGATGCAATTAAAATGCACCACCCATACACGAATGTGCCAAGTCCCGGAGCATGCACAGTGCGAAACACGTAGTATGCGCTCCGCAAACATGTTCAGCTCAGCACCTCTAAGTCAGTGTATCAGAGAACAGCTATGGACAGTGATATTCTCCAGTAGCCTACCATAATATTCTACTTGCCCACAATGCACCTTACTCATGCACTGCTGTGTAACCCGGCATCTAGCTCTTTGCATCACTGACCCTGTGCCATAACACTCAGCACTGAGCTTTGATGTGTCCAAAATTACATTTCTAAATCGCCCAAGAATTACAAATGTCCAATTTGCAGGGGACACCCTGCAGCTCTTCATTGTGCTGTAATCACAAGCGGTTTCTGTCCCTGATGACAGGGTAATGGCTTGGCGCCCAACACCTGCACCGACACACTGACCCCAGTCTGGCTGACACAGTGAATAAAATGGACGTATGCCAGGTTACGGTGTAGTGGGACATAGAGGCTTATGGCAGGGTAGAAGAGCTCTGAAGAATATGTTGCCACATTATAATAGTCCTTAGTACTACATCTTGCTGACATAGTCATAATATATATAACATGCTGACTCCTCACCACAGACTGCTGCCTATTAAACACAGTAAAAGTGTGGGGTTTGTGCATAGTGTAATTATAAATACCAGCTCATAATGCTTGTAAAACATAATAAAATATCAAGTTGCATCATACTATTCACAGGCATCACCCTGCCCTATGTTTTGCCAGATGAGATACCGGATACTACTACTTCTGTTCACTACCAGCCTCTAGTTTCTATTGTCTCAGCATTATCCTCTTCCTCTAGACTGTAAGCTCAGGTAAGCAGGGCCCTCTCTACCCCGTCTCATGTCTGTACTTTTCCCGTCTACCATAAATGTCTTTGCTTGTTGGTGCCTTATAAAGAAACATCTTGTATACTGTGCAAAATTATGGGCACCATATTACAAAAAGTATATCCTGGAACTAGACATGGTTCAGAGATGGGAGACCAAATTGATTAAGGGGATGGCCCGCTAGAATACGAGGAAAGGCTTGCTAGGCTAGGCATGTTAACACTGGAAAAAAAGGAGATTAAGAGGGGACATGATTAACATTTACAAATATATAAGGGGTCAATACACAGAGCTAGCGGGGGAATGTTTTTGGTAAGATCATCACAAAGGACACATGGACACCCACTTTTAAGAATGGGCTAGACAAATTCCTAATGGATAAGGATATACAGGGTTATGGTGGGTAAATCATGCAGTATAGTATTAAAATAAAATAAAAAAATATAAAATGTAAAAAAAAAAGGAATTGACATTCTAAACATTCACAACAGTTAAATTAGTCTTAAAAAAATTTCAGTGTAGGAGATCACAGGTTGAACTCGATGGACAAATTGTCTTTTTTCAACCTTAGAAACTATGTTACTAAGGGGGTAATTCCAAGTTGATCGCAGCAGGAATTTTGTTAGCAGTTGGGAAAAACCATGTGCACTGCAGGGGAGGCAGATATAACATGTGCAAAGAGAGTTAGATTTGGGTGTGGTGTGTTCAATCTGAAATCTAATTTGCAGTGTAGAAATAAAGCAGCCAGTATTTACCCTGCACAGAAACAAAATAACCCACCCAAATCTAACTCTTTCTGCACGTTATATCTGCCTCCCCTGCAGTGCACATGGTTTTGCCCAACTGCTAACAAAATTCCTGCTGCGATCAACTTGGAATTACCCCCTATGCTACTTTGATAATGGTGATATAGAAACCTGTATAACATATGAACCAGCATTACGAGGACAGAGAATTGTATGTCCACTTACCATTATTTATCATTACATAGCAAGGGTTGTACAAAAGGAAACATGGTACAGTGACAGGGCATACATAGGAGGGGATGTGGTCAGGGTCTAGACCAGACCTGGCCAACCTGTGGCTCTCCAGATGTTTTGAAACTAAACATCCCAGCATGCCCTGCCACACTTTTAGCATTCCCTAATAGCAAAACTGTGGCATAGCATGATGGGACTTGTAGTTTTACAACAGCTGGAGAGCCACAGGTTGGCCAGGCCTGGTCTAGATGGTCCTAATCCTGATACCGAAATCCCGCAGCTGAGAATCCCCAAAGTGAGTATGAGGGATAGGGTTAGGTACTAGGGGGAGGTTAGGGTGAGGGGGGTGGTTAGGGTTAGGCTGCGGGAGGAGTGGGTTAGTGGTAGGGGCATAATACTTACCAGGAAGCTGTCAGCATTCTCTGCGCCTGGATTTGACCGCTGGGATACCAATCTCATACCCAGCCCCATAGGAGGCAGGGACTAGTGTTGGCGATAGTTCACACTCTGCTCTCCTCTATAACCCCACATTCCCACAGTTTGCAGCACCTCACTACAACTCATGGCAAATACACTAATCAGCTGTTGAGTATACACTGGTCCAATCCATTTAATAGAAAATACCTGTTTAAATCTATTTACGCACAAAAAACAAGGATAGTGGGCATATGCGTCACATAGAAGTCTAATAATATACATAGGCCTGAAACACAATGCAGACATATGTTTAACAGCACTGGAAAGCGCTGCAGTAAAAGATTGAATTTACTAGGCTGAAACTTTCAATGAGAAGCAGACTAGAGTCACACCTAAAAGAAATCCAGGGCCACCTTTTGAGTGGGGCCAAGCGCAACTGCTGGTTGGCCAGGTAGCACTCTCCTAGAGTAAGGGTCCAGGGAGGAGGACGCCGTCCAACTGACTCATGTCGGCGTAGGCCATCTGCAAATAACCCCAGCTTTGTCTTTTGCTACGAGCAGTTGACTCTGGGCTCTGTCGCAGAGCCTCCATGACGTTATGGTCCAGAAGTGACACAGCTGAGTAGAAGTTTTAGTTAGTCAAGTCCTTCACTTTGCCACTGGCGCCTAGACACCTAAATGCAGTACTGGGGCCAATACGCAAAACTCTGTGCATAAGCGGGGCCCAGTCTGTGTCCTGGCTTTCTTTATTGAGCTGCTCCTCCCCTTAGCGAAGTTTCTGGAACAGAAAACGGAGGAAGAGCTTCCCATGGATTCCAGTGTTGCTGTAGTTTATGTGAGTGTGACTGTTGCAACCGGTAGGAAGCTGGTCGCACAAAGATTGTGGCTCCCTATTGGTCCATTGAGTCACACCCTTGTCTGAGAGGTGAGCAGTTACATAACAGAAGATGAGTCTTGTGCAAAACCACCTGAGTGTGCAATTTCCAAGGCTTAGCTAAGAACGTATCAATAAGATAAACTATATCAGGGACCCATTATTGTACAGGTCCCTGCTTTCACAAAGGCAGGCACTGCAGAAATCATTAGGAAGTGTGGCCTGCTGACCAAATACAAAAGCCTAGTTTATTTTATTCAATGACTTTAGTGGTCAAACAGCAAGGAGCTCATAACAGTTCCCAGAGTAGATACAAGACAGCCTCCGTATAGACTAATTATTACCATACATAATGTAAGAGGTGATTGAGCCTAAAACGCTTCTTTATTCAGTTTAATTGGATTTAAAACAAAAAAAAAATAACTAGATAAATGAAGATAAATCTCCCTTACAGAATTAAAAGCCTCAATGCGTTTTTTACAAGAGGCCCGTTCAATAAACACTGCATAAATGAATGTGGAAAGATTGGACCAGTGTATGGGTAGCAGCACTGAGGTGGACATGTACAGTATGAAGCAGTGAAAAAAGTGGATAAGTGCATGGACAAGGGAAGAAGTTACCCACAGTAACCAATCAGCCTCTACCTATCATTTTCTAGAATGTACTTGATAGATGTTACATCGTAGCTGGTTAGTTACCATAGGCAGCTTCTCCACCGGTCCACTTCACGGCTCTTTTCACTGTTTGATACATCACCACATTTATGAGAAATGGGAGTGACAGATCTTCCCAGTGTATGGGTAAGGGCACTGAATGAGGTATGGGAGTGACAGATTTACCCAGTGTATGAGTAAGGGCACTGAATGAGATATGGGAGTGACAGATCTCCCCAGTGTATGGGTAAGGGGAATGAATGAGATATGGGAGTGGCAGATCTCCCCAGTGTATGGGTAAGGACACTGAATGAGATATGGGAGTGACAGATCTCCCCAGTGTATGAGTAAGGGCACTGAATGAGGTATGGGAGTGACAGATCTCCCCAGTGTATGAGTAAGGGCACTGAATGAGATATGGGAGTGACAGAACTCCCCAGTGTATGGGTAAGGGGAATGAATGAGATATGGGAGTGGCAGATCTCCCCAGTGTATGGGTAAGGACACTGAATGAGATATGGGAGTGACAGATCTCCACAGTGTATGAGTAAGGGCACTGAATGAGGTATGGGAGTGACAGATCTCCCCAGTGTATGGGTTAAGGCACTGAATGAGATATGGGAGTGACAGAACTCCCCATTGTATGGGTAAGGGCACTGAATGAGGTATGGGAGTGACAGATCTCCCCAGTGTATGAGTAAGGGCACTGAATGAGATATGGGAGTGACAGATCTCCCCAGTGTATGAGTAAGGGCACTGAATGAGGTATGGGAGTGACAGATCTCCCCAGTGTATGAGTAAGGGCACTGAATGATATATGGGAGTGACAGATCTCCCCAGTGTATGAGTAAGGGTACTGAATGAGGTATGGGAGTGACAGATCTCCCCAGTGTATTGGTAAGGGCACTGAATGAGATATGGGAGTGACAGATCTCCCCAGTGTATTGGTAAGGGCACTGAATGAGATATGGGAGTGACAGATCTACCCAGTGTATGGGTAAGGGCACTGAATGAGGTATGGGAGTGACAGATCTCCCCAGTGTATGAGTAAGGGCACTGAATGAGGTATGGGAGTGACAGATCTCCCCAGTGTATGAGTAAGGGCACTGAATGAGATATGGAAGTGACAGATCTCCCCAGTGTATGAGTAAGGGCACTGAATGAGATATGGAAGTGACAGATCTCCCCAGTGTATGAGTAAGGGCACCGAATGAGGTATGGGAGTGACAGATCTCCCCAGTGTATGAGTAAGGGCACTGAATGAGATATGGAAGTGACAGATCTCCACAGTGTATGAGTAAGGGCACTGAATGAGATATGGAAGTGACAGATCTCCCCAGTGTATGAGTAAGGGCACTGAATGAGGTATGGGAGTGACAGATCTCCCCAGTGTATGAGTAAGGGCACTGAATGAGATATGGGAGTGACAGATCTCCCCAGTGTATGGGTAAGGGCACTGAATGAGATATGGGAGTGACAGATCTCCCCAGTGTATGAGTAAGGGCACTGAATGAGATATGGGAGTGACAGATCTCCCCATGACAGTTAGCCTTGGATGCAGGACTGATGGAATTGGTGACATTGATAGGACTTGCTGGCATGATGTGGCCTTATGGCGATGATGAAGATGTATTGGGATTGGGGCACTCATGGGGCTATAAATCACCTTTACTTATGCTACATGCTGGCATGAGGAGGCTACTATGTGGTACTAATGAGACTATGTAATGTGAATTTGATATAACAGGACATTGAGATCTAGAGTATAGTAGTGTTAGTGATGATATGAGGGGTATGCCCACAGTAATAATGGGGCATTGTTCATACCATTCATTATTGACATTATAGAGCTTTTCATACCAGGCAATATTTGGCACTTTTCTTAAATATATCAAATAGAATCATTCACTGGTAAAGGGATGACGGTATAAACACAATGAGAACTAAGAGGACCCCCGTGTAGGCTTTGTATTGCGTTCCCATGCGCTGAAGCCCTGACTGCTGCCACATTGTATGGACATGCCACAGGCTGCTGACATGACACTTCCCAGAACTAATGAGAATAACCCAGAGCACCTCACTGACATGACGCAGGTTCATCCTATTTCTCCTGTGGGGATTCTTAACATTCCTGATTCATGGTGCACTGGCTGCCTGCAGCTATTTGGAGAACAAGATCATTTGTTATCTTTCCTCCCCAAGTTCCCAGAAGTCTGACACAAACGCTTCAACTAATAGTTATTGTGCAGAAAAAAGAGAATGTAAAGACTGCTTTAGCTTAAAGGTGCATGCTTCTCCTGTATGATTTACTGCCCCTATTCACCACCGCCAGCTGCATGAGGACATCCACCTCTGGACAATAGATACATGACGTCTCTGGCTACAGGCAGCGCCCTGCGTCTCTGACTACTACAGGCAGCACGCTGCATCTCTGGCTACAGGCAGCGCCCTGCGTCTCTGGCTACAGGCAGCGCCCTGCGTCTCTGGCTACAGGCAGCGCCCTGCGTCTCTGGCTACAGGCAGCGCCCTGCGTCTCTGACTACTACAGGCAGCACGCTGCGTCTCTGGCTACAGGCAGCGCCCTGCGTCTCTGGCTACAGGCAGCGCCCTGCGTCTCTGGCTACAGGCAGCGCCCTGCGTCTCTGGCTACAGGCAGCGCCCTGCGTCTCTGGCTACAGGCAGCGCCCTGCGCCTCTGGCTACAGGCAGCGCTCTGCGTCTCTGGCTACAGGCAGCGCCCTGCGCCTCTGGCTACAGGCAGCGCCCTGCGTCTCTGGCTACAGGCAGCGCCCTGCGTCTCTGGCTACAGGCAGCGCCCTGCGTCTCTGGCTACAGGCAGCCCCCTGCGCCTCTGGCTACAGGCAGCCCCCTGCGCCTCTGGCTACACTACATAGGTGCTACGTATGTCTAGTTAGTCACTACATAGGTGCCACGTATGTCTAGTTAGTCACTACATAGGTGCCACGTATATCTAGTTTTCAGAAGCAAGAGCTGCTGCCCCCTCCTGGCTACTCCGCTGGTTGGGAGAAACGCTTAACACGCCACCGCAAGCAGGAAACCACAGGACTATCAGGTCCAACTGATCTCCACCATTATTCACATGGCACAGGACGCATTGCGAGTTTGGCAGACTATTATAACAACCGCAGACTTAGGTATAACAGCAGCCAGTTAGCACAGATCTGCCATGGAGATGAGAGTATATGAAGGTGCTGTGGGTGAGTTCCATCAATAATGGACAATTATATAGACTTTTGTCAGCATGGTAATTATTGCTTGGCACAACATGTCTTGCCGAATTAGGAGATGGAATTTTGTGGTTGTGTCCTGATTCGGGATGTCTGACTCCAATGAAACATACTAATAAAGGGGGTCATTCCGAGTTGATCGCACGTAGCAACTTTTTGCTGCCCGTGCGATCAACTAGACGCCGCCTATGGGGGAGTGTATTTCTGCAGGGCTGCGAACGCTTGTGCAGCCCTGCTATGCTAAAAATGTTTCCTGTAAAAGAAGACCAGGGTAAGAGTTACTTACCCTGTGCGATCGATCCAGCGATGCAGGTCCCGGAATTGACGTCAGACATCCGCCCTCCAAACGCCAAGACACCCCTGCATTGGACTCACCACTCCCCGAAAACGGTGAGTTGCCGCCCGGATCCGTCTTCCTCCTGTCAATCTTCTTGCGGTCGCCGCTGCGACCGCTTTCTTCGTTCGTGGCGTCGCTGCCTGGCTGCGAGGAAGTGCAGCGTGCGATCGGGTCGGAATGACCCCCAAAAATGTATGTAAGTTACATCCACTCTTAAGAGCAGTATAAGCAGCGCTGTGCAATCAGAAAGCGAAGAAAGACTAATTCAGAGCCAGAGTGTAAATCTTAGGCAGATATACAGTAGATTATGGATTATTTATGTGTCAGGGATGTTTTCCTTATATTACTGGCAAACAAATGCATGAATTAGTGTGGAAGTGAACACAGTAGCAATAAATAACAATGAACCATTCTTATTCGGCAAGATCTACCTAACACCCACAAATATACGGGTGTAGTAGTGTATGTCGGCGGCCGGGCTCCCGGCAACCAGCATACCGGCGCCGGAATCCCGACCGCCGGCATACCGACAGCTGGGCGAGCGCAAATTAGCCCCTTGCAGGCTCACTGCGCGCGCCACACTATTTATTCTCCCTCTAGGGGGGTCGTGGACCCCCAAGAGGGAGAATAAATGTCGGTATGCCGGCGGTCGGGATTCCGGCGCCGGGATGCTGGACGTCGAGAGGCCGGCCGCCGGCATACAGAGGACCACCCAAATATACAAGAGGCCTCACTGCTACACGAATGCCTGCCACTTTTTTCACACATAAGTCTTATTTCATCATCATCATCATCATCATCATCAAGCAATGCTGTTATCATGTTGGAAATTGAACCATTCCTTAGTTGAACAGTCAGTTTTTCCAAGCCTTAACCCACTATATCCCCATAAGTTCTCAATGGGGTGTAAATTAGGCGAGTCCCCAAGCCCAGTAAAGCATGTTTATTTTCAGTTCTTTAATAAAGTTCTGTACTTGCCGTATAAGAATGTCATGCTGAGAAATTCCATCACAGTTATACAGTGTCGGACTGGGGTGTGAAGGGCCCACCAGGGGGGGGATGCAGTGGCAGGGGCCCATACTTAGGGGTGTGACCAGCCTACAAAGGGGTGTGGCCAGCCTCCACAGAGGCTTGAAATGCACAATAGTCTTGTGCAGTGTAATGCAACATATCTACCATGTATAATACAAGTGCATAGTCTGGAACCTGATCCCTAGAGGAAGGAGTGGGCCCCCAGGCAGCGGGGCCCACCGGTGGTTTCCCCTGTACCCCTGTGGGCCAGTCCGACCCTGCAGTTATAGAAGCTCTTCCCCATAGCCTCATAGCTGTTATCTAGAATATTACAGCATTTTTGTGAATCAAGGCTCTGTACACTAATAGCTAGATGGTGCTGCTGGTTTCATCATGGTCATGTTTCATTACATCAGGGCTTTAGCGCCCATAAATGGCGCACTGATACGTACACACTCACTGTACTCCAAACTTGCCCAGTCCTAACTCGCATTCAGCTTCTAATGAGTCTCCCCCCATAGTGCAGAACGAGTCTCAGGATACAACAGAGCATAAAGAGCATTACCCTACTGGTTACTCCACGGATGATGAGGCCGCTGACCCAGGCATGGAAATAGGAGCAGAGAAGACTGACGTATGGGGCAATAGCACCCCATGCACCATAATATAATATTTCCATGCATCTGTATTGTAGCTCCGATCGCAGTATACTGACTTTTGTTTCCAGTGTCCCGGCCAAGTCTGTCGTGCTGCTGTTTTTAGGGACTGTTATCTTTAGAGAGAGTGAACTCAAGTTCAGTAAAGTTTGGGAAAAGTACATGGACGAGATCTGGTACAGAGAGTCCACATTCCCAAACAATCAGCTGTTCTCCCACAGAGATATAACATGACAATAACGTGTTATTCTAAGGGGAGATGAACAGATGTCAGATCCTGAGGGGATGCTCTGTGCTCGGCGCAGAGGCCTATCAGTGCCATGAAGTCCAATGACACACTGGATAAATAACTGAGCAGATGTAAGGAGGAAGAAGGGTCAATCGCTTATACAGTATACTGTATATATAAAGAAGTAATACAATTAGTAGAGGATCCGGCACGTCCCCTCGGATCGCTCTCCCACAGTGAGCCCAGACACTCCCTGTAACCATCGCCTTATTACTAGGGACAGCTAACTAGCAGCCTAAGAGCCTTTTCCACGTCCAAATAAAAGAAATAGATGACACAGGGTTACACAAATAGCCCGCACACCTACTTCATGCTGTTATCACTGCAGCATTGATGAGGAAAGTGTATTATGTGGAGATATGCACTCTCTGCTGAGGTGTTACAGAGTCGGACGCAGCAGCGACGTCCGCGTTGGTGTTTTCTACCATCCGTATGCCTGCGGCTTTATGCCAGATAGCGCTGCAAGTACTTCCATGGTGTACAGGCGTGCGTCTAAATGTGCACGGGCTAAGACGCCCTATTTGTCTTTAGACGAATTCATCTGTAGCCAGCGGTGAATTTACCATTAGGCATGTGAGGCAGGTGCCTAGGGAGCGGCATTTGTTTGGGGGGCGGCACTTGGATGCTTGTGTTGGTACTGTCAGCCCAAAAAATACCAGTAACTGCAAAATATTTCCGCTGTACTGTACAATATGCCATCTTGAATGGAGTGTAAATGTAGGACGTGCCCATACTGCCCCTCTAAGCAGACCTACTTAGTAAATATGTACACATAATTAAAAATAAAAACATGTAATAGTGGCTTTTCATTATTAAATTGGCTTACAAATAAAATGGCTCTCAAAATATATAAACAATAAAAATAATACAATTAGGCAGACAGGAGGGGGCGGGGGGGGGGGGGGCGGCTGTTACTGCTGTGCCTAGGGGCTCCCTCAGCCCTGATGGCAGGTGCAGAGTATCCGTCAGAGTTCCGCCTCCAGTGTGAGTGATGAAGCACCTGAGGTCACAACCACTGCAGCGACACCCACATAAGATGGAGATGCGTCCAAAACTCTGAAAACTGAATTTTTGGAGCTTTGGCCGCATTTTCGACTTTAGTACATCCCGGCCATGTAACTTTATAGAAGTGTGTGCGTCGTCCTCTGACTGTGGATTTATAGTGTTGTTGTATAGGGTGTACGCCACTTCTGTGTGCAGTAGGATAGATACTGCCTCTTATATGTGACTCCCTGATTGTCCCTCCACAGGACCCTTACTGCTGTTACCACACAGTGAGGGAAATGTATTGCCCTTCTAAAGAGTGGACAAGTTGGCAACCAATCAGCTTGCAGCTAGCATTTATCAAGTATTCTATAAAATGACCGGTAAAAGCTGAGAGCAATGTCTCCACTTGTCTACTACTCCCCCTTCAGAAGGTTTGATAAATCTCCCCAGTATCCTTCTGCCAGGGCATGTTTATATATTAGGAAAATGGATGCAATACGCTGCTTTTTGCGTTAATGTGTCCATATACAGCATCTGTAATAGAGCAGCGCAGATTGCTGACCATTGCGATAATGGATGATTTTACTGCATACACACATAAGCTCAGCACACGTCCATCCGTCACAAGGAAGCGCAGAGCAATCTGGCACCAGTAACGTGGCTTATCTTGCAGGACAGAACTAGACAGCGCATGTTATATTCGCTTACAGTAGAGCTGTGTAACTAGCCTGGAAACAGAACACGCTGTCTGCCAGGGGAAGCGTAGAGGAAGAGGAGGAAATGAAATGACATGTAATTTTGCTAGAATGTGTATTTATGTGGCCAGCGGTGCAAACGAGGACAGGAGTAGACAGAGGTATGGAGTTCTGTGCGAGATGAACTCTTCTGAACCCCGGGGAGCCCTGAAACGTAGCTGGGAAATGTTTCCTACAGCAGGAAGCAGCACAGAGTCAGGAGATGTGGGATGAGAGTGGCTGACTGTGCCAGATGAGAGAAAGCGCCTCAGCCAATCCCAGCGGCACATTGGGCCTCGCTTAGACTGCGCAGGCTGCATTGTTGCACTGAAGGGGGGCTAGTGTAAAATGCGGGAACATATTTAACGTTGGGGAAGGGCTCATCCTTGCTAAACTCTGAATTGCAGTGTCAAAATAAAGCAGCCACTACTTTCCCTACATGTGCCCCAGTTGCATTGTAACACTGTTTTCCCTGCAGCAAAGTTGCACCTTATTTTCTTTTTTTAGCTCTGATCTTAACGGTAAATGAGACTTTACACCTCATCATACACCTCATTAACCTCTTCATCCCTAGGCAGCAGTGAAGAATGTTGGAGGAGACATCACAGTTTTCTCTCTATAAAACTATTGTAAATAGATACAGTATAATGGGGACGGCATGTAAAATACTTTCAAAGCCTCTTACAAGCAAGAACATACTGCAGTCATGATGGGTTGTTTGGGGCACAGTATAGTTGCTTCGGTTGGACATGAGCCTCTGGGCCTGATACTGCATCAGACAGATCTCTGGGAACGGGCGCAAACAGGTTTTTTTTCCCGTGCAGCTCATGCGCAAATGTGAATTTAGACATTTTTGTCTATATCTCCATCTTATTCGGAGTCTGAAAGAATGTGGTTGGAAAATCAGTGAGCGCCGCAGGTTACCGCTTGCAGGCGCACAACCCTCCGCATCAGCCCTACAGATTCTCACATTACTACAAGGCAGTAAATCAGGCTTACGCATCTGCCCCCAACTACAGCCACTGTGCATGTGACTCAGAATCAACTGTGTGTGTGTATCGGGATCCGGTCTGAAGATCGACAGTATCTAGGTCGACAATGTTTAGGTCGACCACTATAGGTCGACAGTCACTAGGTCGACATGGATGGAAGGTCGACAGGGTTACTTTCTAGGTCGACATGTGCTAGGTCGACAGGTCTAAAGGTCGACATGAGTTTTTTTTTTTTTTTGAATTTTTTCATACTTAACGATCCAATCGTGGACTACGATTGGAACGGTAATCTGTGCCGAGCGAAGCGAAGGCACCATGCCCGAAGCATGGCGAGCGAAGTGAGCCATGTGAGGGGACGCGGTGCACTAATTTGAGATCCCGGTCACTCTACGAAGAAAACGACACAAAAAAAAAATCCTCATGTCGACCTTTAGACCTGTCGACCTAGAAACCCTGTCGACCTAGAAACCCTGTCTACCTTCCATCCATGTCGACCTAGTGACTGTCGACCTATAGTGGTCGACCTAAACATTGTCGACCTAGATACTGTCGATTTGATGAACCACACCCGTGTGTATCATGTATCAGACAGAACCTGATAGTGCTGATAGAACCTGATAGTGCTAGTCTCTTCATGATAGTGCTAGTCTCTTCCTGATAGTGCTAGTCTCTACCTGATAGCGCTAGACTCTTCCTGATAGTGCTAGTTTCTTTCTGTTAGTGCTAGTCTCTTTCTGATAGTGCTAGTCTCTTTTGTGATAGCGCTAGTCTCTTTCTGATAGTGCTAAGCCTCTTTCTTTACAATGCAGTACATTCCTGGGTAAGTGGCACAGCCTGCACTGACATAGTTGTCATTTGTAACTTTTCCTCCAGACCAATTAATTTCAACATTAAAAAGGGGTTCACATACTATATGGGAAATAAGATGTACATTCACTTTGCAAGGGGTTCACATACTATATGGGAAATAAGATGTACATTCAGTTTGCAAGAAAAGCAGGAATGAGGATCCAATCAGTAACGCTGCCGGAGGCTTAGACTTCACTGAAGGTGGCAGCGTAGCATTTGGGGCAGAGTGGTCCTGGGGCAGTAAGGTATACTGGGCATGATTGGGCTACTAGGGTCCAAGAGGCATGATGTGGGTTACAGTGTGCACTGTGCATACTAAACACTGGCCTGAGTAATACTGGGTATGGCAGATCTTTCCTGTGTACTGGGCATGTGGACTGTCCTGTATTCTAGGCACACAGGTTGTACTGATCCTGGACAAAGGGCTATATTATATACTGGAATTTAATAAACATCATGTTGCATGCTGTACAAGGGGACTGTACTGTATACTAGGCAGCAGTCTGTATTGCATGCTATATAAAGTGCTGCACCGTTTGCTATACATGATAAGGATGTGTAATAGAGCTATATAACATGTAATACATGGGGACTGCACTGTATACTGGTCATGGTGCTGGAATACATACATGCCATTCATGGGGCTGCACTCTGTACTGGGCAGCAATCTGCTTTATATGCTACATATATAGGGGTGTATTCAATACCTGTAGGAAACTGCCGTCTTGTCGGAAAGACGGCAGTTTCCGACAGGTAGGTCAGAAGGGGCTCCGACCTATTCAATGCCGGGCCATTTTTTTTCCCGACAAGTCTGGAATTCCCGACTTGTCGGAAACCACGTGGATTGTCAGATTAGCCACGGATCCACGTGTTCCGCGGCCAAATACGACAGGTTTTGGCCCAGGTTCCGACAATGTCAATCTGACTTTTCTTAAAGTCAGATTGACATAGGGGGTCATTCCGAGTTGATCGCTCGCTGACGTTTTTCGCAGCGCAGCGATCAGGTCACTACTGTGCAGGCGTATGCACCGCAATGCACAGTCGCGTCGTACGGGTACAAAGCGGATCGTTGCTGAGCGATGGATTTGACGAAGAATCCATTCGCACAGCCGATCGCAAGGAGATTGACAGGAAGAGGGCGTTTATGGGTGTCAACTGACCGTTTTCTGGGAGTGGTTGGAAAAACACAGGGCGGTGTCTGACGTCAATTCCGGGACCAGACAGGCTGAAGTGATCGCAGCGGCTGAGTAAGTTCAGACCTACTCAGAAACTGCACAAACTGTTTTTGCAGAGCTCGGCTGCACATGCGTTCGCACACTTGCAAAGCAAAAATCCACTCCCCTATAGGTGGCGACTATCTGATTGCAGCGCTGCAAAAAGTAGCTAGCGAGCGATCAACTCGGAATGACCCCCATTGTCGGATCCGGGGAGATGAGATGGGGGAGTGGGACACGTCGAGGAGCGGGGACGGGTGACCTGTTTCTGAGATGAGGAGATGAAACAGCAGCAGGTATGGACACAGCAGCAGGGATGGAGACAGCAGCACGGACGGACACAGCAGCATGGACGGACACAGCAGCAGGGAGGGAGACAGCAGCACAGACGGACACAGCAGCAGGGAGGACCCGCCCACCGGAAGTGACAGCACAGGGTTCGTTTGAGCGGCGTCTAGCACCCCAGCCTACCCAGGTACAGTTGTCGGGAGCGGCCATTCGTATTGAATAATGACCTGTCGGATCCTTTCCGTCAGAAAGGATCCTACAGGAATTGAATAGTGCTGCACTATTTGTTGTACCTAAGGATTTGTAATGCTAATAGAGCTATATAACAGGTAGTGCATGGAATTCTGGAATATTTACTTGTTTAGGGATTTGGAATGAATGCTCAGGTGCGGCAGCATTAAGCTGTGTGTGAGTCGCTGGCCTGCCGGCTGTAAGCATCTTGTATTTAGCAGCTAGTGCAGGAGGGAAAGGGGGATGAATGAGACAAGGAAGGTCGAAGCACCTGGAGAGGGTTCCTCCTGCATGTAAATGGACATCAAGCCATGAAATACAGACTCCAATGACGAGGAAATAGTTAATACCAGGGGTATGATATATGTAGATGTGTAACTCCATTATTTTCCAGCCGGCCAGATGCAGTGCTGACAGGAGTAAGGGGACGTGACCAGGCATATGTGTCTGCATTATCAAATTGCCATTCCTGTAAAACATGTGCGGAAAATGAGTAGTTTCATGCATGAGCACAGGTGTGAGGGATGGTAGCGTGGGTTACAGGCAGGGTATTAGCGCCATACACTTATACCACTCAGAGTACAATATAGGTCTACTTATGTCCTTATTACTTCTACAATTGTACAAGTCTCAGCTTTATTACACAGCATACTGTATGTTTATTATCTGTCACACCTTCCCAGCAGCCTCCATAGAAGCATTGTGGTCACTGTTACGGTGGAACCTCTCATAGGGCGTGATTCAGAGGTGCACGCACAATAATCGGCAAACTGATGTGTTATTGTTATTGTGGCCGCAGCTGCGTGTGACATCACTATTGCTTGAGACGGCTTCTGTGATACTTGTGCAGTTCAGGGCGGAGGCTGGGAGGTGACCTTAAGTCTTTGCAAAAAGAGGAGGTGTTATGGGAGTGGCATGGGCGTGTTATGTAAGTGACATGTGTTATAGGAGTGACATGGGCGTGTTATGTAAGTGACATGGGCGTGTTATGTAAGTGACATGGGCGTGTTATGTAAGTGACATGTGTTATAGGAGTGACATGGGCGTGTTATGTAAGTGACATGGGCGTGTTATGTAAGTGACATGGGAGTGTTATGTAAGTGACATGTGTTATAGGAGTGACATGGGCGTGTTATGTAAGTGACATGGGCGTGTTATGTAAGTGACATGGGCGTGTTATGTAAGTGACATGTGTTATAGGAGTGACATGGGCGTGTTATGTAAGTGACATGGGCGTGTTATGTAAGTGACATGGGCGTGTTATGTAAGTGACATGTGACATGGGCGTGTTATGTAAGTTACATGGGCGTGTTATGTAAGTGACATGTGTTATGGGAGTGACATGGGCGTGTTATGTAAGTGACATGGGCGTGTTATGTAAGTGACATGGGCGTGTTATGGGAGTGACATGGGCGTGTTATGTAAGTGACATGGGAGTGTTATGTAAGTGACATGGGAGTGTTATGTAAGTGACATGGGCGTGTTATGGGAGTGACATGGGCGTGTTATGTAAGTGACATGGGCGTGTTATGTAAGTGACATGGGCGTGTTATGGGAGTGACATGGGCGTGTTATGTAAGTGACATGGGCGTGTTATGTAAGTGACATGGGAGTGTTATGTAAGTGACATGGGCGTGTTATGGGAGTGACATGGGCGTGTTATGTAAGTGACATGTGTTATGGGAGTGACATGGGCGTGTTATGTAAGTGACATGGGCGTGTTATGTAAGTGACATGGGCGTGTTATGGGAGTGACATGGGCGTGTTATGTAAGTGACATGGGAGTGTTATGTAAGTGACATGGGCGTGTTATGTAAGTGACATGTGTTATGGGAGTGACATGGGCGTGTTATGTAAGTGACATGGGCGTGTTATGTAAGTGACATGTGTTATGGGAGTGACATGGGCGTGTTATGTAAGTGACATGGGCGTGTTATGTAAGTGACATGGGCGTGTTATGGGAATGACATGGGCGTGTTATGTAAGTGACATGGGAGTGTTATGTAAGTGACATGGGCGTGTTATGGGAGTGACATGGGCGTGTTATGTAAGTGACATGTGTTATGGGAGTGACATGGGCGTGTTATGTAAGTGACATGGGCGTGTTATGTAAGTGACATGGGCGTGTTATGGGAGTGACATGGGCGTGTTATGTAAGTGACATGTGTTATGGGAGTGACATGGGCGTGTTATGTAAGTGACATGTGTTATGGGAGTGACATGGGCGTGTTATGTAAGTGACATGGGAGTGTTATGTAAGTGGCATGGAGAGTGTTCGGAAGTGACATGGGCGTGTTATGGGAGTGACATGGGCGTGTTATGTAAGTGACATGTGTTATGGGAGTGACATGGGCGTGTTATGTAAGTGACATGGGCGTGTTATGTAAGTGACATGGGCGTGTTATGGGAGTGACATGGGCGTGTTATGTAAGTGACATGGGAGTGTTATGTAAGTGACATGTGTTATGGGAGTGACATGGGCGTGTTATGTAAGTGACATGTGTTATGGGAGTGACATGGGCGTGTTATGTAAGTGACATGGGAGTGTTATGTAAGTGGCATGGAGAGTGTTCGGAAGTGACATGGGCGTGTTATGGGAGTGACATGGGCGTGTTATGTAAGTGACATGGGCGTGTTATGTAAGTGACATGGGAGTGTTATGTAAGTGACATGGGCGTGTTATGTAAGTGACATGTGTTATGGGAGTGACATGGGCGTGTTATGTAAGTGGCATGGAGAGTGTTCGGAAGTGACATGGGCGTGTTATGTAAGTGGCATGGGCGTGTTATGTAAGTGGCATGGGGAGTGATATGGGCGTGTTAAGGAAGTGGCATGGCGGTGTTATGGGAGTGGTATTGGCGTGTTATGGGAGTGGCAAGGGCATGTTATGGGAGTGGCATGGGCATGTTATAGGAGTGGCATGGGCATGTTATGGGAGTGGCATGGGCATGTTATAGAAGTGGCATGGTCGTGTTATGGGAGTGGCATGGGCATGTTATTGGAGTGGCATGGGTGTGTTATGGGAGTGGCATGGGCATGTTATAGGAGTGGCATGGGTGTGTTATGGGATTGGTGTGGGGTGTTGTGGGGAGTGACATGGGTATATTATGGGAGTGGCCTGGGGATGTTATGGGATCGGTCTGGGGATGTTATGGGAGTGGCATGGGCATGTTATAGAAGTGGCATGGGCGTGTTATGGGAGTGGCATGGGCATGTTATTGGAGTGGCATGGGTGTGTTATGGGAGTGGCATGGGCATGTTATAGGAGGGCTTGGGTGTGTTATGGGATTGGTGTGGGGTGTTATGGGAGTGACATGGGTATATTATGGGAGTGGCCTGGGGATGTTATGGGATCGGTGTGGGGATGTTATGGGAGTTGCATGGGCATGTTATAGAAGTGGCATGGGCGTGTTATGGGAGTGGCATGGGCATGTTATGGGAGTGGCATGGGTGTGTTATGGGAGTGGCATGGGCGTGTTATAGGAGTGGCATGGGCATGTTATAGGCGTGGCATGGGTGTGTTATGGGATTGGTGTGGGGTGTTGTGGGAGTGACATGGGTATATTATGGGAGTGGCCTGGGGATGTTATGGGATCGGTGTGGGGATGTTATGGGAGTGACATGGGTATATTATGGGAGTGGCCTGGGGATGTTATGGGAGTGGCATGGGCATGCTTCAGCATGAGGCTGAGATTGCATTCGCAGCACCTCATCCACAGTGGCCATAGCGTAATAAAGTCACTGGGGAATCTGCACCAGGCAGGGGCTGCTGAAGGAGTTGATTTTGTGACTGATGGTGAGTTGATGGTGGAGAGAGCGGATCCCCGGCGCACTTGAGCAATGCTCAGATAAGAAGAGTGGGTATAGCAGGGAGTGCTCGGTCCATCACACGGAAGCACACAGGGGGAACACTTACTTTTGCATTTGCATATTTTTGCACTTGAGACTCTATGAGTAATCGCAGCCGCACATGATCTGCCTGCACCAAGCCCAAAGTTATCCCAGTCAGTACTTCTGGAGGGGCAGACACCTCTTTATGTCCTGTGTCCTGCCCCTGCATCATACTTGCCTACTTTCAATTTCTCTGCTCCGGGAGAAGCCCGGAGAGGAGACGCTGCAGGAGACTGGGTCGTGACATTGACGCGATTTGCATCATTTTAACTAATTCCCCACCCCACGGACCCGCGAATACGGGGGATTATCTCTCCATCCTGCCCGCATCACTAGGGTGCGAGCAAGATGCGGGAGACCTGCCTACTCTTCCGGGGGTGCGGGGGGGGGGGGGGGGCTACCCCAAAAAATGGGAGCCTCCCGCAGCTTCCGGGAGAGTAGGCAAGTATGCGCCTGCATGTACTCATTAAGTGGGGTGCATCTCCCTGGGGTCCCACCCTCCTGAGAGAATGATTACCAGTGACTTTCTGACATAGTAACAAATATATTGATATAGCCTTAGTTTCTGGAGTCCTACTGTCACACATTCAGCAGGACAGTCCCATTTCTCTAGAACGGTCTCGTTATCCCACCTGTGGTCCGCAGTGTCCCTCAGGAGGGCACCGTCACCACAGCACAGCATCTTAGGGAGTGCTGGGCACGCCACCACACTGATGCGAATGGGGGTGCTTTGAGGCTCCTCCCCCTTAGGGTGCGCACACAGGTTCCCGTATCTCGAGGCACCACAGTTAGGAGATATACCTTCCTATGGGGAGGAGATCTTTGTTGTGAACAGGGATCTGTTTGGATCCCTCTCCCCCCTCCTCCCTGCATCCTCTGCGCACTGCATGCATCATTTCTGTTCACACATGTACACTAACAATGCAAAGTCAGCAGTCATAAGTATTGTGGGGACGGACGTTTCTCAGGACAGCCGTTCCCACACCGGAGAGAGAACTTGCAGTGAGTTGGATACTTATCGGGGGTCCTTCATGATGACCCCCATGTCCCAGGTTACTGCAGTGTTGGGACATAAATAATGCATACTTGCCTACTTTTGAAAAAGCATTTCAGGGAGACTGTGAAAGTAACACCTATCAGCGTGGACGCGTACCGCTACACCGGAGAGGTGAGTCATGAATATGACTTACATCCAAATGTAAATGAGCCCCAAAGTTAGTAAGATCTGTTTGTTGAAGAAAAGACACTGATATTTTGCGGAATTTGCTCGGGTATTGTGTTTTACAAGAGGTTCCATATACTATAAGTGGCCATAGGGATCATTGTGCCTTATAACCAATGCAGGGAAATGGCGCTGATGATCCCATTTGAATGTATGTATTTCTGATTTATTTTTCCCTCCAAGAATGTAACGGCTGCATAATGGAGTTAAGGTGCAATCAGGGAGATTGCTGGTCTATTCAGGGAGTGAGGGAGATTACTTCTATTTCAGGGAGTCTCCTGCAGAATGAGGGAGGGTAGGCAACTGTGAAATAGTGTCATACTGTATACTGGTGGAGTGTAGTAACTGATCATTGCCAATGTAATGACTCAGGTAATATATCTGCATCTGTGCTGAAGTAGTGACCTCATCAAATAATGTGCAGGTCAGAAACAGAACGCTGGATTATGAGGTGTAAGTAACTCATATCTAAATTGCAGTGTAACCATAAAGCCGTCCAGCATGTGTGGGCTACATGCAGAAGCAACCAATATATTATATACCCTGCATGAAGAAGCAATACGTTTATTTGCACCCCTTGCACTGCAGCATAGTGTGATCCAGATACAAAGATACAGTACTAGCTTTTTTAGCTTTACTTCCAACTCAGAGAGGGTAATTCTGAGTTGATCGCAGCAGGAATTTTGTTAGCAGTTGGGCAAAACCATGGCCCTCATTCCGAGTTGATCGCTCGCAAGGCGAATGTAGCAGAGTTACACACGCTAAGCCGCCGCCTACTGGGAGTGAATCTTAGCTTCTTAAATGTGCGACCGATGTATGCGCAATATTGCGATTACAAACGAGTTAGCAGTTTTTGAGTAGCTTCAGACTTACTCTGCCTGTGCGATCAGTTCAGTGCTTTTCGGTCCTGGCTGACGTCATAAACACACCCAGCGTTCGCCCAGGCACACCCACCGTTTCCCCGGCCACTCCTGCGTTTTCTCCGGAAACGGTAGCGTTTCCAGCCACACGCCCCTAAAACGCCGTGCATCCGCCCAGTAACACCCATTTCCTGTCAATCACAATGCGAACGTCGGAGCGATGAAAAAGCCGTGAGTAAACTTACTTTCTTCATAGTAAAGTTACTTGGCGCAGTCGCAGTGCGAACATTGCGCATGCGCACTAAGAGAATTCTCACTGCGATGCGATGAAAATCTCCGAGCGAACAACTCGGAATGAGGGCCCATGTGCACTGCAGGGTGGGCAGATATAACATGTGCAGAGAGAGTTAGATTTGGGTGGGGTGTGTTCAATCTGCAATCTAAATTGCAGTGTAAAAATAAAGCAGCCAGTATTTACCCTGCACAGAAACAAAATAACCCACTCAAATCTAACTCTCTCTGCAGATGTTATATCCACCTCCCCTGCAGAGCACATGGTTTTGCCCAACTGCTAAAAAATTTCCTGCTGCGATCAACTCAGAATTACCCCCCGAGTCTCTTAATATGAGGAACTTTGTGCAGCAGAAGAGTCACGAGTACTTAGTGATCAGATCTGCTGAATAATCGTTCTAATCATCAATATTGTGCAGCCAACGAGCCGCCAGTCTCCTCCGCTGTGTGCTGGGGACAGGTGCACTTATACAGCTCATTCAGGCACAACATGCAGCACTTTCATTATAGTGTTGTTGTTTTTTTCCTTACATTGGTGAAAGATTACTTATACATTCAGAAATGTATCTGGAGTCCCAGCCCTTTAGCAGGGAGGGGGTAGGATGTGTTGCTACTACCTGTAAAATGGGGACCACTTCCATTACAAGCTCATTCAGTGTATCCCATCCACAAAATGAAATCTACTTTGTCACTTAAATCCACTGAGTCTGCACCTAGGGGCAACCAATATGTCTAACTCTCCCTAGCAGGCAGCGCAAACATTTGTCGCTGTGCCAATGCCGCCATCTTGGCTGGCGAATCCATGTGTTTAGCCATAAATATAGTTACATTTGCATACCGTATTATTGCGCTTATCACTATCAATCCATCAATGGATACAGATCACACACACATTGCTGACATAGGGCCTACTTCAGACCACTGCTGCGATCAGATTGTCGCTGCACACAGGGGAGTGTGCGATCGCCAGTGTAGCAGAGCGGTACAAAACAGATTTTGTGCAGTCTCTGAGTTGCCCACAACTTACTCAGCCGCTGCCATCACTTCAGCCTGTCCGGGAGCGGAACTGACGTCAGACACCCTCCCTGCAAACGCTTGGACACACTCCCAGAAAATGTTGCCACCCACAAACGCCTTCTCCCTGTCAATCTCCATGCGAATGCCCGTGCGAATGGATCCTTCGCACAAACCTATCGCTGAGCGGCGATCTGCTTTGTACCCGTGCGACGCGCCTACGCATTGCGCTGCATACGCATGCGCAGTTTAGACCTGATCGTCCGCTGTACGAAAACGCAGCCTAGCGATCAGTTCTGAATTACTCCCATAATGCTATAGCAGAAACAAGAATAACTTTATTTAATGCCAGTTCAGTTTCACAAGTCGGCTTGTGCTCTGCATTCTCAGCCCTGCATGGTGAGCAGCCATTGGGTGCTGGTGATGCCATGTTATAACGCTCTGGCATGTGTCAGCACTTTATGAATAAATATCCCTGTCCCGGCCTGAACATCAGCCAGGATAAACATGCTACAAGTCCTGGATCCTGTTACAGAAGGTTCCTAAAGCGTCTCTATATCGCCTTGCTAGATAACACCAGACTGCGTCTCCAATGCTCACGTGGGTCTTAAAATAAAGATTCTACTCTGTCTTCCTTATGTAAACCTGCTAAATGCGGGGTTGGCAGCAGCCTCTATGTCAGTGAGATGAAAGTGTAATGTGTCATTAGCTGCCTGACACACGGCTCTGCCTCCACCTGCTGAAATACCGGCATGTGACAGCGAGCGGGGAGCAACCCTCTATGTTTTGTTACGGAGTTTACAGTATAATCATCCTGTGGTCTATCCCTGTGTCCTGATCCTACCCAGCTGCCGCAAACTTACATTCATTCATCTCTACTACACACACTACCTTTCACTACAGTAAACCTATATCTGTGTCTGTCTTGTTTTTTTCTCTGTGAAGTGAACAAGACTGACTCATATAAAACACATCTTGACAAAGTGTTTGTCAAATGTTATAGAAAGGATTCTCAGCAGGGAGGAAAATGGTCAGATCTGCAGCTTTACATCAATCATACCCCTTTTCCACTTGTAGCACGGGTCGCAGCTGGGAGCCTGACACGGCTGCGACCCGTGATACAGCCCCCTTCTATACTAGCTCACCAACCCGGCATATTGCCGGGTTGGTGATGCTGCTGCTGACGCGGCAGGGGCGGTGCTGGGAGATCACATGATCTCCCAGCGCCGCCCTTCCATACACTGTGAACGGGAGCGCGATACGGCTTCCGTTTACACTACACAGCTTACCGGGTTGAACACGTGTTCAACCCGGCAAGCTACCCGGGTAGGATTCCTGGATCACTTGATCCGGGAATTAGCAGGGGGGGCAGTTTCCACTAGGAAAAAAAAACGGGTAAATGTGCGCCCCCGCGCATTTAGCTGTGTTTTTAGAGCTAGTGGAAAAGGGGTATCAGTCAACCCCCCTCCCTCCCTCTTCACCAATTCACTCATTATTATGCTGCTGGAATAATGACATGAAGTGACAGTAACATTTATATATAGTAGATATGGTAACCCTTTTATAGAGCATATGCTGTCTTGATGGACCACGGTCTCTGCGGCAGACCAGCAACTTCTACTTAAACATACAACATTGTGTAATGCTTACAACCTGCACAACTTTTATAGAGATAAATGTGTTTTGCGGGGATTCACATTACATAGGGCAGCGAATTCTGCTTGGTACAAATCTATGTTATAGTAGCGGATGGCATAACATGAACAGACCTCACACACACTCCCTGAACCCTGGAAAGTGACACAGGTCATGGCTTGCTCTTTGGGGCTCACCTGTTTGGTGAAGAGGATAGCGGTGTCCCAGTATTCGGGGTGCTTGTCACTCACTTTGTTCCATTTCTTCTGCCAGGCA
Organism: Pseudophryne corroboree; assembly: GCF_028390025.1. Lineage (NCBI taxonomy): Eukaryota > Metazoa > Chordata > Amphibia > Anura > Myobatrachidae > Pseudophryne > Pseudophryne corroboree. The sequence continues at coordinate 342,815,189 of NC_086453.1, forward strand.
CAGAAGCTTCTCAGTGTCATGGCAGCATTGGTGGTAACTTTGGGACCTTTCCCATCATCGGTGAGAACCATAAACTTTACCACGACAATATTGATGGGGTTCTGGATGCTCGGGTGGCGGTACAGACGAGCTGCCGTGGCCATTAAGGTGAGCAAATAGTGCTGAAGGTCATCTCCGTGGAACTTGAGCATTGTCTCATCGGCCACAATCAAGGTCTCCACGTACCGGGTGATAGATGCAAACCGTCTGGAGCGCTGACTGCCCCTGGCCCTGGTGCCATTGGATTGGCTTTTGTTGTGCTTTGAGCCTTTGTATCTCTCTAGAGCCTCCATGATGCCGTGGTTCAAGCCAGAGCCAACCCCACACCTGGAGGTGGTGTCCACAGATTGATGCTGAGCTCTCCTTCGCTGCAGCAGGTGCGGCCCCTGCTGGCTTCTTTGAAATTGATCCCACGTGCCGTTTTTCAAAGGGCTGATTAAATATTCCACCCCTTGGTAGCCGAAAGCCCCCCGAAGTCCCCCACAGAGACTCAGAGCAGCAAAGGAATCCCGGTCGGAATTGACGTCTCCAGAGTAGAAGCAACGTCTCAGGCTTTGTGATGGTTTGGGGAGGGCACCAGGGAAGTGCATGGTAAAGGCTGGAGCAAGAAACTGAGAATCGGGGCTCAGATTTAGGTAGAAATCCTCCTGGAAAGCCGAGATCTGGAAGATGACTCCCATGTCTTTAGCCTGTTCATTGCCTTCTCTAAAATACTGCCTTCCATTTATGTCAGACTCAAGCTTTTTGGGGGTGACCAGAACTCCTTCCAGAGAGGAACACAACGAAGGGCTGAGAAAGAAGAAATCTAAAGCCAGCAACGAGGTGACAGCCAGATGTGTGTTCATGGTGTTCCTGACTCAGCCACAAATTGGCCAAAAACTGGAAACAAAAATATATATATACACTTTATGCAGAAAGAGGAAAAAACGACGACAGCAGCAGGGTAAATCTATCTCCAGAAAACATTGCAAGAAATAAAAACGAAATGTATCCACCGCTTAAAGGTTGCTGCAAATTTAATGACAAAAATGCTGCAAAGAACTGGAAAGAAACAATTGCAAAGTAAAATAAGAGATGTCCATAAGACTGAATTGTAGTCAGCTGCCCCATTTACTAGTAGAGCCTGAGCTGGTCCTTCAGCCAGTAATCCAGATGTTCATGTTGCTGTGCGTCCCACTGGTAGAGTCCTATAGTATATGCAGCTACTCCTCTACCTGTCGGCTCATAGGCAGCCTCAGCCTCTTGTAGGGCTATATATACATCCCTGTCCTGTGCATAGATTTTTTTTTTCTTTTTCTGGGAGGTGCTGTGAAGGCTTATTGGACTTGTAGCTCATTATCAGTCACACACACAGCCTCCCTCTCCTTCCATTGCCGGCAGGGTTTAAAGAGCCAGCAAATCTCATCATCTGTTAGAAGCAGCTGTTTTCTCCCTGCCTCAGCCAGCTCTCCTCTGCACAATGCTGTAACGTGGAGGCAGCCAGTGGCCTGACAGATTATGTTGTGTTCAGCAGGACAGTTACCAGAATGAAACCAGGATGCTCCCCTGTGACCAGAATGTAGGAACTGGTCCAGATGTCCCCGGTGTACATGTATATAACAGCACTCTGCCTCTCTATGCTGGGTTATGGAATGCTGGAAAGAAGTGACTGTACTTTCTAAAACTTTTTTTTTCCCTCCAGGGATTTCCTTTTTTTTAAAGATGCAATAGAAAGACCGCCGTGCAGCTAGTGTCCAGCAGAACAGCTGGGAACCATTATTATTACTTAGCTGATTGCTTTACTTACTACAAGTATTATAATGAGGACAGAAATCTCCTCCCCCAGCTCGTTACACGATGATCAGATGTTGGCATTACTTCAGTCCAGTGATAATCCTGGCAGCTCAGTGCTGTCACTGTCTATCTGTACCCTGCAGCACCACTCCTGCAGGAAGAATACCAACCTTGTTTTTATAAACGGTTCTTTATTTGTCACAGCAGAGATGATACACAGGGCTTGGACTATACCTAGTTTCTATGACTTTGCTCAGAATCTCAATGCATAGTACAGCCCTGTTGACATGAGTTTTTAAAAAAAAAAATCATTTTTAGAACTTTTTCTTACTTTACGATCCACGTGGATACAATTGGGAATGGTAACCTGCCCGAAGCATGGTGAGCAAAGTGAGCCATGCGAGGGGATACGGTGCGCTAATTGGGGTTCCCGGTCACTGTACGGAGAAAACGACACCCAAAAAAGTAAAAAAACTCATGTCGACCTTTTGTCATGTCAACCTAGTACATGTCGACCTAGAGTCCCTGTCGACCTAGAAACCATCTTGATCTACTTACTGTCGACCAATAGTAGTCGATCTAGTTGACCCTACATACCCCTCCCTTCTGACCCACCCGTCCACCCCTGTCCCCTAACCGTCAGGGGTGGTGGCTGTGGCTAACCCTCCGGGGGTGTTGGCTGCGGTTAACCCTTGAGGGTGGCTGCTAGGGCTAACCACCCCCCATAGTGCCTAACCCTACCCTAGTGCCTAACCACCCCCCCCCCCACCCCCAGGCGCTACCACTAAACTCTGATATCTTCATGATGTCGACTGCTATGATCCGGCACCGGTTTCTTGAGTGGTATTGGGAATCCAACAGCCGGGATACATCACAGCGCTACCACAGAAGACACAGAGCTCCACAAGCGAGGCCTAGATGTGCATATCCGTGTGGAAAGGTCAGGTTCCTCCGTGTGCAGCTGCTTCGTTCTCCCAACACTATAACAAGTATAAAGGGGAAATGTATCAAAACTTCTAAAGGATGTTGAAGTTACCAATTAGCTCCTTCATATATTTTTTTTAGAATTCAAAACACAATTATATATATATATATATATATATATATATATATATAGTACTGTGCAAAAGTTTTAGGCAGGTGTGGAAACAATGCTGCAAGTAAGAATGATTTCAAAAATGGAAGTATTAATAGTTTATTTTTATCCATTAACAAGATGCAAAGTGAATGAACAGAAGGGAATTCTAAATCAATTCTTCTAGGTACACTTGCACACAATTTTTGAAGGAACTCAACAGTTAGGTTGTTCCTTCAAGCAAAACCTAGATCTTCTGTGGATGTAGGTTTGCTCAAATCCTTCTGTCTCTTCATGTAATCCTGAGATCAGGGCTCTGTGGGAGCCATATCGTCACTTCAAGGACTCCTTGTTCTTCTTTACGCTAAAGATAGTTCTTAATGACATTGGCTGTATGTTTGTGGTCGTTGTCCTGCTGCAGAATAAATTTGGAGCCAATCAGACGCCTCCCTGATGGTATTGCATGATTGAAATTCAGGTGCAAACCATTCATATGGCTCAAGTATAGAAAGGCCAGATTAGACTTTGCCCCGAAAAAAGCCATCCCAGTTCTGGAACAGCATTTTTTGGACAGATGAAACTAAGATCAACCTGTACCAGAATGATGGGGAGAAAAAAAGTATGCTGAAGGCATGGAAAAGCTCATGATCTGAAGCATACCTCCCAACATGACCCTCTCAAGGAGGGACACAATGATCTGCTCCTGGACTTCCCTCTTAATTTATGATTGCAGCACCTGTGCTGAAACACCTTTCTTATCCATTCACCTGTTCAACACAGGTGTCTGCAATCATAAATTAAGAGGCAAGTCCAGGAGCAGAGCACGGTGTCCCTCCTGGAGAGGGTCATGTTGGGAGGTGTGTCTGAAGCATACTACATCATCTGTAAAACACGATGAAGGCAGAGTGATGGCATTGGCATGCATAGCTTCCAATGGAACGGGGTCACTAGTGTTTATTGATGATGTGACAGAAGATAGCTGCAATCGGATTAATTCGGAAGTGTATCGGTGTATACTGTCTGCTCAGATTCAGACAAATTTTAGCAAAGCCGATTGAACAATACAGATCAACAATGACAAAAAAACATTCTGCCAAAGCAACCCAGATTTTTAAGGCAAAGAAGTGGAATATTCTGCAATGTCCAAGGCTACCCCCTTTGTAACCATATTGTAACCTCAAACCCTATTTGATCTGAAGACAAAGCAAGCAACTGCTGAAGTAAAGGCATGTCAAAGCATACCAAAGGTGGAAACCCAGGATTCAGTGATGTCCGTGGGTTCCAGACATCAGGCAGTCATTGCCTGCAAATGTTTCTCAATAAAGTATTAAAAATGAAAATTTTATTTAATTATAATTATGTTAATTTGTCCGATAACATTTGAGCCCCGTAAAATAGGGGACTATGGGGCTAATTCAATAAGGATCGTAAAAAGTACAAATTAGCAAAAACTGCGACCAATCGCCAAACTGCGAAAGCACGCCCAAACGGAAAATCTGCAACACTAATTTAATGTTACCAAAAAAAAGGTGGACTTGTTAAATTTGCTAATTTTGCGATGAGATTTAAAATTCCGCATTTTTTTGCAAAAAAACTTACACTTAGTCGCATTTTTTGCGTAAAGGTTTCTGATGTCACAATTTAACATCAGCCACACATAACACTGAACCAACCATGCCTACTGACAGGATGCGTCGAACAACTAGACGAGCTACTTCCGCTGGTGAATCCACAAACGCAGGCAGAAAAAGGAAAAATATTTGTTTTTTTTATGTTGAAAGTTTACATACATGACATATTAATGTTTCTTTGTTATTATTAACATTCCTTATGTTATTGTTTAATGTGAAAATATTTGGGGGAAAAAGTGGTGCATAATTAAAATGTCCACAAAATCACAATTATTGTGGTGATGTTATTGAACATACTGTATGTTTCTTTGTCAAGGGGACAAAAAATAACACACAAAAACTTGAACATGTATGTGGGTATGATTTTCGAAGATAATAATTGTTTGTTGCTTTAAATCATAAAAAAAAACTCAGCTTTTAAACAAAAAGCCATTAACCAAACAATAAAAAAAAAACTTGCTTGTAAATGTTATTGTACATGTTTGTAGGAAAACAAGTGTGTTCTTGACAAACCTGCATTGTTATTAACTTTTATTAGGTTACTAACATATATTTTAGAGTAATACAAATTTCAATGCAGCTGAATAAAGTGAATTGTGGTCGGCAGTGTGAGGTGCTTCAGCGGGGTGTAATGAAGCAATGATTGCAGTATACATCCAACATTCTACAACTGAGGTCAGCTTGTGCAGATTTTAAGGTTGACCTGTAGTCACTCGGAAACTGCACACCAGAAATGTGCGTTCAGTTGCAATAAATGCGTATGCCCTGCCTATCTAAAGTCTGCATACACCCACAACACGCCCCTGCTCGTAGTTTTTGCGAGTCCAGCCCTTTAGTACGCCCCCTACACGCCTAGTTTTCGTAGTGCATACGCAGTTTTTGCTAAGTCTCAGTAGTTGTATTTTTTGTCTCAGATTTTGGATTTTTTGTCTCAGATTTTACGTATTTTCGCAATTTTTGCAGTTTTGCGTTCCTTGTTGAATTAGCCCCAGTATATAAAAATGGTTGCAATTCCTACAAATATTTTTGTTCAGTCCCTTGAATTAAAGCTGAAAGTCTACACCTCAATTGCAAATCCATTGTGGTTGCGAGCAGAGCCAAAATTGTATCAGTGTTAAATATATATGGACTTACCTGTATACTACTGTTCTATCCATATGCTGATGTTCTCTCCAGGATTAATACAGATGCATATATGACTGGTCTCTCCTAGTGTAACCAGGTACATCCTATATAATAAAAGGCTAAGGCTGCTCCTCACCTCTGTTATGTGCGCCGGGGGCCACTAGAGGCTGGGGTCGGTGCTGGGGCTGCAGACGATGCGGTGAGGAGGAGGTAGATAACTGGCTCAGCTGCTTTATGTATACTGCACGCTGGCGGAGGGGCGAGTTCCTGGGCTCGCCCCGCCCACACCCTGAACAGGCCATGCCCAGACCCCTTCGGTCAGCTGGTGGTCGCTACTCACTGGCGTTTCTATAATGGGTGCAGTGTGTGCGGTGCACACGGGCCCCTGAGTCCAGAGGGGGCCTGCACCGCACATGCTGCACCCATTTTTATAAATACTCACCCCTCTGGAGTCCAGTGCCGACATCCGCAGCGCTGTTAAAACACCATGAAAATGGCTCAGCGGCCATTTTCACAGAGTCCTGTGCATGCGCAGTAGAGAAAACTCAGAGAAAATGGCCGCCCTCTAATGCTCAGACTCTCAGCGCTGCCGGCAGAGAGGAGGGGGCCCGAACGGAGGAGTCTGGACACGGGGCTCCTCCTCTCTTAAAGTGCCCCTGTGGCTACTGGTGTCTTCTACCTCCAGACTGGCCAGGAGCTGCGTGGGGACTGGTGAGCATAAGCGTGCTGGTACTGGTGTACATAGTGCAGCATCATTATAGTCTGCCCATTGCAGATATACAGCATATATATATATATATAGGGCCGTATTCAATTAAAGTCGGAAACTGCCGTCTTGTTGGAAAGACGGCAGTTTCCGACTGGAGTAGGTCAAAAGGGGTTCTGACCTATTCAATCCGGGCATAGTTTTTCCGACAAGTTTGGATACTCAACTTGTCGGAATGCTGTCGGCATACACTCAGATCAGCGGCTTCAGCCGCGAGCCGTGTGTATTGTCGGAAGCAGGGCCAAACCCGACAGGTTTTAGCTCCATTTCCGACAATGTCAATCCAACTTTTAAAAAAGTCGGATTGACACTGTCGTGACAAGGCCAAACCTGTCGGGTTTGGTCTGGTATTGATTAGAGTGCTGTCAGCTATTGAATACGGCCCTAACGCTACACTCACACACACTCAGCATGACAGAGCCCCGGCTCCCAGCAGCAGGACTTCCAGGAACCCAGCATCTGAAAGGGATGATAAGGCCCCACAGAGCCCTGATCTCAACATCATCAAGTCTGTCTGGGATTACATGACAAGACAGAAAAATTTGAGCCAGCTACATCCACAGAATATCTGTGGTTAGTTCTCCAAGATGTTTGGAGGCACTGCTGAGTACAGTGAGGGCACAGACGAGGACAATGAGGGCACTGCTGAGGACAGTGGGCAGTGCTGAGGACAGTGAGGGCACTGCTAGGTACAGGGAGGGCACTGCTGAGTACAGGGAGGGCACTGCTAAGTACAGGGAGGGCACTGCTGAGTACAGGGAGGGCACTGCTGAGTACAGGGAGGGCACTGCTTAAGTTACTGTTGAGTATAGCAAGGGCACTGCTGAGTACTGTGAGGTGCTGCTGAGAACAGTGAGGGCTCTGCTGAGGACAATGTGGGCACTGCTGAGCACAGTGTGGGCACTGCCGTGGTACAATGAATTAGAAGACACTAGTGTTGGGTTTTGCTCCATATACAATACTGGGAGCTGGTGGGCACAGTAACCTGCGCTGATCACTGTTTCTTCAGATGTAGGAAAAAGGTGCATATACAGTATACTGTAGTGATATGAGCAGGCGATACCCTTCATCTCTACCTATCCGGCAATAGACTCCACATGCACCTGGACCAGTGCTTTTAAATATCTCTATTAGTGAAAGTGCAAATGGCATTAAAGGGAAAGTATGCCTTTTTGAAGCTGACACAAAGGTATGTAACAGGGTAGACACACCAGGAGGGGTAAAACAAATGATTGAGGATCTAGGTAGACTAGAGGAATGGGAACGAGCGTGGCAATTACAGTTTAATGCAAAAAAATGCAAAATCATGCACTTGGGTCTCAAAAATCCAAAGTCTAAATATAGTATTACTGGCACTATACTGGGAACTACTGAGGAGGAACGGGATCTAGGAGTCACTATTTCAGGTGACTTAAAGGCAGGTAAGCAATGTAACAAGGCAATGAGGAAGGCTAGTCAGATGCTTGGCTGCATTGGGAGAGGAATCAGCAGCAGAAAGAAAGAAGTAATAATGCCACTGTATAGGTCATTGGTACGGCCTCATCTAGAATACTGTGTTCCATTCTGGAGGCCAAATATTCAAAAGGATATTAATACATTAGAGACTGTACAAAGCAGGCCAACTAAAATGGTGGATGGTTAACATCACAAATCTTACCCAGAAAGGCTAAAAAATCTCAGTATGTATTGTTTGTAGCAGAGAAGTGAAAGGGGGGACGTGATAGAACTATCAAGGGTTTTAACAAGGTACAGGAGGGAAACATTCTTCAAAGGAAGAGAAGTATTAGAACACGAGGACATACACTGACACTGAAGGGAGGGAGGTTCAAGGGAAACTTGAGGAAAAACTACTTCACAGAAAGGGTAGTGGACAAGTGGAATAGCCTCCCATCAGAGGTGGTAGAGGATAAGACAGTAGAGCAATATGAACATGCATGGGATAGACATAGGGATATCCTTACAAAGAAATAAGGCTCAAATAGGGTTTGAGGTAACAATTTGGTAAAATAGGGGCAGACTACTGTAGATGATGCTCCAAGTGGTTCTTATCTGGCGTCACATTCTATGTTTCTATTTACACTATGGGAAGGTTTATTCATCCTTTTATTGCTACAGTATTGCCATTTCAGAAGGATTGGACCTATCTTATATATGAAGAGACGTAGGAAGACCAGAGACACTGGAATAATCTTACCACCTGCATCACTAAGTAGGGAGCCCCTTTGCTGGGCCCACGAGAGACCTGTCAGCCCCGGATAATGGAAGGGGGGGGGGGGGGACAGGCCAGGTTGTGAATACCGGGGCCATGTGCACAAACTGCATGCAGATGTGCCCCTCACTGGCAGGCCTGCTAGGACACTTTGTACCCACCACCCTCCCTGTTTGCGCCTTTTTATCCCTGTTCATTATGGGGAACAGAGAGTGAAAGTGAAATAAGTCCTGTGCGTATAGTCAGAGACCTGTCCTGATGTACAGTACAGCACATTCCTTTATTGCACAGCTGTGCACATTACCCTGCTGGAAACAAGTGGGATTCAGGAGATGTGATAGGTGTAACTCAGGCGTGAAGGTTCATTGTTACAGCAGCTATAAATCTGTAACATGGCCTATTCCCCTCTGATTTACAGGTCATGTATAGAACACATGGCCCAGCCGGAAGTACATTTTAATTACTGATAGAAATATCCAGGAACATTCCGGAAATAGCGCACATTTCCCAGATGTACTACAAACTGATATGTGTGTTATTTCCAATTCATCTTCATCCCACAACTGCTCCAAACAAGCAGGGCCTGAGGAATGATCACATATAGTGACACAGAGGAGCTGTCACCAGGGCCGGCGCCACCATTAGGCAGCTGCCTATGGGCGCCAGCACCTGTAGGGCGGTTCGGAGTAGAATTAAAAATTTTTAATCAGACAGAATGTGCGCTGCGCGCGGCGCACCTCTCGCTGTGAGGGAAGTGAGGCACCCGCTTCCTGGTCACCCCATATCGGAGCCGCATGTACGGAGCCTTCCCCCGCCTCCCCCTTCTGTGTCGCTCTGCCCCCCTTTCCCCCGTGTCGCCCCGACGAGCAGGTAGAAGAGCCGCTCCTTCCACCGCCAAGCCATGGAGCCGCTCCTTCCGCCGCCAAGATAAGGAGCTGCTGGAGGCTGAAGTGACAGTAACACGAGCGGCCAACAACACTGGCTGATCCGCATCCCCCTTCCAGCAGACACTGAATGGCGGGGACAGGAAGCAGCACTGAAGAATGTGTCTGTGTGGCTGTTCTCCCCTTCATCCACCATAGCATCAGCCAGCAGGACACCACCGTCGGTGTCTCGCAGGAGGTTCTGCAGCAGCTGCACCTCCCTGGTTCTGAATATGAATATCTTTTTTTTGACTTTGGAAAAATATCCAGGGATATACTAAAACTATGTATGTATGTATATATATATATATATATATATATATACACACACACATATATATACATATATACACATATATATATATATATATATATATATGTATACACACACACACATATATATATATATATATGTAGCTATACAGTATATATATATATATATATATATATATATGAAATTATTATTTTTTTCTTTTCAATTTAAGATAGATTCTTTCATATGCATTCTTTTAATATAGTGATCTAAGATTGTGTTGGATCACTGGTTTCTAATATATTGGGTGGGATGTACTAACGTTGCGGTGTATATCCCGCCACATATTGCATCAATACTAATCACATATGTACTAACATATGCGATTAGTGTTGCAAATGACAGCTCTTCCGATAAAAGCTGCCCTTTGCTATGTGCTCTGGTCCCTGGACCTCCGGGTTCATGACCCAGGAGTCCGTCTGCGCATGCACAGGACGCGGGGGTATGCTGGGAGGGATCCAATCGGATTTCTCACACAGCACGATGTGATAAGAAGCCCATACGCTTCTATAGGGTAAATGATGTTACCCTCCACATCGGAGCCCCGATATTGGGGCTTTAGTACCCTTGTAAATGCAGTAAAAACCCAAAAAACAGGGATTTTACCGCATTTCTGCTTTAGTACATTCCACCCATTGTATGTTACTTAATCTTTGGTTGGCTGTAGGTTAATCTATGTTTACATTTTCAGTGATATATTGTTAGGATTGGCAAAAACCTGTCACCAGATACATTTGCCTGTATGTATTTTGTGGAATGGGTCATATGTAAATGTTGGTGGTATTTTTTAATATATGTAGAAAAAAAAAGTAGTGTATTCAGAGGTAGGCGACTTATACCCCTTTTCCACCACTGTACCACGGCTCGCAGCCGCGTCGCCTGACACAGCTGCGACCCGTGCTACAGCCCCCTTCAGACAGCGCTCACCAACCCGGCAATTGCCGGGTTGGTGACACTGCTAGTGACGCGGCAGGGGCGGCGCTGGGAGATCACATGATCTTTCAGCGCCGCTCTCTCATACACTGTGAACGGGAGCCGTGTCGCCTCAACACGCCTCCCGTTCACACTAGACAGCCAGCCGTGTTGAACACGTGTTCAACCAGGCTAGCTACCCGGGTAGGATTCCCGGATCACTTGATCCGGTAATTTGCCGTCGGACCTTTTTTCCACTAGGAAAAAACATGGGTAAATGCGCGCCCTCGCACATTTACCCGTGTTTTAAAAGCTAGTGAAAAAGGGGTATTAGAGTACATTTGAATACTTGGCCAGTATAGTCTGTTAATTGGCCGCTTGTATATATGTGATTGCATTCCACTGCAGACTATGAAACGCAGCCGCCAGTGATTATGAAAGCCTGAGGTGTCCAGATCTGTGGGGCTGCTGTTTGTGGATTGAGCAGCATGAATAATACCCTAGCAACGGTGGTGAGTGAATATGGCCACTGTATGTTATAAAAATAATGAGTTGCCTATTTATAAAAATTAAGTGAGTTATTATTATTATGATCTTTTATTTATATGGCGCCACAAGGGATCCGCAGCGCCCATTACACAGTACATAAACAGTAGAGTTTTCTACTAAAGCTTCTTAAACATGTGGGGTGGGGGGTGCACCGAAGATTTGCCTAGGGTGCTGAGAATCCTTGCACCGGTCCTGGCTGTCACTGCACAGAGGCACCAACTAAATGCTTATCTTATTATTCTGTCACATAGGAAACAGAACTTCCATTGCTTTGGTTAGAGCTTTGCCCTGCGTTACAGTAATGCTGTCTGCTTGGATATCTGTGTGTATTACTGATTAATTTAATTACTGTTTTTGTTTAATAACAATAGGGACACCTACTGGCCATGACAGGGTATTACCGAAATTACAGAAGGATGGCCAGCACAAACAGGGCTTATCAATGGGCTCCTTTTGTTATTAAAGAACCACAAGTTACCAAAAGAATATCACCAGTATTTCTTTTCCAGATGGGCCTGGAAATAAGGATATGGTGGGCATGAGTATACTGGCACATCTATAAGTGCAGGTAGGTCCAGTGAGAAGACGGGGGACCCATGCTCAGTGACCCTGAGGGGGAGCGGGAACAAATTACCCGGGCCCGGATTTGCCGGAGGGGCCTTGCACAGCAGTCTCCTAGCACTGGTTCTGACCCTGGCTGAGGGGCGCACCGTGCCCCCTGTGCTGGTCACGGTGCAGCTTTGTGGCGCTTACACAATACTTTGTTCATGATTTATTTTAAAGGGGGCATGGCCACACTAATGTGATTTTGCCACACCCCCTTTACTACCCGGGCCCCACCAATCGCTCTACGGCCCTGCCCACACTATTCTTCCCCCTGACTATTGGCACTACTACAAGGCTATGAGTGCCGGAATTCACTTTTTATGCATAAAGATGCCATCAAGTCTGTGATAATGAATGGCGTATTCAGTTTGCCGCTGCATAAAGATATGTTTAAGATGAATAAAAAGAATGTGTTCTAGAGGTATCTTCATGAGGAAGCATCTACATGTTTATTTGGACTTGCACACAATTTACTTTACACCTGCACTTGTGGCACCAAAGCGTCCAGCTTTAAATGAGTCTGCAAGTCATGAGACATTTACTACAGTATTACTGGAGAAGCCTCATTGTGCTGATTACATATCGCCATTGGGGAACACATTTGCAGTACTCACAGAACCTTTATACAAAGGAGATGCCAGCAGCATTCAATGCCACGTGCCTGTACTATAATTGCCAATGTTTTCAGTCAGTTATGGTCACCACAGTATTGGGCCATATATGTGCATTACATAATTAACTGGTAATCGTGGACCATGAGTTGTGTCTGGTTTCTTGTGCCATGTGGGCAAGAAGGTGGGCACAGCTATGCACACTGTGCCACATCTCTGAGGATACCACTGTGCAATGCACAGTGGTATCCTCAGAGATGCGGCACAGTTATGGTTAAATTCCAGCCATTTTTTTATGTAAAATAAACATTTTCATTTATGTTATGAGCTGCAGATCTACGACTGCAATAGTTAAGTCCTGCACCAGGACTAGTGGGTTCATTAATTCCTCGGCTACAGTGTAGTACAGTCCGACATTAGGCACTGGGCATCATGTAATATATACTGTACACTGCAGAGGACCTGGAGAGTTAGCATCCGGTACTGGCCAGGTGGGGAAAATGTGTTATAATAAATTTATATAAGGCATGAAATTTATTATTTGTACAAATAGTGCATTCATCACCAGGCTGAAGTGCACGGAATGTCTAAAGTTGGGCTGCTGAAATTATGCTGCAGAAATATATATATATATATATATATATATATAGTAAATGAATGTTTATGGCAGTGGTTCCCAAACTTTTTTTGAATCATGGCTCCCTAGAGTATCAGATTTTTTTTCACGGCATCCCTAGGCCAAAAGTTTCTTATTGAGAAATTTAGAAAGAAATATGAAATTAAGTAAATTGTGTTTATATGTCATCTTTAGGTTCTGTTGTGTGGTGAGGGACAGGATTGTCTTCTGTTTGTCCACATATCTTATGATTGGCGGCCACCAGTACTGGTTTAGCCTTTTACATTTGACCATAAATAATTTGAATTGATCCTGGACCACCAGTCCAAGGCACCCCTGCAAGTGTCCTGAGGAACCCCAGGGTGCCACGGCACACAGTTTGAGATATAGTGTATTTATATTTCACTAAGGGGCATGTTAATTATCAGGTCTTACACCCAATAATTATAATTATTGCTAATAAGAAATGTAAATTTGCTGGGATGTATTAAAAATCACATCTAGGGACACATCCCTGCAATGTGATAGATATGAAGGGATCCCTTAACTTCGCTATCGGAATGCTGCGACGCTTCTGCAAATGCATGGTCTCCTGACCACACATGCGTAGGCGGCTATTGACGGGCAGGATGTTAGCTGCCGTGACCAAACTCGAGAATAAATTGCTCTCCAGGGTTTGGTAAATTTGACAATTAAGCAGCCCCCTATGGGGTGGATGAAGTACTGCAGCACGTATCTCCAATATTGGATGCAACCCCCTGTACATTAATGCCAAGGATACTTAATATTTGCGAGTACCCGCATAAATGTGTGTTTTCATTGATAAATGGGCCCCTAAAACTGTATTTAAATAAATGTACCCACCCTGGTGATCCAGTAGTGTCTGAGGCACCCCTCCCTGTGGTGCTCTGGCACCTATTCATGGAGAACAGGGCTCTGTAGTGCCTGAAGGGGGGGTCCCACATCCTAGTCATCTAGTGGAGGCTCAGAGAGTCCCCTACAGCCAGTGAGATGGATAGACTTACCATGCAACCCCTAGGGTTTGCATTTATTCAGGAGGTGCAGGACAGCCTGGAAATCCTAGCCTGCTAATTGCCATATTAGAGCATTGAGTGCTCTAAAAACAAAAACTGAGAAAGTTGTGTCCTAGAATCTGGCCACTCCGTCTCTCAAGCCCAGAATCAGCCAGATGAGGTAGGTCTTCTCACAGAGCCCTGGAGGAAGATATACACGGGAGATGTATATCTTCCTCCAGGAACCCCCTCTCCTAGACTTCCAGATGGCAAGGACTGTAAATAGGCTGTGCCCCTTTTTCCTGGTTGCTGGAAATCCGCAGGTCATGGCCTTCTAGCTTCCACTTGGAGATGACAGTGTGGGAGTATAACAGAAGCGAGTTACATAATCGGCAGGCAATAAAGCCAGGAAGTCTGAGGTCAGGGTCACACGTATAGTAGCAATACAGTGAGACAAGCTGAGGCATTGGGCACATGCAGGTAGCAGAACCATGAAACAAGTCAAGGTCAGTAACATACTGTAGGTATCAGAATTGTAGTTGGGAGAAACAGGGTCCATCCGGTACACAAGCAGGAAACCCAACATGTGCTTGAGCAAGGTAAGTGACCTAATTTTCTGGTACTAAGCAATGCTCAGAGCCTTCCTTAAATAGGGAGAAGATTAAAATTTGGCACCAATGTGATAATACATTCACACACACCGGTGCCTATAACTTAAGGCTGAGAAGGAGCGGCCTGTGTGTCCCTTATGAGAGACAATGCCACTGGAGTTAGCAAGCCAGAGCCCATCTTCATGCCAGCTGCAGAGGGACGATGCTGGTCAGGGAGGGCTGCCCGAAGATCCTGCTGGTCCTGGTAAGTGCTGATTTCTGATATAACACTCCCGCCCCGCCATCTTAGTGATGGGCACAAAATATCTGAAGCTTTTACCCATGAACTTTCCTCTAGCCCAAAATACTTTCAATTCACCAAGAAATAAATCGTGCCATAGAAAATTTGGGAATCCAGTAATTCTTCCTGTTCATGTGCTAGAACTGGATCAGTGAAGGGAGTTGAAGAAGAAAAACGGTTGATTGCCACAGGTTTTAAGAAGGAGATATGGAAGGTGTTTGGAATCTGTAGTGAAATCTGGAGCTTCAGCCAGAATGCTACTGGGTTGACTATTTGGGAAATCTGGAAGGGACCAAAAAGGTCAGGAGCAAGCTTCTTATTGCGGACTTTCAACCATAGATAACAAGTGAACAGCCAAATCCAGTCTCATGGAAGGTACCACCTTCCTTTATTTATCTATGGAAATGTTGTATGAACGAGAGGCCTTAAAAAGATTACACTTCACTCAAATCCATATAGACATGAACTCCCAAAAAATGAGAATTTGCAGATGGTACTTCAGAATATGAAAAGTTTGAAGGGACTGGTATAGAGGGATGAGTTCCATACACAATGGGGGTAATTCCAAGTTGATCGCAGCAGGAATTTAGTTAGCAATTGGGCAAAACCATGTGCACTGTGGGGAGGCAGATTTAACATGTGCAGAGAGAGTTAGATTTGGGTGGGATGTGTTCAATCTGCAATCTAATTTGCAGTGTAAAAATAAAGCAGCCAGTATTTACCCTGCACAGAAATAAAATAACCCACCCAAATCTAACTCTCTCTGCACATGTTAAATCTGCCTCCCCTACAGTGCACATGGTTTTGCCCAATTGCTAACTAAATTCCTGCTGCGATCAACTTGGAATTACCCCCAATGTGAGCTAATTCTGCCCACTGGAGAAGGCGAACCCAATCATCCTGAAAAACCCAAGTATAGATGTTTAGGATTTTCTACAGTTCCTGATTCACTCTCTCGGTTTGACCTTTAGATTGTGGATGCTATGCCATGGAGCAATTCAATTGTATACCCAATTCTTTTACCAAACATAACATATTTTCCTGGAAGAAGTTTTAAATCCTATAAAGTATTACTGACTAATATTATACTTTCAGGTTTCTATATAATAATAATAATAATAATACAAAGGGTGTGGCAGCCATTTTGAGTCATCAATTGCAGGGATTCATCCTACCAGTGAAAGGATCCAAGGGTGGCAGCCATTTTGGGTGCACTATATAGGATTACACTGGGCAGAACAGGAATGCCCATAATTGATGGCATACAATGATTAGATAGGATTAAAAGAACAATGCGCCAACAGAGTCGGATGTAGTTACATTGCCGGCAGTCAGAATCCCGGAGGTCAGGATACCGACGCCGGAATCCCGACCACTGACAATGCTCTCAGCCGAAATCACGGCTAACAGCGACTATTCCCATTCGTGGGTGTCCATGACACCCATAGAGTGGGAATAGCACCTGTGACAAACCACCGAGCCCGCAAGGGGTTTGGTTGCGCTCACCCCCTCTACCGGCATTCTAGGCGTAGATATGCTGACCGCCGGGATCCCATGCCCAACGCAACAGAGTACCCACTGTGTACGTTTGCCCAATCCTACCCATGAAATTACCAGGCAAGGCAGCCATTTAGGGTGCTGTACCTAGATTATAGTGGGCAGGAATTGCCAGTCCATAGAAGTACACCACACAGAGAGAAAGAGCTGTTGGAGTGTGTGTGGGGGGGGGGAGACAGTAGGCGGCACAAGGAGAGCAAAAGTATAACCGAATGTAGGCAGAAGTAAAAGATGGCCCTGAGTTAGTATATTGCAAATCCCACAAAGCAGGGTGTTACCTGGGCAAGCGGCCATAGGTAAGTCCAGCCATATTAGGTTTGTAGTGGTAAAGTCCAAAGATTCTGGCAGTGCGGAAATATAAAAAGGGGTGGGGTACAGTGGAATTAAAAATATGTTTATCAAACAAAATATAAAGCAAAATAACATAAAATAGTCTTCTGTGAACCTAGTGATGAGGCTGCTGGTCCGTTGTCAATGGGTTCCACCACAGAGCCTCATCAGCCTGCGCTGCCCGATGCAGAGAGGGCCCGTCGTAATCCGGGTATGTAACTGATGTTTCCTCAAGAGCAGCCCCAGGTGTGGCCAGTGGCAGAAGCAAGGGTGGTCTTTCATCTCATGGAGCCAGGCATATGGCAAGATGGCAGCCTCAACCTGGTCCTGGTGCTCTCTCTCCTTTATTCCCCACTCACCTGGTGGTTTGACTGTGGATGTTCCTGGATGTATCGGGAGAGAGGAGGTGAAGAAAGTTACTGCGGGAGTGAGGAGGCGATGGAGGCCCCAGCACGTGTAAGTAGATGGCGGATCCCGCTGGTCTCCATGTTCCTGGGGGCATCTCTTGGAGATACCGAGTCCCCTGGTGGGAGTAAGAAGGCGTTGGAGGCCACGGAGGGTGTAAGGAGACGGCGGATCCTTTGGGTCTGCATGTTTCTGGGGGCATACAGAGTCCCCAGTATGTGAGAGGAGGCAATGGTAGTTCCAGCAGAAATGAGGAGGTGATGGAGGCCCTGGCGTGTGTACAGAGACGGTGGATCTTGCAGTGGTGAGGTCTGATCCCAGGTACCATTTTGCTGCCTTGGGCCTGTGGGGATTTTCTAGGTTTTAACTCTGAAAAATCTACTTTATCAGTAGATTTAAAATAACTATTGAGAATGTCCATTTTCATATGAGATTAGAATAGGCAAAGAAAAGTGATCACCATGTCTGAGAAGGACTTAGTCAGTGAGCATTTTGCAGGTGGGACAGAGTTTTGAGGTCAGTTTTGTGGTCAGTAAAGAAGGTCATAGGGTGTACCGTTCCCTCAACAAGTGGTGCTGCTCCTCCATTGCTAATGTAATATCCAGAAGCTTCTTCTCACCAATTCCGTAGTTCTTTTCAGTTACTGACATTTGGGGGGGGAAAAAACCAAAAAGGGTGAAGTTTCCCTCATTCCTCTCTGGGAAAAAACTGTTCCTACCCTGAAAGAGGAAGCATGTACCTCAAAGAAAAAGGCTTAGTTAGTAGTGTCCAGCTGCTTCAGGATGGGAGCAGAGGTGAAAGCTTTCGTATATGTATTGACTTTAACTGCTTAGGAGGCCAGGTCTCACAGAAGATTATCCCTTGATGAATTGTATATAATAGTTGGGGAAGCCAAGCAACTACTGGGTAGCCTTAAGGCCAGGGGCGTTTTAAGAGAGGAGGGGGCCCGTGTGCCGACTCTGGGTGGGCCCCCTCCTCTTCATGGCGCCATAGGCTCTGGCAATATGCCGGAGTCTACTGCATATGCACAGGTCTTCTGAAACATGGCGCCCGCCATGTTTCGGAGACAAAAGTCGTACTGTGCATGCTCGGCGGCCATTTTTGAAGTGTTTCTTTGCCACGACGGCTGCCGCTGCAGCGCCCGGTGGTGGACTTTGGAGAGGTGAGTATGAAAATATGGGTGCAACGTGTGCGGTGTGGGCCCCCCCTGGACCCAGGGGCCCATGTGCACCGCACACATTGCACCCATGATAGAAATGCCAATGCTTAAGGACTAAACTTTGAAACCAATCCAGAGTGGGTTTTACCTTCTCCAAATCCATCTGAAGTCCCTGAACAGATGTAATATACCCCATAAAGGAATGAGTCTTTCTTTGAAGGAGCATTTTTCCAGTTTACAGTAGAGGTGATTCTGCGGAAGCTCTTCTCTCGCTCTATGCCGGGTGCCTGAGCTGCTGTAACTCTGCCTGCACTGGTCTGCTTGAACAGCTGGTTAGCTTGGCGTATCGGTGGCAGATCTACAAATGGGACTGAGAGGATTGCGGCACACTGAAACCGGGTGCATACTGGGACATACAAAAAGCAGCCAACAAGGGACCAGTATCGAGTGGTGTCCACATGAGCAATTTGTTGTATGGCTGCTTCTGCTAATACAGCTCCACGTCACCGCATTGGGAACCACTACCGATGATAGCATTTGTAAATGGCGAACTGCATTATTGCGGACATACAAAGACACCCGATAAGGTGAGAATTGCTTTATTTATTTATGGGAGTTCCTCACAAATGCTCTGTTAACACATGAGAAAAGTTGGGGCCCAGGACACCAGTCCCCACAGTCCCCCCCTGGTGACTGCCCTGCTAATACATTATCCACAGCATATATCTGTAGTGCAATACTAACAGACTGCTTATAGCATTTACCGGACTGATTGCTATTTGACTGAATAGAAATCTGTGGAGAGGCTGCACTAACCTAACAGCTGTTTTTCATTGGACTGATTTACCAGGTTTCATATTGTGCTGATTTATATTCTCTGAGTATGGTTTATGTCTGAGGTCTCCAGGGTACCATTGACCCTAGAAGATTAAACACAGTCATTACTATATTATATTATTTTATTATGGAATACATGTTATCTTGTTATAATTGTATTAATAACATTTGGGGATATATCCTTCCCTGTGACTGGACGGTGCTGTCTTATTCTATATTGTTTCCTGAGGTTTTTATAACTTTGAGGGTCAGCTCCTCAATACTTGGGAGCAGCAGTCCTGTGACAGTGAAATCGTATGTTTGATGACTGAATAAAGAATTATAGAACTTTTCCATTAGCGCGTTGACTATTTTGGTTTTGGACTTCGTAGATGTCCATGATGGGGTGCAAGCAGTGTTGGACTGGGGCATGTAGGGCCCACCGGGGGAATGCAGTGGTAGGGGCCCATGTTTAGGGGGTGGCCAGTCTGCAGAGGGGGTGTGGCCTGCCACCTCATTGGTTTGACTAACCATTAGAGAGTGCAACGTCTGGGCCCCTTCATACATATATAAAGTAAATTCAGCTGCTGCATGCATGATAATGTACCAGATTAATCAGGGCCGTAACTAGGTGTGTGCCGATGGTGCCTTGCCCACAGCACAAATGCACTGAGGGTGCACCATCTGGCAGCAACCCCCCCCCCCCCTTCCACTGCATGGTCGCTATCTCTGGTGGGAGGGAGGGGGGTATAGAGGACACAATAGTCACTGAGCACGCAGAAGGGTGGTATGCCCCAGTGAGGGTCTCCCAGCAGTAACGGGGTGGGCAGCACACCAGGGGAGAGCTGAGCGGACAGGTACCCAGGGTGCAGGGCGCTGGCAGTCGCCTCGATTGAGGGTAAGGCACCGCACGCACAGCCGCTCAATGAAGACCCGCACTCTCTCACCGGCATTCTCCGTTAACTTTCGCAGGCCGCAGCTGCCGCTGATCCTCAGGGCAGGCTAAAGACCCTGATAGGGTCATGTGACTAGGAGAGGAGAGCAGCAGCCACTCATAGCGGAGTCTTTACTTTACCAGCCAATGAGACGGCGGAGAGACGACAGCCGGTCCGATGGATCCGCCTCTTCATCCTGCGGCATTAGTGCTGGGATCTCCACATGTGTGGCAGCTGCTGCCCCGTGCTCACTGCCGTACTTTGCTTGAGCTGTACTTGAGCTGTGGGCTGGGCATGCTGAGTTCCACAACATCTTCACTGTAGCATTTACCATTACTTTCTACTTTTTTCTTTCGCCCCCCTGCAACTCGGGAGAGACATGCTGATGTCAAACGTCTTTCCCAGCTTACTCACACACTGCCCTGCGCCCTGCCCTGCGACACGAGGAGCTGCAAGCTGCGGGAAGACTCGGGCAGGAAGGAGAAGAGGAGATGCCTGCCAGCTGCTTCACAGGTAAGTATAATACTTACTCTCTCTCATGTAAAAATGGGGACTCTGCCTGCTTAATGTGTAAAAGGGGACTCTGCTGTTGTAATGTGTAAAAAATTGGGACTCTGCTTGCCTAAAGTGTAAAAAGGGGACTCTGCCTGCTTAATGTGTAAAAAGGGGGACTCAGCTGTTGTAATGTGTAAAAAAGGGGGACTCTGCCTGCCTAATGTGTTAAAAAAGGCCACTCTGCTGCCTAATGTGTAAAAAAGGGACTCTGTCTGCTTACTGTGTAAAAAGGGGGGCTCTGCCTGCTTAATGTATAAAAAGGGGGACTCTGCTGCTGTAATGTATAAAAAGGGGGGACTGCTGCCTAATGTGTAAAAAAGGGGACTCTACTTAATGTGTAAAAAGGGGGACTCTGCCTGCTTAATGTGTAAAAAGGGGGACTCTGTCTGCTTAATGTGTAAAAAGGGGGACTCTGCCTGCCTAATGTGTAAAAAAGATGGACCCTGCCTGCCGTACTGTGTAAAAAAGGGGGATCTGCTGCCATAATGTGTAAATGGGAGCTCTGTGGCCATGCCCCTTCCCAAAGAAGCCACGCCCCTATATTTTTTGGCACACGCACTGGCCCTGTTTTGTATATGGGGGAGGAGGGGGGGGCGCTGATGCCGTTTCTTGCACACAGCGCTAAAATGTCTAGTTACAGCACTGAGATTAATAACAGCAATGCACTGTAGAAAATACACCATAGTCCAGTATAAGGTAACATACAGTATGTATGTATAATGTATAAAAGTGCACAGTCTGGAACCTGATCCTTAGAGCAGGAGGTGGGCCCCCAGGCAGTGGGGCCCACCGGTGGTTTCCCCTGTACCCCTGTGGGCCAGTCCAAGTCTGGGAGCAAGAGTCTTAGAAAAGATAAAGAAATTGTCAACATATACAATTTATAGAGCAGATTGCAAAATATTTTGTTCATAAAGCTCTGGAAAACCGCGGGAACATTGCTGAGTCCAAACGACATAACCAGATATCTTTGGTGTTGAATGCAAATTCCATTATTCAGTTCATGAATATGTAATTAAAATGGCTACTATTATATAAAACAACTATGTAAAAGTCAATAGAGAACACTAATATTTCTGACATTTTTAATATAGTTCTTTTTTAATCCATCATTTTTGGAGACTGTTCTCACGGAATGAACATTTCCAAGTTTCAAAATAAACCAAAGCACCATATTATAGTTATTATAGCTGTTTGCTCCAGAAATGTTTAACGTCAAAGGCAACGGGGAAGGCAGAGTGCCAGGAGAGAGAGAGCTCACTAAATTAACTGCTGCAAAATTTTGTTAGAACAAAAAGTTGGAGACAAAGCAGAGAATAAAGCAAGTACAGTAACTGTGCACCTGGACAAACCATGCAAGGGATGCACATACACTATTTTTTACATGCAGGATAAATACCATCTACTTTTGCATGTAGCCCACAAATTCTGGACGGCTTTATTGTTACACTGCATTTTAGATTTGAGTTTGGACACGCCACTTGCAAAACTGAATCTGTCTGCACGTTATGGGTCTGACTGTACACAGTTACTTGTTCTTTCTCACTACTCTACCTCCACCTGCTTTGCAACATGGTTTTAGAATCAGTCACATACTGTATTAGGCAGAATATTGTAATGAGTTGCAGCAGCAACTCATTTCTGTTTGCTGTTCTGGCTGTCTCCTAGCAACCTGGAGACTGGTGTCTGTGTGTAGCAGCACACCTGTTTGGAGTTCCTCGTTGCCTGTCTCCAACCTGATGTTTCCTGTGAAAGTCAGGAGGCTGGTGGACGTGCTGCAGCACAGCTGCAGAGAGTTGGTAATTAGGGGAGGCTGGCTGTGCTGTGGCTCTCATTGGCTCTTGTCTCCTACATACCATATGTGTTTCTTGTCCCTCACTCTCTACTGGTCATAGATCCTAGTTGCCGTGGAAGCCTTTGTCTCAAGGTTCTAGTTCTAGCCGTGGATACCTTTGTCTGGATTCATTTCTACTGTCCTTTGCATTACTTCTGTGTCCACTTCAGTATCTGCTATGTAATTATCAGCTTCCAACTCAGTTATACCTGTGTTCAGTTCTGTGTCAGTTATGTAATCATCTGCATCCTACTCAGTTATAC
The DNA here is from genome assembly GCF_028390025.1 of Pseudophryne corroboree. Lineage (NCBI taxonomy): Eukaryota > Metazoa > Chordata > Amphibia > Anura > Myobatrachidae > Pseudophryne > Pseudophryne corroboree. Next base: position 342,838,092 of record NC_086453.1, read on the forward strand.
CTGTGTTCAGTTCTGTGTCACTTATATAGTTACCAGCATCTAACTCTGTATTCCTGTGTCCAGCCCAGTGGTTAGTACTTAATCTTCAGCATCTTACTCTGTGTCAGTCGCATTATCTGTCTTGATTGCTTTAGTTATTTCTGCTTATAGTACTATTCGTCTTCTTTCTATACAGTCTTGTGTTTTCTCTGTTATTAATCTATTCTGCATACCTGAAGTACTTCCTCTGTCAGTGGCTTGCAGAGCCGTCCATAGGCATAGGCAAACTGGGCAATTGCCTAGGGCATTTGGTATACCTAGGGGCATCAGCAGCTTCTGCTGATTAAAATGATATGCGACATGCCTATATTCTGTGTGTAGCATTTCATATGCAGATACAGCCACAGTCTCACACAGTATATAGGCATGCTGCATATAATTTTAATCAGCAGAAGCTGCTTGTGCATCCTAGCCACATAGCAATGCAAATAAGATGCATTTTCATTATTAAAAAGGTGCCCGACGTTCGCATTGAGGCAAGATTTATGAGGACACATCTGTATCCAAGCAGAGGCAGAGGTCACAGTGTGAGTGCTGTGTGCATGTGAGAGGGTTGGTTGTGCAGTAGTGTTCAGAATATGTGTAAGGAGCATTGTGTGTCATGTAAAAATGTATTAATAATGTGCAACATATGTGTAAGGGGCACTATGTGTGTCATTATGTGTATAAGGGAATTAATAATGAGCGGCATATGTGTAACATGGTACTACTGTATGTGTGTCATTATGTGTAAAGGGGCACTAATAATGTGCAGCAAAAGTGGAGGTGGCACTATGTGTGTCATTATGTGTTAAGGGGCATTAATAAAGGTTGTCATAATGTGTAAGGTGCATTATGTTTATAAGGACATTAATAAGGTGTCTCATGTGTAAGGGGCATTACTGTGGAATTGTGTATAAATGCATTACTAATGTGTGGCATTATGTGTATAAGGTGCTCTACTATGTGGCGTTGCGTATAGAAAGGGCACTACTGTGTCGTCTAATGTGAATAAAGCGCAATAGGGTGTGGTGTAATGTGAACAAGGAGCAATTCAGTGTGATGTAATGTGAATAAGGGGCTCTACTGTGAGTAGTAATGTTTATAAGGTAAAGTGATACTACTGTGGGATGTAATATGAATTATGGACACTATCGCATGATCAAATGTGAATAAAGTTGCAATACTGTGTGGCGTAATTGGAATTGGGGTTACTATTGTGTGGCCATGGCCCTTGCCAGCAAAAACACACCCCTTTTTGGGCTGTGCGCCAAATGTGCGAGCTGTTCCTATTTAAAGTATAGGGGGTACAAACACCAAAATAAGGACTGCTATGGGTGAGGGGTGATGGTGCTGGGAAAGAGGTGCAAGGTCAGAGGGGGAACCAGCGGTGGTGCTAGGGGGCACCAGCCAAAATCTTGCCTAGGGCATCATGTTGGTTAGGGCCGGCTCTGGTGGCTTGGTCTCTGTAGTTTTGTCTAACTCATTTCTCTATAGTATTCTCTGTTTGTTTGCCTTATGTACTCTCCTTGCCAGAGAGTTGTCCAGAGTTTGGGAGAGTTCCGTGTTAAAATGTTTATTGTTTGCCCACCTTCTCTTCAGTGATATCCTCTTCCTTATTTCACTCTGCCACCACATTTGCTGCTACACCTCTGTCCCTTTCCACCATATCCCCTCTTCTCTGCTGCCTCTTTCCATTTACATTAACACAGCCCTATTTGTCTGCCCTCAGTTCCTTTACTGGGTTTAGTCTTCTCTTTTTGTCTTGTCTTTTCTATTGACTGATAACTCTGGTCGGTAGGGGGGTAAGCTCGTACTGTCACCAGTGGCGTAAGTCCTGGTGGGCATCCCAGTACCAGTAGATGTATAGGGGGATATTCAATTGTTTATAAAGTCAGTTGGGTGTCCTGTTTTTTCCTATCTAATAGACAGGAAAAAACAGACACCCAACCGTCTTTTCAAACATTTGAATTCCCCCCATAAAGTCTTATGGAAAAAGCGGCTCTTATAGGCAAGAAGACCTGCTGAGTGTTACTCTACGAGTCTTACACCCAGGCATCCGAGGGTTATCGTCAGAAGATCGACTATGTGTCAAGTTCGTCATCACTCATTCAGTTCCCCGCATTATTCAGCCCAGGTTTATCCCTCAGTTCATAATAGGCACGGGTTGAATCAGCAGTTAGTGTCCTCCAACTGCCTGCGGAAGTCAGCTCACACTAAAACACCTCTGAATCAGGCACAAAGTCCACTGTAATTAATTTTAGAGGGACTGTAGCCTATTTTTTGTTTCCCTTTGTGTTTGCCTGTTGTAAACATATATGAATATACGAGGTTGGTGCAATAAGTAAGGGAACAAGACCTCTCACATATGGAATGTTCTCCATTTCGTTCTAATTTCCTACTGAACCAGAGCAGTCAGACCACTGCTTTGCCTTCACGGCAATTACTGCGCCTCATGTTAGTCATACTGTCCCAACATCAGGTGTAAGATGGTGGGGCTGGTGGAAACATGGTCCCTTACTGAGGTGCATGGTGTGATCAGATTTCTGCTTCTAAAGGGCACATCAGCAGCTGAAAAAATAAGAATTTACTTACCGATAATTCTATTTCTCATAGTCCGTAGTGGATGCTGGGACTCCGTAAGGACCATGGGGAATAGCGGCTCCGCAGGAGACTGGGCACAAAAGTAAAAGCTTGAACTAGCTGGTGTGCACTGGCTCCTCCCCCTATGACCCTCCTCCAAGCCTCAGTTAGGATACTGTGCCCGGACGAGCGTACATAATAAGGAAGGATATTGAATCCCGGGTAAGACTCATACCAGCCACACCAATCACACCGTACAACCTGTGATCTGAACCCAGTTAACAGTATGATAAACGAAGGAGCCTCTGAAAAAGATGGCTCACAACAATAATAACCCGAATTTTGTAACAATAACTATATACAAGTATTGCAGACCATTCGCACTTGGGATGGGCGCCCAGCATCCACTACGGACTATGAGAAATAGAATTATCGGTAAGTAAATTCTTATTTTCTCTAACGTCCTAAGTGGATGCTGGGACTCCGTAAGGACCATGGGGATTATACCAAAGCTCCCAAACGGGCGGGAGAGTGCGGATGACTCTGCAGCACCGAATGAGAGAACTCCAGGTCCTCCTCAGCCAGGGTATCAAATTTGTAGAATTTAGCAAACGTGTTTGCCCCTAACCAAGTAGCTGCTCGGCAAAGTTGTAAAGCCGAGACCCCTCGGGCAGCCGCCCAAGATGAGCCCACCTTCCTTGTGGAATGGGCTTTTACAGATTTTGGCTGTGGCAGGCCTGCCACAGAATGTGCAAGCTGAATTGTACTACAAATCCAACGAGCAATCGTCTGCTTAGAAGCAGGAGCACCCAGCTTGTTGGGTGCATACAGGATAAACAGCGAGTCAGATTTCCTGACTCCAGCCGTCCTGGAAATATATATTTTCAGGGCCCTGACTACGTCCAGTAACTTGGAGTCCTCCAAGTCCCTAGTAGCCGCAGGCACCACAATAGGCTGGTTCACGTGAAACGCTGAAACCACCTTTGGGAGAAATTGAGGACGAGTCCTCAATTCTGCCCTATCCGTGTGAAAAATCAGGTAAGGGCTTTTATAAGATAAAGCCGCCAATTCTGAGACATGCCTGGCTGAAGCCAGGGCTAACAGCATTACCACCTTCCATGTGAGATATTTTAATTCCACAGTGGTGAGTGGTTCAAACCAATGTGATTTTAGGAACCCCAAAACCACATTGAGATCCCAAGGTGCCACCGGGGGCACAAAAGGAGGCTGTATATGCAGTACCCCTTTGACAAACGTCTGGACTTCAGGCACAGAAGCCAGTTCTTTTTGGAAGAAAATCGACAGGGCCGAAATTTGAACCTTAATGGACCCTAATTTTAGGCCCATAGACAGTCCTGTTTGCAGGAAATGTAGGAAGCGACCCAGTTGAAATTCCTCTGTAGGGGCCTCTTTGGCCTCACACCACGCAACATATTTTCGCCAAATGCGGTGATAATGTTTCGCGGTTACATCCTTCCTGGCCTTTATCAGGGTAGGGATGACTTCTTCTGGAATGCCTTTTTCCTTCAGGATCCGGCATTCAACCGCCATGCCGTCAAACGCAGCCGCGGTAAGTCTTGGAACAGACAAGGTCCCTGCTGGAGCAGGTCCTTTCTTAGAGGTAGAGGCCACGGGTCCTCCGTGAGCATCTCTTGAAGTTCCGGGTACCAAGTCCTTCTTGGCCAATCCGGAACCACGAGTATAGTTCTTACTCCTCTCCTTTTTATGATTCTCAGTACTTTTGGTATGAGAGGCAGAGGAGGGAACACATACACTGACTGGTACACCCATGGTGTTACCAGAGCGTCCACCGCTATTGCCTGAGGGTCCCTTGACCTGGCGCAATATCTGTCTAGTTTTTTGTTGAGACGGGACGCCATCATGTCCACCTTTGGTTTTTCCCAACGGTTTACCATCTCTTGGAAGACTTCTGGATGAAGTCCCCACTCCCCCGGGTGAAGGTCGTGTCTGCTGAGGAAGTCCGCTTCCCAGTTGTCCACTCCCGGAATGAACACTGCTGACAGTGCTATCACATGATTCTCCGCCCAGCGAAGAATCCTTGCAGCTTCTGCCATCGCCCTCCTGCTTCTCGTGCCGCCCTGTCTGTTTACGTGGGCAACTGACGTGATGTTGTCCGATTGGATCAATACCGCCTGACCCTGAAGCAGGGGTTTTGCTTGAGTTAGGGCATTGTAAATGGCCCTTAGTTCCAGAATGTTTATATGAAGAGATGTTTCCATGCTTGACCACAAGCCCTGGAAATTTTGTCCCTGTGTGACTGCTCCCCAGCCTCTCCGGCTGGCATCTGTGGTCACCAGGATCCAATCCTGAATGCCGAATCTGCGGCCCTCTAGTAGATGAGCACTCTGCAGCCACCACAGAAGAGACACCCTTGTCCTTGGCGACAGGGTTATCCGCTGATGCATCTGAAGATGCGATCCGGACCATTTGTCCAGAAGATCCCACTGAAACGTTCTTGCATGGAATCTTCCGAATGGAATCGCTTCGTAAGAAGCCACCATTTTTCCCAGGACCCTCGTGCACTGATGCACTGACACCTGGCCTGGTTTTAGGAGATTCCTGACTAGCTCGGATAACTCCCTGGCCTTCTCCTCTGGGAGAAACACCTTTTTCTGGACTGTGTCCAGAATCATTCCTAGGAACAGGAGACGTGTCGTTGGAATCAGCTGCGATTTTGGAATATTTAGAATCCACCCGTGCTGACGTAACACTAACTGAGATAGTGCTACTCCGACTTCTAACTGTTCCCTGGACCTTGCCCTTATCAGGAGATCGTCCAAGTAAGGGATAATTAAAACGCCTTTTCTTCGAAGAAGAATCATCATTTCGGCCATTACCTTGGTAAAGACCCGAGGTGCCGTGGACAATCCAAACGGCAGCGTCTGAAACTGATAATGACAGTTTTGTACTACAAACCTGAGGTACCCTTGGTGAGAAGGGTAGATTGGGACGTGGAGATAAGCATCTTTGATGTCCAGAGACACCATATAGTCCCCTTCTTCCAGGTTTGCTATCACTGCTCTGAGTGACTCCATCTTGAATTTGAACCTCTTTATGTAAGTGTTCAAGGATTTTAGATTTAAAATTGGTCTCACCGAGCCGTCCGGCTTCGGTACCACAAACAGCATGGAATAATACCCCTTTCCCTGTTGTAGGAGAGGTACCTTGATTATCACCTGCTGGGAATACAGCTTGTGAATGGCTTCCAAAACTGCCTCCCTGTCGGAGGGAGACTTTGGTAGAGCAGACTTCAGGAACCGGCGAGGGGGAGACGTCTCGAATTCCAGTTTGTACCCCTGTGATACTACCTGCAGAATCCAGGGGTCCACTTGCGAGTGAGCCCACTGCGCGTTGAAATTTTTGAGACGGGCCCCCACCGTGTCAGAGTCTGCTTGTAAAGCCCCAGCGTCACGCTGAAGACTTGGCAGAAGCAGAGGAGGGCTTCTGCTCCTGTGAAGAGGCTGCCTGGTGCAGTCTTTTTCCTCTTCCTCTGCCCCGGGGCAGAAATGAGTGGCCTTTTGCCCGCCTGTACTTATGGGGACGAAAGGACTGAGTTTGAAAAGACGGTGTCTTTTTCTGCTGAGAGGTGACCTGGGGTAAAAAGGTGGACTTTCCGGCCGTTGCCGTGGCCACCAGGTCCGATAGACCGGCCCCAAATAACTCCTCCCCTTTAAACGGCAATACTTCCATATGTCGTTTGGAATCCGCATCCCCTGACCACTGTCGCGTCCATAACGCTCTTCTGGCAGAAATGGACATAGCACTCACTCTTGATGCCAGGGTGCAAATATCCCTCTGTGCATCACGCATATATAGTAATGCATCCTTCAAATGCTCTATAGTTAGTAATATACTGTCCCTATCCAGGGTGCAATAAGTAAGGGAACAAGAACTCTCACATATGGAATGTTCTCCATTTCGTTCTAATTTCCTACTGAACCAGAGCAGTCAGACCACTGCTTTGCCTTCACGGCCATTACTGCGCCTCATGTCAGTCATACTGTCCCAACATCAGGTGTAAGATGGTGGGGCTGGTGGAAACATGGTCACTTACTGAGGTGCATGGTGTGATCAGATTTCTGCTTCTAAAGGACACATCAGCAGCTGAAAAACACTGCTATCTTGTCGAGATGTACGGTGATTACATCCAGGCATAACATAAGGACAAATGTGCAAATTGAACTACAGTATGCCTATATTGGCTAGATTAAACCTGAAACAGATTCAAGACGATTCTCAAATATCATCTTCCTACAAAAACATGCATTTGCATAAACTTAAGGCCCCCGTCATGTTCCCTTACCTGCAGTGTCAGACTGGGGCATGATGGGCCAACAGAGGTTTGGCCAACCTTTAGAAAGGACATATTGCCTGATTCAGAATTGTACGCTATTTGCATCTCTGCTGCATCCAAAGAAGGGGTCTGACATAAAAAAAGACGCCAACATTGCATCTTTGAGCGCAGCACTCGTATCTGCAATGTTGGATCATCACCTGGCAGCTAAAAGCCATCTAAGTAGGCTAACCAGTATGCCAGAACTCTGCAACCGAGGTCAGTAAATCTGCGTCGAAAGACTCAGACACTGGCCTTGGCTAGCCCCCGTTTTGATTAGTGGGAGGGCAAATCTTGGTGTAGTTTTTATAAAGCCAAGAATCATATTCCTCGCCTAATCATGGACCTCACCTAATAGAGTAACAATCTGTAATCCCACTGCATGGTATGGAACCTGAGATTAGAGGAGGAGGCAGGGTCCTCAGACAGTGGGGCAAATCCAGAATTACCCCTGTGGGCCAGTTGACCAGGTGCTGATTTTAGTTATAACTCTCTTAAACTTTGCAGGACTGTTGAGATGCAGAGGGAGAGCCTCCTAACCCAGCATTAAATATCAGGTTAATAATATAGGTCACAGAGCATAGGCACAGCTTTTGGCTACACCCACTTTTTCCCATGCTGCACCCCCAGGCTGGGACAGGGGGATTTAAAAGTAGGCAGTATAATTAAATGCGAATGTTAGGAACAATTCCCCTTTGGTGTGTCTGGTTTTTTTAGCATTGTGGGGCAGATGTATTAAGCCTGGAGAAGTGACAAAGAAGTGATAAGTGGAAGGTGATAACGCACCAGCCAATCAGCTCCTAACCTCCATTTTTAAAACCCGAAATGATTGGCTGGTGCGTTATCACCTTCCACTTATCCCTGCTTTATCACTTCTCCAGGCTTAATACATCTGCCCCATAATGTGAGTTGTGTCAGTTGTAACAAAATGTTAAATTCTGTCCAGTACCACCAGCTGGCTTAGTATTGAAATCCCGGCAGTCACCATCCTGACTGTGATAATGGTGACAGCAGTATCCCAATGGTCAAAGTCCCAATGAGATCCTGGTATTTTAACTCTACCCCATACCCACCTCTCCCACAGTCTAACATGATCCGTCCCCTTCTGCAGCCTAACCCTAACCATCCCCTCCCGCAGCCTAACCCTAACCGCCTCCTCCCGCAGCCTAACCCAAACCGTTCCCACCTCACAGCCTAACTCTAACCCTTGCCCCCCTCCCGTAGTCTAAACCTTCTGCAGCATAACCCTAACCGCCCCCTCCCGCAGCCTAACCCAAACCATCCCCACCCTGCAGCCTAACTCTAACCCTTCCCCCCCTCCCGTAGTCTAAACCTCCTGCAGGATAAAACCTAACTGCCACCTCCTGCAGCCTAACCCAAACCATCCCCACCCCGCAGCCTAACTCAAACCGCCCCACCCTGTTTTGTTCATAAGTTTGTAAATCCAGTCATCAGGACACAGAGACATGTGAGTTCACTGCTGTGCTGTTTATTCCATCCAACTCCAGGCACACTGGACCACCCACTTCCCAGCATTCCCCTGGTCCCAGGGACCATCACTAAAGATTCAGGCTTACACCTATCAGTAAGGGAGTGTCTACAAATATTAATACTCTGTGGGGCTGGTCTCTTCCAAGTGCTGCTGGGATTTCTAAGTGTGAGTTGGAAACAGTAAAAAGGTGAGTTTATTATACAGAAAAAGGTGAGTTTTATAATACACAATCACGAACACACATTTACAGTACCATTAAACTTCTGGTGAGGCTGCAAGGGGCTGACCTTGTGAGTGAGTGAGAGGGTCTCTTACTTGGAGTAGCAGAGGGGCTGTGATTGTGCGGGTGTGAGGGGCATTTTTTTTTTTTTCTTCTTAGCAGGAGCTGGAAGCCGAGTGAAAAGGAGGCGCAGTGAGCTGGAACAACTGCAACTGCTAAGTGGAGTATAGGTGCCGCAGGAGAGAGTACTACGGCTGCATAAAAGTGAAGGAGCAAGAACCGCACAAAGAAAGATAAGTATAAGCCAGCTTAATTATTGTATAAGTGATATTACTTGTCTTCTATTTTTTATTTTTGCTGCTTTTTCTTTGAGTGTAACAGGGAGTTAGACCTTGCAAACAATATGGGAGGGGCTGTGATTGAGGACCTCGCTCAGTGCATGTCATGCAAGATGTATGCACACCTGGAGCTACCGGCCCAGTGTGAATACATCTGCACGAGGTGTGTACGAACGGTTGCCCTGGAAGCCCAGGTAACTGATCTAGAGCAAACCGTTACGCGACTGAGGGAGATTCACAATCTCGAGCGTAGTTTAGACAGAACGGTGGAGGAGTTGCGGGAGGGGTCACTGGTAGAAGAGGATGATGATCAGGTAGCCAGTTGGGTCACAGTTAGAAGGAAGAAAAAGAGGGGGAGGCACGACATCTCCGAACTATCAAACCCGAACAAATTTGCCCGATTGGACGAGGAATCGGAGGATGATAGTGAAGAAATGACGGTGCCGGAGGAGACTGCTCCCTCTAGCATCCAGAGGTGCGGTCCCTCTGGCACGGTTGGGATAAAAGATAGAGAGGTACCTAGTCAAATGGTGGTGGTAGGGGATTCTATCATCAGGAAGGCAGATAGGGCAATCTGCTACCGGGACCGTGATCGCCGTACAGTCTGTTGTCTCCCGGGTGCTCGGGTACGGCACATCGCGGACCGGGTAGATAGATTGTTGGGAGGGGCTGGCAAAGACCCGGCGGTCTTGGTGCACGTTGGCACCAATGACAAAGTTAGCGGAAGGTGGGATGTCCTTAAGAAAGACTATAGGGACTTAGGAAAGAAACTGAAGGCAAGGACATCTAAGGTAATATTCTCGGAATTATTACCCGTGCCACGCGCTAGTCCAGGGAGGCAGAGGGAGATTAGGGAGGTAAATGTGTGGCTTAGGGATTGGTGCAGGAAAGAGGGGTTTGTGTTCCTGGAACACTGGGCGGACTTCTCAGTCAGGCGCCATCTCTTTTGTCGTGACGGATTGCACCTGACTGAGGAGGGGGCAGCGGTGCTGGGGGGAAGGATGGTTAGAAGGTTGGAGGAGATTTTAAACTAGGAGCCTGGGGGGAGGGTTTAGCTAGAAACTACGGGTCATGCAGTGAGAATAGTGGGGATGGCGGTAGTAAACGAAATGGGGGAGAAGTTGGGGGGAGGGTAAGAGCAGGCAGTAAGGTTACTAACATGGGTACTAAAAGGGATTTTACCAAAGCACTAACCAATGACGATTACAGGTCATCCTTGCCACATAAGGTGAAAGATGTCCCTAACGCAAGGGAAAATACTTATCTTAGTTGTATGTATGTAAACGCCAGAAGCATTACTGGTAAAAAGGGTGAACTAGAAATACTTGCAGCAAGCAAACAGTATGATATTATAGGCATTACTGAAACTTGGTGGGATGAATCTCATGATTGGACAGTCAATCTAGAGGGCTATACACTGTTTAGGAGAGACAGACTAAATAAAAAGGGTGGAGGGGTGTGTCTGTACGTAAAGCCGTTTTTAAAACCTAATATATGGGAAGATATTCAGGAGGGGACTGTAGACACTGTTGAGACATTATGGGTAGAAATTGCATGCGGGGAAAAAGGAACAAAAAAGTTAGTATTGGGTGTATGCTATAGGCCGCCTGGTATCAACGCATCTGATGATGAATTGTTACTAAAGCAAATTGAAAAAGCAGCAGGAGTAGGAGACATAGTAGTGATGGGAGATTTTAACTATCCAGAGATAAACTGGAAAAACGATTCATGTGATACTGCTAGGGGCAGTATGTTTTTAAACACACTAAATGATAACTACCTAGTCCAACTAATTGAGGAACCAACTAGGTACAATGCAATCTTAGACCTGGTATTAACAAACAATCAGGATTTGGTATCGGGTATTATAGTAGGGGAACCCATAGGAAACGGCGACCACAATATGGTCACATTCAATATCAGTTTCTACAAACAGCCCTATACTGGCTCAACTAGGACTTTAAACTTTAGCAAAGCAAATTTTAAAAAGATGAGGGTATTTTTCAGGGATATTGAATGGGAAGGTTTGTTTTTAGGAAAAAATACTACGGAGAAATGGGAGGTACTAAAATTCCTGCTAGCTAAAAATACACTCAAATATATTCCTATGAGTAGCAAAAAAGGGAATAAAAATCATAAACCGATGTGGCTTAACAAAAAGATTAAGGAACTTATGGGCAAGAAAAGGCGAGCATTTAAAAAATACAAATCTGACGGGGAAGCAGAGTCATTTAAGCACTATAAGGAATGTAACAAAAATTGCAAAAAGGAAATAAGAGCGGCTAAAGTAGAAACTGAAAAACTAGTAGCAAAGAAAAGCAAAGCGAATCCCAAAAAATTATTTAAATACATTAATAGCAAGAGATTAAAAAAGGAGAGTATAGGCCCTTTGAAAGACAAGTTGGGAGTCTTAAGCAAAAATGATAATGACATAGCGGACACACTAAATGAGTTTTTTTCAACAGTATTCACTAGAGAGGACCCAATTCAGGGACTGACACACAATCTCAATAATGACCATATCACACTGATAGGTACTTATTTAAGCGAGGAAGTAGTCTGTGACCGATTAAAACATTTAAAGATTAATAAATCACCAGGGCCCGATGGTATTCATCCAAGGGTTCTAATGGAGCTTCACTCTGAACTGGCAAAACCGCTATCTTTGATCTTTGAGGATTCAGTTATATCAGGTACTAGGTGATTCATCGCGCCCTACGGGCGCTCTTCACACCGTCGTTAGGGGCTAAGCCCCGTTAACCTCTGCACGCCTTTGAACATACGCAGGGCGGTAGATAACAGAATCAGAAACGCAGGGCAGTATAGAGGGCATACAGAAATGGGTTCCGGTTGAGATAAGATAGAGAGGCGTAGGGGGAGAGAAAGGGAATGTACAGAAACGCTGTGCGATCGGTAAAGGATAGGGAGAGGCAGGGTGGTAGGGAGAGGATAAAGAGAGGGAAGGTGTTAGACAGAAAATACCGTTGCAAGGAGCTACGATCCATTATCCCCTGCACGGGCTTCAGCTGTGCTATAATTGTTATTATATAGAGTATTACCTGTTTTTTTTTTTTATGGCAGTGGGTAAATAGTGTAAGGGGGGAGGGCGTGCGATTGTCAAGGAGGCGTAGGCCTTTGTGAGGGCGTGCAGAGTGGCCGCAGGGCACAATGAATAACATAGTGTAGAGTGTAGTATATATTGCTAGTGTCTGCATTATGAAGTACCAGATGAGTAACAGCAATGCACTGTAGATAAGATACGAAGGTGCTGTGGCCACAGGTAGCAGAGCCGCTTATACACACAATGGCCACAGGTAGCAGAGCCGCTTATACACTTAATACCCACAGGTAGCAGAACCGCTTATACACACAATGGCCACAGGTAGCAGAGCCGCTTATACACACAGTGGCCACAGGTAGCAGAGCCGCTTATACACACAATACCCACAGGGGGCAGAGGCGCTTATACACACAGTGCCCACAGATAGCAGAGCCGCTTATACACACAATACTCACAGGTAGCAGAACCGCTTATACACAGAATACCCACAGGTAGCAGAACCGCTTATACACACAATACCCACAGGGGGCAGAGGCGCTTATACACACAGTGCCCACAGATAGCAGAGCCGCTTATACCCACAATACCCACAGGTAGCAGAACCGCTTATACCCACAATACCCACAGGTAGCAGAACCGCTTATACACACAATACCCACAGGGGGCAGAGGCGCTTATACACACAGTGCCCACAGGTAGCAGAGGCGCTTATACACACAATACCTACAGGTAGCAGAGCCGCTTATACACACAATGGCCACAGGTAGCAGAGCCGCTTATACACACAATACCCACAGGTAGCAGAGGCGCTTATACACACAGTGGCCACAGGTAGCAGAGCCGCTTATGCACACAATGCCCACAGGTAGCAGAGCCGCTTATACACACAATACCCACAGGTAGCAGAACCGCTTATACACACAATACCCACAGGTAGCAGAGCCACTTATACACACATTACCCACAGGTAGCAGAACCGCTTATACACACAATACCCACAGGGGCAGAGGCGCTTATACACACAGTGACCACAGGTAGCAGAGGGGCTTATACACACAATGGGCACAGGTAGCAGAGCCACATGTACACACATTACCCACAGGTAGCAGAACCGCTTATACACACAATACCCACAGGGGGCAGAGACGCTTATACACACAGTGCCCACAGCTAGCTGAGCCGCTTATACTCACAATACCCCCAGGTAGCAGAGGCGCTTATACACAGTGCCCACAGGTAGCAGAGGTGCTTATACACACAATGGGCACAGGTAGCAGAGCCACGTGTACACACAATACCCACAGGTAGCAGAGCGGCTTATACACACAATACCCACAGGTAGCAAAGCCGCTTATACACACAGTGACCACAGGTAGCAGAGCCGCTTATACACACAGTGTGCACAGGTAGCAGCGCCACTTATACACAATGGGCACAGGTAGCAGTGTTGCTTATACACATAATGGCCACAGTATTAGTGTTTCTAATTAATCCAATGTCCATTGCTAGCAACTATACTCACAAAAGTTTGGGGGGTTTGGAAAGGGGGTGGGTTCAGTGAGGTTCCTATCCGTGGGAATCACTTGTAGCGGCTGTGGATGGTGATTCGAGGTGCTACGTGTGGTGGAGGGTTGGGTGTGGGAGGGGGTCCAGAGGTGTTGTGGGTGGCGGAGGGGTGGGTGCAGGGGCATGGATGGCATAAAGGGTGCAGAGGTCCTGTGGGTGGGGGAGGTGTAGAGGGGGCGCGGATGGGGAGTGTAGTTGCTGTTGGTGGGGGAGGGGGACTGTGGATGAAGGAGGGGGTATGGAGGTGATGTGTGTGTGTGTGTGTGGGAGGGGCGATGTAGGGGTGTGCGTTTGGAGGTGCAGGGGGGCTGAGGTTAGGTGATGGGTTCCAGAAGTGCTGTGCTTGGGGGAGGTGTGGGATGGCACGGATGGGGGATGTAGATGTTGTGGATGGGGGAGGGGTGGATGCGGGGGAGCTGTGGATGGGGGAGGAAGTCCGGAGGTGGTTCGGGTGGTGGTCCAGAGGTGTTGCGGGTGGGGGAGGGGCAGGTGTGGGAGGTCCGCAGATGTGGAGGGTGCCTGTAGATAATGCGGGCGGGTAGGTGCTGTGGTTGTGGGAGTGGTGGGGGTGTTGCGGGTGGGGTACGTGATGTGGATGTGCGGTAGCTAGAGGAGGGGCGGGTGCAGGGATGGCACGGATGGGGGAGGGGGTCCGTGGGCGCTGTGGATGAGAGTGGTGGGTGTGGGGTTACGGCGGTTGTAGTGGGCCAGGTGTGCTGCTGCAGTGGGTGGGGGAGGGTGCCGGTGCAGGGATACCGCAGTTGGGGTAGGGCGGTTGGTGCAGCGGCGGGTAGGGGAGTGGCAGGGGAGGGGGTGCGGCGGTGGGGAAGGGGCGGGTGTGAGGATGCTGCGGGTGGGTTGGGGGGGGCGGGAGGGTGTGTGGATGGGGTCTGTAGATGCTGGTGGTGGAGGGGCAGGTGCAGGAGGCTGTGGATGAAGGAGGGGGTCTGGAGGTGCTGTGTGTGGGGGAGGGGCGATGTAGGGGGAGTTGGGGTTGCAGATGGGGAGGTTGGGTGATGGTTTGTAGAAGTGCTGGGGGTGGGGGAGGTGTCTGTAGATGGGGGTGGGGGAGGTGCTGTGGGTGGGGGACAGGTGCGGAGGGGGGGCAGGGGCTGGAGCAGTGGTGGTGCAGTTGGGTGGTGGGAGGCAGCTGCTGGGGTTCCGAGGGTTGGGGAGGTGGTGCGGGTGGGGGAGGGGTGGGTGCAGGATGGGGCAGTTGCGGTGGTGGTGCGGGTTGGGTGAAGGGTGCAGCAGGGGGGAGAGGTGGGTATGGGGGAGGGGCAGGGTTGCAGCGGGTGGGGCAGGGGGTGCTGCAGGTGTGGGAGCTACGGGTGGGGGCGTGAGTGCCGCGGGTGGGAGCGGATGTGGGGGATGCGTTGGGTGCCGCAGGGGGGGCCAGCGGGTGTTGGTGCTGTGGGTGGGGGAGGGGGCAGAGTGCCACGGGTGGTGCGGGTGTTGGTGCTGCGGGTGGGGGAGGGGGTGGAGTGCCACGGGTGGTGGGTGGATGCGGTGGGTGTCGCGGGTGTTGGTGGTGCGGGTGGGAGTGCCGCGGGTGGGGGGCGAATGCGGTTGGTTTGCCTCGGGTGTTGGTGCTACCGGTGGGGGAGGGGGCGGGGGTTCCGCGGGTGGGTGGCGCGGGTGTTTGTGCTCTGGGTGGGGGAGGGGACGGGAGTGCCGCGGGTGGTGGGTGGATGCGGCGGGTGTTTGTGCTACGGGTGGGGGCGGGAGCAGTGGCGCCACAACGTGGGTGCGGGCCGCACCCGGGTGTTACCCTCTGAGGGGTGACACCAAAGTGCCGGCTCCTGTCACAGTGCAGAAGCCAGCACTGCCCCGACCCACAATGTGCCGAAAACGGGGGGTCGGGACGCGAAACCACGCCCCCTTCCGCGAAGCCACGCCCCCTTTTCACCCGCGTCCGCGGGTAAGTGACGGGTGGATGCCGCGGGTGGGAGGCAGATGCGGGTGGTTGCCGCGGGTGGGAGGGGGGGCGAGTTGTGCCGAAAACGGGGGTCGGGACGTGAAGCCACGCCCCCTTCCACGAAGCCACGCCCCCTTTTCACCCGCGACTGCGGGTAAGTGACGGGTGGATGCCGCGGGTGGGAGAGGGAGCGAGAGCAGCTGTCAGTGTCAGCATGTCCCCCTGAACTCTGCAGCAGCCGCTAGTCTGTGAGGCGGGTAGTGTGAGTTCCGCTCAGTCAGCGGCTGCGGTGTCACCAGAGAGAGTGTACGGGGAGAAGGGAGACAGGGGACTGGGCGGAGAGAGGGAGGGGACTGTTCCTTGCCAGATCTGTGCCTGTGACTCCGCCCAGCATTACGGGCACAGAGTCACAGACTTGGGCAAATATATAGGAGATGGTTTCCAAAGACTGGCGTATAGCGGAAGTAGTGCCTATATTCAAAAAGGGAAGTAAAGCTGAACCAGGTAATTATAGACCAGTTAGTCTTACATCTATAGTGGGGAAAGTATTGGAAGGTATTCTAAGAGATAGTATTCAGAAGTTCCTTGAAACCAATAAGGTCATTAAAAGGAATCAACATGGGTTTATGAAGGACAGATCCTGTCAAACCAACTTACTTGGCTTTTATGAAACAGTAAGCGCAAACCTAGATCAGGGTAAAGACGTGGATGTAATCTTTTTAGACTTTGCCAAAGCGTTCGATACTGTACCACACATGAGACTTATATACAAGCTACAAGAATCAGGGCTAGGAAGCACAATATGCACTTGGGTCAAAAACTGGTTAGATAATAGGAAGCAGCGCGTTGTGGTTAATGGATCTTTTTCAACTTGGACTGAAGTGCTAAGTGGTGTGCCGCAAGGCTCAGTATTAGGACCGCTATTGTTCAATATTTTCATTAACGACCTAACAGAAGGTCTAGAGAGCATGGTGTCAATTTTTGCAGATGATACCAAATTGTGTAAGGCTATAAATACAGAGGAGGATGCCGAGTCTCTTCAGAACGACTTAGTTAAATTAGAAGCATGGGCAGCCAAATGGAGAATGCGCTTCAACACAGACAAGTGTAAGGTAATGCACTGTGGTAACAAGAACAAAAATTACACCTACCTACTAAATGGGGTAAAATTAGGCGATTCTGTACTGGAAAAGGACTTAGGTGTCCTCATAGATAGCAAGCTAAGCAGTAGTACCCAAAGTAGGACTGCAGCAAAGAAGGCTAATAAGATATTAGCATGCATAAAATGGGGTATTGATGCTAGGGACGAGAGTATTATACTCCCGTTATATAAATCACTAGTGAGGCCACACCTTGAATACTGTGTACAGTTCTGGGCACCGTACTACAAAAAGGATATCCTGGAGCTTGAAAAGGTACAGAGGAGGGCGACCAAACTAATTAAGGGCATGGAGACGATGGAATACAAGGAAAGGCTTGAAAGACTAGGCATGTTTACATTGGAAAAGCGGAGACTAAGAGGGGATATGATCAACATCTACAAATATATAAGGGGACAATACACAGAGCTTGCGCGGGACCTGTTTTTGGTTAGATCAACACAGAGGACTCGTGGACACTCGCTCAGGTTAGAGGAAAGCAGATTCCGCACAATACGGCGTAAAGGCTTTTTCACGGTAAGGACAATACGTGTTTGGAATTCCCTGCCCGAGGGAGTTGTAATGGCGGAATCTGTCAACACCTTTAAGAATGGGTTAGATAAATTCCTATTGGATAAGGATATCCAGGGGTATGGTGCATAGTCATGCATTATAGTTACTATAAATAGGGATAAAATGCAATGGCTGACAGCAGCATCAGTCAGAAATTTTAGTCAAATCATCATGCATAGGACACCACAAATAGGTTGAACTCGATGGACAATTGTCTTTTTTCAACCTCAGATACTATGTTACTATGTATGTTACTATCACATCCTCTTTTCTTTAAAGATAAGCCCTGTACGCTTCAATGCAATAATTAACAACGTCATATTAAGGTCTGCGTATTTCCCTTTTGGGTCTTTCACACACAGTCTGTGTTTCATCGACCATGTTGGACCTTTCTAGAATCGTGGTTGGTTCACCATTATCAGGATCATCATACATGTCAGATGAAGGGTATTCTTCAGTCATGTTGTCTTCATTGTGGTTAGGTTGAGATCTTAAATCCACCCGATTTCTTCTTACTTCCGTTCCATGCTCTGTACGTATAGTATAAGATCTTGGTGCTACTTGTGCTTGCACAATACCTTTCTGCACCCAAATACCTTTCTCGTGATCTCTGAGACGGACTTGGTCACCCGATTTTAGATCAGATAAGCGTTTTGTTCGTCTGTCATGGAACAGTTTCTGTTTCGCCTGTTGATGTTCTTTACTCAGTCTGACCAACGCTGAGTTATGTGTATTAAGCAGTTCATCATGTATCGGGAGATTTGCTCTAATCCTCCTTCCCATCAGCATTTGTGCAGGAGAAAGTCCATTCTGTAAAGGTGTACTGCGGTAGATAAAAAGAAATTTTGTAGAAATCTTCTTTACCTTCTTGAGCTTTTTTCATGAGACTCTTTACAGTTTTTTACTGAACTTTACACCAACCCATTTGAGCGTGGATAGTGGGGACTTGACGTAGTATGGACAAATTCCCACTCATCAGCAAATTGTCTAAATTCAGCACTGGAAAACTGAGGACCATTGTCAGTGAACACTTCCATAGGAACACCATGCCTTGCAAAGATTGACTTCATGCAATTGATTACGGCTTTACTAGTAGTTGTATGTAGTGTCTTCACCTCAGGGTAGTTAGAGTAATAATCAGTCACGACAATGTACATTTTCCCATTACAATCAAACAAATCTGCGCCAACTTTCTGGTACGGTCTCTCTGGCACTGCGTGAGGACTCAGTGGCTCGACTTGTTGTTTCGGTCTATACGTAAGACATAATTCACATGTAGCTGTAGTCTGTGCTATGTCTTGGTTCATTCTTGGCCAATACATAACTTCACGCGCTCTCCGCTTACATTTTTCTTCTCCTAAGTGGCCTTCATGTATCTTGCACAGCATAGTTTTTCTTAGTCGTGCAGGTTTTACAAACCTATTGCCTTTGTAAATAATACCATCGACAACTGTAAGGTCACTGCAGTACATCCAATAATCATGGATAGACAGCGGGCACGCATGTTTTTCTGCTGGCCAACCTTTCAGAATGATATCTTTCAACACTTTTTCATTGTGTCATCTGTCTCAGTTTCTTTCCTAATCTGTTCTTGTCTTGCAAGAGACACTGGTAGAGAAGCTACGATCAAATTAACATAGGCTTCTATCTCTTCATCCATCAGACTTTTGGAACCTTCACTTTTGTCCACAGCACGAGAAAGTGTATCAGCAATGTACATGTATTTGCCGGGACAGTACAGCAAGTGTACATCATATTTCTGTAGTCTGATAAGCATTCGTTGAATTCTCATGGGACAGTCATGTAATTATTTAGTCATGATAGCTATCAATGGCTTGTGGTCAGTTTCCACTGTAAATGTTTGACCATACACAAACTGATGAAATCGCTTACATGCATATGTGATCGCTAGAAGTTCTTTTTCTGTCTGAGCATACCTTGTTTCAGCACTTGTCAGTGCTCTTGATGCATAGATTACTGGTTGCCATGTATCCTCATGTTCTTGTAACAGCACTGAGCTTAGGCCAAATTGCGAAGCATCTGCTGAAATTCTTATTCTTTTCGCAGGATCAAAGAATTTTAGCACTGGTTGCTCTGTAATGATCTGTTTCAAGTTTTGCCAACTTTCTTCTTGTTCATGTGACCACATCCACTCGTTATCTTTGTCCAACAACCATCTAAGAGAGGCTGTTCGTTCAGAGAGTTGAGAAATAAACTTTCCTAAGTAAGTAATCATTCCTAGGAATCTTCTGACGTCGTCTTTGTTGTTAGGACGTTCCATGTTCACTATGGCTGATATTTTCCTTGGGTCTGGTTTTACACCTTGATCCGAGACCACGTCGCCCATAAAGGTAAGTGTATTCACGCCAAATTCACATTTGTCCTTGTTTAGCTTTAGATTCACTTTCTTGACAAGTTCCATTACTTGTCTCAATCTAGAATCATGTTCTTCCTTTGTAGATCCCCAGACAATAATGTCATCCATCATTGTTTCAACACCTGGAATATGTTCAAAAATCATGTGTATCTTTTTGTGATATACTTCTGGAGCAGACAGTATTCCATATGGTAGTCGAAGAAATCTGTATCGACCTTCTGGTGTATTAAATGTACAAAGCTTTGAGCTGGCCTCATCTAGCTTCATTTGCCAGAATCCTGAAGATGCGTCCAATTTACTGAACCATTTTGCTCCCGCAAATTGCGACATGATTTCATCTCTGGTTGGTAGTTTAAAATGTTCTCGTTTAATAGCTTTGTTTAAATCTCTGGGGTCTAGACATATTCTGAGTTGTCCATTTTTCTTTTCAACAATTACTAAGGAGCTTACCCATTCAGTAGGCTCATCAACTTTCTGTGTCACACCCAAGGCTTCCATGCGATTTAACTCTTGTTTCAGTTTTTCTCTCAGCGCAAACGGCACTTTTCTACAGGGGTGTATCACTGAAGAAACTTGCGTGTCTATATTTATTTTATGCTCTCCAGGTAAACAACCTAGACCTTCAAACAAGTCTCTGTATTCTGTAAAACATCGATTTGCAGTCATCTTCTACTTATGATGTCACCATAAAAACTTTCTTTAGCAAGCTTAGTTTCTCACAGGAACTTAATCCTAGAATCGGTTGCACATTTTTATCCACAATCAGTAGAGATGTTTTAAACTGTTGTCCCTTATATTTCAGTGTCACTAAGCATGTACCTTTCACAGGAATTTCCTCCCCAGTGTACCCTGTAACTTTCAATTTGGCTGGGTGAATTTTAGGTTTTACTCTAAAAGTCTTATAGTCTTGAAATGATATTAAATTCACCTGCGCACCAGTATCAAGCTTAAAGGGAATGACAATCTCCTTCACAGTTAAAGGGACAATTCATTCTTTCTTATCTGCACTGCAAAGTTCAATGCAATCCACAAAGAATTCATCTATTTGTTTAACAGCATGCACTTTGGTTTTTACTTTTAATTTTACAGCATTTGGCAAAGTGATTAAGTCTACCACATTTCATGCAGGTTTTACCATAAGCAGGGCACATTTTAGGATTGTGAGCATTTCCACATCTACTACACATTTCTTTATTAGACTGTGGATTAGACTGCTTCATTATTGATAATGGAGGTTTGCTTGGCTCTGTTTTCTGCACTACATGCACATCAGCATCAACTTCCTTGTGTAACTTTTTGGCTTGAATCTAGTTATTTCTGCAGATCTACACATAGTCACTGACTTTTCTAGTGTTAGGTCTTGCTCTCTCAGCAATCTCTCTCTGAGTCCATTATCAGGTATTCCACAGACAATACGAACTCTAATCAGTGAATCCTTTAAATCACCAAACTCACAGGTTTTACTGAGTGATTGCAGCTCTGTAACATACTGATCAAATCCATCTACAGACTTCTGATCACATGTGAAAAACTTATATCTTTCATATGTCACATTTTTCCTTGGCACAAAGTAATCTTCAAACATTTGCATTATAGAAGATAGCACCATATTCTGCCCCTCAGCAAACTGAAAACTATTATAAGTGTCCAGCACATCCTCTCCTATCACATGGAGGAAAATGGATGCCTTCGTTTTGTCAGTCTCTGAATCGGCTCCACATGCAGCAAGATATATATTAAACCATTGCTTAAATCTTTTCCAGTTTTCAGACAAGTTACCAGACATCAGCATGCCGGTTGGAGGAGCTAGTTTATCCATGGTTACTCACTGTTTGAAGATAGGAGCACACGGCAGGCTTTGCAGACACAGAGTATCCCAGCCACAGACTTCTGCAAGATTCTTTCACACTCTGAGAGCACTAGCAGTCCAAGTTAAACTTCTTCTGACACCATGTTTTGTTCATACGTTTGTAAATCCAGTCATCAGGACACAGAGACATGTGAGTTCACTGCTGTGCTGTTTATTCCATCCAACTCCAGGCACACTGCACACTGGACCACCCACTTCCCAGCATCCCCCTGGTCCCAGGGACCATCACTAAAGATTCAGGCTTACACCTATTAGTAAGGGAGTGTCTACAAATATTAATACACTAACATCACACACCCTGCAGCCTAACTCTAACCCTCCCCCCTCCCGTAGTCTAAACCTTCCGCAGCATAACCCTAACCGCCCCCTCCCGCAGACTAACCCAAACTATCCTCACCCCGCAGCCTAACTGAAACCGCCCCACCCTGCAGCCTAACTCTAACCCTAGTGCCTAATCCTAACCCTAGTACTTACCGCCAGGATTCTGACTGTCGGGATCCTGACCGTATGCCCACCAACTAGTTCATCTTAACAATGCTCTGCAATCAGCAATACAACCTCTCAAGCACAAAACTAATTAGCAAACGTGTCACGATATTAAGCCCCCGTCATGTTCCTATACCAGGTGCTCATTTTAGTTACGGCTTTCTTGAACTTTGCAGAACTGTTGAGATGCCGAGTAAGAGCCTCCTAACTTAGCATTAAATAACAGTTTAATAATATAGTTCACAGCCCTGTTCTCTTGAGGGTCTCATAAATCACAAATTAAATCCCTGTTTTGATAGAGAATAGCTATGCAGTACCCAAATTTTAGCCTATTAATCAAATCCACTGCACTCTGTCAGATACAATTAGTGCTGACATTATGCAAACCTCGTCATGCCGTACAGGCATCACTGCTAGGCGAATGTACTGGATGTGATTCTGTTTCATTACAGTTACAGGGATATAAAACTATATATCGTTGTGGGGGAAAGCCAGCTTATATTGCCAAGAGCGTCAGCTTATTTTCACTGTATTTATGACATTTTATCTGCAAACTTAATTTACAGATGTTGCATTAGAATATTACGGCATGCTAAGTTTTCTGCATAAATATATTGTTATTAATGTTTTTATAAAATAACATGGATATAGTGACCTATGGATATAGCGCTGCTTGCACAGAATCCAGGACATAGGTGATGTTGTAGTGGTTCCACACTTCCTAAATAGCCCCACTTGGGGACCTTGCGACGTAGCCGTGCCAAGCATTTTTCCTTTAATTCTTTCTATTCATAACACTAAAGCAATAAAACTA
Source organism: Pseudophryne corroboree (assembly GCF_028390025.1). Lineage (NCBI taxonomy): Eukaryota > Metazoa > Chordata > Amphibia > Anura > Myobatrachidae > Pseudophryne > Pseudophryne corroboree. Next base: position 342,860,901 of record NC_086453.1, read on the forward strand.
CATTACTGGCGCACACTGACCGCTGGGGATGCCAGTACTTGTACTTCTGTGCGCGACTAAGTAGCAGATCTGTGTAAAAAAAAAGGTCTTGATACAGTCCGGGCAGCCGCGGCTATGCCACCATGTTTCGTTATTCTTAATCTGCATGTTATACCGATTCCTTTGCGACAAAACTCACAACCTACAGTCTTTGCTACACTGTGAGCGGATTTGTATGTGGATGTCATGTGACTAAGGGGGTCATTCTGAGTTGATCGCTCGTTAGCAGTTTTTGGCAGCTGTGCAAACGCTATGCCGCCGCCCACTGGGAGTGTATTTTAGCTTAGCAGAAGTGCGAACGTTTTTATCGCAGAGCGCCTGCAAAAAATTTTGTGTAGTTTCAGAGTAGCTCAAAACCTACTCGGCGCTTGCGATCACTTCAGACTATTCAGTTCCGGATTTGACGTCACAAACCCGCCCAGCATTCGCCCAGCCACGCCTGCGTTTTTCCTGGCACGCCTGCGTTTTTCCGCACACTCCCTGAAAACGGTCAGTTGCCACCCAGAAACGCCCACTTCATGTCAATCACTCTGTGGCAAACAGTGCGACTGAAATGCATCGCTAGACCCTGTGCAAAACTGCATAGTTCATTGTGCCCGTACGTCGTGCGTGCACATTGCGCCGCATACGCATGCGCAGAACTGCCGTTCTATAGCCTGATCACTGCGCTGTGAACAAATGCAGCTAGCAATCAACTCGGAATGACCGCCTAAGATACAATACATAAAAAGTATGAAAAAATACTAGGTGTAATTGAGAACACATCTGTGTCAACATGTATTAAATAGAAAATCATATAGAAGACAGTCTATTCCGTCCCGTCCCGTCAAGTAAGGAACATTTATGCTAATTTGCCACTACCTTAATTCCCTTTATATCAGTGTCCCAACAAGACTGCCAGAGGCTCTACCTCGTACATGCCTACTCCCTCAGAACCCCCGCACATCCCCGCCTAAAACCCCATCTCCCTCTCATGTGTTTGCTTGCTGCGCTGAATCACGTCATCGTAGCCCCGCCCCCCTGCTTTACAATGTTGCGATCTGGGCATTGTATAGGGGATGCATGGCTGAAATGATGCAATTGCACCTCCACAGCTCCGCACCACCCACCTATACCGATGCCCCCCCTCCTCCCCTCCAGTTGAGCCGACCTGGCTGCTTTCTCCTGGAGGAAATTCGGCAAGTATGCTCTACCTGAAGTATAAACAACATTGGAGGGGGCACAAATGTCACATCCATCTGATCCAAGCATAGGGTCAGATAGTTATCTTCAAAGAGAACTTTGGACTTCGTTGATATATTTTAAATGTCTTTCTGCCATGTAATCTTGGATGTTGTCTCGCCACCTCAAACGCAATTTTTCCAATACAGATATAATACATTTTCCCCCAGCAAATAGTAGATACAAGCCTGACATCTGTATCATTGTTGATAACTCTACAATCAACCTCCCCACTAGCTCGCTGACTTGGTGCCATCCTTGACTCTGAACTGTCCTATGTTTCCAACATCAGGGGTGTAGGTTTATACCAGAAGCCTGGAGACACGATAGTTGTCGGTGCCCCCCTCCATTCGCATTCACTATCAACACCCCAATCCCAGCAACACCCAGACACACACTACCCCAACCAACATTCACTATCAACACCCCAGCTGTGCCCAGTCACAGCCAAACCGATGTTCACTACTATTACCCCAGCAGCACCATTCATCCCTATCCTTTTCTCCCAATACCTCAGTAGCACACAGACATTCATCCCCCTTCCCTTTACTCCATTTACTTATTTACTCTGCTGGAACCTGCGGGAGACTCCTGATTGTTTGGGTAGGCCCCCAAGCTCCCCGGAAGAGTGGACACTCCTCCCGCATTCTGGGGGTCATTCCGACTCATTTGCACGCAGCGGTTTGTCGCTGCGGTGTGAACGGGTCTGGAATGCACATGCACAGCAGCCGCACTGCGCATGCGTGTTGTTGCCCGGCAACGGGGGTTGCAAGAAGATTGACAGAAAGTAGGCGTTCCTGGGCGGATCCGGACCGTTGGCTGGCGTTTTCGGGGAGTGGAGAAGAAAACGCAGGCGTGTCCAGGAGAACGGAGGGCGCACAAAGATCATCGCACAGGGTAAGTATGTCCGGTATCCGGACTCCAGGTCGACAGCACAAAGGTCGACACACCTTAGGTCGACACCAATTGGTCGACACACCTTAGGTCGACATGGACAAAAGGTCGACATGGACAAAAGGTCGACAGGAACAAGGTCGACATGGAAAAAGGTCGACATGAGTTTTTCACGATTTTTTTTCTTTTTTTGAACCTTTTCATACTTAACGATCCACGTGGACTACGATTGGAACGGTAAAGTGTGCCGAGCAAAGCGGTAGCGGAGCGAAGGCACCATTCGCGAGCCATGCGAGGGGACGCGGTGCACTAATTGGGGTTCCCGGTCACTCTACGAAGAAAACGACACCAAAAAAACAAAAAACTCATGTTGACCTTTTTCCATGTCGACCTTGTTCCGGTCGACCTTTTGCCCATGTCGACCTAAGGTGTGTCGACCAATTGGCGGCGACATAAGGTGTGTCGACCTTTGTGCTGTCGACCCTCAGTCCCAGACCCGTATGTCCAGGGCTAGTCATGTTTTGCTTGAAATTTTTTTAGCTTAGCAGGGCTGCACAAGCGATCGCAGCCCTGCAAAGCTAAAATACACTCCCCCATAGGCGTGGACTAGTTGATCGCAGCAGCAGCAAAAAGTTGCTGGCTGCGATCAACTCGGAATGACCACCTCTGCCCACTTCCCAAAGAAGGACTTCTTGAATTGAAGTCCATGAAGAGGGAGGTGGGGCTCAGTGCAGCAGAAGACACTGCTGTATCTGACTCAGAATCAGCCCCTAAATGTGAGAGGTGTACAGCCTGCACACATGTAACACAATAGTCTGCTTGACTAGTGGCTGTTAGTTCTTGTGGGATGACCAGTTTAACACTGAGTGACAGGAGGCATGATACAAAGTGGAATTAACAAGTGTAGATGAAGGAAACTGCAACAGAATTGCACACAAATTGAGTTATGTGGCAGATTAGCTGGCATGAGAAGCTCCAGTGATACAGTCTTCCAGCTTCATCATTCTGTACTGCAATTATAATATCCATTTTGCAGGATTTATAGTTCCCACAAGGGTAGGTCTGGAACTACTTACAGCCAAAGCATGCTAACTTTCACTTCCAAATGCAGTTTTTAGAATATCACTCAACTCTACACAGAATGTTCAGGGAGGGCTGCTGCCACCGACCAGGGTGCGGCTACCACTTCTGCTGCACTAGGTCCTACTCCCTCTTTATGGACCGTAATTCAAAATATTATTTTTACCCATAAGCACACTGTTCTACACACCCTGTAGTTTTGCCATTTTGGCAAATGTCTGCAAGGTGATAGGTGAGTAGCAGATGTGAACAAGGAGGTTAGTCCATACGTTGATTCCAAACCAGAGTAGGTTTTATTGAAGATAACAGGATACAGGTTATAGAAGCTAAACAGCAGTAAACATGATATCATCAATCTCTGGGCTAAGCGCCGTACTGCCGTACAGCACTGTGATGCTCCAGTGACAGGCTTGGGCATTTGCAGACCCTTTTATAGAGCCAAGTAAACAACATGCGCCTGCAGTCTAATCAGCCTGACCTTTAAGTCTGGTGACTCAAACATATGAGGTTATTGTGGCTGATGAGTCATGCACAATAACACTCAGTTAACAGACAGCTTGTAGTGTTTAACCATTTAACTACCTGTCAACATAAGTGTCAAGGCACAATCCAGTTGGTTTGCTGAGCTGTAGTCTTGTTCTTTGATGGTGAGCTCAGCTACACAGACATTTAATATTGTCTCAGTATTGGGTTCTAAGTAATTGGAGCAAAGGAAAAGTTAAAGTTGGATAACACTGGAGCCATGACATCTTTCACCTAGTGCTAAAAAGCAGAATTTGCAATCCGTTCTTCTGCATGCTGGGGGCCGCCCATCGCAGGGTAAGGCCACCCAGCATGCTACCCGCTGCCCACCAACTGTGACCACGCTCTAATTGAGAACGCACTGCAATTAGTGTGTGGTCGCAGAAACTAGGGAAGCCTCCTGCTGGTGCAGCCTGACTGCAAAGGCAAGAGTCCCGCCGCCATCTTTTTTGTTTGGAGTGGCTTCACGTTACGTCACGCAGCTGCCCCGAAAATTCCACCATCCCGATCTCGTTTTCACCGCAACGGTCCACAAACGCCTGTCCTGCCAATGCCTCTTTCTGCATGCAGACTAACTGTGCGTGCAGGACAGGGCCTGTGTGTGCATGCTGCTAGCCAATCTCAAAAATTGCAGTAGCATCGCGTTTGCAAATTTTAGTGATGTGCACCGGACATTTTTCGGGTTTTGTGTTTTGGTTTTGGATTCGGTTCCGCGGCCGTGTTTTGGATTCGGACGCGTTTTGGCAAAACCTCCCTGAAAATTTTTTGTCGGATTCGGGTGTTTTTTTCACAAAAAACCCTCAAAAACAGCTTAAATCATAGAATTTGGGGGTCATCTTGATCCCATAGTATTATTAACCTCAATAACCATAATTTCCACTCATTTCCAGTCTATTCTGAACACCTCACACCTCACAATATTATTTTTAGTCCTAAAATTTGCACCAAGGTCACTGGATGACTAAGCTAGGCGACCCAAGTGGCCGACACAAACACCTGGCCCATCTAGGAGTGGCAATGCAGTGTCAGACAGGATGGCAGATTTAAAAATAGTCCCCAAACAGCACATGATGCAAAGAAAAAAAGAGGTGCAATGAGGTAGCTGTGTGACTAAGCTAAGCGACCCAAGTGGCCGACACAAACACCTGGCCCATCTAGGAGTGGCACTGCAGTGTCAGACAGGATGGCAGATTTAAAAAATAGTCCCCAAACAGCACATAATGCAAAGAAAAAAAGAGGTGCACCAAGGTCGCTGGATGGCTAAGCTAAGCGACCCAAGTGGCCGACACAAACACCTGGCCCATCTAGGAGTGGCACTGCAGTGTCAGACAGGATGGCAGATTTAAAAAATAGTCCCCAAACAGCACATGATGCAAAGAAAAAAAGAGGTGCACCAAGGTCGCTGGATGGCTAAGCTAAGCGACCCAAGTGGCCGACACAAACACCTGGCCCATCTAGGAGTGGCACTGCAGTTTTCTAGCGAGAGGATGAGTGCTTCCATCCTCATGTGAATCTGAACCACTAGCCATGAACATAGGCCAGGGCCTCAGCCGTTCCTTGCCACTCCGTGTCGTAAATGGCATATTGGCAAGTTTACGCTTCTCATCAGACGCTTTTAATTTAGATTTTTTGGGTCATTTTACTGAACTTTTGTTTTTTTGATTTTACATGCTCTCTACTATGACATTGGGCATCGGCCTTGGCAGACGACGTTGATGGCATTTCATCGTCTCGGCCATGACTAGTGGCAGCAGCTTCAGCACGAGGTGGAAGTGGATCTTGATCTTTCCCTATTTTACCCTCCATATTTTTGTTCTCCATTTTTTAATGTGTGGAATTATATGCCAGTAATATATCAATAGCAATGGCCTACTGTACCGTACTGCTATATATTATATACTGGTGGTCAGCAAAATGATGCACTGTCCTCCTACTATATATACTGCGCACAACTTAAATGCACCACAGGTATGGATGGATAGTATACTTGACGACACAGAGGTAGGTAGAGCAGTGGACTACTGTACCGTACTGCTATATATTATATACTGGTGGTCAGCACAATTATGCACTGTCCTCCTACTATGTATACTGCGCACAACTTAAATGCACCACAAGTATGGATGGATAGTATACTTGACGACACAGAGGTAGGTAGAGCAGTGGACTACTGTACCGTACTGCTATATATTATATACTGGTGGTCAGCAAAATTATGCACTGTCCTCCTACTATATATACTGCGCACAACTAAAATGCACCACAGGTATGGATGGATAGTATACTTGACGACACAGAGGTAGGTTGAGCAGTGGACTACTGTACCATACTGATATAATACTGGTGGTCACTGGTCAGCAAAATTCTGCACTGTCCTCCTACTACAATGCAGCACAGATATGGAGCGTTTTTCAGGCAGAGAACGTAGATATTTTCAGCACACTGAGCACAGATATTTGCAAGCACACTGAGCGCAGATATTTGCAGCACACTGAGCACAGATATTTGCAGCACACTGAACACAACTGAGAGAACGCTGCACGTCCTCTCCCTATCATCTCCAATGCACGAGTGAAAATGGCGGCGAAGCGCGGCTCCTTATATAGAATACGAATCTCGCGAGAATACGACAGCGGGATGATGACGTTCGGGCGCGCTCGGGTTAACCGAGCAAGGCGGGAGGATCCGAGTCTGCCTCGGAACCGTGTAAAATGGGTGAAGTTCGGCGGGGTTCGGATTCCGAGGAACCGAACCCGCTCATCACTATTTGCAATGTGACCTGAATAAGGCCTTGTGCCATCCAGACCACAGAACTTTTTCAGGAGCTCTAACAGAATCTCATGATCCATGCTGCAAAGGGTTATAGTAGGGTATGCCGGCGGCCGGGTTCCCGGCGACCGAATCCCGACCGCTGGCATACTGACAGCTGGCCGAGCGCAAATGAGCCCCTTGCGGGCACAGTGGCTATCTATTCTCCCTCCAGTGGGGTCGTGGACCCCCAAGAGGGAGAAAAAGTGTCGGTATGCCGGGTGTCGGGATTCCGGCGTCGGTATACTGTGCACCGGGATCCCAACATACCGGCAAACTGTAGACCACCCCTGCAAAGATATCCAGTAGGACTAAGTTGAACAGTTACCTTTTGTCTTTTCATTGAGATCATTCAGGACACATACCAGGGCTGTCTCAGTGCTACAGCATGTCTTCTAAAGCCTGACTGAAATGGATCATAAATATCATGCATTGACACTGACAGATATGTTTCCAGGTAAGCTGCAACCACTTTCGCAATAATCTTTACTAAAAAAAAAAGTAGTTTTGAACTTTTGATACTGGTCATGCAGTCAGGATCTAAATGATTTTTTTTAGTAGAGGTCTTATTAACAGTTTCTTATTAACAGTTTCTTATGTAGCGCAGCAAATTCAGTTGCGCTTTACTATTACAACGTTTCTTTTAGTGGTTCAGGAAAAATGCCTGTCTGCAAAGAGCCTTTTGCAAATACAGGGCCAATTATGGGGGTAATTCAGATCTGATCGTAGATGTGCTAAATTTAGCATATCTATGAACATTTACTCAGACATGCGGGGGGACGCCCAGCACAGGGCTAGTCCGCCCCACATGTCTGGCTCTGCCCCCCGCAAGGGCGGCGATGCTTTTGCACCTGGCGAGTAGCTCCCTGCCAGCGCAGCTACTGCGCGCTGGCAGGCCGCTACCCACCGCATCCCGGGTGGCAGCGACTGCATGTGACGTCACGCAGCTGCCGCCCCCCCAACGGTTCGCACACCGTCAACAGCGTTAGAACGCCGTTGGCACACCCCCTCCTGCCCCGCGACCGTCTCTGCCTGTCAATCAGGCAGAGGCGATCCCAGCCCAGAGATGCTATTAGCACCTTACTGGGGTCCCAGGGTGCGCGGACGCACTTCACATAGAAATTCAGACTGTGATCGCTGCCGCTGAAGCCATCCAGTCTGAATTAGGCCCTATGTCCATACACCCTGTTAGAAGCTTGGCTGAGGCAGGGTCCATATCACATGCAAACTTCATGTAATTTTAACAATGTCTTCTACAGCCAGGGGTTCAAAGCTTAGTCACAGGCTTGGAGGCTTGCCACTCATTTGACAGCACAGTTGGGATTCCAACCCAGATGGAGGTGTCATTGAAAAGTAACGTGCAAACTCATTGCATACTAACTTGGAGAGAGTTGAATTAGGCTGCAGACATGTTGGTTTGCAAGGCATCTCCACAGTCCGAATGAACTAAGCTGGCCTGTTGTTTGCTGCCGTGATCATACTTCACAGAAACTTTAAGAGAAAAAACAGAAGACTGCTTCTACAGCGCCTCAATTGCAGGAGGCTAATAATCAAATTACCCTGATACATGCGCGGCTGAAAAACACTATGTGGGTGTTTGGTTGGAGAATATAGAAACAGACAAAATCAGCTGCGCAAAGTATCAGGGAAAGGACAGTACAATTTTAGGAGAACCGATGTATATATATAAATTGATTTATTAATGAAAAAGCATAAAATAGCAGTAAAAGATGACATAAAATTGTTGGATATAAAAAGGCACACCTTGACTAAGTTTTTTTTTTTTTTTTTAATCAAGTAAATTTTTTATTGAAAATTTTTTCATTTGGTTGCATAAGTGTGGTAAAAGAGAGAAAAGCAGAAAAGAAAAGGAAGAAGGCAACAGTTCAAAACATACAATTTACAATACAATGCATTGTGCTGATCAGTAGGTATTACATTGATTTACATTGTAAATTAAAACATAAGGCTTGTGGTGCTTGAAATTAGAGGGTTGTGCTCGGAGCGCTCGGTCCGGTCATTAAGACATTGTCGTCGCTACTTGCTTAGTATACGTGAGTAAAGGGGAGGTCACAATTACAAGTATAGGGTTGTGTGTGTCCACAGTCTCTGCCTATCACCGGGCTACGTCAATTCCGCACTCGGCCGCACCAAAGTCCATCTATCCCACTTACGGTGAAACTTGGACACAGAGTTGCGGGATAAGTACATTAGCCTTTCATGCCCTATGACCAAGGTTACCAGGGCTCTCCACTCCGATACTCTGGGAGGGGTCTCTGCAAACCAGGAGCGTGCAATGATGACCTTGGCAAGCGTGATCAGACACAGGACATACTGATATGTGAGCAATGAATGGGTTTCTTCCAGGTCCACCCCGAAGAGGCAGGTTCTGGGATTAATTTGGGGAAGAGATGGGTCAGTAGTTAATATGTCAGACCAAACCCAAGTCCAAAATTCATAGACTTTCGGACAATTCCATAACAGATGCCAAAAACCAGCATCTGCCATCCGACATTTGGGGCATAAAGTGTCAGGTCTTAAACCAGCTCGTTGGAGAAGTAGAGGGGTTCGATAAACCCTGTGTAGGATAAAGAGATGCACCTGTTGATATCTAATGCAAGGAGTGGTAGACCTGGCGGAGCCCAGTATTTGTAGCCATTGTTCGTCTGACAGGGGGCCTATATCATCTTCCCAGCTCAGCCTAAGCGGATCTAAAGAGGCAGGTAGGGTTCTATTGTTTAGTGAGGCATATATTGTTGAAATTTTACCTGTGGAGGGTAAGCGTTGCAGCATAAGTTTAACTGGAGAAGGGGAGATGGAAGGGGCCGTTTTGAACTGGGTCTGTATGGCGTGTCTTAGTTGGAAGTATCTAAATAGGGCTGTGTTTGGGAGCTCGAATTCAGCCTGCAGTTGCGCAAATGATTTAAGATAACCATCCACATATAATTGCCCTAGGGAGGTCACCCCACTTTTTATCCAAATATTGTCTGTTGACAGCTTCTGAAGTTCCATATACGAACTATTAAACCATAAGGGTGAATCTGTTTCTAGGTCGGCCCAGTCATAGAGGTTGTGTACTTGTTTCCAGACCAACAGAGCCTGTCGCAGGATAGGAGGAAGACCCGTCACTGACATTCCCGAAAGCAAGAAAAGGAAGGGGGTGAAGGGGGGTCCAACCCAGTCTGTCAAATATCCCTGTAGGGTCGAGCCACCCACTCCTGTGATCCAGCCGGAGAGGTGCACCAGCTGTGCTGCCAGATAATACAGCCTGAGATCCAGTGAGTTTGGTCCTACAAAGTTTTTTTATAGCTATCCTCGCCGGTTTATGACCCCAGATAAAGGAAGATATGAGACTGTCAATGTTAGCAAATATTTTTTTAGAGAGGTAGATGGGGGAGTGTTGCAGGACATATAGGTACTTAGGCTGGATGGACATCTTAAAGAGATTGATGCGTCCCAATACTGTCAGTGGTAGTGCCTTCCATGTGTGGATCTTACTTTTAAAAAGGGCTGTGATAGGGTCTATGTTCCACTTGGCATATTCTGATGCTGGCCCCGTGACCCAAACACCCAAGTATTTAAATTTCAGAGTCCATTGCAGTGAGTGTGACGTGCATATCCCCTCCGGGATATGTCCTGAAATAGGAAAAATAAAGGATTTGTCCCAGTTTATACATAAGCCAGAGTATTCCCCAAATTCATTAATTGTGTGAAGCATAGCCCGGAGTGAGGCATCTGGGTCCCTAAGGAACAGCAACATATCGTCGGCATACAGTGAAATCTTATCCACCGTGGAGCCGGCTGCCAGTCCCTGAATATTCGGGTTGTCCCTTATCATACAAGCCAGTGGTTCTATAGCCAATGCAAACAGGGCCGGGGACAATGGGCAACCCTGTCGTGTGCCCCTGGCCAAAGAGAATGAGGACGAGGTATACCCATTAACAGAGACACGGGATGCTGGAGAGGAGTACAGTAATCGAACCCACCCGATGAACACAGGGCCCAGGCCGAACCCGTGTAATACCTGCCAAAGGTAGGACCACTCAACCGAGTCGAAGGCCTTGGCGGCGTCGAGAGACACCACCACTGCCCCCGAACCCAGCAAGCCATCCCCCTGCAGGTGATAGAACAGCTTCCGTAGGTTTTGCATAGTGGACCTTCCCGGCATGAAGCCCGTCTGGTCCTGATGTATAATAGACCCGATGACCGCGTTCAGACGGATGGCAAGCATCTTTGCAAGAATTTTAACATCTGTGGACAGTAGTGAAATAGGGCGGTAGGAATCGGGAGCCTTGGGATCCTTCCCCGGTTTGGGCAGCACTATAATAGTGGCTTCAGACATGGACGGGGGAAGTTCACCAATTTCAAACAAGGTATTAAATAAATCTAATAAATAAGGACTGAAGTGGGAGTTAAATTTTTTATATATCTCCACTGGGAGGCCATCCCCACCAGGTGCCTTGGAAGAAGGGAGTGACGACACAGCGCACTCCACCTCCTCCAGGGTGAAAGGAGCCTCAAGTGCTTCAAGCGCCTCCCGCGATAAATTGGGCAAATTCACCCGCGAGAGGTAGGAGTGCAGTTGCTCGTCGGTGTGGGAGACTCCTGACGAGTATAGTTTGGAATAAAAATGTTTAAATACCCCTGCTATGTCTTTCCCCGAGTAGCAGAGACTGCCATCCCCATCGGCAATACACTGAACAGTGCGAGAATGGGTTTCATCCCTGGCCAGGAAAGCCAGGCAACTGCCCCCCAGCTCTGCCTGAAAGTACTGCCTGTGACTGGAGAACAGCAGCCTACGCTTGGATTTATCAAAGAGGTAATCGGCCCACTCTCCCTGTGCGTGCAGCCACGCCTCCCGATCTGACCGGGAATGTGATTCTATGTATACAGATTCCAAATCACGGCAGGCCTGTTCGAGTCTCGCTTCCTCCCTCCTGTTAAACGACTTGATGCCGGCTATTCTTTTAATAAAGGTACCTCTAATATATGCTTTGTATGCATCATGTCGGACAGTGGGGGAGGAGTCTGGGGGGTTGCAATCAAGGAAGACTTTCCAGTCCGAGAGAAGGTCGGAGCCCTCTCCCATTAAATTCAACCAAAATGGGTGCAGTTTCCACTGACTGCTGCCCCTATCGTGCGTCATAGACAGCTTTAGTAAAACCGGTGAGTGGTCCGATATACCCCTGGACAAATATGTTAGTTCAGAAATTCTAGGCGATAATGTCGGGGAAATAAGGCACAAGTCTATCCGTGACAGTGTGTTATGGGTAGCGGAGTGACAGGAATAGTGCGCTATAGTAGGGTTTCGCACTCTCCAGATATCCATCCAGCCAAGCTCAGCAACAATTCTTGCAAAAGGGGTCGGGGCAGGGGGGAGGGAGGTGGAGTCGCGAGACTCCCGCCAGCGGTCTATAGACAAGTCCATGACGTTGTTGAAGTCACCCACACTAATAACCGGTGTGTCAGGGGATTGGGCTATAAAGTCAGCAGCCTTACGTAGAACTTCACTATTATAGGGGGGGGAATGTATATAGCCATGATATGATACAGTGCATGATGTATGACAGCACGTAAAAACACATAACGACCCTGAGGGTCAATGCTGCTATGCTCCAGGTGAAAGTTTATTGATTTTTTAACCAATATCGATACCCCTCTGGCGCTGGAGGAGAACGTGGAGTGGTAGGCCCACCCAACCCACGGTCTTTTAATGGCCATGACTTTACTACCATACAGATGAGTCTCAGAGAGGCATGCTATGTCAACTCTGTACTTTTGAAGTTGTTTCAGGACAAGTGAGCGTTTAATTTTATCATTTAAACCACGGACATTCCATCCCATCAGTCTAATCGTGTCCCTCCCCGTGGCGTCTGTATTAGATCCCATATCGTAGAGCGCTGTGAATGGGCACAAGGAGATAAGTCGTGGGAGACGGAAGGAGTATAGTGTGTGAGGTAGGGTACCCAGTGAATCGTATCATAATAAAACCATACTCCCTAACTTGGAAAACCCGATTAGGACTGAAAGGCCGAGGCCGAGCATACTCCAAATGTGACATCTGAAATACCATACATTTCCATAGCGTTAGAGCACCATGATCAGTTGCAGAAAGAAAAAAAAGGGAGGAAAGAATAAAGAAAAGGAAAGTAACAACAACAATAAAACATCCCATCCCGCACCCACCCTGTATGACCAATAAGCAACCTAGTGTCATACCTATACCCTAACAAAACTAAATTAAACTAGCTGGGTACAGAACAAACCAGCTGGGAGAACAGAACTGTGGGACTAGATCCCTAAGCTATCTACAGCAGGGAACTCCCGCACATAGAGCTTAGCAGGTGTAGTGGCCCGATGCTAAAAAAAGGAAAAAACCCCAGAGAAGTAAGTGACATGCATCAGCCCATAGGGGTAGAGACAATAGAAACCATACGGTTTACGCTATAATAGTTACCCACGCCAACTACATATGACCAATACGAGTTCATTCAGGAGCTGGAGGTCTGTGTTCCAGCCAGGATTCCACATCTTTCGGGTTTGAGAAAAAGTGCGTGGCGTCGTTGTATATAACCCGCAGACGAGCCGGAAACAACATCGAGTATTGGATATTCCGATCCCGGAGTTTGCGTTTGACAAGAGAGAATTGGGCACGGGATTTCTGGACTTCAATGGCAAAGTCTGGGAAAATTGAGATCGTGTGGTTGTCGAACATCAGCGGGCCCTGGAGACGAGCCAGACGAAGTATAGTGTCTCTGTCTTTAAAGTGAAGAAGACGAGCAATGAACGTTCGAGCAGGAGCGCCTGGTGGAGGAGGACGAGACGGAAGACGATGTGCTCGTTCTACCGCAAATTGTGGGCTGAAGGCTTCACGTGTAAACATCTTAATCAGCCAGTCTTCAAAGAATTTCTCCGGGGCTGTTCCCTCTGCCCTCTCAGGTAGCCCAACCAGGCGGACATTGTTCCGGCGGAGTCTGCCTTCTATATCGGATAGCTTAGCGTGAGCCGATGATAGTTGTGTAGAAAGATCGTCCATCTTAGTTTTAAGTGGATAGGTGGTGTCCTCCAGGTCCGAAATGCGGTGCTCAGTCTCACTCACTCTTTCACGAATCTTTTGGAGATCCTGACGGAGTAGAGAAACATCTATCTGGACACGTTCAATTTTATCAGAGACTCGTTGCTCTGAGGCAGCAATAGCCTGTATTATTTGCTGCGTGGAGTGCGTCGAGTCGTTTAAGGCTGGGTCCTCGCCTTCAGAGCGCGGAGATTGAGGGTTACGAGCCGCGTTGGAAGTGGATTGGGAAGAGGAGGATTCCCTCGCATATTTTTGTAATTTCGCGGCTGCACCTGTCTTCCCCATTGTAATGTCCAGTATATTGCACAGGAGGCTTGTAGAGTAGGATTACAAGTGTGGAGGAATATGGAGATTGAGCCGTAGCAGCGCACTCCCAAGTGGCCCAGACACAGGATCAATGTGATGATCACAGCTTTCACGTGTAGCGGGTAGGGGGGTCAGGGAGGTCGGTGTTTTATATAGAGATGTCAGCACGTTGTATTTAGGCAGAGATATAGAGGCGTAAGCGTGTGCAAATTGGGGTGTAGTGCCCTGTATTACTCCCAGCATGCGCACCATCCAGGCAAGGAATTAGTGCAGGAATGGGCAGGTAGATATATGCATAGAAATGTGGATGTCGGAATGGTATATCCTATCTAGCTTCCAGAGGGGAGTATTGTCCAGGTAGGAGAATATTGCAGGGAGCACTGCAGGGAAGGTGTACCTGCCGTGAGCCACAGGAGCTGATGATCTGCCGCTTAGCCTGTAGTGTTCTCCTGCGGTGGCTTGTGGAGTGCAGGCCGCGCCGTGTCTCCCCGCAGCGGTGAAGAAGGCCTCTCTCCAAGGTGCAGCACGTGGGACGCAGCCCGGAGTCAGCGTCGGCCCCGGAGAGCGCCGACCCGGAAGCGCCGCGGACTCCCTGTGTCAGGAGAGCGAATAGCGGAGGGACAGCCGTAGGACGCCCAGGCACCGTGGCGGCAAACAGGAGGTACGCGGCCGGGGAGCGGAGGGCAGAGTGTCAGGCAGGTGTCTCGCCCCACGCTGGCAAGATGGCCGCCGCAAGCAGCTCTGAGACAGCACCCGCAGTATCCTCCGTCAAACGGCTGTTATATTGGTCCGAGGGGACCGGCAGGTAGTTCCAGCGATGCACCAGCAGTTAGGGCTGAAGTAGAGTCACTTTTTATGTAGATAGCATCGGGCTAAAACGGATTAATGTAGGAGTTTGTGCGGGAGCTTAAAAGCTATGCTCCTACTCCATGCTGTGCCAAGCCACGCCCCCCCCTTGACTAAGTTTATCCGTTTAAACAGACACCAAATTGTGTCGGTTCTCTATATGGAAGTCCACAAAAGGAAATAAAGTCCAGCTGTTTGTTGGAAAGCAATAGATGGTAATAGCCGTAATGTTATTACTGGAAGTGAATGATCAGTGCAGTAGACATCCCATAATAATAAATTGGGGGAGTGATCCAGTGTTATTTATTGTTCAATTACCTCTCCTTAGGTGGGCTGGTCCAAAGCCGAGCGTCCTCGGCGATGTGTCCTGCAGTGCCCACTGTGCGAATGCCGCAGGGGAGAGGGAGCCGTGGATTCACTGTAAAGTGTATGCCGTGTGCTGGTTTATCCGGCTGACGGGGAGCCGTATGTTGATACGGGCGGCTCGAGAAATCAGATCCGCGGCTATTCTGGGATCTCTGTGGAGATGAAGGACGGCTTGCGGGGAGAACAAACCCGCTAATGCTTTCAAATCGGATACCTCGGCAGGTGTGCAGACAGGAGGCGTGGCCTAACTAGTTTCGTCACGTGACCCGTGACTTTCTCAAAGGAATATTCCTTTGAGAAAGTCACGGGTCACGTGACGAAACTAGTTAGGCCACGCCTCCTGTCTGCACACCTGCCGAGGTATCCGATTTGAAAGCATTAGCGGGTTTGTTCTCCCCGCAAGCCGTCCTTCATCTCCACAGAGATCCCAGAATAGCCGCGGATCTGATTTCTCGAGCCGCCCGTATCAACATACGGCTCCCCGTCAGCCGGATAAACCAGCACACGGCATACACTTTACAGTGAATCCACGGCTCCCTCTCCCCTGCGGCATTCGCACAGTGGGCACTGCAGGACACATCGCCGAGGACGCTCGGCTTTGGACCAGCCCACCTAAGGAGAGGTAATTGAACAATAAATAACACTGGATCACTCCCCCAATTTATTATTATGGGATGTCTACTGCACTGATCATTCACTTCCAGTAATAACATTACGGCTATTACCATCTATTGCTTTCCAACAAACAGCTGGACTTTATTTCCTTTTGTGGACTTCCATATAGAGAACCGACACAATTTGGTGTCTGTTTAAACGGATAAACTTAGTCAAGGTGTGCCTTTTTATATCCAACAATTTTATGTCATCTTTTACTGCTATTTTATGCTTTTTCATTAATAAATCAATTTATATACATACATCGGTTCTCCTAAAATTGTACTGTCCTTTCCCTGATACTTTGCGCAGCTGATTTTGTCTGTTTCACAGAAACTTTGTTTTCTTACAGGTAATTGTCCACCGGGATTCTTCAGTATGCTTAACTAGCGTAGATTACCCTCTACCAAGTTATTCTTCCTCTGTCATCTTTCGAGCCTGCAATTCCTCAATACTTTTGGCAAACTGAGTAACTTGTCAGTGTCATCACTAGAACACGCCCCCTGCAAGCAGGCT
Source organism: Pseudophryne corroboree (assembly GCF_028390025.1). NCBI lineage: Eukaryota > Metazoa > Chordata > Amphibia > Anura > Myobatrachidae > Pseudophryne > Pseudophryne corroboree. The sequence goes on from NC_086453.1 coordinate 342,877,228, forward strand.
GAGGTTCCTAGCTTCTGTATCTGCATATTACTGCCGCTAGAGGTACGCTGAAGATTAGAGATCGGGCACCTGTGCAGAAGCGTTGATACTTTCTGCTGCTGGAATGCAAAGCCAGAAGATTGGGTGCAGGAGTGCAGTAGAACCTTCTCAGACCAGCCCAAAAACCTCTTTGTTTTCAAAGTATTTGAGGGAGCTACACCTGGGGCATATATCAACAGGAGTGGTAGAATCCATTGCAGCCATCAAAGTTTTGTTATAGTAATGGACACGGGAACAAGGATTCTCACAGACATCCGATACCGCAGAGATATCCAGATTTGTTGTCTGAGCTTGGCGCGTAACACTTCTCATTGGACTGTACCTCATCAGCTCCATGGGTGAAGTTCTATTTTGAGCTACTGAGACTGAGAACCAAATGGGGTGGTGGTCTAACTACATAACAGGGTTTATTTTTGGTCAGAGACTTATGAAGAAAACTAGATCAAGAGACCACTTTTATGTGTGCAAGAATGAATAACTTATGTGAGGCCAGAGCATTCATTGAGCACAGGAGTTCTTGGCCAAGGCGTGAGGGTTTATCACCAACCCATGCATTCAAATCCCCCAGGATAAGCCATTGATGCCCCAGGTTAAGGCCAGCAAAATATCTACAATTTTTTGTAGTAATATCTTCCCATCTCCAGGGGGGTGGTAAACCTAATCCTGTAGAATTTTGGAGAGCAATGCACTCGAATAGGCAAGTTTTTTTCCCAGACCCTAAATTGAAGTGCTTTTTTAAAGCAGATGGACACTCCACCTCTCCTGCAGTTCAGTCTTGGGTTGTGGATGACAGAGTAATTTGTTGGGAATGCAGCTTCCAAGATAGATGCTACATTTTCATCTAGATCTGATGATTCAGTAAGGTTGGCAGTTGTAGCAGTCTTGTTTCTTATTGTTATGAGTCGCTCCTGTGACTCATTTCTGTTTGTATTCTGACTCCTAGTGACTAGGATGCTGGCTGTTACATGCAGCAGCACACCTGTTTGCAATGCCTCGCTACCTGACTCCAGCCTGATGACTCCTGTGATTGGTCTCTCTCCCTTTCATTAGGGATTCTGGCCAGTTCCTGTTGGTGATATTCACTAGTTCCTGTTTCCTAGTGAAGCCTGTCACACAGTCACTGTATGCTGTACAGTTATTTGTTCCTGTGCCCTGGTCTGTCTGTCCGAGTCCTGCATCCTTGTACCTTGCCTCAAGTCCTCAGTGTGCTGTCCCTGCCAGTCCTGCACCCGTGCCCTGTTGGATCCTGCCCAGTACCTGCTATCTTGTGTTCATTCCTGCTCCATGTCCTTGTCTTGCCGTGGCCCTCCAGTTATTCTCATGTATGGTCCTGATCCATGTCCAAGCTCCTGTCAAGTCTCTGTGAATATACGCTGCCAGCTCTAGTTCTGTGTGCTTCCAGCTTGTGTGTACATGGTTACCACCAGCAGCATTACCTGCAGCATTTCCAGCACACGTGACTTTGTACTCAAGCTACATCTTAGCCACTGTGTGTTATTACAGACTGCAGCCTTGTCACAATTCATCTAGCAAGTCTCTCTGCTACTAGGTTCATGCTGTCAGCACTCTGCTTTTAATCAGTACACACACAGCACCTGATTGTTCCAGCAGTTGTCCACCGCTTGCCTAAGTATCCTACAATTTACTCCTCACTGCTTCAGTTACCATTTGTCCTTCTGTGAATACTGCACACTCCTAGTACCGGTGTGCATATTGTGCACTAACGGAAAAGTGGAGGCTGTTATTGGCAGAAGACCCACTCACCAGCTCTAGGGGGTTTCACACACATAGTGCTGGAGTTCCCTAACACCTATAGAACTGCCATTGCAATGAACAGACTGTAAAAGGCATGCCTCAGGGCCGGAGGTAGTTTTCCATATGTCCAGTGCAGGAAATGTGGGGAAGGCAGTCACAGGGTGAGAATTTCCAGCTGATTTCCTCCAAAAGCAACAAAGTGGGGGTGGATAGGAGAACAGAGAGCTTCGAGGGTTATAGGGGAGAAGAGGTTTTTGGCTGCTCATTTCCTATGACTACCCAGTGGTTTTTTTTTTTAAATGTCAAGGGGTTGAAGAATAGAAGTCTGTGTAGGTTTAACTGCAGCACGCGGTGGACAGAGTATAGGATGAAGCTGCAGGTATTTTAATGGTACTGTATTATCAGACCTCATTATTACATATTTTCCAGTTTGTGAAGGCTGCTACTGGTATACAGAGGGGCAAGCAAGATACTTTTCTCCTGACAGACACCACTCGTTAGTATGAGCTGAAACTCATGTTTCAAAAAACAAGTGCTGTAATATTAATAAAGAAGCTCCAACACATTTCTTGTCCTGGCGTTGGCATATATATGTTTGTTTGTTTGTTTTTATTGAATTTAAGATCCAAAAGCAGATGTTTATACTCTATAATTTGTGTCCAATTTATTTTATTTTTGTTAACTGCAGATCTTTAATTTTTCTGCATTCTCCCACACCCTCTTGTCTTCACAGTCCCAGAGGGGCCTTCTCTAAAGTGTCCCAAGGTTGCACTATAAAAAATGTTCTCTTCTTCTGTGATCTTTGTTGCTTGGTTTATGTCAATGTGTCCTCAGTACGAAAGTGTGTGTATGTTTGTGTGCATTTGTGTTAGAGATGAGCGGGTTCGGTTCGTCGAGATCCGAAACCCCCCGAACTTCACATGGTTTTCACCGGTCCGAGGCAGCCTCGGTTCTTTCCGCCTTGCTCGGTTAACCCGAACGAGGCCGAACGTCATAATCCCGCTGTCGGATTCTCGCGAGATTCGTATTCCATATAAAGAACCGCGCGTCGCCGCCATTTTCACTCGTGCATTGTAGATTGAGCAGAGAGGATGTGGCTACGTTCTCTGCCTGAAAAGCTCAATATCTGTGCTCAGTGTGCTGCATTGTGGTGACCACCAGTATATAGTAGTACAGTACAGTAGGCCATTGCTGTATCTTGCAGCTCCGTGTCAGACTCAGTTCTAGTATCCTGATCAGTGCTCAATATCTGTGCTGCATTGTGGTGACCAGTATATAGTAGTACAGTGCTGCATTGTGGTGACCACCAGTATATAGTAATATAGTACAGTAGGCCATTGCTGTATCTTGCAGCTCCGTGTCAGACTCAGTTCTAGTATCCTGATCAGTGCTCAATATCTGTGCTGCATTGTGGTGACCAGTATATAGTAGTACAGTGCTGCATTGTGGTGACCACCAGTATATAGTAGTACAGTACAGTAGGCCATTGCTGTATCTTGCTGCTCTGTGTCACTTCTAGTATCCTGATCAGTGCTCAATATCTGTGCTGCATTGTGGTGACCAGTATATAGTAGTACAGTGCTGCATTATGGTGACCACCAGTATTTAGCAGTCCAGTACAGTAGGCCATTGCTGTATCTTGCAGCTCCGTGTCAGACTCAGTTCTAGTATCTTGATCAGTGCTCAATATCTGTGCTGCATTGTGGTGACCAGTATATAGTAGTACAGTGCTGCATTGTGGTGACCACCAGTATATAGTAGTATAGTACAGTAGGCCATTGCTGTATCTTGCTGTTCTGTGTCACTTCTAGTATCCTGATCAGTGCTCAATATCTGTGCTGCATTGTGGTGACCAGTATATAGTAGTACAGTGCTGCATTGTGGTGACCACCAGTATATAGTAGTACAGTACAGTAGGCCATTGCTGTAACTTGCAGCTCCATGTCAGACTCAGTTCTAGTATCCTGATCAGTGCTCAATATCTGTGCTGCATTGTGGTGACCAGTATATAGTAGTACAGTGCTGCATTGTGGTGACCACCAGTATATAGTAGTACAGTACAGTAGGCCATTGCTGTATCTTGCAGCTCCGTGTCAGACTCAGTTCTAGTATCCTGATCAGTGCTCAAGATCTGTGCTGCATTGTGGTGACCAGTATATAGTAGTACAGTGCTGCATTGTGGTGACCACCAGTATATAGTAGAGATGAGCGAGGTTCGGTTTTACTCGGTTTTACTCGGTTTTACTCGGTTCTCAAAACGGCATCTTATTGGCTATCGAAAACACGTGACATCCGTGAGCCAATAAGATGCCGTTTTGGGAACCGAGTAAAACCGAGTAAAACCGAACCCGCTCATCACTAGTATATAGTAGTACAGTACAGTAGGCCATTGCTGTATCTTGCTGCTCTGTGTCCCTTCTAGTATCCTGATCAGTGCTCAATATCTGTGCTGCATTGTGGTGACCAGTATATAGTAGTACAGTGCTGCATTGTGGTGACCACCAGTATATAGTAATATAGTACAGTAGGCCATTGCTGTATCTTGCAGCTCCGTGTCAGACTCAGTTCTAGTATCCTAAACAGTGCTCAATATCTGTGCTGCATTGTGGTGACCAGTATATAGTAGTACAGTGCTGCATTGTGGTGACCACCAGTATATATAGTAGTACAGTACAGTAGGCCATTGCTGTATCTTGCTGCCCTGTCACTTCTAGTATCCTGATCAGTGCTCAATATCTGTGCTGCATTGTGGTGACCAGTATATAGTAGTACAGTGCTGCATTGTGGTGACCAACAGTATATAGTAGTACAGTACAGTAGGCCATTGCTGTATCTTGCAGCTCTGTGTCAGACTCAGTTCTAGTATCCTGATCAGTGCTCAATATCTGTGCTGCATTGTGGTGACCAGTATATAGTAGTACAGTGCTGCATTGTGGTGACCACCAGTATATAGTAGTACAGTACAGTAGGCCATTGCTGTATCTTGCTGCTCTGTGTCACTTCTAGTATCCTGATCAGTGCTCAATATCTGTGCTGCATTGTGGTGACCAGTATATAGTAGTACAGTGCTGCATTGTGGTGACCACCAGTATATAGTAGTACAGTACAGTAGGCCATTGCTGTATCTTGCTGCTCTGTGTCAGACTCAGTTCTAGTATCCTGATCAGTGCTCAATATCTGTGCTGCATTATGGTAACCAGTATATAGTAGTACAGTGCTGCATTGTGGTGACCACCAGTATATAGTAGTACAGTACAGTAGGATATTGCTGTATCTTGCAGCTCCTTGTCAGACTCAGTTCTAGTATCCTGATCAGTGCTCAATATCTGTGCTGCATTGTGGTGACCAGTATATAGTAGTACAGTACAGTAGTCCATTGCTGTATCTTGCTGCTCCGTGTCAGTTCTAGTATCCTCATCAGTGCTCAGTATCACTGGTCAGTGTCATGTCAGAACAAAATGTTTTGGAGGTTGTGGAGGTGTCTTCCTCAGAGGAGTCTGTACCAGGTACTCAGGATTGCCTTGAGTGTTTTCATCCCATTAGGATGGAGACAGAATGGCTGGATAGCCTAGGAAATTAAATTCCTCAGAGTTCATTAGGGCATACTCTATTAAGTTGCTGGAAAAAAGCTACGAAAGAATGCTCTAGATATGGATCAGTCCATTTCATCTAGGACCCCCTCAGCTCCTGATACACAGGTCTTGCAGGCCAACGCGGACATCGATGCCGACACAGGGATCGACACAGAAGTTAGAGGGGGCACTATGATAGATTGGAATATAAAATTCAGCAATTTGTCAATACCATTAGGGATGTGTTAGAAATACCTATACAAATAGAGGAAAATTCTTGTATGCTACCTGCAAAATCATTAGTGACTTTCCCGGTTTCGGAAGAGTTGAATACCCTATCTGAAAGATCCTGGTTAAACCCAGAAGAGGTTTTTCACATCCCCAATAAACTTAAGACATATCCCTTTCCTGAGGAGGATAGAAGGAGATGGGAGATTCCTCCCATAATGGACATTTCAGTGTCCAGGCCATCAGGGGTAATTACATTACCTGTACCAGGCTCGGCCTCGTTAAAGGAGCCGACTGACCGCAAGATAGAGACAACTCTAAAATCCATTTACACGGTTACTGGAGCCGCCCTTAGGTCCACTATTGCATGCACTTGGGTAGCTAGGGCTATATTAAAATGGTCAGACAATTTAATAGAAGACCTTGATACAATCCATAGTGACGATGTTGTCTTGATTTTAGGTCACATAAAGGATTCGGCTAAATTCATGGTGAAAGCCATGAGGGACATTGGGCTGATGAATTCTAGAGCATCCTCCATGGCAGTAGCGGCTCGCAGAGGTCTCTGGATCCACCAATGGAACGCAGACGCCGAATCCAAGAGGTACCTACCCTTCGCAGGTGAGACACCGCTTGGGGACACTCTGAATACAAATCCTTCCGCAGCACCACCTGTGAGAAGACGTAACTCTGCTTCTCTGATGCAGTCCCATTGGGCTGCCAGATCGAGAAAATTCGGGAGGGCCTACTTCTGCACGAGGCTAGGCCATAGAAAGAGCAGAAAGTCTGCACCCTCTACAGGTGCACGGGTTCAGAGGTTGGATTCTACTCCCTTAGCGTCCTCAGCGTGACGCGGGAGGACTCCCATGTGGGGGTCCACTGGGGGGGGGGGGGGGGGAGCTCATCTACATTACTACAGGGGAGCCTTAATGATTATAATTATATCCCGGGTAATAAAAATTATTACCCAGGGTTAGAAACTGTATTCAGGAGTTTCCCCCTGGCTGTTTGTTTAATTAGCCCTGCCAATTGTTAGGACAGTGGGTTTGTCCCTGTCATATAAAAAAAAAAATATTAAGTGCCATCATGTCTGCCAATTCCGTATATGTCCAGTGGTACTGCCATTTGATATAATTCCCGACATTACTGCCATTTAATTCCAGTGATTTTGTCATTTTCTTCTAGTGATTTGGACCAATAATACCATTGATTAGAACGAATAATTCCTGTGATATTGAGGTGTTTGTGTCGCTTAGCTTAGCCATCCAGAGACCGCCATCCAGCGACCTTGGTGCACCTCTTTTTTTCTTTGCATCATGTGCTGTTTGGGGACTATTTTTTGAAGTGCCATCCTGTCTGACACTGCAGTGCCACTCCTAGATGGGCCAGGTGTTTGTGCCGCCCACTTGGGTCGCTTAGCTTAGTCATCCAGCGACCTCAGTGCAAATTTTAGGACTAAAAATAATATTGTGAGGTGTGAGGTGTTCAGAATAGACTGGAAATGAGTGGAAATTATGGTTATTGAGGTTAATAATACTATAGGATCAAAATTACCCCCAAATTCTATGATTTAAGCTGTTTTTGAGGGTTTTTTTTTTTGAAAAACACCCGAATCCAAAACACACCCGAATCCGACAAAAATTCTTAAGGGAGGTTTTGCCAAAATGCGTCCGAATCCAAAACATGGCCGCGGAACCAAAACCAAAACACAAAACACGAAAAATTTCCGGTGCACATCTCTAATTTGTGTGCGTGTGTGTGTGTGTGTGTGTTTGTGTGCGTGTGTGTGTGTGTGTGTGTGTGTGTGTGTGTGTGTGTATGCATTACAGGTTAAGATTTGGATGCAATTTGGGTCACAGTGCAAACATAAAATGCACCTCCCTCCCCATAGGACAGTAGCAGATGCCCCAAGAATATGACAGGAGGTGTGCATCCACTGCGAGTACACAAGTACACAATTCATACACATTACGGTAAAGCTAGGTACACATTAGACGATGTCCAAATGGCACCATGGTCATCCCGATTTCCCTTGAACTGCAGAACAAACGAGATAGTGTGTACACAATGCGCAATCTTTCCATTCTGATTTGGCTCAAATCGACAAATTGCCCGATTTATCGTCTAGTGTGTTCCCAGATTAAGGGGCCAGAAAGTGCGGATAAGTAGCTAATCTCATGGAGCCTGTTAAAATCGAAGAAGGCAAAAAATATAAAAATATAATATCCACACTGATAAACACAGCAAAAGCCTTCCCAAACTGAGTAGGGGACGTAGTTTACTGTTTCATAATGAGTGTTCAATAATTGTAATCCTGCTATTAGATTTCAGCCACTGCAGGTACACCATATTTGTTTAATTAGATATTATACATCCAGCGAATCAGGTGCTCCCAGAGGACATCATCATCATCATCATCAGTTCACAACTTGTACCAAGGGTTAAATACCCCGTAAGTAACATCAATACGCCCTTACTGTACTTGCCCTCATCCACACACCCCATCCAACTCCCATCCTAGCAGCTTTAGCGCAGGGAGCCGTATTTGCAAACTGCAGCCGATTCACCAGGACAAAAGATATAAGTTGACATGTATGCGTGCTTAAATAAAGCATACTTACCTACTCCGCTGGAAGGACCGGGAGACTCTGATTTTTCAGGTATTCTACTTTTTTTTAATCAATAATAAATGAATTATATTAATCAAACCAGCTGGTGATTCAACTTTTTATTATATTTATACCAATACATTTTTATATTCAAATTCTGTGCTCCCACTATTATTTTTTGTCTAATTCACCTGGACTCCCTGGAAGAGTGGGTGGGTCTCCCACATCCCACTCACTTCCTTGTGAAGTGGACAAAATCAGGAGATAATACCAGGAATTGCGGGTATGTAGGGGGAGGGTGGAGCCAATATTCTATAAGAATCGCATTACTTTAGCCCCACATGCAATTCATGGCATTTTGATGCGCTGGTGCAGGTGCCATTGGCGTGAAGAGTCCAGCCCCGCCCCCTGGAGTGGTTATATGCATCTCTGGGCCTCTCGTGAATAGTCAGCAAGTATGAAATAAAGATCAAGTTGCATGGAACAAAAAATATTGCATTAACATTCATTGATGTATGAGGTCTATTGTGTGTATGTGTGTTTGTGTTTTATACAGGTGCTGTGTGTGTGTGTGTGTGTGTGTGTGTGTGTGTGTGTGTGTGTGTGTGTGTGTGTATATATATATATATATATATATATATATATATATATACATATATTAGGGATGAGCGGGTTCGGTTCACTGAGAACCGAACCCCCCTAAACATCACATCCCAAGCCCGGATCCGAGTCCGGCTCAGGTTTTCCCGGCAGACTCGGAAACAGAACGAGGCAAAACGTCGTCATCCCGCTGTCGGATTCTCGCGGGTTTTGGATTCCATATAAGGAGCCGTGCGTCGCCGCCATTTTCACTCCAGTCCCGGAGAGTGTAGCGAGAGGACGTGTCTCCTCAGTGTCTATGCGGGAAAGTGGCGTGGTGCGTGGGGTGGTGACCTGCTCTTTTGTATGATTCCATACAAAAATGGAATAGTGCTGTCTTGTGCTGCATCAGTCCAGTTGTGGTGTCTTGTGCTGCATCAGTCCAGTCACAGTGGTGGTGTCCTGTGCTACCATAAGTCCAGTGCTGCTGTATAAGTCCAGTCCAGGGGTGCTGTATTGTGCTGAATCAGTCCAGTGGTGGTGTCCTGTGCTGCCATAAGTCCAGTGCTGCTGTATAAGTCCAGTCCAGTGGTGCTGTATTGTGCTGCATCAGTCCAGTGGTGGTGTCCTGTGCTGCCATAAGCCCAGTGGTGGTGTCATGTGCTGCCATAAGTCCAGTGCTGCTGTATAAGCCAATCCAGTGGTGCTGTCTTGTGCAGCATCAGTCCAGTGGTGGTGTCCTGTGCTGCCATAAATCCAGTGGTGGTGTCCTGTGCTGCCATAAATCCAGTGGTGCTGCCGTATAAGTCCAGTCCAGTGGTGCTGCCGTATAAGTCCAGTCCAGTGGTGCTGCCGTATAAGTCCGGTCCAGTATCCTGCCGTATAAGTCCTGTCCAGTGGTACTGCCATATAGGTCCAGTCCAGTGGTGCTGCCGTATTAGTCCAGGGGTACTGCCGTATAAGTCCAGGGGTACTGCCGTATAAGTCCAGTGGTGCTGCCGTACAAGTCCAGTGTTGCTGCCGTATAAGTCCAGGGGTACTGCCGTATCAGTCCAGGCGTACTGCTGTATAAGTCCAGGGGTACTGCAGTATATGTCCAGTCCAGTGGTGCTGCCGTATAAGTCCAGTGGTGCTGTCCTGTGCTGTATATTATTGACTTCGAAATAAAAGGGTTATTAATATTTAATCCAAATACTGTAATATTTACAGGGTTTGCCCTGTGTGGTGTAGGGGTACGCTCTCTTGTGCAACATATTGTTATATAACTCCAGAAAAATAATGGAGAACAAAAATTTGGAGGATAAAATAGGGAAAGATCAAGAACCACTTCCTCCTACAGCTGCTGCTGCCGCTGCTGTTGTTGCTGCTGGGAGTCGATCGTCATCCCAGAGGGTAAGTCGGAAGACCAACAAGTCCTTTGTGCGGAAGATGAAATATGACAGCAGTCATCCTGTTACAAAGCGGATAACTCAGGCCTTGACAGCTATGTTGGTGTTAGACTTGTGTCCGGTATCCGCCATTAGTGCAGCGGGATTTAGACAATTGATGGAGGTAGTGTGTCCCCAGTTCCAAATCCCATCTAGATTTCACTTCACTAGGAAAGCGATTCCCGGACTTTACAGGGACATTAGGAAAAGTGTTCTCAGTGTCCTGAAAAATGCGGCTGTACCCAGAGTCCACTTAACCACGGACATGTAGACAAGTGGAACAGGGCAAACTAAGGACTACATGACTGTGACAGCCCACTGGGTAGATGTATTGAATGCCTTTCTGCCATTTCATCCTGGATGACATCTCGCCACCTCAAACTGAATATTTCAAAGACAGAGTTAATTATATTTCCACCGGCCAATAGTAGGTACCAACCTGATATCTCTATCACTGTTGAAAACTCGACTATCTACCCTACCCCACAAGCTCGCTGCCTAGGTGTCATCCTTGACTCTGATCTGTCCTTTGTTCCCCACATTCAATCTGTCTCAAAATCATGTTACATGCATCTAAAAAACATATCCAAAATACGACCATACCTTACACAAGACACTGCTAAAACTCTAATCCACGCTCTCATTATCTCCCGCATTGATTATTGCAATAGTCTCCTAACAGGTCTTCCCAAAACGACTCTCCCCACTACAATCCATTCTGAATGCAGCGGCGAGGCTTATCTTCCTCGCTAGACGTTCATCGTCTGCAGATCCACTCTGTCAGTCCCTCCATTGGTTACCTGTACTCTACCGCATTCAATATAAAATACTTTTACTCACACACAAGGCCATTAACCAAACTACACCAACGTACATCACTTCACTTATCACAAAATATCTCCCAACCCGACCTCTTCGCTCTTCACAAGACCTGCGTCTCTCATCCACACTCATTACTCGCTCCCACTCACGACTGCAGGACTTTCACCGGGCTGCACCCACTCTGTGGAATGCCCTACCACGCACAATAAGACTCTCCTCTAGTCTCCAAACCTTCAAGCGTTCCCTGAAAACTCACCTCTTTAGGCAAGCGTATCAAATTCCAGAACTGCCCAGATAACTTTCCTAAACCTTCCTATCAAATTGCATCCACTCTGTACAGTCCACACATATTCTCACACGTCTTCTCATTCTATGCAATCGATAGGCATATGTACACAAGGAAAGGTTCTATTTCCCTATAGATTGTAAGCTTGCGAGCAGGGCCTTCCTACCTCTATGACTGTTATCACCCAGTTTGTTATTGTTATTTCAAATTGTAAAGCGCAACGGAATTTGCTGCGCTATATAAGAAACTGTTAATAAATAAATAAATGTATTGCCTCCCTCAGCAACAACAGCAGCGGCACCAGTAGCAGCATCGCATAAACGCTAGTGATGAGCGGGTTCGGATCCTCGGGATCCGAACCCCCCCCCCCGAACTTCACCCTATATTTGCACGGGTCCGAGCAGACTCGGATCCTCCCGCCTTGCTCGGTTAACCCGAGCGCGCCCGAACGTCATCATCCCGCGGTCGGATTCTCGCTAGATTCGTATTCTATATAAGGAGCCGCGCGTCGCTGCCATTTTTCACTCGTGCATTGGAGATGATCGTGAGAGGACGTGGCTGGCGTCCTCTCAGTTTCTATGTTCAGTGGGCTGCAAATATCTGTGCTCAGTGTGCTGCAAATATCTGTGCTTCTGTGCTCAGTGTGCTGCAAGTGCAAATATCTACGTTCTCTGCCTGAAAAACGCTCCATATCTGTGCTCAGTGTGCTGCAAATATCTGTGCTCAGTGTGCTAATTGCTTTATTGTGGGGACTGGGGACCAGCAGTATTATATAGTAGGAGGACAGTGCAGAGTTTTGCTGACCAGTGACCACCAGTATTATACGTTCTCTGCCTGAAAAACGCTCCATATCTGTGCTGCATTGTAGTATATAGTAGGAGGACAGTGCAGAATTTTGCTGACCACCAGTATAACTATATATATATAGCAGTACGGTACAGTAGTCCACTGCTCTACCTCTGTGTCGTCAAGTATACTATCCCATCCATACCTGTGGTGCATTTCAGTTTAGGGTTTCTACCTACCTCTGTGTCGTCAAGTATACTATCCATCCATACCTGTGGTGCATTTCAGTTTTGCACAGTTTGCTGACCATCAGTATATAATATATAGCAGTACGGTACAGAAGGCCACTGCTCTACCTACCTCTGTGTCGTCAAGTATACTATCCATCCATACCTGTGGTGCATTTCAGTTTTGCACAGTTTGCTGACCACCAGTATATAATATATAGCAGTACGGTACAGTAGGCCACTGCTCTACCTACCTCTGTGTCGTCAAGTATACTATCCATCCATACCTGTGGTGCATTTCAGTTTTGCACAGTTTGCTGACCACCAGTATATAATATTTTGCAGTACGGTACAGTAGGCCACTGCACTACCTACCTCTGTGTCGTCAAGTATACTATACATCCATACCTGTGGTGCATTTCAGTTTTGCACAGTTTGCTGACCACCAGTATATAATATATAGCAGTACGGTACAGAAGGCCACTGCTCTACCTACCTCTGTGTCATCAAGTATACTATCCATCCATACCTGTGGTGCATTTCAGTTTTGCACAGTTTGCTGACCACCAGTATATAATATATAGCAGTACGGTACAGAAGGCCACTGCTCTACCTACCTCTGTGTCGTCAAGTATACTATCCATCCATACCTGTGGTGCATTTCAGTTTTGCACAGTTTGCTGACCACCAGTATATAATATATAGCAGTACGGTACAGTAGGCCACTGCTCTACCTACCTCTGTGTCATCAAGTATACTATCCATCCATACCTGTGGTGCATTTCAGTTTTGCACAGTTTGCTGTCCACCAGTATATAATATATAGCAGTACGGTACAGAAGGCCACTGCTCTACCTACCTCTGTGTCGTCAAGTATACTATCCATTCATACCTGTGGTGCATTTCAGTTTTGCACAGTTTGCTGACCACCAGTATATAATATATAGCAGTACGGTACAGTAGGCCACTGCTCTACCTACCTCTGTGTCGTCAAGTATACTATCCATCCATACCTGTGGTGCATTTCAGTTGTGCGCAGTATATATAGTAGTAGGCCATTGCTATTGATATATTACTGGCATATAATTCCACACATTAAAAAATGGAGAACAAAAATGTGGAGGGTAAAATAGGGAAAGATCAAGATCCACTTCCACCTCGTGCTGAAGCTGCTGCCACTAGTCATGGCCGAGACGATGAAATGCCATCAACGTCGTCTGCCAAGGCCGATGCCCAATGTCATAGTAGAGAGCATGTAAAATCCCAAAAAATAAAGCTCAGTAAAATGACCCAAAAATCTAAATCAAAATCGTCTGAGGAGAAGCGTAAACTTGCCAATGTGCCATTTACGACACGGAGTGGCAAGGAACGGCTGAGGGCCTGGCCTATGTTCATGGCTAGTGGTTCAGCTTCACATGAGGATGGAAGCACTCATCCTCCTGCTAGAAAACTTAAAAGAGTTAAGATGGCAAAAGCACAGCAAAGAACTGTGCGTTCTTCTAAATCACAAATCCCCAAGGAGAGTCCAATTGTGTCGGTTGCGATGCCTGACCTTCCCAACACTGGACGGGAAGAGGTGGCGCCTTCCACCATTTGCACGCCCCCTGCAAGTGCTGCAAGGAGCACCCGCAGTCCAGTTCCTGATAGTCAAATTGAAGATGTCACTGTTGAAGTACACCAGGATGAGGATACGGGTGTTGCTGGCGCTGGGGAGTAAATTGACAAGGAGGATTCTGATGGTGAGGTGGTTTGTTTAAGTCAGGCACCCGGGGAGACACCTGTTGTCCGTGGGACGAATATGGCCATTGACATGCCTGGTCAAAATACAAAAAAAATCACCTCTTCGGTGTGGAATTATTTCAACAGAAATGCGGACAACTGGTGTCAAGCCGTGTGTTGCCTTTGTCAAGCTGTAATAAGTAGGGGTAAGGACGTTAACCACCTAGGAACATCCTCCCTTATACGTCACCTGGACCGCATTCATCAGAAGTCAGTGACAAGTTCAAAAACTTTGGGTGACAGCGGAAGCAGTCCACTGACCACTAAATCCCTCCTCTTGTAAACAAGCTCCTGCAAACCACACCACCAACTCCCTCAGTGTCAATTTCCTCCTTAGACAGGAAAGCCAATAGTCCTGCAGGCCATGTCACTGTCAAGTCTGACGAGTCCTCTCCTGCCTGGGATTTCTCCGATGGATCCTTGAGTGTAACGCCTACTGCTGCTGGCGCTGCTGTTGTTGCTGCTGGGAGTCGATCGTCATCCCAGAGGGGAAGTTGGAAGACCACTTGTACTACTTCCAGTAAGCAATTGACTGTCCAACAGTCCTTTGCGAGGAAGATGAAATATCACAGCAGTCATCCTGCTGCAAAGCGGATAACTCAGGCCTTGGCAGCCTGGGTGGTGAGAAACGTGTTTCCGGTATCCACCGTTAATTCACAGGGAACTAGAGAATTGATTGAGGTACTGTGTCCCCGGTACCAAATACCATCTAGGTTCCATTTCTTTAGGCAGGCGATACCGAAAATGTACACAGACGTCAGAAAAAGAGTCACCAGTGTCCTAAAAAATGCAGTTGTACCCAATGTCCACTTAACCACGGACATGTGGACAAGTGGAGCAGGGCAGACTCAGGACTATATGACTGTGACAGCCCACTGGGTAGATGTATTGCCTCCCGCAGCAAGAACAGCAGCGGCGGCACTAGTAGCAGCATCTCGCAAACGCCAACTCGTTACTAGGCAGGCTATGCTTTGTATCACCGCTTTCCATAAGACGCACACAGCTGACAACCTCTTACGGAAACTGAGGAACATCATCGCAGAATGGCTTACCCCAATTGGACTCTCCTGGGGATTTGTGACATCGGACAACGCCACCAATATTGTGCGTGCATTACATCTGGGCAAATTCCAGCACGTCCCATGTTTTGCACATACATTGAATTTGGTGGTGCAGAATTATTTAAAAAACGACAGGGGCGTGCAAGAGATGCTGTCGGTGGCCCGAAGAATTGCGGGCCACTTTCGGCATTCAGCCACCGCGTGCCGAAGACTGGAGCACCAGCAAACACTCCTGAACCTGCCCTGCCATCATCTGAAGCAAGAGGTGGTAACGAGGTGGAATTCAACCCTCTATATGCTTCAGAGGATGGAGGAGCAGCAAAAGGCCATTCAAGCCTATACAGCTACCTACGATATAGGCAAAGGAGGGGGAATGCACCTGACTCAAGCGCAGTGGAGAATGATCTCAACGTTGTGCAAGGTTCTGCAAACCTTTGAACTTGCCACACGTGAAGTCAGTTCAGACACTGCCAGCCTGAGTCAGGTCATTCCCCTCATCAGGCTTTTGCAGAAGAAGCTGGAGAGATTGAAGGAGGAGCTAAAAAAGAGCGATTCCGCTAGGCATGTGGGACTTGTGGATGGAGCCCTTAATTCGCTTAACCAGGATTCACGGGTGGTCAATCTGTTGAAATCAGAGCACTACATTTTGGCCACCGTGCTCGATCCTAGATTTAAAACCTACGTTGTATCTCTCTTTCCGGCAGACACAAGTCTGCAGAGGTTCAAAGACCTGCTGGTGAGAAAATTGTCAAGTCAAGCGGAACGTGACCCGTCAACAGATCCTCCTTCACATTCTCCCGCAACTGGAGGTGCGAGGAAAAGGCTAAGAACTCCGAGCCCACCCGCTGGCGGTGATGCAGGGCAGTCTGGAGCGAGTGCGGACATCTGGTCCGGACTGAAAGACCTGCCAATGATTACTGACATGTCGTCTACTGTCACTGCATATGATTCTGTCACCATTGAAAGAATGGTGGAGGATTATATGAGTGACCGCATCCAAGTAGGCACGTCAGACAGTCCGTACGTATACTGGCAGGAAAAAGAGGCAATTTGGAGGCCCTTGCACAAACTGGCTTTATTTTACTTAAGTTGCCCCCCCTCCAGTGTGTACTCCGAAAGAGTGTTTAGTGCAGCCACTCACCTTGTCAGCAATCGGCGTACGAGGTTACTTCCAGAAAATGTGGAGAAGATGATGTTCATCAAAATGAATTATAATCAATTCCTCCGTGGAGACATTCACCAGCAATTGCCTCCTGAAAGTACACAGGGACCTGAGATGGTGGATTCCAGTGGGGACGAATTAATAATCTGTGAGGAGGGGGATGTACACAGTGAAAGGGGTGAGGAATCGGAGGAAGAGGAGGAGGTGGACATCTTGCCTTTGTAGAGCCAGTTTGTGCAAGGAGAGATAGATTGCTTCTTTTTTGGTGGGGGCCCAATCCAACCAGTCATTTCAGAGAAAGGGGTGAGGAATCGGAGGAAGAGGAGGAGGTGGACATCTTGCCTCTGTAGAGCCAGTTTGTGCAAGGAGAGATTGATTGCTTCTTTTTTGGTGGGGGCCCAATCCAACCAGTCATTTCAGTCACAGTCGTGTGGCAGACCCTGTCGCTGAAATTATGGGTTTGTTAAAGTGTGCATGTCCTGTTTATACAACATAAGGGTGGGTGGGAGGACCCAAGGACAATTCCATCTTGCACCTCTTTTTTCTTTCATTTTTCTTTGCATCATGTGCTGTTTGGGGACTATTTTTGGAAGTGCCATCCTGTCTGACACTGCATTGCCACTCCTAGATGGGCCAGGTGTTTGTGTCGGCCACTTGGGTCGCTTAGCTTAGCCATCCAGCGCCCTTGGTGCACCTCTTTTTTTCTTTGCATCATGTGCTGTTTGGGGACTATTTTTGGAAGTGCCATCCTGTCTGACACTGCATTGCCACTCCTAGATGGGCCAGGTGTTTGTGTCGGCCACTTGGTTCACTTAGCTTAGTCACACAGCTACCTCATTGCGCCTCTTTTTTTCTTTGCATCATGTGCTGTTTGGGGACTATTTTTTTGAAGTGCCATCCTGTCTGACACTGCAGTGCCACTCCTTGATGGGCCAGGTGTTTCTGTCGGCCACTTGTGTCGCTTAGCTTAGCCATCGAGCGACCTTGGTGCACCTCTTTTTTTCTTTGCATCATGTGCTGTTTGGGGACTATTTTTTAAATCTGCCATCCTGTCTGACACTGCAGTGCCACTCCTAGATGGGCCAGGTGTTTGTGTCGGCCACTTGGGTCGCTTAGCTTAGCCATCCAGCGACCTTGGTGCACCTCTTTTTTTCTTTGCATCATGTGCTGTTTGGGGACTATTTTTTAAATCTGCCATCCTGTCTGACACTGCAGTGCCACTCCTAGATGGGCCAGGTGTTTGTGTTGGCCACTTGGGTCGCTTATCTTAGCCATCCAGCGACCTTGGTGCACCTCTTTTTTTCTTTGCATCATGTGCTGTTTGGGGACAATTTTTTTGAAGTGCCATCCTGTCTGACACTGCAGTGCCACTCCTAGATGGGCCAGGTGTTTGTGTCGGCCACTTGGGTCGCTTAGCTTAGTCATACAGCGACCTCGGTGAAAATTTTAGGACTAAAAATAATATTGTGTGGTGTTCAGAATAGACGGAAAATGAGTGGAAATTATGGTTATTGAGGTTAATAATACTATGGGATCAAAATGACCCCCAAATTCTATGATTTAAGCTGTTTTTGAGGGTTTTTTGTAAAAAAACACCCGAATCCAAAACACACCCGAATCCGACAACAAATTTTCAGGGAGGTTTTGCCAAAACGCGGCCGAATCCAAAACACGGCCGCGGAACTGAATCCAAAACCAAAACACAAAACCCGAAAAATTTCCGGTGCACATCACTATTAAACGCCAACTCGTTCCTAGGCAGGCTACGCTGTGTATCACCAGTTTCGGTAAGAGGCACACAGCTGACAATCTCTTACGGAAACTGAGAGACATTATCGCACATGGCTTACCCCACTTAGACTTTCCTGGGGATTTGTGATATCGGACAACGCCACCAATATTGTGCGTGCATTACATCTGGGCTAATTCAAGTACATCCCATGTTTTGCACATACAATTAATTTGGTGGTGCAGAATTTTTTTTTAAATGACAGGGGCATGCAGGAGACTGTCGGTGGCCCGAAAAACTGTGGGCCACTTACGACATTCAGCCACTGCGTGCCACTCCTTGATGTGCCAGGTGTTTGTGCTGCCCACTTGGGTCGCTAAGCTTAGTCATCCAGCTGCCTCGTTACACCTCTTTTTCTTCTTTGCCTGATGTGCTGTTTGGTGCCTAGTTTTTAAAAGTGCCATCCTGTAAGCAACTGCAGTGCCACTCCTAGATGGGCCAGGTGCTTGTGCCGCCCAGTTGGGTCACTTGGCTTAGTCATCCAGCGACCTCATTGCACCTCTTTTTTTGCATGATGTGCTGTTTGGGGCCTGTTTTTTAAAGTGTTATCCTGTCTGACGCTGCAGTGCCACTCCTAGATGGGCCAGGTGTTTGTGCCGCCCACTTGGGTCGCTTAGCTTAGTCATCCAGCTACATCTTTGCACCTCTTTTTCTTCTTTGCATCATGTGCTATTTGGGGCCTAGTTTTTAAAAGTGCTATCCTGCCTGACACTGCAGTGCCACTCCTAGATGGGCCAGGTGCTTGTGCCGCCCACTTCCAGCAGCACTTCATCCAGCGAGCTTGGTGCAACATTTTGGCCTAAAAACAATAGTGTGAGGTGTTCAGAATAGACTGGAAATGAGTGGAAATAAATGTTATTGTGGTTAATAATACTGTAGGATCAAAATTACCCCCAAATTCGGTGATTTTAGCTGTTTTTATGTTTTTTTCAAAAATCATCCAGATCCCAAACCAAAACACGAAACCCGAAAAGTGCCCGCCACACATCTCTAAATATATATGTATTTGTGTATGCATTTGGAGTGTGTGCTTTGGCAGTGTATGTTTGCGTGTGCTATATATGTGTATGTGTTATGCAGGGATCAGTATGAAATACCTACAATCAAAATCAGGTAAATTAATTTTTTTCTCTCTGATCTTGTCAGTGACCTAAAAAGTTGCCAAACATTTTCCATTCAGATTTGTGAATATTACTGATCGCTCCTGTCTTTAGATCCACCTGTAAGGTTTAGTGCCCCTTTAAATTTAATTATGTTAAGTGGTCCTGTAAATAACGTTAGGATTACTGGTCCTTTAAGCTCCATTTCTATACTGCACAGCCCTCTGACATGCCTGGCTGGAATCCCAAGATAGAAGTCTATAATGTAGAGGCCAGTGTGAAGGCGCATACTTTATAATGTCATGTTGCTCTCATCAAACAGGCAAGAACAGATTGCAGAAAACTGATTTTAGGCCATAATCAGATAACTTGCAGAGTTCCACATTCTTCTCCCCAGGCACTTTCTGTTTAAGGAACATTTCAAATGCTTGAATATTTTTATTCCATGTGGGAAATAATGGAAAATAATTTCCAATCTGACATCTGTGACCAAGAACTAAGCCCTCATTAAAGACTCCAGACCCAGGAAACATAACAAGTCACTAAGTCACTAGCAGCACTAGTACCAATATCTGGAAACGTCATTTCCTAGCCGTGGCAGAGAGCCAATGCACAGACAGCAGTGAAGGACCAAAGAGAGTGGGTAAGAGGGGTAGGGGGTAAGAGGGGTTTTCTATATATGTAGGTAGACGGCTTTCTGCATGGCACGCCAGGCTTTGACTATTGGCAGTAATCGCTCCATTAGGCAGCCGATCGCCAGCTGCAAATAGTCACAGCCTGCCGCGCCATGCAGAAAGACGTTTTGCAGCTGGCTACACTGCAGCATAGATACTATATATACACAATATTATATATATATATATATATATATATATATATATATATACACACTGCTCAAAAAAATAAAGGGAACACTAAAATAACACATCCTAGATCTGAATGAATGAAATATTCTTATTAAATACTTTGTCCTTTACATAGTTGAATGTGCTGACAACAAAATCATACAAAAATTATCAATGGGAATCAAATGTATTAACCCATGGAGGTCTGGATTTGGAGTCACACTCAAAATTAAAGTGGAAAAACACACTACAGGCAGATCCAACTTTGATGTAATGTCCTTAAAACAAGTCAAAATGAGGCTCAGTAGTGTGTGTGGCCTCCACGTGCCTGTATGACCTCCCTACAACGCCTGGGCATGCTCCTGATGAGGTGGCGGATGGTCTCCTGAGGGATCTCCTCCCAGACCTGGACTAAAGCATCCGCCAACTCCTGGACAGTCTGTTGGTTGATGGAGCGAGACATGATGTCCCAGATGTGCTCAATTGGATTCAGGTCTGGGGAACGGGCGGGCCAGTCCATAGCATCGATGCCTTCATCTTGCAGGAACTGCTGACACACTCCAGCCACATGAGGTCTAGCATTGTCTTGCATTAGGAGGAACCCAGGGCCAACCGCACCAGCATATGGTCTCACAAGGGGTCTGAGGATCTCATCTCGGTACCTAATGGCAGTCAGGCTACCTCTGGCGAGCACATGGAGGGCTGTGCGGCCCCCCAAAGAAATGCCACCCCACACCATTACTGACCCACTGCCAAACCGGTCATGCTGAAGGATGTTGCAGGCAGCAGAACGTTCTCCTTGGCGTCTCCAGACTCTGTCACGTCTGTCACATGTGCTCAGTGAGAACCTGCTTTCATCTGTGAAGAGCACAGGGCGCCAGTGGCGAATTTGACAATCTTGGTGTTCTCTGGCAAATGCCAAACATCCTGCACAGTGTTGGGCTGTAAGCACAACCCCCACTTGTGGACGTCGGGCCCTCATACCACCCTCATGGAGTCTGTTTCTGATCGTTTGAGTAGACACATGCACATTTGTGGCTTGCTGGAGGTCATTTTGCAGGGGTGTGGCAGTGCTCCTCCTGTTCCTCCTTGCACAAAGGCGGAGGTAGCGGTCCTGCTGCTGGGTTTCTGCCCTCCTACGGCCTCCTCCATGTCTCCTGATGTACTGGCCTGTCTCCTGGTAGCGCATCCATGCTCTGGACACTACGCTGACAGACACAGCAAACCTTCTTGCCACAGCTCGCATTGATGTGCCATCCTGGATGAGCTGCACTACCTGAGCCACTTGTGTGGGTTGTAGACTCCGTCATGCTACCACTAGAGTGAAAGCACCGCCAGCTTTCAAAAGTGACCAAAACATCAGCCAGAAAGCATCGGAGCTGAGAAGTGGTCTGTGGTCTCCACCTGCAGAACAACTCCTTTATTGGGGGTGTCTTGCTAATTGCCTATAATTTCCACCTGATGTCTATTCCATTTGCACAACAGCATGTGAAATTGATTGTCAATCAGTGTCGCTTCCTAAGTGGACAGTTTGATTTCACAGAAGTGTGGTTGACTTGGAATTACATTGTGTTGTTTAAGTGTTCCCTTTATTTTTTTGAGCAGTGTATAATATATATATAATATATATATATATACACACACACACACACACACATAAATGTATATATATATATATGTGTGTGTGTGTGTGTGTATTTATATGTAGTCATAGGCAACCTTAAACCCCCTCCCTCCCCCCACCCCCCATTTGCTTATCCATACAAATGCGGGGGAATTTTGCAGAAGCCAGTGTAATGCTGTATCTATAAAAAGATTACATTGCTATGTGGACCTGCAACTTTGTTAATGGCCTTTCAGGCTCTTTAAACATGTGCAAGGCACCCCAACCTTTTTGGTTTGTGTGTGTGTGTGGGGGGGGGGGGGTATTATCTCATTTTGGCACCCCTAAATTGCTGAATGGCACCCTCACAGGGGCACCTGGACTTACCCGCCCCACCACCTACCTGATGACTGAGATATACATCTGCAGATGCGTACAGGTGTGCATGTGGTGCTGATTTTACAGGGTACATTTTCAGCTGAACCCAGCTGGAAATGGGGAGAGGTCAGGGGGTGCTTTGAGGGAAGGAGGTGGGAGGACAAAGGGGAGCTGACAAAGGTAGGAGGGGGAAGAGGTGCGGAACATGTGAAGTGGGAGGTGAGAAGGGCGCAGGGCTGGACCCAGGGAAGGTGCCAGCACACAGTAACTAGCCACACACTGTAGGGGTTGGAGCTGGGTGAGGGGGGACTGAGGGTCCTGGAGGCAGGCAGGGATGGGCTGTGGGGAGGGAGAAGGGTTCCCCTCTCAAATATTTTTTTTGGGGGGCAAGCCGCCTCTTTGCACCCCCTATTCCAGCACATTCACGCATGCCGTTTTCTGCAGGATATTCTCTATCACAGCATAGAAAATGATCATGAGATGTGATGCAATGTAACGAGTATGATCTGTCTCTAACCTGTGCCAAACTGAATTCCACTCTGGCTGCAACATGTTAGAGGGTGCAACCTGTCAGCCTTCTGATGAGACATGAAACTGCTTGGAATCATTTTGCTACAGTATATATAACTCTGGTAAACATTGTGATACCCACATTTTTTCACGGCTTCTTGCAGCGGGGTATTCCTGTAGGCCACAGTGACAACCTGGCATGGAATAACCCTTGATCCCAATGGCTGCACTACAGTTTGGCATGCCCCAGCCTTTCATACCTCTCCTGTGGATTTAGCTCAGTAATCCGAGAAGTAAATTTGGATTTGGCATGTTGCAGCGCAGTAATCCTACAAGTGAAAGTCTGACTAGGACGTGCCAGGCACGGTATTCCTCAGAGTGCCGCTTGGGTTTGGCACGCTTCGCTGCGCAGCTTGCAAAGAGCTGAATCTGGATTCTTCATGTGTTATGAGAGGCAACTAAAACCTCAAACGAAAAACATGTAAATACTTATTTGGTTATTAACAAAATAACATCAACACAGACAATAACTTAATGCCAAATCAAAGGCTAAGGGCGGAAAATAACATAAGGAATAAATCCAGCTGTATATACTGTAATTAAGACACAAATCCCAAAGTGATCGGTTTCAGTCAATTACTAGGACTTAACCATAAAAGGCTCAATTACATTTGACATTTGGATGCTAATGGAAAAAACGGTTCCTTGCATGGTATGCAGTCAGTATACCGATAATTGGGATCCTGGCTGTCACAATACCGACACCGGGGTCCCGAATGGGCCACCATACCACCGCCAGTATACCAATGGACACACTAGCAAAAAAAAACCAAAAAACATAATTACCAGTCCAGGGAGCCGGTGTCCGCTGCTCCGGTAAGCGCTTGCCAAGTGCCGGGTCCCCCACATGCTGCACTGTGACCCTGGTGCAGTGAAGTGACGCT
Organism: Pseudophryne corroboree; assembly: GCF_028390025.1. NCBI lineage: Eukaryota > Metazoa > Chordata > Amphibia > Anura > Myobatrachidae > Pseudophryne > Pseudophryne corroboree. The sequence goes on from NC_086453.1 coordinate 342,900,729, forward strand.
GCAAATGGGTACCGCACTTTACAGCACTGGGGGTCACCGCAGCGCACAGGATCCGGCGCCCAGCAGGAGCATCGTGGACTGGCTCCCTGGAATGGTAAGTAAATTATCCTGTGGGGGGAGTAACGGGGGGGTAGTCGTGATGGGGGGGTTGACCGGGCGGCGGGGCGGGGGTGGCACATGCGCAGCAGGACATGGGTATTCTTTTACAAAAAATACCCCGATGATGCTGCGGAGTGTCATCGCAGGAACAGAGCTGTCCCTGCATTCGATAATTGATACATCCCTGCGATGACATTAATTATTGCAGTGCGAGTTTGGGCGATTTTTTCCAGGAATGCGGATGGTGATAAATAGACCCCTAAGTAACGAAGTTCTGGAATTTTGGCTTGGGCTTGGACATTCTCCCAGGCCTGGTGACAAAGAAAGGGGCTAGTGATGTGTCTAGTATCTGAATGGGCTCACATTTGGGCAATGGCATGGGACTGTCCTGCACTCCAATAGGTGATTCTTCAGGGGACTCATTGTCCATGATGATGGGTGTTCAGACTCCCTCAGTCGGTGTCAGGTGAGGTGGAGGTGTTGGCTCACACACCCGTAGGAGGAGGCACCTGTTGCTGTTGGGCCTGTTGTAAGATTCCTGCACAGTCCCGACTCCGTCAAACCCAACGGGGGTCTGGATGGACACGGTCTGTCCTGGGGACCATGGTCCTAAGCGATGGGATGTTTTATCATGAGTGGCTTTGAGCCGCAATCTGGAGTTCTGCAGAGCATCTTGTACTTGCGAAACACAATAGCCCTAAGAGCCTTCTAGATGGCAGTAGGTTACACAAAGCAATAATTAGGATGAATATCATCAGTCACCATGCTATCAGTTTCCATAGATAAAAAATCCTCATCACTTTCTTTAAAAGGCAACATCTGCTCTATCACATATTCAGCTGGTCTAACTACCCTCTCCAATGCCCTGTGGTCCGCAGTTGCGCCATTGCCATACCACACCATACCCCATAGGTCAACACACTACCCACTACACAATCATAAAAAAGAACAAGAATATCCTTACCCGGATCTGCAGCCCTTAATTACCTCAAGAAGAAAAGGCATTGCTGCGCCCTTTTCACAAAACATAAGATATTCAAGGCCCAAAATAAATCATCTGTAATATGAGTGACTAGAAATGGAAGAGAGCAATCCCATTTCTTCTGTATCTGCTCACACATAATGGCCAAGGAACAGATCGCCGCTTCTGCTAACATCAGCCAACAGATCTTTGGTCTTTCTGACATTTGAAACCAAGTGATTATTCTCTCTCCACCCAATGATTACTGACAGTGGCGTAAGTTCGTCCCAGTTGCCCGGAGGCAAGATAAATATTGGTGCCCCCCTATTTCCTATATCAAGATAAATGTGTGTGTGTGTGTGTGTGTGTGTGTGTGTGTGTGTGTGTGTGTGTGTGTGTGTGTGTGTGTGTGTGTGGTGTTCTGAAAAAAATGTGTATACTATATTTATACATTTAATTGTCTTTTATTTTAAATCACACATTTCTTAGCAGTCATACCCAGGATTAGAACCCATGACCTGTTACACTGACAGCAGACACTTTACTGATGGAGCTATTTGCTCCTGTAGAGGAAGCATGAGAATTCTAACTATATGAAGTTACGTGTAATTGTCAGAGAAGTATCTTCATATAGTTAAAATTCTCATATTTCCTATACAGAAGCAAACAGCTTCATCAGTAAGGTGTCTGCTTCCAGTGTAATAGGTTGTGGTTTATAATCCTGGGTGTGACACTTGTAAAATGTGTATAATAAAGAGGGTGTGATTTGTTAGGTGCAGGGACCAGTGAGGATGTCGGCCACTAAAAAGATAGCGGCAGCTATCAATTAACTTAATTCAATGGTGTCACGGAATGGGAGGAGAGGTGCCCCCTACAGAGCAGGAGCCCGGCAGCAGATGCCTCCGTTGCCTCCCAGAGTTCTGCCTCTGATTACTGATGCGTCGCTCTTGTATGCAGTCTCTTCTCATTTCTTAGTTAACCGGCGATAGCAAATGTAATAATGGAGTCTAGCACTTGTTAGTACCATAGATGTAGGAGATAAGTTGCCATTAGACATTAGATTTTATTTTAGGCATATTCTGAGGCTCTTTTAGAAGGAAACCAGGTGAGAACCAACACCCCCCCCCCCCCACCCGTTCTGGATACTACATACCACAGTGTCTACATATACTCGTATTATTAAACCAAAGGTATACATTATGTCATACACCCTGGGTTGACCAAGAGAGAGCAGGCCACTGAGTCTACTTCGCATGCCCCGATCCCTGGGTGTGTGGCATGGGCACCACTTCCCTGGTATTTTCTGTAGTGTGCAGGCACAGATCTCCGTACATGTGGCCATATTTCTGGTTATATATGTGGTGTAGATCTCTGGAACCCTGGCGCTTGTGCCATGCTCCCGCTAATATCTGCAGCACCCATGGAGCGGTAAGTATTGTGAATGGATCCCCGCATGCACTGAACACCCTGGTCGCATTATAGATAGAGACTAGTGTAATGTGACGATCGATGTGATAGGATCAAGTGGTGTGGATAGTGTAACTGGTTAGGGGAGTGGAAGATCTTTGTTACCACCTCTGTTTATTCATAAGTAAATAAGATAGGAAGAAAAAGGGATATAGGGGGTAGGATGGCAGTGCCGCAGGAGACTGGGCTGCACCATGCAGGATGACCACCGGTCCCTGTGACACAGTGCATGTGGCGTGTGACCACACAAAGCTTTCTGCTTGCTTTTACAGTGAGTGACGCAACACGAGTGGGATGGGGTGGCTTACTGAATTCATATGTAAGACAGAGGATCAGCTCGATGCTAATGGTCCCTCTTACATTTGGTAAAACTTGCTGCATCCAGTTGTATCTACACTCATAATGCATGAAAACAGTTTGTTTTCTGCTTGAACTGGCTCTTGACCACAAAGCTCCTTCCAGAACATTGTAATTAGATCGCCTACACTGCAGTGATTGAGGCGTACATACGCTGTTCTTTACATGCGGAATCTGTGCTTTATTACTTTATTAGAGAGGCATGGATGGGTCAGCATTAGGAGGGATTGCTGACTCCAGAGTGCCATAGGGGAAGCCAGGGGTGTCTCCAGGTAAGCTGGCTCTCAGATGCTGTAGGAGCCATTACCATGTGGCCTTACACTGGGAATTTAACCCAGACATATTTGTAATTATTTATGGGGTGGGTGTGGGGTGCGGTGGCCCCTGTGTCGGTATGGCTGGGCTGCTTCAGGTCGGCACACCCTAACACTTTATTAACACTTATGATTTTCCCTATCACTTTGTATATATTATTTTAATCACACCACTTACATAGCACTTCTGTGCTTCTTATTAACCCTTATTAATTCTCACCTGTGTGCTGACCTGGGGTGGCCAACCTGTGCCGACATCGTGGGGTCCTGCACCCCGGACCCATACCTAGTATTAGGGACCCCCAGTGACGGAGAAGCCTTGTCGATCGGCCTGGGGGCTTAACGCTATATCTGCAGATATACGCAACTAAGAGCTCCGTATTATCTGACTATTATGTAGTAATATTTTTCACTTGGTGTGCATTAGGGAACACATTGTTTTTTCCTACACAGAATTACCCCTCCCCTTTAGCACCTGAGTGACATTACAATCTGATTGAGCAGCTCTCCATTTTGTGCATTACTTTATTAAGTCAAAGAGGAAGGAACCGATAGGGGGAAACTATTATGAGGTAACAGGTTCTGTCTCTCTCTGAAGCCATCCTGCCAGTAAGCTGCTCGCTGAGTTCTCCCTCTAGTGTATTCTATTGTAACTGTGGATAAGGGGAGATGTCACCCACTGGCTGGCCTGGGCGCACAGATACGTTTCAGTGTCACCCGAGAGTAGCGGGCGTTCTGCCAGCTCCATTCTGTGGTTTTACTTTACAATAAGCTTTATCTATAATTTCCGTTCAGATGAGTTGTAAATGTACTGTAGATGAACATTTCCATAATATGGTATACAACATGTATTATTCACCTGTATAACTAAGAAAGTGATCCAAATGTTAGTTAATTATGTAAAGGACACAGGGCACACAAAGTCATGGCTAAATCCACTTTTCTGGAGTATTTTTACGCATACTCTATCCCTGTTTTCTATATACACAGACTAATAGAGTATATATACAGTACTAGGTGATTCATCGCGCCCTACGGGCACTCTTCACACCGTTGTAAAGGACTACAGCCCCTTAACCCTTGCACGCCCTTGTGGCGTGCAATATTTTTATTATATGGACCCCCACCCGCAGCACCCACGCACCCTCCCCCACCCGCGACACCACCGCATCAGCCTCTCCCCCACCCGCAGCACCCCCGCATCCACCCCTCCCCCACAAGCGGCACCCCCGGACCCCATCCGTGTCTCCCCCGCACCCGCCACTCCCCCAACCACAGCACCTACTAGGTGTTTCATCAGGCCTTGCGTGCGCTGTTCACACCATTGCAAGGGGCTACGACCTCTTAACCATTACACGCCCTTTGTCCGTGCCATATTTAACCACTCACACAATTATGATTGGAGGTAATACTCCATATAATAAAAATATTGCTCGCCACAATGGCGTGCAAGGGTTAAGGGGGCGTAGCCCCTTACGACGGCGTGAAGAGCGCCCGTAAAGCGCAATTAATCTCCTAGCCACGCCCAGCGTTATATACACAGGCACAGAGTCACAGATCTGGGCTATTATATAGGAGATAGCACCTATCTGTTCTGCAAGTGGAGTTTTAAGGGCCTATTTATGAAGCAGTGATAAGCCCTTTCATTTTGCCAGAGGAGGAGGTTATCTCACCCCCGCCTCCTATTTACAGACTGAGCTCACTTGTATATTTGCAGTTTACTGTGTCCCGAAAGACTGCTATTTAACAAGTGTTACTTATACCCGGGTGAAAGTGTTGTGCGCATTTCTCAGAGACCCTTCGGGAGCACTAGGCTATAGTTACGCAATGGTCTGCATAAAAATAGACCCCATTAATGTTTTGTTACACATCACGCAATCAGTGGCAGCGTCTAGGTCACAGCAACAGTGCTTCTGATAAACCAGTATATGTAATGCAAATAAGTCACAGTAGTTTAATGGAGCTAATGACAAAATGATAGCAATATCTGTGTGTAACCAAATATCAGTAATCATACATAATAATCCAAAACTATTTGTAGAGGCTGCTGTACAGTGATACAGTACATAGGGGGTCATTCCGAGTTGATCACTCGCTAGCTGTTTTTAGCAGCTGTGCAAACGCATAGTCGCCGCCCACGGGGGAGTGTATTTTTGCTTTGCAGAGTGCGAACGCCTGTGCAGCAGAGCGCCTGCAAAAACATTTTGTGCAAAATAAGACCAGCCCAGTAGTTACTTATTCTGTGCGATGATCGCTGCGACGAGTGACACGGTAATGACGTCAGATACCTGCCCAGCAAACACTCGGCCACGCCTGCGTTTTTCCAAACACTCCCAGAAAACGGTCAGTTGACGCACAGAAACGTCCTCTTCCTGTCAATCTGGGGCAGATGTATTAACCTGGGGAAGGCATAAGGAAGTGATAAACCAGTGATATGTGCAAGGTGATAAAGACGCCAGCCAATCAGCTCCAATATGTAAATTAACAGTTAGGATCTGATTGGCTGGTGCCTTTATCACCTTGCACATATCACTGGTTTATCACTTCCTTATGCCTTCTCCAGGTTAATACATCTGCTCCTTTGTACCTGTACGACGCGCGTGCGCATTGCAGTGCATACGCATGCGCAGATTAGCCATTTTTTTCACTGATCGCTATGCAGCGAACAACAACGGCAGCTAGCGAGCAACTCGGAATGCCCCCCATAGAGCAGAGTACATACAAGCAATCTCACTCTCTGATGCTGACAGCTTGGGGCGCACATATACACAGTGCCTGTTGCAGAGTGAGTGCTGTGCTTGCTAGTGTAGAATATCTAACATTAAGGGGTCTGTCTATTCATGAAGCGGTGAAAAGAGTACAAGCGGCTATAAACAAATGGGTATAAGTGGCTATAAATAAATGGCTATAAGCGGCTTTAAACAAATGGCTATAAACAAACGGATATAAGCTGCTATAAACAAACGGGTAGAAGCGGATTTAAACAAACGGGTATAAGTGGCTATAAACAAACGGGTAAAAGCGGCTATAAACAAACGGATATAAGTGGCTATAAACAAACGCTTTTGAGTTCAAATTTGGTCTGAGGAGTTGTGCTGGCTGGATCCCTGGGGCCCGACAGGCTTGCTGACCAAGTGTGAGGGGTAAGCGCTGTGATGTTAGTGTATTAATATTTGTAGACACTCCCTTACTAATAGGTGTAAGCCTGAATCTTTAGTGATGGTCCCTGGGACCAGGGGAATGCTGGGAAGGGGGTGGTCCAGTGTGCAGTGTGCCTGGAGTTGGAGGGAATAAACAGCACAGCAGTGAACTCACATGTCTCTGTGTCCTGATGACTGGAATTACAAACGTATGAACAAAACATGGTGTCAGAAGAAGTTTAACTTGGACTGCTAGTGCTCTCAGAGTGTGAAAGAATCTTGCAGAAGTCTGTGGCTGTGATACTCTGTCTGCAAAGCCTGCCGTGTGCTCCTATCTTCAAACAGTGAGTAACCATGGATAAACTAGCTCCTCCAACCGGCATGCTGATGTCTGGTAACTTGTCTGAAAACTGGAAAAGATTTAAGCAAAGGTTTAATATATATCTTGCTGCATGTGGAGCTGATTCAGAGGCTGACAAAACGAAGGCATCCATTTTCCTCCATGTGATAGGAGAGGATGTGCTGGACATTTATAATAGTTTTCAGTTTGATGAGGGGCAGAATATTGTGCTATCTTCTATAATGCAAAAGTTTGTAGATTACTTTGTGCCAAGGAAGAATGTGACATATGAAAGATATAAGTTTTTCACATGTGATCAGAAGTCTGTAGCTGGATTTGATCAGTATGTTACAGAGCTGCAATCACTCAGTAAAACCTGTGAGTTTGGTGATTTAAAGGATTCACTGATGAGAGATCGTATTGTCTGTGGAATACCTGATAATGGACTCAGAGAGAGATTGCTGAGAGAGCAAGACCTAACACTAGAAAAGGCAGTGACTATGTGTAGATCTGCAGAAATAACTAGATTTCAAGCCAAAAAGTAACACAAAGAAGCTGATGTGCATGTAGTGCAGAAAACAGAACCATGCAAACCTCCATTCTCAAGAATGAAGCAGTCTAAGCCACAGTCTAATAAGGAAATGTGTAGTAGATGTGGAAATGCTCACAATCCTAAAATGTGCCCTGCTTATGGTAAAACCTGCATGAAATGTGGTAGACTTAATCACTTTGCCAAATGCTGCAAAATTAAAAGTAAAACAACCAAAGTGCATGCTGTTAAACAAACAGATTAATTCTTTGTGGATTGCATTGAACTTTGCAGTGCAGATAAGAAAGAATGGATTGTCCCTTTAACTGTGAAGGAGATTTTCATTCCCTTTAAGCTTGACACTGGTGCGCAGGTGAATTTAATATCATTTCAAGACTATAAGACTTTTAGAGTAAAACCTAAAATTCACCCAGCCAAAGTGAAAGTTACAGGGTACACTGGGGAGGAAATTCCTGTGAAAATTACATGCTTAGTGACACTGAAATATAAGGGACAACAGTTTAAAACATCTCTACTGATTGTGGATAAAAATGTGCAACCGATTCTAGGATTAAGTTCCTGTGAGAAACTAAGCTTGCTAAAGAAAGTTTTTATGGTGACATCACAAGTAGAAGATGACTGCAAATTGATGTTTACAGAATACAGAGACTTGTTTGAAGGTCAAGGTTGTTTCCCTGGAGAGCATAAAATAAATATAGACACGCAAGTTTCTACAGTGATACACCCCTGTAGAAAAGTGCTGTTTGCGCTGAGAGAAAAACTGAAACAAGAGTTAAATCGCATGGAAGCCTTGGGTGTGATACAGAAAGTTGATGAGCCTACTGAATGGGTAAGCTCCTTAGTAATTGTTGAAAAGAAAAATGGACAACTCAGAATATGTCTAGACCCCAGAGATTAAAAACAAAGCTATTAAACGAGAACATTTCAAACTACCAACCAGAGATGAAATCATGTCGCAATTTGCGGGAGCAAAATGGTTCAGTAAATTGGACGCATCTTCAAGATTCTGGCAAATGAAGCTAGATGAGGCCAGCTCAAAGCTTTGTACATTTAATACACCAGAAGGTCGATACAGATTTCTTCGACTACCATATGGAATATTGTCTGCTCCAGAAGTATATCACAAAAAGATCCACATGATTTTTGAACATATTCCAGGTGTTGAAACAATGATGGATGACATTATTGTCTGGGGATCTACAAAGGAAGAACATGATTCTAGATTGAGACAAGTAATGGAACTTGTCAAGAAAGTGAATCTAAAGCTAAACAAGGACAAATGTGAATTTGGCGTGAATACACTTACCTTTATGGGCGACGTGGTCTCGGATCAAGGTGTAAAACCAGACCCAAGGAAAATATCAGCCATAGTAAACATGGAACGTCCTACCAACAAAGACGACGTCAGAAGATTCCTAGGAATGATTACTTACTTAGGAAAGTTTATTTCTCAACTCTCTGAACGAACAGCCTCTCTTAGATGGTTGTTGGACAAAGAGAACGAGTGGATGTGGTCACATGAACAAGAAGAAAGTTGGCAAAACTTGAAACAGATCATTGCCAGTGCAAAAATTATTTGATCCTGCGAAAAGAATAAGAATTTCAGCAGATGCTTCGCAATTTGGCCTAGGCTCAGTGCTGTTACAAGAACATGAGGATACATGGCAATCAGTAATCTATGCATCAAGAGCACTGACAAGTGCTGAAACAAGGTATGCTCAGACAGAAAAAGAACTTCTAGCGATCACATATGCATGTGAGCGATTTCATCAGTTTGTGTATGTTCAAACATTTACAGTGGAAACTGACCACAAGCCATTGATAGCTATCATGACTAAATCATTACATGACTGTCCCATGAGAATTAAACGAATGCTTATCAGACTACAGAAATATGATGTACACTTGCTGTACTGTCCCGGCAAATACATGAACATTGCTGATACACTTTCTCGTGCTGTGGACAAAAGTGAAGGTTCCAAAAGTCTGATGGATGAAGAGATAGAAGCCTATGTTAATTTGATAGTAGCTTCTCTACCAGTGTCTCTTGCAAGACACTGAGACAGATGACACAATGAAAGTGTTGAAAGATATCATTCTGAAAGGTTGGCCAGCAGAAAAACATGCGTGCCCGCTGTCTATCCATGATTATTGGATGTACCGCAGTGACCTTACAGTTGTCGATGGTAGTATTTACAAAGGCAATAGGTTTGTCATACCTGCACGACTAAGAAAAACTATGCTGTGCAAGATACATGAAGGCCACTTAGGAGAAGAAAAATGTAAGCGGAGAGCACGTGAAGTTATGTATTGGCCAAGAATGAACCAAGACATAGCACAGACTACAGCTACATGTGAATTATGTCTTACGTATAGATCGAAACAACAAGTCGAGCCACTGAGTCCTCACGCAGTGCCAGAGAGACCGTACCAGAAAGTTGGCGCAGATTTGTTTGATTGTAATGGGAAAACGTACATTGTCGTGACTGATTATTACTCTAACTACCCTGAGGTGAAGACACTACATACAACTACTAGTAAAGCCGTAATCAATTGCATGAAGTCAATCTTTGCAAGGCATGGTGTTCCTATGGAAGTGTTTACTGACAGTGGTCCTCAGTTTTCCAGTGCCGAATTTAGACAATTTGCTAATGAGTGGGAATTTGTCCATACTACGTCAATTCCCCACTATCCACGCTCAAATGGGTTGGTGGAAAGTTCAGTAAAAACTGTAAAGAGTCTCATGAAAAAAGCTCAAGAAGGTAAAGAAGATTTCTACAATAGTCTTTTAATCTACCGCAGTACACAGAATGGACTTTCTCCTGCACAAACGCTGATGGGAAGGAGGATTAGAGCAAATCTCCCGATACATGATGAACTGCTTAATACACATAACTCAGCGTTGGTCAGACTGAGTAAGGAACGTCAACAGGCGAAACAGAAACTGTTCCATGACAGACGAACAAAAAGCTTATCTGATCTAAAATCGGGTGACCAAGTCCGTCTCAGAGATCATGAGAAAGGTATTTGGGTGCAGAAAGGTATTGTGCAAGCACAAGTAGCACCAAGATCTTATACTATATGTACAGAGCATGGAACGGAAGTAAGAAGAAATCGGGTGGAGTAAGAAGAAATCGGGTGGATTTAAGATCTCAACCTAACCATAATGAAGACAACATGACTGAAGAATACCCTTCATCTGACATGTATGATGATCCTGATAATGGTGAACAAACCACGATTCTAGAAAGGTCCAATATGGTCGATGAAACGCAGACTGTGTATGAAAGACCCAAAAGGGAAATACGCAGACCCGAGAGACTCATTGAAACGTGTTAGATGATGTTCTTAATATGACGTTGTTAATTGTTGCATTGAAGCGTACAGGGCTTATCTTTAAAGAAAAGAGGATGTGATGTTAGTGTATTAATATTTGTAGACACTCCCTTACTAATAGGTGTAAGCCTGAATCTTTAGTGATGGTCCCTGGGACCAGGGGAATGCTGGGAAGTGGGTGGTCCAGTGTGCAGTGTGCCTGGTGTTGGAGGGAATAAACAGCACAGCAGTGAACTCACATGTCTCTGTGTCCTGATGACTGGATTTACAAACGTAAGAACAAACAAGCGCTGGCCCAGGGCGCCCCTCACAGCACCGCACAGTGTGCCGCTGGTACCATCCGGGAGCGCGGTTAATACCGCGCTCCCACCGCTGTTGCCGCCATCTTCACACCGGTCCCCCGCTTGCTAGGGGGGGCGGTGACTAACTCACCACTGCTTCAGCACTGTAAGACTGTAAGGGGGTGGCGGCATGCTGCTGGGGCGAGCGATCCCCTGTGGCGGAGACCAATCTGCCCCTCTGGAGCTCAGTGTCCAGTCAGCGGAGTCAGTGGCTCAGACCCCGCAGGGCGGACACTGCTCCCCCCCTTAGTCCCACGCTGCAGGGAGGCTGTTGCCAGCAACCACCCTGTAAAATAAAAACTCTAAACTAAACTTTTTCCAGGAAAGCTCAGGAGAGCTCCCCTAGCTGTGACCGGCTCCTCCGGGCACATTTTCTAAACTGAGTCTGGTAGGAGGGGCATAGAGGGAGGAGCCAGCCCACACTCTTAAACTCTTAAAGTGCCAATGGCTCCTGATGGACCCGTCTATACCCCATGGTACTAATGTGGACCCCAGCATCCTCTAGGACGTTAGAGATATGAGCTTTTACTATGAGATGCTCATGTTTCACAGCCCAGGCGATTCCCCCTGGTTTCCTAACCCTCCCTTTCCATAGCCTAAGCATAACCATACATCTGTAGATGTACGACTGGCTTACTACTAGTCATTGCTATCAGCACACACTTGTGCAAATGATACAATTTACGCCCAGATCTGCGTAGCCCTCCTTTGCCTGACTACGCCCTCATTGATCTGCCCCTATGGTTCTATTTATGAACACTAGTTCTTCCCATGATAGAAGACACAGTTCCCCTTTAATAAGAAGCCTTGTCTTATAATTACATGCCCTATTACAATGTTATTTGGCACGAGTCAAAGACATCTAAATATTTCTATAATCAGAGAGAAAAAAAATTGTAGCTGTAAAGCAGAAAAAAAATGATTTCCTTATAAGACATCTGATCTGTAAATACATCTTGTGATGAAAGTTATTCTGTCATTGTTTTTCTGTCCCGCGCTTCTCATATCTGAGCACGATGAAACGTCCAGATAAATAAACTCTGCAATAAAACGTGTAATGCCTCTTCTGGCAGAGACCTGCTGAGTGATTCCAGAGGGAGGAACCAGAGGCATAGGGACATGCTAAGCGAATGGGGCAAATTCCAATCAATGCGAAAGTTTACATTTCCCACTGATTTTGGAAAAAAAGATTTTTCTAATGTCCCCTCTCCGTATGTGGGTACAGATTACGGAGTTATGTCTAAAAACTGGAAGGTAAGGACTGTTAGATGACTCCAGGGGGAAATGGCTGTCGTGTGTGTGCCAGCGGTGGGCAGAGCTATAACTAGACTTTTTGGTGCCTCATGTCAGAGAGAGAATTGACACCCCCCCCCCCCCCTTTCCCCCGGGACAAAATTGATCCCAGAGAAAGCCCATATAATGATGCCCCATACCACATTTTGGATAGATATATATGTGTATATATATATATATATATATATATATATATAGAAAAGAAGAAAAAGCAGCGGCACTCCAGGACTTGATGTGGTAGAATTCTTGTATTAGAACATAACAAACACTGTAAAATCCAACGTTTTGGGGCCCGTAGCCCCTTTGTCAAGGCGAGTCCTGGAGTTCTGCTGCTTTTTCTTCCTTTCTATGCATCTTAGTGATGGAATGCACCTGGGAAATGTAGTTGAACTCAAAGGGAGTGCCGGACTATATCTATGTCATATATATATATATATATATATATATATATATAGATCTATATATATCTTTTTGGCATAGCATTTTTTTTAAATATTCCCCCCCATATATTTTCTGTACGGTAATGTTATTTTAATAACTTACAAACAGTATAATCTTTTGTTATTGACCTCTGTAATTCTGAAAGCTAAACCCCATAGGGTGTCACAAATGGTGCTCCCGACACAAAATGATATAGAGCACAGTAAGCCTGCTTATGTAATAGCAGCTAGCAGGGTTGGGTTGGCCATAGAACTCCCCGGGGAAACTCCCCGGCGGGCCGATGTGCATGTGGGGTCTGTTTTGTTTGTTGACATGTGAGGGGTGGTGCTGCCGCCATGGTAACAGGGTACGCCTCTGGTGCTGCCCATGTGAGGCCACTTCTACAAATTTTTCCAGGGCCACTTTCAGTTCCCAATTTGACCCTGCCCGACTTTGAAAGAAAGTGCAATGGAATATGTTACAGTGTTCGCAAATACGCGCTATAGCGCGTATTTTACCCGGATCTGATGGCGGGGACTCACTTTTCAAAAATGGGAGGGTCCCCGGGGACGCGCTCCGCTGCAGCCAACTACTTGTAAATTGAAAGGGACGGCGCTTCTTGCCCGTACAGAGCGGAGGTGGAGCCTTACCACTGGCAGTCTGGCGGTGCCCCCTCCCCCTCTTGGTCACGTGCAGTGACCAGGAGGGGGAGGGGGCACCGCCGCACTGCCTGTGGTAAGGCTCCGCTCTGTACAGGCAGGAAGCGCCGTCCCCTTCAATTTACAAGTAGTTGGCTGCAGCGGCTTCACACGGGAGCCAGGCCGAGGTCACGCATACTGTACGACGTGTGTCCCCTGGTTACGTTTACTGTAGGCTGTGTCCGCCCATCCGCCCCCCCCCTCCCCCCCCCCAGTTACTTGTACTGAACGCTAAGTCATCCCTCCCTGGTTACGTGTACTGTACGCTGTGTGTGTCTGCTTGGTTACGTGCACTGTATGCTGTTTGTGTCCCCTGGTTACATGTACTGTACGCTACGTGTCTCCCCGGTTACGTGTACTATACGCTATGTGCCCCACTGGTTACGTGTACTGCACACTGTGTGTGCGTGTCCCTGGTTACGTGTACTGTACGCTGTGTGTCTCCCCTGGTTACGTGCAGTGTTCGCAAATACGCGCTATAGCGCGTATTTTACCCGGATCTGAAGGCGTTTTTCAAAAATGGGAGGGTCCCCGGGGACGCGCTCCGCTGCAGCCAACTACTTGTAAATTGAAGGGGACGGCGCTTCTTGCCCGTACAGAGCGGAGGTGGAGCCTTACCACTGGCAGTGCCCCCTCCCCCTCTTGGTCACGTACAGTGACCAGGAGGGGGAGGGGGCACCGCCACACTGCCTGTGGTAAGGCTCCGCTCTGTACAGGCAGGGAGCGCCGTCCCCTTCAATTTACAAGTAGTTGGCTGCAGCGGCTTCACACGGGAGCCAGGCCGAGAGAGAAGGCGTGTGCTGCGGGCGGGCGGTGACTCGCCAACACCGTGAACTGCAGCTCCCTCCCAACCCGATATCTGCCTCCCTCTCGGCTGCCTCCGGTGTGCTCTCCCGCGATCTGTGTGAGGGAGAGCAGCGGTGACCGGCCAGGAACCTCACCTCCAGCCCCTGCTGTGCTCTGCCCCCATACCGCTGCTGGGGAGAAGAGCGGGCTGCACCATTACCATCAGGTGTCCCCAGCATCCCTACGGACGCTCAGCTAGCGGGCCTGTGACAGGAGAGCCAGTTCCCGAGGTGACCGCATTGGGTACACCCCCCCCTCAAACTTCTTCTCACTTCTTTTGCCTGACGGAAGCAGCGGTGACAGCGCAGGGCCCTGGTGGTGCGGAAGGTACGTGCTCTACCTGGCGCAGTGTGTATAACGGCGTGCTCTACCTGGCGCAATGTGTATTACAGCCTGCTCTACCTGGCGCAATGTGTATAACGGCATGCTCTACCTGGCGCAATGTTTATAATGGCGTGCTCTACCTGGCGCAATGTGTATAATGGCGTGCTCTACCTGGCGCAATGTGTATAATGGCGTGCTCTACCTGGCGCAATGTGTATAACGGCGTGCTCTACCTGCTGCAATGTGTATAACGGCGTGCTCTACCTGGCGCAGTGTGTATAACGGCGTGCTCTACCTGGCGCAGTGTGTATAACGGCGTGCTCTACCTGGCACAGTGTGTATAACGGCGTGCTCTACCTGCTGCAGTGTGTATAACGTGCTCTACCTGGCGCAGTGTATATAGGAGGTTCTACCTGATGCAATGTGTATAAGCGGCACTTCAGTGTGGTGTAATGTGAATTGGCACTATTATGTGGTCACGCCCCTTCTCCATGAAGCCATGCCCCTAAATTTTTGCGGCGCGCCTGCGGCGCGCACCACCTGTTTCGGATCTGGGAGGTGGAACTCCAATTCACTTTCTGCCAAAGGGCACCAAAATATCTAGTTAAAGCTCTGGGGCAGAGTGTCCTGCATGCTACACACCCCAGCAGCACTGTCACCCTACTCCCCCCACCTTGCAACACTTCTGTAGTGTCCAAATAAGATTAATATGAATAAAAAACTTAATTCCGATGGGACCCAGAAAAGAACCGGTAGGACCCCAATTTTTAAAAGTTAGGGGTCCCTGGGACCCACTTTTTTTTGGGCTCAGCGCGATCACTGATGTTAGCGCGACATAAATGTTAATAAATAAATAAAATCATATATACCGATTTTGAGAGATACCATTCGGCATGTATACTCAGTCAGGCCAGGGACTGGTTCACGCAAGGCATAGCTAAACCATGGGTGTCTGTAGAGCAGAACACTATGTTCCCTTTTACTTTACAAGACCTGCTTTGGTTACCCATATCCTTGGTTCCTCCTAAGGTTAATGGATGTAAAGCGGTAAAAACCACTGTATCAAGTTGGCAGTGTATGATTACCCCATCATCTGCGTCGATCGATCATACAGACGGCACTAGTGTTGCTGATGAACTGCAGCCACCTACTCCTTCCTCAGGTCCTGGTGCCTCCATGGTCCTCCTCCATGAGTTCCACCACCTCAACGGGACCACTTTAAGCTCTGGCCCTTATGATACCTAACTTACAACTGATTACATGGCATGACCTAGGTCTCCTGACTTTGCAGGATGTACTCTCAGTTGGAAATTTAGGGGGACATTTACTAAGCATTGATAAGAGCGGAGAAGTGAGCCAGTGGAGAAGTTGCCCCATCAACCAATAAGCAGCTCTGTATAATTCTGCAGTATGCAAATTATAGATGTTACTTCAGTGCTGATTGGTTGCCATGGGCAATTTCCCCACTGGCTCACTTCTCCGCTATTATCACTGCTTAGTAAATGTCCCTCAAAGTCCCCTTCTCCATCCTTCAAACGAAATTTCGAATCCCCAAGCAAGATTGTTATAAATACCTTCAACTACGCAATTGGTTCCATAGCTATCTCCCTGTTTCCTGCCCAAATGAGTCTCCCCAATATATTGTCATTTCTTCTTACATCCCAATCTATTAGATGTAGTACCAACACTTGATCTTGTAATCTCGTAGAGGGTGGTTTCCTGCACAGACCAAATGGAAAAAAGATCTCCCTAATGTTTTTACTGAAGTGGTTTGGAAATACATCTTCCGCTCCTGTTTTAAGATCTCCAACTGTATTAATCATTCTGAAATGTATTACAAATTAATTCATAGAATATATTATACACCGGAGCGACTGCAAAAGATTTAGGCCTATCATTTCTGCTAGTTGTTGGAGGAATTGCGGGATGGTAGGGGATATCTTACATGTTTTTGGCTGTGCCCTGTGGTACAGCTACTTTGGCGAGAGGTGTTCGTCCTCATTTCAAAAGTATTGGGTGTAGATATTTCGGTTGATCCTCTCTTAGCTCTTTTTCATTACTATTCCGGTAAGATGTCCAGTAGTGACAAATATCTAATGGACCATATTTTAATAGCCTCTAAGGCTTCTATCGCCCAACTGTGGAAGTCGGCCACAGTCCCTAATATATTGACGATTGAAACTGAGGTCCATAAGCATTTCATTTTTGAAACAGAAGAATGTAAATATTCTTCATCAGCCTCCTCCATCTATATGAAGTGGCATAAGTGGGCCATATATAGAGAAATATCAGAGCAATCCTTCATTTATAGTGGTCCAGTTGACTTAACTGTGCTAAGATCTCCTGCCTTGACCCCAACCTATAGTCTTTGAATACTGGAGAAGTTCGTACGAATGATGATTACTATGTTTCAGTTATGTTTATGTATTGTTGTTTACCTGATATGCTTACCCCCTTTGCCCCTCTTTCTTTTTTCTGTACCCCCCCCCCTCTACACCCTATAGCTATATGTTTCTGTAAAACTACAATAAAAACCTTAATATTAAAAAAAAATTGATATATAGATGATACAGACAAAAATTATAAAATCTCTTGTCGTCACTGGGCCTTTCAAACAGCAGGGGAACATTGAAACAAATTGTCATACCAAAAGCTATATTATACATTTATATTATACATTTTTATTTTTTCCCCCATTGGGGCCAGTTTGTTTTATTGTTCTCTGTGGGGGCTAATGTGTATGTTTTTTTTCTTGTGGGGGCCAATGTGTTTCTTTTTTTATTATGCAATGTTTTTCATCTGCGTTTGCATCTGAGTTGCACCGTGCATGCATACACTGCAACGGTGTTCATACAGAGTTACAGTACAGAGTCAGACAGAGAAGTGTATTAGAAATGTGTTGGACATTCCTGTGTGGTTACAGGAAGTTGGCTAATCAGACACAGATGTAACATAGTGTGGGCATGTTGCTGACAGTGGTTGCATATAGAGACGTTCAATTGATCACATTGGAGGCCATACTCAGACGGATGATCTGCACCTAGCATAGGGTTGGTGAAAGTTTCAATGGTGCGACCGATGGTCAGAGCCGGCCCTAGCCAATTTGATGCCCTAGGCAAAATTTTGTCTGGTGCCCCCTAGCTCCGCCGCTAGTTCTGCATCTGTACCTGCAACGCTCAGGTAGTGGGGCCCACCGGGGGGTTACCCTGTGGGCCAGTTCAACTCTGCACAATGCCACACAGTAATGACCATAATACATATAATTCCACACAGTAAAGGAACCTTACACATATGCCCCACATTAGTAATGCCCATAATACACATAATGCCACACAGTAATGCACCTTACACATATGCCCCACATTAGTAATGCCCATAATACCCATATACTGCCACAGATACTGCCACACTTGCTGGTTATACAAAAAGACCAGTATCAAACATGTAGCAACTGTCCATTCTCTTCACTATTCAGTGTGTTTGCTGGTGTCTGTTACTGCATGCCCTTTACTTTATACTGTGGGAGTGATATGCTCTGCCCTCCAGTCTGATGTGTCCGAAAGTCACGCTGCACTGATGTTTCATATAGAAAAGCACAACGCAACTTACTGACCACGTTACAGTGCTGGGTGGCAGGGGAATTTTACGGCATGGACTGACTAGGAAATAAAGTGTGGGGAGAACATTGCCCATGTTATGTCCCTCCAGACACCTGGGAATTGCACAGGGATAAGGGACACAGGATAACAGGGTCCCCCTCCCCTATGTGCACAAGCAGTATAGGTGATGTCAGGTTTCTGTGAAGCAGTCTTCCAAAATACACATGTGTTATCATAAGAAGCCATCCAGTAATAACCTTATATAGTCAGTGAAAATGTCACAGGTCCAGGAATTGCATTTACTTGGCTTCTGCTGTCTGTCTGAGGTCTCACAAGTCAGGGGCATTCAAGCATGTCAGAGGAAGTTTAAGGCACAGTGTGCATTTTTTTTTTTACAAATGTAAACAGCAGTGTATACAAGTACTGATTGAATACATTTGGAAAGTAACAGTTAGTTAGCGGACTGTCCCTCCCAGCATGAGATACTGCAGGGACATGCTTGGATGCCCCTAGACATGCTTGGATGCCCTAGGCAAATGCCTAGCCTGCCTATAGCTAAGGCCGGCTCTGCCGATGGTGATGTCTAAAGACACACAAAGCATGATTGCAGCGTCTATAGACACTAAAAGTGGGCGCCTCAATCCTTGCATATTTGGATGCATGGAGTAGGATGTACACCGGAGTTGGGGCATTATAGCGTCATTAGCATAAAGTCACAGATGCAACTGCAGCAAAAGACGCAAAGAAAGCCGCAACTGCATCCAACTCAGAATCAGACCCTATGAGGAGAATTCACTCCCCACTCAACAGACCCCGCCCCCATTAGGGCTGCTTCCATAAATCTCCCAGGCTGGTTTTCCATCCCAATCCGCCCTAATCAGGAGTGGTCTCTCATCCATTACAAACGTATTTATAAAGGAGAGGGAGGATTTACGTATGGTTTTATACAATAAAATGTGATACTTTTTACACCACATTTATTTTATTTTATTTTTTTATTTATGACCTTATTGGAGTGTTGTGTAATTTTTATATTTGGATAGAATGTGGTGCCTCCCAGCCCTGCAGCCCAGGAACAAGAGGGAGTGGAGAATGAAGAAGCGGGGCAGAGAAGCAAGTAGAATCAGCAGACCAGGAGGATGTCAGCGATGTGCAACAGATTGAGCAAACACCATTAACACCTGCGGCTGAATTATCAGAGATCAACAGCTCAGGGACCATTTGGCGTCCCACGTGGGGTGCCTCGTTCCCAAACCACACTGGGATATCGCCTGCACAGGAGACTCCCTGACAACTGAAACCAGTCCAGAATATGTCTCCACACAGTCCCACAGCGAGTGGCTGAAGTCAACGCCACGGGGCAGCGCTCAGGATGGTAATTCTGGATAAAGTTGGCGGGGAGCTCGTCCGCATGTGTGTGGTACTCCGTGGCCAAGCTCCTAGTTCTTTTTATTTATTTTTTATCTCAAACGATTTGAAAATGATTGGCTTGAAACTAGAAGACCTCTTTCTGGTAACAGTGTTGGATTATTTCCCATCACCACGGGATCTGCATGTGACCTTAGAAGTTGTTCCTCATGCCATAAAGCTCATACTGTACTTCTCGTATTCTCCTGGAAAATATAATTACTTTGAGTGTAAGCCATCTCACAGATATTTCATGTTCAAAGGGATCTCCTGTTAGAAGTTATAAGGATAGATTTAGATGTCATTGTGCGAAAATAGACTTCATACATCTGTAAATGGTTTTATTGGCTTGAAAAAAAATCTCTAGATTAAATCATCTGCAAACAATCTGGTATCCAAAAATACACTTAGTGCTGACACTTGTACTTGCAGTGTGCTAAGGGCAAGGACTTTGTAAACCTTCTTGAAGAAAGCTCAACACTTGAGGAATGTTGGCATTAGGTGCTGTTATCAGTTGTGACTTGCTCCAATATGCAAAGGTCTTTCCTACCTTATAATCTGCATCAGAACAATACTTCTTTCAATGCCTGTACCTAAAATCTGATTGCAGAACCTTATGTGAGATACTTTTCTTTCTCAGTAAGGACTGTTCAATCTCCACACCATTATAGAGAGTCTCTGGATTTGAGTATAAATCCGGTCCCTGACATAAAACACTGATGGTTCCAGAAGCATTAGGTCTCCTACTGAGAACTAGGGCCTGCTAGGCCAAGATGGAAGTATTGCTATTAATTTTGCTCCATACTTTTATTATTTTTCCATTTCCTGTAATTAAGAGAAAACGGGGAGCACACATCCCAGGCTGTATTGCTATGATCTTATCAGAGCATCTAATCCTTCTAATTTCATGTCCCTGTGACGAGAAAATAATTTTCCAACTTGGTTTTCTGGTCTGATTCCATCAAGTCTCTAGACTTCTTCTAGTTCTCCTAGAAGACCTCTGTTCCATTTCTATTCACCTGAATGGGTTTGATCATGCTTGGACTGGCCCACAGGGGTACAAGGGAAACCACCTGTGGGCCCTACTGCCTGGGGGCCCACCTCCTGCTCTAAGGATCAGGTTCCAGACTGTGCACTTGAATTATACATTATACATATATTACCTTATACTGGACTATGGTGTATTTTCTACAGTGAATTGCTGTTATTAATCTGGTACATTATCATGCATGCAGCAGCTGAATTTACTGTATATATTTATGAAGGGGCCCAGACATTGCACTCTCTAATGGTTAGTCAAACCAATGAGGTGGCAGGCCACACACCCTCTTCAGACTGGCCACACCCCTAACATAGGCCCCTACCACTGCATTCCCCCGGTGGGCCCTGCATGCCCTAGTCCGACACTGGGTTTGGTAGCGACTGAAGTATTCTATCAGCCTGTTACATCACAGCGGTTTGTAATTTCCTATTGCCACTGTGATCATCTGTCACTTTGATTCTATGTCAATCAATAAATTTACTCTGAGACTCAGTATATTTAAATATAGAAATACAGAATATCTATATTATATATATAAATGCAAAAGCCCTCACTCCCTCCCTCACTCACTGAGTGACTCATCACTCATTTTCTTACTTCCCGATAGGTTAGGAAGCTGAAATATTCTTCAGGAGGAAATAGGAAAACTACGTAATTAGAATTTTATTAAACCTCCCCTAAGGGGATGAACAGGGGGTAGACATAATGACGTCATTACCAATGCGTTGCTTGCATTGTGTGAACGATAACGCCCAAATGGACAATTGGATCAAAATTTGGATTGCACCTCCAGTGTGTAGAATGTAATAAACTACAAAAATTGTCCTTTCTGAAATATATTCTTCATATCTTTAGTCATCTGAGGAGGATCCGTCATCACACGGATCGATGGGTCAGTCATCACAGAAATATGGTACTAAGCACAGAAATATATATCATTCCACTGCTTTTGGTGAATCCTAAATAATACAGGGAAGAAACCATTGTAATATACTATAGTTTCTGCTTACAAAGCTATATTTTCTGATTATGGGCTATTCCGCCCCGGTCTTGTTCTAACTGGTATTTGGACCATAATGTTTAGTGTCCCCACTCTATGTTACAGAAAACACCATAACTCATTGTCTTATCTTCAAGGTCTGTTTGCCATTCTGTTATAAAAACAAGATATGTGTACAGACTCCTCAAAGTATGTGTACAACTCCTTCCACTTTTACCCACTGGTGACAGCCACGATCTCCCAAAACCCAATGGGCTTGATTCAATGAAAAGCAATGTTAATAGTGCCTGGAAGGAGGTCCCGGGGCTATTCAATTGGCCACACCATTAAGCCCGACCAGAGGATTTCTGCTCACACAACTCCTGAGGTGCCACCAGGATTTTGACTAAACTAGTGCCTCAATGCTGTTTTGTGCCCTTAGCGCGGCGCAAACAGCATTACGGCAGGCACTTATGTCAGACAATGCAGGTTAACACGAATAAACGCCTGGTTTAAGGTGCGAGAACTGCCGTCGTCTCCTGACTAGCGATGTGTACAATTCAATAGCGCATGGACCGCCTTCTTGGCGCTATTCACTTCACATTGAATTGAAATGATCCCTTTGATTGCTACATACAGCCCTTAGATATTCCCTCATATAAGATTTCTGCTGAGATTGTATCTGATCAGACAGCTTCTGATTCTTCTGGTGAGAGTGATGCCTTGTTTCTCATTGTGTTTAGTGGGGCCTCAAAAGTTACATTTATTGTGAAGATATTGGGCCTGACCCTGAATTACACACAACTCTGCAAAGATTCCATACACCTGTGGCGAAAGGAAATCTAATGCGCATACAGTATTCTGAGTTGCACAGATCAAATTTTAGGACAATAATACCATTAGATGTGGTGGATCGAATCCTGACATGTTGCATTTCCAGTATGTATTTGGAGTCTCCATGCAATTTTAGAAAATCAAAGCAGCAATTTTAGAGATCAAAGCAGTGATACTATCCAGTTAAAGCCTTGTATGGGGTTTCTATTACCTGCACAGTCACTGAACATGAATGAGTTGCTAGGAAAATATGGGTCCATCAATTGTCTAGACTCAAGGGTCTCTAGTCTATTTCATGCATGAAACAGAGTTTGTGTACAATGAACACATGCAGCAGCAGCTGCTCCTACCTCTTTAACCCTTTATTTGTATCACTCTTGCAGTGCCCTGGGGTTGTCTGGCTGGGTGGCTCTGGGGTGTCCTGCCCCCCTGACCTGAACCCCTGTAGTTAGTGTTAGGGAGTTACCCAATGAGAGGCTACCTTGGCTCGGTGGGAAAGCTCATAGCCCTGGCCAGGTTTATGCTAAATGCCTTTGGTTATTAAAGGTTGAGCTAGTGTGAGATACTGCACCTGCACCTCTTTCCCCTTGTATACTGTATCGAGTCTCAAGCAGAGTAGCACCTCATTACTTAATTATGGTGTGCAAACTAGGGCCTCCCTCCCTTCGTAACTGATTCTATGTATTAATACATATATCTGAAGGCATGAGAAACCTTCAGTCTAGTTTAGCACCCTGCCCCACCCACCTCTCACTGATTTTAAATAGCCCAGCATTCTGACTTACATATGTGGAGAGAGCACATTCAGGTAAGACTCGTACATTTGTTTACTATGATAGTCAATATTGGGAGGATTCTCTGGGGTACGGAGCCCCCTGTACCTACCGTGGCTGGACGTCCCCGGGGCATCGCAACCTAACATTACGTCAATACACTATGGCACTTATTGTTTGTTTTATATATGTAACACTTTCACATCATTTTCTTTCGCTCCTCACATCACTCACACATGCAGCAGGAGCTGCTCCTACCTCTTTAACCCTTTATTTGTATCACTCTTGCGGTGCCCTGGGGTTGTCTGGCTGGGTGGCTCTGGGGTGTCCTGCCCCCCTGACCTGAACCCCTATAGTTAGTGTTAGGGACTTACCCAATGAAAGGCTACCTTGGCTCGGTGGGTAAGCTCATAGCCCTGGCCAGGATTATGCTAAATGCCTTTGGTTATTACAGGTTGAGCTAGTGTGAGATAGTGCACCTGCACCTCTTTCCCCTTGTGAACCATCAGAAAGCAAAGGTGTCACTATTTCAGTCACGCTCAGAACATTTTAGAATTCAGAATATTTTGGATATTGCATTTTCTGATATGAAAGACTCAACCTGTAAGTGGTAAATTGACAATAAAACTTAACATAGAAACATAGAATTTGATGGCAGATATGAACCACTTAGCCCATCTAGTCTGCCCCTTTTTTTCATTCTTTAGGCAATCTCGAATCCTTTTGAACCTTAGTTCTTTGTACTTATACGATGTGTGGCTATTGAATAACAAGACAGATGCTATAATTTACGTTAATTATATTACGTACATTAACTCCATTCCCCTTCTATGTACTCCCCTTCTGCATCCACACACTGCTGCATTCTTATTTTCCATTGGTCAAAGTCGTGTTGTAGCTTATTATCTGTCATCTGTCTCAACAGCTCGGTCATTTTCTTTTTTACAGTACCTCAGTAACTGATGCAGAATAGGTTCCCTTGAGTACAGATCTGACTTTAGGGAAAAGAAAAAAGTCACATGGTGCTAGGTCTGGTGAGTATGGAGGGTGATCTAGCACTGCAATCTGTTTCTCGGCCAAAAACTGCTTCACAGAGAGTGTGATGTCCTGATGAAGGCTGAAACCATTTTTCCAAAACTCTGGCATCTTTCTTTAGATTCTTTCTGGTTTCTAGAACATTTTTGTAATAATGTTGATTCACTGTTGTGCCTTCTGTCTGCCAAAATAACTACCTTGATGTCAAAGAAAACAATTAACGTGGCTTTGATTTTGGGTTTGCTTTGATGTGCTTTCTTCATTCTTGGTGATGATGGTGTTTTCCAGTGCATGAACTGGCGTTTTGTCTCAGGACCGTAGTAGAAGATCCATGTTTCATCACAGGTAATAACTTTATCTAGAAAATGTGAATCCGCTTGAATTTGTACCGAAGTGTCTGTACAAATTCGCTTTCAATTTTTTTTCTGCTCTGCAGGGAGAAGCCTTGGACCCATTTTAGCACAAACGTTTGTCATGATAAGATCTTAATGCAAAACTTTCCCAACAGCTTCTTTGTCGATGTTTACTATTTTTGCTATCTTTCGGATGCTGAGTTGACGGTCAGTTCAAACAATTTTCTCAATTTTTTTTCAAATTTTCATCTGTTTTTGATGGGTAAGGCCTTCCGGGATGTTCATCGTCTTCAACATCATCATGACCATCACTAAATTATTTGTACCACTCGAATACATGACATACTGTACAATCTGCCCGTTAAGCCTCGGTTAGCATACAGAAAAATTCGGTGGATGTTTTGTTCAATTTAACAAAATATTTTAAGTTAATATGTTGTTCTACTTTTGAACTAAGCATTTTTATCACATATCCAAAGTTATGTTCCCTTTTGCGGGCGTTTTCAACAGTTTTTGGGCCCATTTTCGCCCATGCCGATTCGACAAAAAAAAAAACCAACAACGAAAAGGCATGGATGAAAATGGATTAAAAAACGGGTGAAAACACTCACTATTGAATACACTGAGGTCAAATTAGTGCCGATTTTCTGACTGTTGGAAAAATTGGCACTAATTGAATATACCCCAAAGTCTTTTAGAGTCTAGGTAGCAGATGCGGGATGGTGCTGTTAGTCGGTGATTATGTCATGGTGCCTGGTATGGTGTGCGGGTGCCCAAAGGGCTAACTCTCCCACACTATCCCTACGTGATCTTCCTGGACCGCTGCTTTCTGTTTACCCAGAGCCGTGCTTGGCTTGTCCGGCCGCAACAGCTGGTGATGAAGTCACTGGGCGCCATTTGCACTGCACACTAGAAGTCCCGGCTTGTGCCTGCTAGTCACACTGGACTATGGCCCTCATTCAGCTTCAGCTGCAAATTTTGCTATTTTAGCAAAACTGCAACTGCTTGTGATCGCATGCTGGGGGCCTCCCAGCACAGGGCAAGGCCCTCCAGCATGCTCATGGGCACCCAGCACAGGGCAAGGCCGTCCAGCATGCTCATGGGCACCCAGCACAGGGCAAGGCCGTTCAGCATGCTCATGGGCACCCAGCACAGGGCAAGGCCGTCCAGCATGCTCATGGGCACCCAGCACAGGGCAAGGCCGTCCAGCATGCTCATGGGCACCGCCGTCCAGCATGCTCATGGGCACCCAGCACAGGGCAAGGCCGTCCAGCATGCTCATGGGCACCCAGCACAGGGCAAGGCCGTCCAGCATGCTCATGGGCACCCAGCACAGGGCAAGGTCGTCCAGCATGCTCATGGGCACCCAGCACAGGGCAAGGCCACCCAGCATGCTCATGGGCACCCAGCACAGGGCAAGGCCGTCCAGCATGCTAATGGGTGCCCAGCATGGGGCAAGGCCGTCCAGCATGCTAATGAGCACCCAGCACAGGGCAAGGCTGTTCAGCATGCTAGTTGGTGCCCAGTACAGGGCAAGGCCGTCCAGCATGCTAATGTGTGCCCAGCACAGGGCAAGGCCATCCAGCATGCTCATGGGCATCCAGCACAGGGCAAGGCCATCCAGCATGCTAATGGGCGCCCAGCGATGCGATTGCAATTTAATTGCGGTCTCATCATTGACTACAGCAAAACAAGGGTATCCCCCTGCCTGCGCACCGCCGCCATGTTTTGCATCGGTGCGGCCACATGTGATGTCACCTGGCCACCCCACCCTGGAAACGGTTCCACCCCTGTTTACGCCATCCTGCTCCCGCAATGCCGCTCTGCGGTCCCGCGAACAGCTCTACCTTTCAATCATGCAGAAGCATTCGCATCAGTGCGATGTGATCGCATTTCCAGGCCCTCGCAGACAGGGCCGTCTTTTCGTATGGGCTCAATGGGCTCTTGGTATGAGGAAGGACTGAGGTGCAGCTGTATGATGAGGTAGTGAGGTGCAGAGGTAAGAGGAGGGAGTGAGGTGCAGGGGTATGAGGTAGTGAGGTGCAGGGTATCATGAGGTAGTGAGGTGCGGGGTTATGAGGAGGGAGTGAGGTGCTGGGGTATGAGAACAAAGCCACAGAACTGGTTGCACACCCAGGGCCGTCTTTTCGTATGGGCTCAATGGGCTCTTGTCCAAGGGCCCCAGGAGTACAAGGGCCCTAGGCTGATAGCTGAGGGTTCTCTCTTTCAAGGGCTACCAGATTTTTTAAAATCGGCCCTGGGGAACCGGAGATATCCGACTTGAAAGCTGTGGTCCCCAACCAAGCCTGTTAATTGCTCTTCCCAGCCTGATATCTTGGGTTCTGTCTGACTTAAGAGTTTTTCTGATGGTATGAGGAGGGAGTGAGGTGCAGAGGTATGAGGAAGGAGTAAGGAGCAGGGCTATGGGAAGGAGGGAGTGAGGTGCAGGGGTATGAGGAGGGAGTGAGGAGCAGGGGTATGAGGAGGGAGTGAGGTGTAGGGGTATGAGGAAGGAGTGAGGAGCAGGGCTATGGGAAGGAGGGAGTGAGGTGCAGGGGTATGAGGAGGGAGTGAGGAGCAGGGGTATGAGGAGGGAGTGAGGAGCAGGGGTATGAGGAAGGACTGAGGTGCAGGTGTATGATGAGGTAGTGAGGTGCAGAGGTAAGAGGAGGGAGTGAGGTGCAGGGGTATGAGGTAGTGAGGTGCAGGGTATCATGAGGTAGTGAGGTGCGGGGTTATGAGGAGGAGTGAGGTGCTGGGGTATGAGAACAAAGCCACAGAACTGGTTGCACACCCAGGGCCGTCTTTTCGTATGGGCTCAATGGGCTCTTGCCCGAGGGCCCCAGGAGTACAAGGGCCCTAGGCTGATAGCTGAGGGTTCTCTCTTTCAAGGGGTACCAGATTTTTTAAAATCGGCCCTGGGGAACCGGAGATATCCAACTGCGGGGTTATGAGGAGGGAGTGAGGTGCTGGGGTATGAGAACAAAGCCACAGAACTGGTTGCACACCCAGGGCCGTCTTTTCGTATGGGTTCAATGGGCTCTTGCCCAAGGGCCCCAGGAGTACAAGGGCCCTAGGCTGATAGCTGAGGGTTCTCTCTTTCAAGGGGTACCAGATTTTTTAAAATCGGCCCTGGGGAACCGGAGATATCCGACTTGAAAGCTGTGGTCCCCATCCAAGCCTGTTAATTGCTCTTCCCAGCCAGATATCTTGGGTTCTGTCTGACTTAAGAGTTTTTCTGATGGTATGAGGAGGGAGTGAGGTGCAGGGGTAAGAGGACGGAGTGAGGTGCAGGGGTATGAGGAGGGAGTGAGGTGTAGGGGTATGAGGAAGGAGTGAGGAGCAGGGGTATGGGAAGGAGGGGTGAGGTGCAGGGGTATGGGAAGGAGGGAGTGAGGTGCAGGGGTATGGGAAGGAGGGAGTGAGGTGCAGGGGTATGGGATAGAAAGAGTGAGGTGCAGGGGTATGGGAAGGAGGGAGTGAGGAGCAGGGGTATGGGAAAGAAGGAGTGAGGAGCAGGGGTATGGGAAGGAGGGAGTGCAGTGCAGGTGTATGGGAAGGAAGGAGGGAGTGAGGTGCAGGGGTATGGGAAGGAGGGAGTGAGGTGCAGGGGTATGGGAAAGAAGGAGTGAGGTGCAGGGGTATGGGAAGGAGGAAGTGCAGTGCAGGGGTATGGGAAAGAAGGAGTGAGGTGCAGGGGTATGGGAAGGAGGGAGTGCAGTGCAGTGGTATGGGAAAAAATAAGAATTTACTTACCGATAATTCTATTTCTCGGTGTCCGTAGTGGATGCTGGGGTTCCTGAAAGGACCATGGGGAATAGCGGCTCCGCAGGAGACAGGGCACAAAAGTAAAGCTTTCCGATCAGGTGGTGTGCACTGGCTCCTCCCCCTATGACCCTCCTCCAAGCCAGTTAGGTACTGTGCCCGGACGAGCGTACACAATAAGGGAGGAATTTTGAATCCCGGGTAAGACTCATACCAGCCACACCAATCACACCGTACAACTTGTGATCTAAACCCAGTTAACAGTATGATAACAGCGGAGCCTCTGAAAAGATGGCTCACAACAATAATAACCCGATTTTTGTAACTATGTACAAGTATTGCAGATAATCCGCACTTGGGATGGGCGCCCAGCATCCACTACGGACTCCGAGAAATAGAATTATCGGTAAGTAAATTCTTATTTTCTCTATCGTCCTAGTGGATGCTGGGGTTCCTGAAAGGACCATGGGGATTATACCAAAGCTCCCAAACGGGCGGGAGAGTGCGGATGACTCTGCAGCACCGAATGAGAGAACTCCAGGTCCTCCTTAGCCAGGGTATCAAATTTGTAGAATTTAGCAAACGTGTTTGCCCCTGACCAAGTAGCTGCTCGGCAAAGTTGTAAAGCCGAGACCCCTCGGGCAGCCGCCCAAGATGAGCCCACCTTCCTTGTGGAATGGGCATTTACATATTTTGGCTGTGGCAGGCCTGCCACAGAATGTGCAAGCTGAATTGTATTACACATCCAACTAGCAATAGTCTGCTTAGAAGCAAGAGCACCCAGTTTGTTGGGTGCATACAGGATAACAGCAAGTCAGTTTTCCTGACTCCAGCCGTCCTGGAACATATTTTCAGGGCCCTGACAACATCTAGCAACTTGGAGTCCTCCAAGTCCCTAGTAGGTGCAAGGCACCACAATAAGCTGGTTCAGGTGAAACACTGACACCACCTTAGGGAGAGAACTGGGGACGAGTCCGCAGCTCTGCCCTGTCCGAATGGACAAACAGATATGGGCTTTTTTGAGAAAAAACCACCAATTTGACACTCGCCTGGTCCAGGCCAGGGCCAAGAGCATGGTCACTTTTCATGTGAGATGCTTTAAATCCACAGATTTGACTGGTTTTAAACCAATGTGATTTGAGGAATCCCAGAACTACGTTGAGATCCCACAGTGCCACTGGAGGCACAAAAGGGGGTTGTATGTGCAATACTCCCTTGACAAACTTCTGGACTTCAGGAACTGAAGCCAATTCTTTCTGGAAGAAAATCGACAGGGCCGAAATTTGAACCTTAATGGACCCCAATTTGAGGCCCATAGACACTCCTGTTTGCAGGAAATGCAGGAAACGACCGAGTTGAAATTTCTTTGTGGGGCCTTCCTGGCCTCACACCACGCAACATATTTTCGCCACATGTGGTGATAATATTGTGCGGTCACCTCCTTTCTGGCTTTGACCAGGGTAGGAATGACCTCTTCCGGAATGCCTTTTTCCCTTAGGATCCGGCTTTCCACCGCCATGCCGACAAACGCAGCTGCGGTAAGTCTTGGAACAGACATGGTACTTGCTGAAGCAAGTCCCTTCTTAGCGGCAGAGGCCATAAGACCTCTGTAAGCATCTCTTGAAGTTCCGGGTACCAAGTCCTTCTTGGCCAATCCGGAGCCATGAGTATAGTTCTTACTCCTCTACGTCTTATAATTCTCAGCACCTTAGGTATGAGAAGCAGAGGAGGGAACACATACACCGACTGGTACACCCACGGTGTTACCAGAACGTCCACAGCTATTGCCTGAGGGTCTCTTGACCTGGCGCAATACCTGTCCCGTTTTTTTTGTTCAGACGGGACGCCATCATGTCCACCTTTGGTATTTCCCAACGGTTTACAATCATGTGGAAAAAACTTCCCGATGAAGTTTCCACTCTCCCGGGTGGAGGTCGTGCCTGCTGAGGAAGTCTGCTTCCCAGTTTCCATTCCCGGGATGAAACACTGCTGACAGTGCTATCACATGATTTTCCGCCCAGCGAAAAGTCCTTGCAGTTTTTGCCATTGCCCTCCTGCTTCTTGTGTCGCCCTGTCTGTTTACGTGGGCGACTGCCGTGATGTTTTTCCCACTGGATCAATACCGGCTGACCTTGAAGCAGAGGTCTTGCTAAGCTTAGAGCATTATAAATTTACCCTTAGCTCCAGTATATTTATGTGGAGAAAAGTCTCCAGACTTGATCACACTCCCTGGAAATTTTTTCCTTGTGTGACTGCTCCCCAGCCTCTCGGGCTGGGCTCCGTGGTCACCAGCATCCAATCCTGAATGCCGAATCTGCGGCCCTCTAGAAGATGAGCACTCTATAACCACCACAGGAGAGACACCCTTGTCCTTGGATATAGGGTTATCCGCTGATGCATCTGAAGATGCGATCCGGACCATTTGTCCAGCAGATCCCACTGAAAAGTTCTTGCGTGAAATCTGCCGAATGGAATTGCTTCGTAGGAAGCCACCATTTTTACCAGGACCCTTGTGCAATGATGCACTGTTTTTAGGAGGTTCCTGACTAGCTCGGATAACTCCCTGGCTTTCTCTTCCGGGAGAAACACCTTTTTCTGGACTGTGTCCAGAATCATCCCTAGGCACAGCAGACGTGTCGTCGGGATCAGCTGCGATTTTGGAATATTTAGAATCCACCCGTGCTGTTGTAGCAGTATCCGAGATAGTGCTACTCCGACCTCCAACTGTTCCCTGGACTATGCCCTTATCAGGAGATCGTCCAAGTAATGGATAATTAAGACGCCTTTTCTTCGAAGAAGAATCATCATTTCGGCCATTACCTTGGTAAAGACCCGGGGTGCCGTGGACAATCCAAACGGCAGCGTCTGAAACTGATAGTGACAGTTCTGCACCACGAACCTGAGGTACCCTTAGTGAGAAGGGCAAATTTGGGACATAGAGGTAAGCATCCCTGATGTCCCGGGACACTATATAGTCCCCTTCTTCCTGGTTCGTTATCACTGCTCTGAGTGACTCCATCTTGATTTGAACCTTTGTAAGTGTTCAAAAAAATTTTTTTAGAATAAGTCTCACCTAGCCTTCTGGCTTCAGTACCACAATATAGTGTGGAATAATACCCCTTTTCTTGTAGTAGGAGGGGTAATTTAATTATCACCTGCTGGGAATACAGCTTGTGAATTTTTTCCCATACTGCCTCCTTGTCGGAGGGAGACCTTGGTAAAGCAGACTTCAGGAGCCTGCGAAGGGGAAACGTCTCGACATTCCAATCTGTACCCCTGGGATACTACTTGTAGGATCCAGGGGTCCTGTACGGTCTCAGCGCCATGCTGAGAACTTGTCAGAAGCGGTGGAACACTTCTGTTCCTGGGAATGGGCTGCCTGCTGCAGTCTTCTTCCCTTTCCTCTATCCCTGGGCAGATATGATCTTATAGGGACGAAAGGACTGAGGCTGAAAAGACGGTGTCTTTTTCTGCAGAGATGTGACTTAGGGTAAAAACGGCGGATTTTCCAGCAGTTGCCGTGGCCACCAGGTCCGATGGACCGACCCCAAATAACTCCTCTTCCTTTATACGGCAATACACCTTTGTGCCGTTTGGAATCTGCATCACCTGACCACTGTCGTGTCCATAACATCTTCTGGCAGATATGGACATCGCATTTACTCTTGATGCCAGAGTGCAAATATCCCTCTGTGCATCTCGCATATATAGAAATGCATCCTTTAAATGCTCTATAGTCAATAAAATACTGTCCCTGTCAAGGGTATCAATATTTTTAGTCAGGGAATCCGACCAAGCCACCCCAGCTCTGCACATCCAGGCTGAGGCGATCGCTGGTCGCAGTATAACACCAGTATGTGTGTATATACTTTTTATGATATTTTCCAGCCTCCTGTCAGCTGGTCCTTGAGGACGGCCCTATCTATAGACGGTACCGCCACTTGTTTTGATAAGCGTGTGAGCGCCTTATCCACCCTAAGGGGTGTTTCCCAACGCGCCCTAACTTCTGGCGGGAAAGGGTATACCGCCCATAATTTTCTATCGGGGGGAACCCACGCATCATCACACACTTTATTTAATTTATCTGATTCAGGAAAAACTACGGTAGTTTTTTCACATCCCACATAATACCCTCTTTTGTGGTACTTGTAGTATCAGAAATATGTAACACCTCCTTCATTGCCTTTAACGTGTGGCCCTAATAAGGAATACGTTTGTTTATTCACCGTCGACACTGGATTCAGTGTCCCTGTCTGTGTCTGTGTCGACCGACTAAAGTAAACGGGCGTTTTAAAACCCCTGACGGTGTTTTTGAGACGTCTGGACCGGTACTAATTGTTTGTCGGCCGTCTCATGTCGTCAACCGACCTTGCAGCGTGTTGACATTATCACGTAATTCCCTAAATAAGCCATCCATTCCGGTGTCGACTCCCTAGAGAGTGACATCACCATTACAGGCAATTGCTCCGCCTCCTCACCAACATCGTCCTCATACATGTCGACACACACGTACCGACACACAGCACACACACAGGGAATGCTCTGATAGAGGACAGGACCCACTAGCCCTTTGGAGAGACAGAGGGAGAGTTTACCAGCACACACCAAAAACGCTATAATTATATAGGGACAACCTTATATAAGTGTTTTCCCTTATAGCATCTTTTTTATATATTTCTAACGCCAAATTAGTGCCCCCCCTCTCTGTTTTAACCCTGTTTCTGTAGTGCAGTGCAGGGGAGAGCCTGGGAGCCTTCCCTCCAGCCTTTCTGTGAGGGAAAATGGCGCTGTGTGCTGAGGAGATAGGCCCCGCCCCTTTTTCGGCGGCCTCGTCTCCCGCTCTTAACGGATTCTGGCAGGGGTTAAATATCTCCATATAGCCTCCGGAGGCTATATGTGAGGTATTTTTAGCCAAAATAGGTATTCATTTGCCTCCCAGGGCGCCCCCCTCCCAGCGCCCTGCACCCTCAGTGACTGCCGTGTGAAGTGTGCTGAGAGGAAAATGGCGCACAGCTGCAGTGCTGTGCGCTACCTTTAGAAGACTGAGGAGTCTTCTGCCGCCGATTCTGGACCTCTTCTTACTTCAGCATCTGCAAGGGGGCCGGCGGCAAGGCTCCGGTGACCATCCAGGCTGTACCTGTGATCGTCCCTCTGGAGCTGACGTCCAGTAGCCAAGAAGCCAATCCATCCTGCACGCAGGTGAGTTCACTTCTTCTCCCCTAAGTCCCTCGTTGCAGTGATCCTGTTGCCAGCAGGACTCACTGTAAAATAAAAAACCTAAGCTAAACTTTTCTAAGCAGCTCTTTAGGAGAGCCACCTAGATTGCACCCTTCTCGGCCGGGCACAAAAATCTAACTGGCTTGGAGGAGGGTCATAGGGGGAGGAGCCAGTGCACACCACCTGATCGGAAAGCTTTACTTTTGTGCCCTGTCTCCTGCGGAGCCGCTATTCCCCATGGTCCTTTCAGGAACCCCAGCATCCACTAGGACGATAGAGAAAAGGAGTGAGGTGCAGGGGTATGGGAAAGAAGGAGTGAGGTGCAGGGGTATGGGAAAGAAGGAGTGAGGAGCAGGGGTATGGGAAGGAAGGAGGTAGTGAAGTGCAGGAGTATGGGAAGGAGGGAGTGAGGTGCAGGGGTATGGGAAGGAGGGAGTGAGGTGCAGGGGTATGAGGAAGGAGTGAGGTGCAGGGGTAAGGGAAGGAAGGAGGGAGTGAGGTGCAGGAGTATGGGAAGGAGGGAGTGAGGTGCAGGGGTATGGGAAGGAGGGAGTGAGGTGCAGGAGTATGCGAAGACGATAGTGAGGTGCAGGGTTATGAGGAGGGAGTGAGGTGCAGGGTTATAAGGAGGGAGTGAGGTGCAGGGGTATGAGGAGGTAGTGAGGGTTCTGTCTGACTTAAGAGTTTTTCTGATGGTATGAGGAGGGAGTGAGGTGCAGGGGTATGAGGACGGAGTGAGGTGCAGGGGTATGAGGAGGGAGTGATGTGTAGGGGTATGAGGAAGGAGTGAGGAGCAGGGGTATGGGAAGGAAGGAGATAGTGAGGTGCAGGAGTATGGGAAGGAGGGAGTGAGGTGCAGGGGTATGGGAAGGAGGGAGTGCAGTGCAGGGGTATGGGAAGGAAGGAGTGAGGTGCAGGGGTATGGGAAGGAGGGAGTGAGGTGCAGGGGTATGGGAAGGAGGGAGTGCAGTGCAGGGGTATAGGAAAGAAGGAGTGAGGTGCAGGGGTATGGAAAGGAGGGAGTGAGGTGCAGGGTTATGAGAAGGAGGGAGTGCAGTGCAGGGGTATGGGAAAGAAGGAGTGAGGTGCAGGGGTATGGGAAAGAAGGAGTGAGGTGCAGGGGTATGGGAAGGAGGGAGTGAGGAGCAGGGGTATGGGAAAGAAGGAGTGAGGTGCAGGGGTATGGGAAAGAAGGAGTGCAGTGCAGGGGTATGGGAAAGAAGGAGTGCAGTGCAGGGGTATGGGAAAGAAGGAGTGAGGTGCAGGGGTATGGGAAGGAGGGAGGGAGGTGCAGGAGTATGGGAAGGAGGGAGTGAGGTGCAGGGGTATGGAAAGGAGGGAGTGAGGTGCAGGGTTATGAGAAGGAGGGAGTGCAGTGCAGGGGTATGGGAAAGAAGGAGTGAGGTGCAGGGGTATGGGAAAGAAGGAGTGAGGTGCAGGGGTATGGGAAGGAGGGAGTGAGGAGCAGGGGTATGGGAAAGAAGGAGTGAGGTGCAGGGGTATGGGAAAGAAGGAGTGCAGTGCAGGGGTATGGGAAAGAAGGAGTGAGGTGCAGGGGTATGGGAAAGAAGGAGTGAGGTGCAGGGGTATGGGAAGGAGGGAGTGAGGAGCAGGGGTATGGGAAAGAAGGAGTGAGGTGCAGGGGTATGGGAAGGAGGGAGTGAGGTGCAGGAGTATGGGAAGGAGGGAGTGAGGTGCAGGGGTATGAGGAAGGAGTGAGGTGCAGGAGTATGGGAAGGAGGGAGTGAGGAGCAGGGGTATGGGAAGGAAGGAGTGAGGTGCAGGGGTATGGGAAGGAGGGAGTGAGGTGCAGGAGTATGGGAAGGAGGGAGTGAGGTGCAGGGGTATGAGGAAGGAGTGAGGTGCAGGAGTATGGGAAGGAGGGAGTGAGGAGCAGGGGTATGGGAAGGAAGGAGTGAGGTGCAGGGGTATGGGAAGGAGGGAGTGAGGTACAGGAGTATGGGAAAGAGGGAGTGAGGTGCAGGGGTATAAGAAGGAAGGAGGTAGTGAGGTGCAGGAGTATGAGGAAGAAGTAGGTAGTGAGGTGCGGGGTTATGAGGAGGGAGTGAGGTGCAGGAGTATGGGAAGGAGGGAGTGAGGTGCAGGAGTATGGGAAGGAGGGAGTGAGGTGCAGGAGTATGTGAAGATGATAGTGAGGTGCAGGGTTATGAGGAGGGAGTGAGGTGCAGGGTTATAAGGAGGGAGTGAGGTGCAGGGGTATGAGGAGGTAGTGAGGTGCGGAGGTATGGGAAGGAGGGAGTGAGGTGCAGGGTTATGAGAAGGAGGGAGTGCAGTGCAGGGGTATGGGAAGGAAGGAGTGAGGTGCAGGGGTATGAGAAGGTAGTGAGATGCGGAGGTATGGGAAGAAGGGAGTGAGGTGCAGGACTATGAGAAAGAAGGAGGTAGTGAGGTGCGGGGTTATGAGGAGGGAGTGAGGTGCTGGGGTATGAGAACAAAGCCACAGAACTGGTTACACAGTCGCAGATCGGGACCTGCACGTGCAGACTGGGCCTACACAGGGCATAATGCGATCGTATCGCATATGCGGGCCTTACTGAATAAGGCCCTAAAGCTGGCAAGGTAAGGGAGTGGACTACCATTGGAAGCACTATTAGCTGATCGCAGTCCAGGTCACCTGTGCAACATGCGATTAGCAAATAACTCTTCCAAAGGGAACCTCAGGGCTCACTGATGGTGGGGCTGCAGCACGTAGGTAATTACTGTATGGGAGTAAGGGAGCAGCAGGAATGTCTTATTACATGTGAATATTTTCCGATTACATTGTGTAAATGCACTCCCTTGCTGAAGTACCATCCCGGCATGCAAAACTAACCCAACGTCCCCTCCATAGAAGAGAAGCCCTCACTCCACTCAGCCCTTCACATCGCACATACTGTAGGTGGTCATTCCAAGTTGATCGCTAGCTGTTTTCGGTTGCAGCGCAGCGTTCAGGCAAAAAAACGGCACTTCTGCGCATGCGTATGCGGCGCAATGCGCACGCGAGACGTACTTTCACAACAGCCGATGTAGTTTCACACAAGGTCTAGCGAAGCTTTTCAGACGCTTCTGGGTGTCAACTGACCGTTTTCAGGGAGTGTTCGAAAAAACGCAGGCGTGCCATGAAAAACGCAGGCGTGGCTGGCCGAACGCAGGGCGTGTTTGTGACGTCAAAACAGGAACTGAATGGTCTGAAGTGATCACAAGCACATCACGACCAAAGAGAATTCTGCGCTGCTGCACTTCCGTACAGCACTGTAACTGAGGCCCCAAAATGGAAACAGTCATTGCCTTTACACCAGTCTTCAGAATGTCCCCCACGAGGAGTTACTGACTTTACACATATTGTACTGTGAAACAGGCACCACACAAGAGTGTATGACGGAGTCAGCAGAGTGGAGGGACAACATAAGGCTAAACAACTTCGTATGTACTCATACAGAGTGATACGGTGTTACTGTGCAGCAGCATTACGTTATACGATATACATACTGCCAGCTGTCACTACTGTATGCAGAGCCGTTTCTTGCGGCGGGGGCGAGGCATGCTGTTGCATGGGGCACCCACCGTGGCTCTTTTGGTGGCTCCGGGTGCTCCGCCACCTCCGTGTCATTACTACTCCACTCGGGGGGGGGGGGGGGCGTTTCATATAATGACGCTTTTGCGTCATGATGTCACTATGCAAATGCGTCATTACGTGAAATTTCACTCCTGAGCGGTGAGGAGGGGGAGCACCAGGACTCAGGACAGAGTTGTGGGCGGGAGGAGGGAGGTGCTGGCGGGCAGTCAGGCGGCCGCTGTAAGCACCCCTTACAAAGAGCACTACACAGCCCCCTGGCAAATGGCATTACACATCCCCGGCAACTAGCATTACATAGTCCTGGCAACTAGCATTACATAGCCCTGGCAACTGGCATTACACAGCCCTGGCAACTGGCATTACACAGCCCTGGCAACTGGCATTACACAGCCCTGGCAACTGGCATTACATAGCCCTGGCAACTGGCATAACACAGCCCTGGCAACTAGCATTACATAGCCCCGGCAACTGGCATTACACAGCCCTGACAACTAGCATTACATAGCCCCGGCAACTGGCATTACACAGCCCTGGCAACTAGCATTACATAGTCCTGGCAACTGGCATTACATACCCCTGGCAACTGGCATTACACAGCCCTGGCAACTGGCATTACATAGCCCTGGCAACTGGCATTACACAGCCTGGCAACTGGCATTACATAGCCCTGGCAAGTGGCAACTAGCATTACACATCCCCGGCAACTGGCATTACATAGTCCTGGCAACTGGCATTACACATCCCCGGCAACTAGCATTACATAGTCCTGGCAACTGGCATTACATAGCCCTGGCAACTGGCATTACACAGCCCTGGCAACTGGCATTACACATCCCCGGCAACTGGCATTACATAGTCCTGGCAACTGGCATTACACAGCCCTGGCAAATGGCATTACACATCCCCGGCAACTGGCATTACATAGTCCTGGCAACTGGCATTACACAGCCCTGGCAAATGGCATTACACATCCCTGGCAACTAGCATTACACAGCCCTGGCAAATGGCATTACACATCCCAGGCAACTAGCATTACATAGTCCTGGCAACTAGCATTACATAGTCCTGGCAACTGGCATTACATAGTCCTGGCAACTGGCATTACACAGCCCTGGCAAATGGCATTACACATCCCCGGCAACTGGCATTACATAGTCCTGGCAACTGGCATTACACAGCCTTGGCAACTGGCATTACATAGCCCCGGCAACTGGCATTACACAGCCCTGGCAACTAGCATTATATAGTCCTGGCAACTGGCATTACATACCCCTGGCAACTGGCATTACACAGCCCTGGCAACTAGCATGACACAGCCCTGGCAACTAGCATTACATAGCCCCGGCAACTGGCATTACACAGCCCTGGCAACTAGCATTACATAGTCCTGGCAACTGGCATTACATACCCCTGGCAACTGGCATTACACAGCCCTGGCAACTAGCATGACACAGCCCTGGCAACTACCATTACACAGCCCTGGCAACTGGCATTACACAGCCCTGGCAACTGGCATTACATAGCCCTGGCAACTGGCATTACACAGCCCTGGCAACTGGCATTACATAGCCCTGGCAAGTGGCAACTAGCATTACACATCCCCGGCAACTGGCATTACATAGTCCTGGCAACTGGCATTACACATCCCCGGCAACTAGCATTACATAGTCCTGGCAACTAGCATTACATAGCCCTGGCAACTGGCATTACACAGCCCTGGCAACTAGCATTACACATCCCCGGCAACTGGCATTACATAGTCCTGGCAACTGGCATTACACAGCCCTGGCAAATGGCATTACACATCCCCGGCAACTGGCATTACATAGTCCTGGCAACTGGCATTACACAGCCCTGGCAAATGGCATTACACATCCCAGGCAACTAGCATTACATAGTCCTGGCAACTAGCATTACATAGTCCTGGCAACTAGCATTACATAGTCCTGGCAACTGGCATTACACAGCCCTGGCAAATGGCATTACACATCCCCGGCAACTGGCATTACACATCCCCGGCAACTGGCATTACACAGCCCTGGCAAATGGCATTACACATCCCCGGCAACTGGCATTACATAGTCCTGGCAACTAGCATTACACAGCCCTGGCAAATGGCATTACACATCCCCGGCAACTGGCATTACATAGTCCTGGCAAATGGCATTACACAGCCCTGGCAAATGGCATTACACATCCCAGGCAACTAGCATTACATAGTCCTGGCAACTAGCATTACATAGTCCTGGCAACTAGCATTACATAGTCCTGGCAACTAGCATTACATAGTCCTGGCAACTGGCATTACACAGCCCTGGCAAATGGCATTACACATCCCCGGCAACTGGCATTACATAGTCCTGGCAACTGGCATTACACAGCCCTGGCAACTGGCATTACATAGCCCCGGCAACTGGCATTACACAGCCCTGGCAACTAGCATTATATAGTCCTGGCAACTGGCATTACATACCCCTGGCAACTGGCATTACACAGCCCTGGCAACTAGCATGACACAGCCCTGGCAACTAGCATTACATAGCCCCGGCAACTGGCATTACACAGCCCTGGCAACTAGCATTACGTAGTACTGGCAACTGGCATTACATACCCCTGGCAACTGGCATGACACAGCCCTGGCAACTACCATTACACAGCCCTGGCAACTGGCATTACATAGCCCTGGCAACTGGCATTACACAGCCCTGGCAACTGGCATTACACAGCCCTGGCAAGTGGCAACTAGCAGTACACATCCCCGGCAACTGGCATTACATAGTCCTGGCAACTGGCATTACACATCCCCGGCAACTAGCATTACATAGTCCTGGCAACTAGCATTACATAGCCCTGGCAACTGGCATTACACAGCCCTGGCAACTAGCATTACACATCCCCGGCAACTGGCATTACATAGTCCTGGCAACTGGCATTACACAGCCCTGGCAAATGGCATTACACATCCCCGGCAACTGGCATTACATAGTCCTGGCAACTGGCATTACACAGCCCTGGCAACTGGCATTACACATCCCAGGCAACTAGCATTACACAGCCCTGGCAACTAGCATTACACAGCCCTGGCAAATGGCATTACACATCCCAGGCAACTAGCATTACATAGTCCTGGCAACTAGCATTACATAGTCCTGGCAACTAGCATTACACATCCCCGGCAACTGGCATTACATAGTCCTGGCAACTGGCATTACACAGCCCTGGCAACTGGCATTACACATCCCCGGCAACTGGCATTACATAGTCCTGGCAACTAGCATTACACAGCCCTGGCAAATGGCATTACACATCCCCGGCAACTGGCATTACATAGTCCTGGCAACTGGCATTACACAGCCCTGGCAAATGGCATTACACATCCCAGGCAACTAGCATTACATAGTCCTGGCAAATGGCATTACACATCCCCGGCAACTGGCATTACATAGCCCTGGCAACTGGCATTACACAGCCCTGGCAACTAGCATTACATAGCCCCGGCAACTGGCATTACACAGCCCTGGCAACTAGCATTATATAGTCCAGGCAACTGGCATTACATACCCCTGGCAACTGGCATTACACAGCCCTGGCAACTAGCATGACACAGCCCTGGCAACTAGCATTACATAGCCCCGGCAACTGGCATTACACAGCCCTGGCAACTAGCATTACACAGCCCTGGCAACTAGCATTACATAGTCCTGGCAACTGGCATTACATACCCCTGGCAACTGGCATTACACAGCCCTGGCAACTAGCATGACACAGCCCTGGCAACTACCATTACACAGCCCTGGCAACTACCATTACACAGCCCTGGCAACTGGCATTACATAGCCTTGGCAACTGGCATTACACAGCCCTGGCAACTGGCATTACATAGCCCTGGCAAGTGGCAACTAGCATTACACATCCCCGGCAACTGGCATTACATAGTCCTGGCAACTGGCATTACACATCCCCGGCAACTAGCATTACATAGTCCTGGCAACTAGCATTACACAGCCCTGGCAACTAGCATTACACATCCCCGGCAACTGGCATTACATAGTCCTGGCAACTGGCATTACACAGCCCTGGCAAATGGCATTACACATCCCCGGCAACTGGCATTACATAGTCCTGGCAACTGGCATTACACAGCCCTGGCAAATGGCATTACACATCCCAGGCAACTAGCATTACATAGTCCTGGCAACTAGCATTACATAGTCCTGGCAACTAGCATTACATAGTCCTGGCAACTAGCATTACATAGTCCTTGCAACTGGCATTACACAGCCCTGGCAAATGGCATTACACATCCCCGGCAACTGGCATTACATAGTCCTGGCAACTGGCATTACACAGCCCTGGCAACTGGCATTACATAGCCCCGGCAACTGGCATTACACAGCCCTGGCAACTAGCATTATATAGTCCTGGCAACTGGCATTACATACCCCTGGCAACTGGCATTACACAGCCCTGGCAACTAGCATGACACAGCCCTGGCAACTAGCATTACATAGCCCCGGCAACTGGCATTACACAGCCCTGGCAACTAGCATTACATAGTCCTGGCAACTGGCATTACATACCCCTGGCAACTGGCATTACACAGCCCTGGCAACTAGCATGACACAGCCCTGGCAACTACTATTACACAGCCCTGGCAACTGGCATTACACAGCCCTGGCAACTGGCATTACACAGCCCTGGCAACTGGCATTACATAGCCCTGGCAAGTGGCAACTAGCATTACACATCCCCGGCAACTGGCATTACATAGTCCTGGCAACTGGCATTACACAGCCCTGGCAAATGGCATTACACATCCCCGGCAACTGGCATTACATAGTCCTGGCAACTGGCATTACACAGCCCTGGCAAATGGCATTACACATCCCCGGCAACTAGCATTACATAGTCCTGGCAACTAGCATTACATAGTCCTGGCAACTAGCATTACATAGTCCTGGCAACTAGCATTACATAGTCCTGGCAACTGGCATTACACAGCCCTGGCAAATGGCATTACACATCCCAGGCAACTAGCATTACACATCCCAGGCAACTAGCATTACACAGCCCTGGCAAATGGCATTACACATCCCCGGCAACTGGCATTACATAGTCCTGGCAACTGGCATTACACAGCCCTGGCAAATGGCATTACACATCCCAGGCAACTAGCATTACATAGTCCTGGCAAATGGCATTACACATCCCCGGCAACTGGCATTACATAGTCCTGGCAACTAGCATTACATAGTCCTGGCAACTAGCATTACATAGTCCTGGCAACTAGCATTACATAGTCCTGGCAACTAGCATTACATAGTCCTGGCAACTAGCATTACATAGTCCTGGCAACTAGCATTACATAGTCATGGCAACTGGCATTACATAGTCCTGGCAACTAGCATTACATAGTCCTGGCAACTGGCATTACATAGTCCTGGCAACTAGCATTACACAGCCCTGGCAACTGGCATTACACAGCCCTGGCAACTGGCATTACACATCCCCGGCAACTGGCATTACATGGTCCTGGCAACTAGCATTACACAGCCCTGGCAAATGGCATTACACATCCCCGGCAACTAGCATTACATAGTCCTGGCAACTAGCATTACATAGTCCTGGCAACTAGCATTACATAGTCCTGGCAACTAGCATTACATAGTCCTGGCAACTAGCATTACATAGTCCTGGCAACTAGCATTACATAGCCCCGGCAACTGGCATTACACAGCCCTGGCAACTAGCATTACATAGTCCTGGCAACTGGCATTACATACCCCTGGCAACTGGCATTACACAGCCCTGGCAACTAGCATTACACAGCCCTGGCAACTAGCATGACAGCCCTGGCAACAATCATGACACCCGTCCTAGAGCATGAAACCCCTGGCAACCAGCATGGATCCCAGAGCATGAAAGTTGAAACCCCTAGCAACCAGCATGGATCCCAGAGCATGAAACCCCTAGCAACCAGCATGGATCCCAGAGCATGAAACCCCTAGCAACCAGCATGGATCCCAGAGTATGAAACCCCTAGCAACCAGCATTGATCCCAGAGCATGAAACCCCTGGCAACCAGCATTGATCCCAGAGCATGAAACCCCTGGCAACCAGCATGACACCCAGCGTGTGAAACCCTTGGCAACGAGCAGGTAATTTAAAAGTAATTAGAAGCTTTACTGTAGGGCATAATATATCAAGGGCATTGCAGTGTGTGGCATAATATGGTGCAGGGGGTATTACTGTGTGGGGCTTAATATGATGGAATTTATTTTTTTCCCTGTGGTGGCCGTGATTTGTTGGAGCAGGGTCAAAAACTGGGGTGTAAGGTAGTCCTTTAAGGCGAGACCACGCTCATTTTAGTTAGGCCGCACCTCCTTATTACAAATACAAATTTGTATTATTTATATCTAATGGGGGGGGGGGGGGCGCGCATTTTTTAAACTCGTACTGGGTGCCGAATTGGCTAGAAACAACCCTGACTGTACGTGCAGGTTGCTAACACCTGTAATGGGGGAAGGAATCACAAGTCTGGGAATGCCGTGTCTATGTGTAGAGAGAATGACACCTATATTATTGCTACATTGCTGCTACATTAGTGTTGGTTG
The DNA here is from genome assembly GCF_028390025.1 of Pseudophryne corroboree. Lineage (NCBI taxonomy): Eukaryota > Metazoa > Chordata > Amphibia > Anura > Myobatrachidae > Pseudophryne > Pseudophryne corroboree. Next base: position 342,944,410 of record NC_086453.1, read on the forward strand.
AGTGAATTAATGAGCCCGCAAATCAGACTGAAAAACTGCAGAGTCTATTTAATCCTGAGTTACTTTGCTCAATTATGGAACAGTTACACATAAAATAAACAGAACGACCATTTATTCATTAACGTTATTGGTGGCGTGCCATGTTTGCTTATATTCGGGGCCAACCAAACAGCATTTGGAGTTAATTTAGAAATTTTATGTGTACACATGGAAAAGAGCCCATTACTCCAGGGAGCTGTGCAGTGTCAAACCTGTAATGTCTTCTAAAGGTATGGAAACACTTATGGAAATGTGGGTGTGTTAGAAGATGTTTCTTCATTTACCAACCATTCTTCATCTTCGGGGAATCTGAAAAGTTGGAAACAAAATAGGGGTGTGGTATGTTAGATAGAATAGACTTAGGTCGACAGTGTCTAGGTCAACCACCATTGGTCGACAGTAAGTAGGTCGACATGGTTTCTAGGTCGACGTGTAAAAAGGTTGACATGAGTTTTTTTACATTTTTGGGGTGTCATTTTCTTTGTAGAGTGACCGGGAACCCCAATTAGTGCACCTTGTCCCCTCGCATGGCTTGCTTCGCTCGCCATGCTTCGGGCACGGTGCCTCGCTCCGATACCGCTGCGCTTGGCACAGATTACCGTTCCAATCGTAGTCCACGTAGTCCAGTATGAAAATGGTAAAAAAAATTAACATTTTTTTAAAAAAACTCATGTCGACCCTTTGTCATGTCGACCTAGAAACCATGTCAATCTACTTACTGTCGACCAATAGTGGTCGACATAGACAGTGCCGACCTAAGTCTTGTCGACCTAGAGACCGTATCCCACAAAATAGATCTCTGCTAGAAATGGGCCTAGGGGGTAATTCTGAGTAGATCGCAGCAGCAAATTTGTTAGCAGTTGGGCAAAACCATGTGCACTGCAGGTGGGGCAGATGTAACATGTGCAGAGAGAGTTAGATTTGGGTGGGGTGTATTCAAACTGAAATCTAAATTGCAGTGTAAAAATAAAGCAGCCAGTATTTACCCTGCACAGAAACAAGATAACCCACCCAAATCTAACTCTCTCTGCAAATGTTATATCTGCCCCCCCCTGCAGTGCACATGGTTTCGCCCAACTGCTAACAAAGTTCCTGCTGCGATCAACTCAGAATTACCCCCTATATACAGCACTAATATGAGATATCATTATTATTATTATTATATAGCACCCAACATAATATGCAGAGCTTTACAGACTATGTTTAATCATTCATACCAATCCCTGAACCACTGGAGCTTACAGTCACCGTGTGCAGGCTATGTCCGGGCTCCCTCCTCTCTGGCATCACTGTAGACATTGGCATGCGCAAGTCTCCGAGAATATGGCACCCATGCCTTGTTCCCAGGGACATCTTTACTGCGTATATGCACAAATCACCAGGAAACTGGCCGCCACACCATTTTCTCAGGGATTTCTGTCTGCAGCGGCTGGACTCCGGAGGGTAATTATAATTTTTTGGGTGCAGTGTGGGCCCCCAATATGGCTACACCAATGTGTGTATGGGTCACTGCCCCGCATAGGGTCAGCATACTCATCTCCTGAACTAATATGTGCTGCTGGGAGCATTCTGGTAATCTGATTGGCTACAGGTTGGTTCACCCATGACCACTTAAAAGATGTAGACATAAAGGGGTCACAATGCAGTAAACCACAAGCCGGTTGAAGTGCTGTTGTAATGGTGTGCGAATGAAGGCAACAGTACCTCATTTTGCCCAAATCACCCAGTCTGGGGCTACCGTAAGTGTGGCATGTGACTGAAGCGAACTTAATTGACCCCAAAGGGTGAAAAGGAAACTAGGGGCCCGATTCAGAACTGATCGCTCCTCAGCGAATTTGCAAAGGACTGAAATCACATAGTCGCCGCCTGAGTGAATACCCTCCCCGTGCAAGTCTGTGTACGCCGTGCGAAAATCTCTGCGTACGCCGGTCAGTTGCAAATCCATTCGCAACTCACTCACCATTGAGTCTGTGCGTAGCCTAGGACCTTCTCCTACAGTGAGATAGCAACAGTCTGTTCGGGGCCGGAGCTGACGTCACACGGTATCCGTTCACATGGTCGACCATGTTATGGTCGACAGTCATTAGGTCGACCACTATTGGTCTACATTGACATGGTCGACATGGACACATGGTCGACACATGAAAATGGTCGACACATGAAAGGTCGACACATGAAAAGGTCAACATGATTTTTTAAACTTTTTTTTCTTTTGGGGAACTTTTCCATACTTTACGATCCACGTGGACTACGATTGGAACGGTAAAGTGTGTTGAGCGAAGCGGTAGCGGAGCGAAGGCACCATGCGAAGGGACGCGGTGCACTAATTGGGGTTCCCAGTCACTTTACGCAAAAAACGACACAAAAAAGTTAAAAAACTTATGTCGACCTTTTCATATGTCGACCTTTCATGTGTCGACCATGTCAATGTCGACCAATAGTGGTCGACCTAATGACTGTCGACCATAACATGGTCGACCATTCATACCGGAACCACGTCACACACCCTACCTGAAAACGCTTGGGTACGCCTGCGTGTTTCCTGACACTCCCAGAAAACTGCCAGTTACCCCCCTGAAACATCCGCTTACTGTCAATCCACTCGCCTAGCCATCAAAAATTTAGCTGGATTCGCAGTTTAGCTCCGCGTATGCGCATTACGATCCGTACGCACGCGCAGTTGATCGATAATCATCCGCCTCGTAAAATCGCACAACAGCGGTCAGGTCTGAATCGGGCCCTGAATACAAAAATATCAGATCCTAGTTACATTCATTAACTAAATGTATGAAAGACGCACCCAAGTTTTGTTCCTCTGTTTTGTTTTTTAAATACACTGCAGCAACACTGAGATGTCACATTACCAAGTCTACGATAGCAATCGTTTAACATTAGTGATGGCAAAACAAACAATTTATTTTTATACTTTCCACACAGAGATTTATGTTTCGGTTGGATTCAAGTTTACAATGGAAATGCTGCAGAGCACAAGGTAATGATGAGAGACCAAAACATATCAATTCGGATGTAAACAGAGGTGGTTTATTAACATAAGCAGAGTGTGGGTTTATTTTCATACAGATGAAAACACATGAATGCTCCATTTCCAAGTAATGCGGGTCTTTTAGTGGGGGTCATTCCGAGTTGTTCACTCGCAAGCTGCTTTTAGCAGCTTTGCACACGCTAAGCCGCCGCCTACTGGGAGTGAATCTTAGCTTATCAAAATTGCGAACGAAAGATTAGCAGAATTGCGAATAGACACTTCTTAGCAGTTTCTGAGTAGCTCCAGACTTACTCGGCATCTACGATCAGTTCAGTCAGTTTCGTTCCTGGTTTGACGTCACAAACACACCCAGCGTTCGCCCAGACACTCCTCCGTTTCTCCAGCCACTCCCGCGTTTTTCCCAGAAACGGTAGCGTTTTTTCGCACACACCCATAAAACGGCCAGTTTCCGCCCAGAAACACCCACTTCCTGTCAATCACATTACGATCACCAGAACGAAGAAAAAACCTCGTAATGCCGTGAGTAAAATTCCTAACTGCATAGCAAATTTACTTGGCGCAGTCGCACTGTGGACATTGCGCATGCGCAGTAGCGACTAATCGCTCCGTTGCGAGAAAAAAATAACGAGCGAACAACTCGGAATGACCCCCAGTAATCAGTACTGTACGTTAGCAGCAGCATCACGCCAGCAAAGGCAAAGCTGAAGCGAGTCTGCCATCTGCTGGCAGGATGATGTTATAAAACAATGCGTACAGTATATACTTTTTAGGGGTCATTTATGACGGGATCTGAAGGTCGACAATGTTTAGGTCGACCACTATAGGTTGACAGTCACTAGGTCGACAGGGTTGGTAGGTTGACAGCGTTTCTAGGTTGACATGTGCTAGGTCGACAGGTCGACATGAGTTTTTCAAAAAATGTTCTTTTTTTTTACTTCTTCATACTTAACGATCCACGTGGACTACGATTGGAACGGTAATCTGTGCCGAGCGGAGCGAGGTACCTTGCCCGAAGCATGGCGAGCCATGTGAGGGGACACGGTGCACTAATTCGGCTTCCTGGTCACTCTACGAAGAAAATGACACAAAAACAAAACCTCGTGTCGACCTTTTGACCTGTCGACCTAGCACATGTCGACCTTCCAACCCTGTCGACCTAGTGACTGTCGAACTATAGGGGTCGACCTAAACATTGTCTACCTAGACACTGTCGATCTAATGATCCACACCCATTTATGACAAATCTAAAATAAATTTTGGCCTCACGTAACAAAATGAAGAGAAAAAACATAGCTATTCAGAATGCAATTACTATTACTCGTAATCATCTATAATTGCGTTGGCCCCATGCATATTGAGGATCTATTTCACCACAATTTGACCCGAATTTACCATAACAATTCATCATAGCTCCTGTGCCGGGACAGCTGCTCAGAAAAGGTAACACACCCTAACACACATTGGGTATGGGATGCCAGCGTATGGATCCCGGCGGTCAGCATACCGACGCATAGATTCCATCTGCTAGAATGCCGGCAGGGTGGCGAGCGCAAGGAAGCCCCTTGAGGGCTCGCTGCATTTGCCACAGGTTCTAATCCCAGTCTATGGCTGCTGTGGACACCCACGAGTGGGAATAGCCCCTGTCAGCCAGGATTCCGGCATTGTCAGTGGTCAGGATTCCGGCGTCGGTATCTTAACCGCCAAGATCCCGACTGCCCGGTAATGTAACTACTTCCCCCCTAACACTACCACTTGTGGCAACACACATTTGCACTGCTGCAGGGCCACTGCGCCATGTGTGACCTTAGGTCACGCATGTACCCTATAAGGACTGTGGGATGCATCCAAATGGATTCTTCCTTGCAATACGGAACCTCTTCTTATAGGAAAGAGCAGGGGCCCAAAGCGCTAACGCCATCATTAGTTCCCACTGTCTAGCCACAAAAACTTTGTTTTCGGAGCATGAAGAATAAGTTACTGCATCCCCATACTAGTGCACAGGGATGGCCTGGCTCAGTGGGTCTGAATTAGGACCTATATACTGCTGCACCTTTGTATAATGCCTACATGAACCATTGGATTTATACATGTGTGTGTCAGTCACGTGCGGTGAGGTAAATGGCTGAGGAGGCACGGGCTAGTATCAGAGCCATTACGTGGCTTCATGGATAAGGTGCCCCCTGTAGCTGTGCCCTCAGTAGTTGTGCCCCAGTACTGTGCCCCCTGTAGCTGTGCCCACAGTAGTATTGCCCCCAGTACTGTGCCCCCTGTAGAGTTGTGCCCCCTGTAGAGTTGTGCCCACAGTAGTATTGCCCCCAGTACTGTGCCCCCTGTAGAGTTGTGCCCCCTGTAGAGTTGTGCCCACAGTAGTATTGCCCCCAGTACTGTGCCCCCTGTAGAGTTGTGCCCACAGTAGTATTGCCCCCAGTACTGTGCCCCCTGTAGAGTTGTGCCCCCTGTAGAGTTGTGCCCACAGTAGTATTGCCCCCAGTACTGTGCCCCCTGTAGAGTTGTGCCCCCAGTACTGTAGAATTGTGCCCCCTAGTTGCGCCGCTTACAAAAAAACATAAAAAAATAAATTAAAAATAAATTAATACTCACAATCCCCGCTCCTGCTTCCCGACCGCTGCTGCCCTCCGTCTCCGGCCGCCGGCGCCGCTCCTCGGATCTATGGGAGAGACGTCATGATGTCTCTTCCATAGCACCGCATAGACAGTAGAGGTCAATTAGCATCTATGTGCCGCTCCCACAATGCAGTGCGGTGTGCGCAGCACCGCATCTACACAGCACCGGGCGGCACCAGTAGCGGATCTTGCCACGGCGGCGGCGCCCTCCGGAAGGCGGCGCCCCGTGCAAAAATCCTGCTTGCCCGTAGTAAGATCCGCTACTGCAGAAGACATACTAGGGGTTGGGATTCTAGGGGGTTGGGGTAGGATGGACCTCACGGCGGAGTCCGCCGGGCACAAATGTGACTGAGGGAGTGTGTTCTTGGCCTTCAACTGGATAAATTTAGATGAAAACTTCACAGAGTAGTAACACTGGATCACAGAAGACATACTGGGTTGGGGTCCCAGGACGTCCTCAGGGCTACACCTCATTGGTGTGTTGGAAGAGCTACTAATTATTTTGACTATGTTGGCAGTTACATCCAACTCATTGATAACTTAATAACTGGAAAATTTAAACCCGGGCAACGCTGGATACTTCAGCTAGTAACTCATAAATAGTGATATGGTTATATTTTGGTAACAAATTATGGGGCCAATTCAGATCTGATCATAGGTCTGAATGCCCACCATGTTAAGGGTTGCAGCGGCTGTGTGTGACGTCATGCTGCCACCGCGACCCGCCCCAGCAACGGTTTTGAACACTCCGTTGTCCGGACCGCGCCCCTAAAACAGAGTGTCGACGCCCACAAAACGCAGCATCGATGCTCCGTTCCCACCCTCCTCCAGGTCTTAAACTGCGTTCTGAAGAGACGCAGTGTAGGACCGTGCACATGTGCGTACCTGTGTACGCGCATGTGCAGATGGGCAAAAATCGCTTCATATAGATTTTTGACATCAGCGACAGGGTCTGAATTAGGACCTATATATTGCTGCACCTTTGTATAAATGCCTACATGAATCATTGGATTTATATATGTGTGTGTCAGTCACGTGCGGTGAGGTAAATGGCTGAGGAGGCACGGGCTAGTATCAGAGCCATATTTACACACACATATATGAGCCCAAGGATGCATGTGGGCATTATATAAGGGTGCAGCAGTATATACTGCTGGAAATTTGGTGAGTTGTGATCAGAGATGAGTGGATAAGATGCCTCACACCTCACTGCATCACCTGCCATAGACCAGTATACTCCAGAGTTTTGACTATAAAAATGATTAGAGTAAGATATTTATATCATCTTTATAGTAACAACTCTGGAGTATAGTGGAGTATGATAAGAGAGGCTCTGCCTCACTCACCTCACCGAACGTCACTAGTGTGTGTGTGTGTAAATCTGGCTCTGATACTAGTCTGTGCCTCCATAGCCTTTGACCTCACAGCCGTATGTAGGCTGGGACAAGGGCGCTTTAAGAGAGGAGGGGACCCGCGTGCAGCCTCTGTCGCGGGCCCCCTCCTCTCCGGCAGCAGTAGACTCTGGCATAATGCCAGAGTTTACTGCGCATGCGCAGGTCTCTTGGAACATGGCGGCTGCGCCTTGTTCCCAGGGACACCTTCAGTGTGCATGCGCAAATCACTCAGAAATGGCCGCTGCGGCCATTTTCCGAGTGATTTGTACCCGCACAGCAGTGACACCGTTGCGGGACTCCGGAGGGGTAAGTATAATGTAAGGGTGCAGTGTGTGCGGTGTGGGCCCCCCTGCACCGCACACACTGCACCCATTATAGAAACGCCAATGGGCTGGGATAACATGATACAAATCCAACAAACAGGAGAATGTTAGTACTGTATCTATATGTTCAGGGGAAATTTAAGGAAAAATTATTTCACAGAAATGGTAGTGGATAAGTGGAATAGCCTCCCATCAGAGGTGGTAGAGGCTAAGACTGTAGAGCAATTTAAACATGCTTGGAATAGGCATATGAATATCCTTACAAAGAATTAAGGTTCAAAAAGGGTTGCGATTACCTAAAGGATAAAAAAAAATGGGCAGAGTAGATGGGCCAAGTGGTTCTTATCTGCCGTCAAATTCTATGTTTCTATGTTTATCTCAGAGAGACTGTTCACTGTGCACAGGGAATCATATTGATGGCAAAACTATCCCTGAAATGTTACAGGAACTTTCGCAAGCACCTATGAATGATTTTCCGTGCAGATGCTGCCTCCTTGTGGCCAACACATGTAATAACTCTGCAAATGCACACAATTAGTTGACAACAATCTAGAAATCTCACAGTGTGTGCAAAACTACAAACAGTACAAATGCTCTTGTGTTACATTACTCTTCTGAAAAACATACGGCTTTATGGGGAAACATATGGTGCAATCTGGGGGTATAATCATACTTTCCTACTTTTGAAAAAGCATTTCAGGGAGATGTGACAGTAACACCTATCAGTGCGGGCGTGTACTGCTACATCCGAGAGGCGTCATAAAATGACTTACATCCAAATGTAAATGAGCCCCAAAGTTAGTAAGATCTACTTGCAGAAGAAAAGACTCCGATATTTTTCCGGATTTGTTTGTGTATTGTCTTTTACAAGAGGTCCCATATACAGTGCTGTAAGTGGCTATGAGAATCCTTATTTAAAATGCATGTAGCCATAGGAATCAATGGGACAGATGTATTAACCTGGAGAAGGCATAAGAAGTGATAAACCAGTGATAAGTGCACCAGCCAATCAGTTCCTGTTAATTTACATATTGGAGCTGATTGGCTGGTGCGTTTATCATCTTGCACTTATCACTGGTTTATCACTTCTTCATGACCAGAGGCATAACTAGGGTTTTCGGAGCCCAGGGCAAGATGAAGAGTGGCGCCCCCCCCTCCTCCCCCCCAAAACCCCCCCACCAAAATTAAGTATGTGCGCGGGCTGAAGGCGCGCAAGGTGAAAAAGGGGCATGGCCACGCACCAGAAGGGGTGTGACCACGCACCAGAAGGGGTGTGGCCACTGAAAATGCCCCACAGTGCCAGTTACATGCCCCACAGTGCCAGTTACATGCCCTACAGTGCCAGTTACATTGCCCCACAGTGCCAGTTACAATGCCCCACAGTGCCAGTTACAATGCCCCACAGTGCCAGATACATGCCCCACAGTGCCAGTTACACTGCCGCACAGTGCCAGTTACATTGCCCCACAGTGCCAGTTACATTGCCCAACAGTGCCAGATACATGCCCCACAGTGCCAGTTACAATGCCCCACAGTGCCAGATACATGCCCCACAGTGCCAGATACATGCCCCACAGTGCCAGTTACATGCCCCACTGTGCTAGTTACATGCCCCACAGTGCCAGATACATGCCCCACAGTGCCAGTTACATGCCCCACTGTGCCAGTTGCATGCCCCACAGTGCCAGTTACATTGCCCCACAGTGCCAGTTACATTGCCCCACAGTGCCAGTTACATTGCCCCACAGTGCCAGATACATGCCCACAGTTCCAATCCAGTTACAGGCCCCCCCCCCCCCCCCCCCCGCTCACTCACTGCTTCTTCCCGATCCCTCTGTGCTATGTGAGGGGAGGAGAGCGCAGCGCCTCTCCTGCCCCTCAATGCTCCAGGTCTCCGGCGGCGGCTATGTGGCGCCGGTTTGCTAGCCAATAAGAGCTAGCGGACCGTCAGCCAATCAGGAGCCGGTCCGCAAGCTCTGATTGGCTAATGCCGCTGGAGACCGGACACACGCAGCGCTGCTGGTGCTGGCAGCGGCAGTGAGGGGAGGGAAAGACGCTGCGCTCTCCTCCCCTCACATTGCGGCGTGACGTGGGCTAGTGGGGCATGATGCCCTGGCCGCCGCCAGCGCCCCCCTTCTGCTGGGCCTGCCAAGGTGCCCAGGGCACTTGCCCCACTCGCCCTACCCTAGTTACGCCTCTGTTTATGACTTCTCCCGGTTAATATATCTTCCCCATTGTGCCTTATAACCAATGCAGGGAAATGGCACTGATGATCTCATCTGAATGTATGTATTTCTGATTTCTTTTTTCCCATCAAGATGTAACAACTACATAAGGAGATTTATGGTAGACTTACCATTGTCAAAGATCTTTCGGTTCCACAGGGAATACATCGGGGTGTAGAGATGGCTCTTGATCCAGGCACCAACAGGCTAAAGTTTTAGCTGTCCCAGGATGCATTGGGGCCTCCTCTATAACCCCGCCTCCAGGCAGTGTGAGCTCAGTTTTGTAAACCAGTCCAATGCAGGAGCAGGTAAAAGAGAAGGCAGATGTTAGTCACATAGAACCACATTCTCACGACAGGTGAAGGGACCATCGGCTAATGCCATACAAACCCATAGAAGATATGTGCGTCTGGGCGGGCGCCCTGTGGAACCCAGTGTACCTCGCAGAAAGAGATTTAACAATGGTAAGTCTACTATAAATCTCATTTTCTGCAGCGGGGTACACTGTGTTCCACAGGGAATACATCGAGGATGTCCTAAAGCAGTTCCTCAAGGGAGGGAACGCGCCTTTGCGGGTATGAGAATCCGGCGTCCAAAGGAAGCATCCTGGGAGGTGGAAGTATCAAAGGCATAGAACCCAATGAACGTGTTCACTGAGAACCACGTAGCCGCCTTGCACAGTTGTTCTGCAGACGCACCACGGCGGGCCGCCCAAGAGGGTCCAATAGACCGAGTAGAATGGGCTTTATCAGCAGCAGGAGCTGGAGGTCCAGCCTGGGCATAAGCTTGTGCAATCACCATTCTAATCCATCTGGCCAAGTTTTGCTTATTCGCAGACCAGCCACGTTTGTGAAAAACAAAAAGTACAAAAAGGGAATCGGACCTCCTGATAGAGGCAGTCCTCTCCACGTAGATACGGAGAGCCTGTACCACATCCAAAGACCGCACTTTGGAGGACAAACCAGAAGAGATGAAGGCCGGAACCATAATATCTGGGTTAAGGTGAAAAGATGACACCACCTTAGGTAAATAACCAGGGCGAGTTCTAAGAACTGCCTGGTCAAGGTGAAAGATCAGGAAGGGTGGACAACAGGACGAAGCACCTAGGTCTGACACCCTCCTAGCAGAGGCAATAGCCAGTAAGAACAGGACCTTGACAGTGAGCCATTTAAGGTCCACTGACTCAAGAGGTTCAAATGGAGACTCTTGCAGGGCATTCAGGACAACAGACAGATCCCATGGAGCCACAGAAGGGACACAGGGAGGTTGAATTCGTAAAACACCCTGAGTGAAAGTATGAACGTCAGGAATAGATGCCATTTTTCTCTGAAACCACACCTACAAGGCAGATATATGAACCTTGAGGGAGTCCAGACAAAGGCCTAAGTCCAGGCCTTGTTGCAGAAAAACCAGAAGTCTGGAAGCTCTGAATTTGTATGCATCGTAATTCTTAGCAGCACACCAGGTGAAGTAAGACTTCCAAACCCTGTAATATATCTGTGCAGATGTTGGTATTCGGGCCTTTAGCATAGTTTGGATAACCGCCTCTGAGAATTCTTGGCCCTCAGGAGTGATGCTTTAAGAGCCACGCCGTCAAAGCCAGTCTGGCCAGGTCCGGGTAGACACAAGGGCCCTGAATGAGGAAGTCTGGGCATTGAGGAAGTAGAAGAGGACGCTCCATCGATAGACCCTGCAGGTCTGATAACCAATGACGTCTGGGCCACGCTGGAGCGACTAGAAGTAGTATTACTCCTTCTCGATTGTAATTCCGTAGTACCCTGAGCAGGAGTGACACTGGAGGGAACACGTAGGGCAGCCGAAAGTTCCATGGAATTGCCAGTGCGTCCACAAACGCTGCTTGAGGATCCCTGGTTCTCAATCCGAAGACCAGAACTTTGTGATTGTGTTGAGACGCCATCAGGTCTACATCTGGTAGGCCCCATTTGTCCACTAAGAGTTGAAAGACTTCCTGATGAAGACTCCACTCTCTGGCATGCACGTCCTGACGACTGAGGAAATCCGCTTCCCAGTTGAGAACTCCCGGAATGAACACTGCCGATATTACTGGCAGATGGTGTTCCACCCAACGAAGGATTTTTGACACTTTCATCATTGCCAAGCAGTATCGAGTGCCGCCTTGATGGTTTATTACTTTATGTATGCCACAGTAGTGGCGTTGTCTGACCATACTTGAACAGTCCTGTTCTTTAAGAGAGGCAGGGCGACAGTCAAAGCATTGAACACTGCCCGCAATTCCAGAATGTTTATCGGGAGCAGTGATTCTTCCTTGGTCCACCGACCCTGGAAAGAGTGTTGCTCCAACACCGCGCCCCAGCCCCTCAGACTAGCATCCATAGGCAGTTGGACCCAGTTGGGGATCCAGAAGGGACGGCCCCTGCTTAACTGCTGGTCCTGTAGACACCAAGTCAGCGATAGACGAACCTCCGGAGTCAAGGAGATCATGTGAGACCTGATCCGATGAGGTAGGCCATCCCACTTTGAAAGGATTAACATCTGCAGAGGGCGGGAATGAAATTGAGCGTACTCTACCATGTCAAAAGCAGACACCATCAAGCCTAGTACTTGTATCGCCAAGTGTATCGACACTCTTGGGTTAGAGAGGAAGTATCTCATCCTGTCCTGAAGGTTCAGGCCTTCTCTGGAGACAGAAACAGCCACTGACTGTGTGAGTCCAGCAGTGCCCCCAGGTGCACCATGCTCCGGGCAGGTACCAGCGAGGACTTCTTCCAGTTGATGAGCCATCCGTGGGCTTGTAGGAAGTTTACCGTCAGTTGCAGATGACTGAGGAGGACATTGTGGGAATTTGCCAGGATCAGCAAGTCGTCCAGATACGGCAGGATCCCTACTCCCTGGCGATGGAGATGAGCCGTCATCACTGCCATAACCTTGGTGAAGATCCGAGGGGCCGTGGCCAGTCCAAACGGCAGAGCCTGGAACTGATAGTGAAGGTTGCCAACAGCAAACCGCAGATATTGCTGATGTGACATGGCAATAGGTATATGCAGGTAAGCATCCTGTATATCCAGGGATACCATATAATCTCCGGGTTCCACGGCCAGTACAATTGAGTGCAGTGTTTCCATACGGAACTTGGATACTCTCACAAACTTGTTCAGTGATTTGAGATTGAGTACAGGCCGGAAAGACACATTGGGTTTTGTACTAGAAACAGGATCGAGTAGTATCCTCTGCCTCTCTGGGATAGAGGTACCAGCACCACCACTCCTGTATCCAGTAGGGAACTCACAACCATTTGTAGAGCTTGTGTCTTTAACGGATCCAAAGGGATAACCGTTGTGCAGAACTGACAAGTGGGATGCCTCTTCAAAGAGACTGCATACCCATGAGAGACATCTTCTCGCACCCATGCATCTGAAGTGGTCTTTAACCAGACCTGGGTGAATCGCAGAAGTCGGCCTCCCACCCTGGGATCCCCTAGAGGGAGGCCTGTTCCGTCATGCAGCAGGCTTGTCGTGTTTAGAAGCAGACTGACGGGTTGCCCAGGCTTGTTTAGCCTTGGGCTTTGTGGTTTTGGAAGCACGAGATTGTCTCGGGAATGCCTGACCTTTTGCTAACCCTTGAGGCGAAAGGAGCAAAAAGTGGTACCTTTTGCCTTCCGTGCAGAAGGAATAGTGTTAGGGAGAAAGGCAGTCTTAGCAGCCGCCAAGTCAGTCACAATTTTATTGAGATCTTCCCCAACAGGATGTCTCCCTTAAAAGGGAGTACCTCCAAGGTCTTTTTGGAGTCCAGGTCCACCTTCCATGACCTCAACCACAGAATTCGGCAAGCCAGGATGGACGTAGTCGATGCCTTGGCCGCCAACACACCTGCCTCAGAGGACGCCTCCTGAATGTAATAGGCGGCGGTGGTAATGTGAGACAGGTACTGTCTGGCAATGTCAGATATATCCCGAGGCAGCTCTTCCTCTAATGCCTGAACCCATGCTTCAATTCCTTTTGCAGCCAAAGAGGCTGCTATAGTGGGTCTATGTACAGCACCTGTAAGGGAGTAAATAGACTTCAGTCATCCCTCCACACTCTTATCTGTCGGTTCCTTCAGTGAGGTGACAGTGGTGACAGGCAGAGTAGACGACATCACTAGACGGGTGACATGGGAATCCACAGGTAGTGAATTTTCCCGCTTGTCACACAACTCTGTAAGGAGAGAATAGCGAGCTACCATCCTTTTAGACAGGGGGAATTTCTATCCTAGAGAAGACCAGGGTTCTTGTCGTATGTCCACTAGATGGTCAGAATGCGGTAATATTTTAGTTACCTTCTGACGTTTGAACTTATCAGGTTTCTTAGACACCGTAGTGGAATCCTCTGAGAGATTAGTGGATTGTGAGGAGGAAGTAGCCCACTTAGATGACCCCGCGACGCGAGAGTGACTTGGGGCAGTTTATGTCTAACAGTGACCCAATTGCTGTAACTGGGTAGACAACATATTCACCCAAGGCGGATTTACCATAGGGACAATATGTGGCTGTAATTGCACAGGAGGTCCCATAGGGGGCGTAAGGCGTGTCACAAGCATATTTAGCATAGCTGAGAACGCCTTTCCAAGGTGGCTCCTGATTGGTTACAGGAGCCGCGGACTGACTGGTAGATGTATGGCACATAGTACACAAAACGTCATACAAAACTTCCCCCTCAGGCAAATCCTTGGCGCAAGCGCTGCAGGATGAAGAAGCGTCCTCGGATTTCCCGCCCTTTGTGTTAGACATTATTAGTGAATGCAACCGCAGAGCGTATGAGTACGATACAGCCAGAGTACACTACCTGCGAATAAATCCCCTAGTATGTGACTGCGCACACAGTACACAAACACCAGCGAATAAATCCGGTATTATGCGATTGAGTGCCCAGTTCCCAAGACCAGCAAATAAATCTGGTATTAGGTGACACAGTAGAGTAGACTTTAATCGGTAAATACTGTGAAGCACTATATATGGACCCTGACGCACCTAGTCCCTTAGGGTACAGAATACAGTGATAAATATAGCTGGGATACACTGAAAGTGAAATCCACACAGCAGATACAGGCACACACAGTCACAGTGACAATGCAGATAATTATTTTAGTAACACTATAAAACTGCACTGGACTAGTATATGTATATTATATATAACAATGCACGGTCTGAGACCGGATGTATATATCAGAATACTCGTACAATATATTCTGGCACAGGTACACTTGTTCTTAACTAACGCTGTCTTAATATTGACATGTAGAAAACTTAAGTGCTTGTAAAACCACGGCGCTGATGTACAGGCGGGTTTACAAAGGAGACCTTGCCCTGCAGTCCCGGAGACCAGTCGCATCTATTTTAGAATATGGCGCCCAGCGTCTCAGTCAGGGAGTGAGGGAGAGTATGAGGCAGCTCCAGGACGGGAACACCAGCAGTAGATGGCGCCCTAGGCCGGGGGATGGGCTACAGGTCAAGCTCCGGCTCCCCTATGCTGGACTTCACCACCTGGTACTATGGAGTCTTATTAAAGTGGATACTAGTATATCCAATCTGTACTCCTATGCCATGGTGGATATAGTGGGGTCCCTGCTCAGTCACAGTGTCCTAGCCAGTGTCGCAGTCTATCTCCCTAGACTGCGATCGGAATGCGATTTAAGGGCGGGTCCCGCCTGGGGGAACCTCTTGCCTCCTCCCTAGTAGCAGCCACGTGAACCAGGAGAGCGTCTGCGACCGTGTGCCTAAACCGCAAGTACCCAGGAACAGAGCCAGCTGGAGTATGCGACACCGCTGGGGAGGTGACGGAGCCGCAGCACAGAATGTCACACTGACATGTAAGTGCTGCAGCCCTTGAAGTCTTCTAAAAGCTTTTTCAGGGCTGCCCAGTGCAGCCCCCCTGTTAAGTGACCTGCTCATGCAGGCACCAACTCAAAACTGAGCTCACAGTGCCTGGAGGCGGGGTTATAGAGGAGGTCCCAAAGCATCCTGGGACAGCTAAAGCTTTAACCTGTTGGTGCCTGGATCAAGATCCATCGCTACACCCCAATGTATTCCCTGTGGAACACAGTGTACCCCGCTACAGAAAAAGGGGGGTAAGGTGCAATCAGGGAGATTGCTGGAGTATTCAGGGAGTGAGGGAGATTGCTGCTATTTCAGGGAGTCTCCTGCAGAATAAGGGAGGGTAGGCATCTACATCTCATTCCTTCCACCACACGCATAGGGCCTGCATCAGAGATGGAGGTGTTTGCGCAGTAGCTGCATCTTTGAAGGCAGCCGCTGTGCAAAAATATGATAATGCTGCAGGAGGCACCTGAAGGGAAAAGACGCCTCCTGCCGGCATCTGAGATCCGATGCTGTATCCAATGACACAGTATTAGATCACCATCGTGATCGGGAACATCGGCCATACGAATCAGCTGAAGCATACTCAGAATGGCCTCCTCCTGCCCGCTTGTGAGACCAGTAAACTGTAAATCTAGGTTCTAATTACTTGGGCCCGGGCTTTTTAGAGGGGGCCGGCCTGGGTTATCTGCGAAGGGGGACATGTTCCCCCTGCACAGAAGCAATAAGGAGGGGGGGGGGGAGTATGCACTCAAGAAGACGTCTCTCCCCATAGGTGCCGCCTCCTGTGGGTGGGGCCCTGTCTACTGCAGATCACATTCACCCTCTCAAGCAGGACCCAGACAGGGAGATGGAGGAACGTGGCACAAGCTGCTCATTCCTGCTCTGTGGAGTATAAGACAGACTTGGGGCAATGGAGGAGGTCAGTGTGCCCCCTTCAGGGCTGGCGCCCAGAGGTGGCCGCCTTCCATTGTCTCCTGTATTTACGCCTCTGCCTGTGCATCATATCTCCAGCAAGCATTATCTGGATTCATTGAAGTTATCTGCAACCTGGTTAAAAGTTAAATCCTATCCAGCCAAGAATATGAGAATTGACATCACTTGTTTGGTAAGTGACATAACCTCTGCGATTCCCTGAGCTTGTGATATGACGTTGTGTGTTCCCTGAGCTTGTGGTATCACACTGTGTGTTTATATTGCTACGTGTGCACACATTGCCTGATATTCTGTATCACAGAGTTCCATTACTGACATCTGTATCCGCCGGCCAAGCTGGCAGAGGCTGGCACTCCCCTCCTGTCCATATCTATACTTATAAGCGGATACTCACCTCGGATGTCCGGAATGCGCACACAGTACAAACCCTGATTGGGAAATGCAGCACGTTATTAGCTGCCAGTGGAGAAAAAAAGAAATCAAAGTCATTAAAAAATCTTTGTTGTAATCAATGTTCCATTGATGTATACTGTAGATATCACTTTCTGTGATCACTGACTCCTGTGGTCGGCTCTTACATCCTAGGATAAAATAAGTGCATGCCTGCCTGCAAATGCCCCCAGTGGCCTGATTCAGCGGCGGGCGGAAGTAGTGGCGATTCTCACGCAATAGGCCGATGTTTTGGATTGATATACAGTGGATGCTTCTGGGAGGTAACCGGGATGTGGATAACCAGACGCTGGCGTGTTACGGACTGTCTCTGAAGAAGCAGTAACAATGACACAGGAGCCCATGTTCAGACGGCGGAATTGCAACTGCCATAGGGCGGGATATACTAAAGGAAAAATGCATTTTCAAATTTACTAACATCCTATCGCTGCGTTTTCGCCGTCCAGGGTATCGCCATCTCTGGATGGCGATACCCTATAGAAGCCTATGGGCTTCTTATCGCCAACTGCCGGAACCCGTCGACACCGCCGCCCCCGCCGCAGATGCCGACCCCCTTCCCCCCGGCTTACCTTCCTCCACGTCTGAGGAAGCCGCTGAGTACCCGGAAATGGAGAGGCGGAGAAACGCGTCACGTGATCGGGCATAGCAGTCCGGGAGTACGAGTGCTCGTATGCCGCTGTGATAGAGCTGGGACCAGCAGATACACGGACACCACAGAGGAGAAAGGGAGAAAGCAGGTTGAGCACTCTCTGGTTGAAAAATCCCCTGGGTCCAAATTGTCCCTAAGAAAACAACAATCTCCACTCAGCAAGACACCCCCGGTAAGAGAGATACGGGAGGGAGGAGAACTTTCTAACACTCGGCAAGGAGTGAACAGTGCTAAGACAAAGCTATAAGGAATAATAGTCCCCGTTTTGAAAAGCCCCCGTTAATTGCTACTACGGGTGGTAGGAGGACATTTAATATTGTTCTGAAAGAACACCTGCATTCTCTGGACCCAGTAATTAAGGGACTGCCATTTGGCTATTTAAATATAATCGGAGTGGATGACTAACCACATAAGTGAATAAGACTGCATGCCCGTGATTTTTGAGCAATACTAATTGACTAACAATTGATTTGCAATTTTAACGATCCATTTGTGATTACTGTGTTAAAGTTTTATGAATTGATATTTTATGTCAGTATATGGCCATATATGTTGTTTGTGGAATTAAAGTGATTTGTTTAATTGATTTGTGACTGGACAGCGCTTCCTATTGAAACTTTGGTTTTAATATTTTAGTTTGCTTGCTACAAAGGGTGTTTGCAATAACCCTGATTAGGAAGCTGCAGCCCAGTCTCAGGTGTAAATTTGCCAGTGGTCTAAAGGAGCAGGCGCCAAGTATATATTTTTGGTTTTCTTTGTCCTGGACCCGGAAGGTAATCTCCTCCTCCCCCTAGCAACGCAGCCGGAGGTCCTTCCTGCTGCACGGGGGAGGAGGAGGCGCCGGGGGCAGCCTGCTGCTGCTTCCCGGCGTCCAGGCAGTGTGGGGACCCCTGGGAGGTGACGGAGACCCCCCGCAGACCACCTCACAGGTATTGCGGGGGCCTCCGTCACCGCATTGCGATATTGATCGCATATGTGAGTACATATGCGATCAACATCGCTGCGGTAATCGTCGAGGAGCGGCGATGTATCTTAATTAGTGATGTGCACCGGAAATTTTTCGGGTTTTGTGTTTTGGTTTTGGATTCGGTTCCGCGGCCGTGTTTTGGATTCGGACGCGTTTTGGCAAAACCTACCGAAATTTTTTTGTCGGATTCGGGTGTGTTTTGGATTCGGGTGTTTTTTTCAAAAACCCCTAAAAAACAGCTTAAATCATAGAATTTGGGGGTCATTTTGATCCCATAGTATTATTAACCTCAATTACCATAATTTCCACTCATTTCCAGTCTATTCTGAGCACCTCACACCTCACAATATTATTTTTAGTCCTACAATTTGCACCAAGGTCGCTGGATGACTAAGCTAAGCGACCCAAGTGGCCGACACAAACACCTGGCCCATCTAGGAGTGGCACTGCAGTGTCAGACAGGATAGCCGATTTAAAAAATAGTCCCCAAACAGCACATGATGCAAAGAAAAAAAGAGGCGCACCAAGGTGGCTGTTTGACTAAGCTAAGCGACACAAGTGGCCGACACAAACACCTGGCCCATCTAGGAGTGGCACTGCAGTGTCAATCAAGACAGGATGGCACTTCCAAAAAATTGTCCCCAAACAGCACATGATGCAAAGAAAAAAAGAGGCGCACCAAGGTGGCTGTGTGACTAAGCTAAGCGACACAAGTGGCCGACACAAACACCTGGCCCATCTAGGAGTGGCACTGCAGTGTCAGGCAGGATGGCACTTCAAAAAAATAGTCCCCAAACAGCACATGATGCAAAGAAAAAAAGAGGCACACCAAGGTCACTGTGTGACTAAGATAAGCGACACAAGTGGCCGACACAAACACCTGGCCCATCTAGGAGTGGCACTGCAGTGTCAATCAAGACAGGATGGCACTTCCAAAAAATTGTCCCCAAACAGCACATGATGCAAAGAAAAAAAGAGGCGCACCAAGGTCGCTGTGTGACTAAGCTAAGCGACACAAGTGGCCGACACAAACACCTGGCCCATCTAGGAGTGGCACTGCAGTGTCAGGCAGGATGGCACTTCCAAAAAATTGTCCCCAAACAGCACATGATGCAAAGAAAAAAAGAGGTGCACCAAGGTGGCTGTGTGACTAAGCTAAGCGACACAAGTGTCCGACACAAACACCTGGCCCATCTAGGAGTGGCACTGCAGTGTCAATCAAGACAGGATGGCACTTCCAAAAAATTGTCCCCAAACAGCACATGATGCAAAGATGTGACGACACAGAGGTAGGTACAGCAGTGGCCTACCGTACTGCTATATATAGTATACTGGTGGACACTGTCAGCAAACTGCAAAACTAAAATGCACCACAGGTATAGAATGTAGATGGATAGTATACTTAATGGATGACGAGTGACGACACAGAGGTAGGTACAGAAGGCCTACCGTACTGCTATATATAGTTTACTGGTGGACACTGTCAGCAAACTGCAAAACTAAAATGCACCACAGGTATAGAATGTAGATGGATAGTATACTTAATGGATGACGACACAGAGGTAGGTACAGCAGTGGCCTACCGTACTGCTATATATAGTATACTGGTGGACACTGTCAGCAAACTGCAAAACTAAAATGCACCACAGGTATAGAATGTAGATGGATAGTATACTTAATGGATGACGAGTGATGACACAGAGGTAGGTACAGCAGTGGCCTACCGTACTGCTATATATAGTATACTGGTGGACACTGTCAGCAAACTGCAAAACTAAAATGCACCACAGGTATAGAATGTAGATGGATAGTATACTTAATGGATGACGACACAGAGGTAGGTACAGCAGTGGCCTACCGTACTGCTATATATAGTATACTGGTGGACACTGTCAGCAAACTGCAAAACTAAAATGCACCACAGGTATAGAATGTAGATGGATAGTATACTTAATGGATGACGACACAGAGGTAGGTACAGCAGTGGCCTACCGTACTGCTATATATAGTATGTTGGTGGACACTGTCAGCAAACTGCAAAACTAAAATGCACCACAGGTATAGAATGTAGATGGATAGTATACTTAATGGATGACGAGTGACGACACAGAGGTAGGTACAGCAGTGGCCTACCGTACTGCTATATATAGTATGTTGGTGGACACTGTCAGCAAACTGCAAAACTAAAATGCACCACAGGTATAGAATGTAGATGGATAGTATACTTAATGGATGACGAGTGACGACACAGAGGTAGGTACAGCAGTGGCCTACCATACTGCTATATATAGTATACTGGTGGACACTGTCAGCAAACTGCAAAACTAAAATGCACCACAGGTATAGAATGTAGATGGATAGTATACTTAATGGATGACGACACAGAGGTAGGTACAGCAGTGGCCTACAGTACTGCTATATATAGTATACTGGTGGACACTGTCAGCAAACTGCAAAACTAAAATGCACCACAGGTATAGAATGTAGATGGATAGTATACTTAATGGATGACGAGTGACGACACAGAGGTAGGTACAGCAGTGGCCTACCGTACTGCTATATATAGTATACTGGTGGACACTGTCAGCAAACTGCAAAACTAAAATGCACCACAGGTATAGAATGTAGATGGATAGTATACTTAATGGATGACGAGTGACGACACAGAGGTAGGTACAGCAGTGGCCTACCGTACTGCTATATATAGTATACTGGTGGACACTGTCAGCAAACTGCAAAACTAAAATGCACCACAGGTATAGAATGTAGATGGATAGTATACTTAATGAATGACGAGTGACGACACAGAGGTAGGTACAGCAGTGGCCTACCGTACTGCTATATATAGTATACTGGTGGACACTGTCAGCAAACTGCAAAACTAAAATGCATCACAGATATAGAATGTAGATGGATAGTATACTTAATGGATGACGACACAGAGGTAGGTACAGCAGTGGCCTACCGTACTGCTATATATAGTATACTGGTGGACACTGTCAGCAAACTGCAAAACTAAAATGTACCACAGGTATAGAATGTAGATGGATAGTATACTTAATGGATGACGAGTGACGACACAGAGGTAGGTACAGCAGTGGCCTACCGTACTGCTATATATAGTATACTGGTGGACACTGTCAGCAAACTGCAAAACTAAAATGCACCACAGGTATAGAATGTAGATGGATAGTATACTTAATGGATGACGAGTGACGACACAGAGGTAGGTACAGCAGTGGCCTACCGTACTGCTATATATAGTATACTGGTGGACACTGTCAGCAAACTGCAAAACTAAAATGCACCACAGGTATAGAATGTAGATGGATAGTATACTTAATGGATGACGACACAGAGGTAGGTACAGCAGTGCACTCTGCACTGTACTCCTCCTATATAATATTAATTATACCAGTCCCCACAATAAAGCAGCACACTGAGCACAGATATGGAGTGTTTTTCAGGCAGACAACGTATACTGGTGGTCACTGTCAGCAAAACTCTGCACTGTACTCCTGCTATAGCTGCTCCCCAGTCCCCACAATTAAGCAGTGTGAGCACTCAGCACAGATATATTATGCAGCACACTGAGCACAGATATGGTATGGAGCGTTTTTTTCAGGCAGAGAACGGATAAAAACTGGTGGTCACTTATCAGCAAAACTCTGCACTGTACTCCTCCTAACAGCTGCTCCCCAATCCTCCCCACAATTAAGCAATAAACCAATCAACTTCTACAATAAACGGAGAGGACGCCAGCCACGTCCTCTCCCTATCATCTCCAATGCACGAGTGAAAATGGCGGCGACGTGCGGCTACTTATATAGAATCCGAATCTCGCGAGAATCCGACAGCGGGATGATGACGTTCGGGCGCGCTCGGGTTAGCCGAGCAAGGCGGGAAGGTTCGAACCTGCCTCGGACCCGTGTAAAATGGGTGAAGTTCAGGGGGGGTTCGGTTTCCGAGAAACCGAACCCGCTCATCACTAATCTTAATACATCCCGACCATAGAGTTGGTGCAGTCTCTATGGTGCGTCTTTGTACGCTTTATTGACATGCTGCGAGCGTTTCAATAAAGACACAGATGCAGCTGCGGAAAACGATGCAGCTGTGGCCACATCTGAGTGCACCTCTGGCCCAAAGTGCCTGCAGCTCTGCAAGACACAGGACTCTGCTTAGTGCATATCTTGTATGCAGGTCTCTCTCGCTATCGGATGTCAGTTCTCTGGGGGTGATTCCGAGTTGTTCGCTCGCTAGCTGATTTGTACACGCTAGGCCGCCGCCCTCTGGGAGTGTATCTTAGCTTAGCAGAATTGCGAACGAAAGATTAGCATAATTGCGAATAGAAAATTCTTAGCAGTTTCTAGATAGCTCCAGACTTACTCCTACACTGCGATCAGCTCAGCCCGTTTCGTTCCTGGTTTGATGTCACAAACAAGCCCTGCGTTCGGACAGCCACTCCCCCGTTTCTCCAGACACTCCCACGTTTTATCCTGGCACGCCTGCGTTTTTCCGCACACTCACAGGAAATGGTCAGTTTCCGCCCAGAAACACCCACTTCCTGTCAATCACACTCCGATCACTTCAACGATGAAAATTCTTTGTTCGGACGTGAGTAAATCTACTAAGTTTTGAGCTAAAATACTTAGCGAATGCGCACTGCTTACCATGCGCATGCGCATTTTCGCATTAATCGCTCTGTTGCGAAAATCGGCAACGAGCGATCAACTCGGAATGACCCCCTCTGCTCAATGTACCTCTAGTCGACTATCCCATTGACATAAGGTTGACCTTGTTTGGTGAAGCTTATTCCATTGGCATTGAACCTGATCTTGTCTCGGACATTATCGTTAGTACAATCACCTTACCAGGATCTACTGTAGCTTAGGGTAGGTCGGGGCGCTGAACTTCAGTGCCACTAGGGATCCTTCCTCTCTCATTATATAAAGTGACCAACCTCTTTACTCTCAGACTAAGGTACAGTACAGGAATGGCAGGGCCGCATGTCAATCCTCTGATCATATAATGCACAGTCCCACTCAGGGGTGGTAATCACAAATCACTTCCAGCCAAACCCACTTAGTAGTACCAATAATAATATCAGGAATGTCCTGCTGTTTGCAGCGTCACCAGCGCCCGGCATACGCTGTGTTCTAGGCCAGAGCACATAGAGAATGACGTTCTGCGGCAGTTTCGGGGACATATAAATGAGACCCACTGCGCAATAGTCTTGCAATCTTCATGCCCCCATTCCGCTTTTTCATAGTCCCAGCACAGCGGCCACCTGCAGGGTCCTCTGTTCTGTACTAGGCGCACCTGTACATGTGAGCGCCGGTAGCAGTCTTATACTAGATGCACCTGTACATGTGAGCGCCGGTAGCAGTCTTATACTAGACGCACCTGTACATGTGAGCGCCGGTAGCAGTCTTATACTAGACGCACCTGTACATGTGAGCGCCGGTAGCAGTCTTATACTAGACGCACCTGTACATGTGAGCGCCGGTAGCAGTCTTATACTAGACGCACCTGTACATGTGAGCGCCGGTAGCAGTCTTATACTAGGCGCACCTGTACATGTGAGCGCCGGTAGCAGTCTTATGCTAGACGCACCTGTACATGTGAGCGCCGGTAGCAGTCTTATACTAGACGCACCTGTACATGTGAGCGCCGGTAGCAGTCTTATACTAGACGCACCTGTACATGTGAGCGCCGGTAGCAGTCTTATACTAGGCGCACCTGTACATGTGAGTGCCGGTAGCAGTCTTATGCTAGACGCACCTGTACATGTGAGTGCCGGGAGTAGCCTTATACTAGACGCACCTGTACATGTGAGTGCCGGGAGTAGCCTTATACTAGGCGTACCTGTTCATGTGACCTCTGGTAGCAGCCATATACTATGCGCACCTGTTTATTTGAGCACCGGTGGCAGCCTTATTCTAGGTGCACCTGTACATGTGACCCGTGTTAGCAGCCTTATACTAGGCGCACCTTTACATGTGATTGCTGGTAGCAGCCTTATACTAGGCGCACCTGTATCTGTGAGTTCCGGTAGCAGCCTTATACTAGGCACGCCTGTACATGTGAGCACAGTAGCAGCCTTATACTAGATGCACCTGTACATGTGAGCGCCGGTAGCAGCCTTATACTAGGCGTACCTTTACATGTGAGTGCTGATAGCAGCGTTATACTAGGCACGCCTGTACATGTGATCTCCGGTAGCAGCCTTATACTAGGCGTACCTTTACATGTGAGTGCTGATAGCAGCGTTATACTAGGCACGCCTGTACATGTGAGTGCCGGTAGCAGTTTTATACTAGGCGCAGCTGTACATGTGAGTGCCGGTAGCAGCCTTACACTAAGTGCACCTGTACCTGTGAGGGCCGGCGCACCTGTACATGTGATTGCTGGTAGCAGCCTTATGCTAGGCGCACCTGTATCTGTGAGTTCCGGTAGCAGCCTTATGCTAGGCGCACCTGTACATGTGAGTGCTGGTAGCAGCCTTATACTAGGCACACCTGTATCTGTGAGTTCCGGTAGCAGCCTTATGCTAGGCTCGCCTGTATCCAGGGCCGGACTGGGACTAAAAATAGGCCCTGGCATTTTTGAAGCACACAGGCCCACCTTTGTGACTCCTCCCCTTACTATTCCTGACTCCTCTCACTTATTAGTCTATGCTCTTACAAATATAATTAATATTCTAACAACATACAAGTGTACATCATTTTCTATTAAAATACACACAACCTGTGGTTGTAGTGGAAATTTTTAAGTGGGGGTATGTAAATGTGAAGTTTGTAAATAAGCGCGCGCCTGCTCTGGGAAAAGGGGGCGTGGCCACTCAAACGGGGGCGTGTCCTTCAGTGTAGTTTATCACACCATACACCCCTTATACGCATTATGCACCACAATAGTAGGACCCCTTATACTATCTAGTACTGGTGCCTCTTTCACATTATACCACACAATATGAGCCAAAATTCACATTATAGCACCCAGTATGAGCCGAAATTTACATTATAGCACCCAGTATGAGCCGAAATTTACATTATATGCCCCCAATAGTGCAGTGCCAGATCCACAATTGCCCCTACAGTGCCAGGTATACAAATGCCCCCACAGTGCCAGGTATACAAATGCCCCCACAGTGTCAGGTATACAAATGCCCCCACAGTGCCAGGTAAACAATTGCCCCCACAGTGCCAGGTATACAATTGCCCCCACAGTGCCAGGTATACAATTGCCCCCACAGTGCCAGGTATACAAATGCCCCCACAGTGCCAGGTAAACAATTGCCCCCACAGTGCCAGGTATACAATTGCCCCCACAGTGCCAGGTATACAAATGCCCCCACAGTGCCAGGTATACAGTTGCCCCCACAGTGCCAGGTAAACAATTGCCCCCACAGTGCCAGGTATACAAATGCCCCCACAGTGCCAGGTAAACAATTGCCCCCACAGTGCCAGGTATGCAATTGACCCTACAGTGCCAGGTATACAATTGCCCCCACAGTGCCAGGTATACAAATGCCCCCACAGTGCCAGGTATACAATTGCCCCCACAGTGCCAGGTATACAAATGCCCCCACAGTGCCAGGTATACAATTGACCCCACAGTGCCAGGTAAACAATTGCCCCCACAGTGCCAGGTATACAAATGCCCCCACAGTGCCAGGTATACAAATGCCCCCACAGTGCCAGGTAAACAATTGCCCCCACAGTGCCAGGTATACAAATGCCCCCACAGTGCCAGATATACAATTGCCCCCACAGCAGCCAGTGCTACATCTACTTACCGCTGCTGCACTGCTACTGCTGCTGCTGCTCCTCCGGGCTGTGAGGGACGGGGGTGAATCAGGAGAGCAGAGCGCCCGCCAGCGCGGCTGTGTCTGGTGCTGCGGCGGCTTCGTTCAAACCTTGAACGAAGGTTCTGATTGGCTGCCGGTCCGCGAGCTCTGATTGGCTCACGAACCGGCGGCTGGTTTGAACGAAGCCGCCGCAGCACCAGACACAGCCACGCTGGCGGGCGCTCTGCTCTCCTCTCCTGACAGCTGAGACATGCTGCCGCCGGACTGAGCGGCAGCGTGTCTCAGTGACCGCTGGACCGGCCCAAGTGGCCATCGGCCCTTCTGGCATTTGCCAGAAGTGCCAGATGGCCAGTCCGGCCCTGCCTGTATTTGTGAGTTCCGGTAGCAGCCTTATACTAGGCGCACCTGTACATGTGAGTGCCGGTAGCAGCCTTATGCTAGGCGCACCTGTATCTGTGAGTTCCGGTAGCAGCCTTATGCTAGGCTCGCCTGTATCTGTGAGTTCCGGTAGCAGCCTTATGCTAGGCGCACCTGTATCTGTGAGTTCCGGTAGCAGCCTTATGCTAGGCTCGCCTGTATCTGTGAGTTCCGGTAGCAGCCTTATGCTAGGCGCACCTGTATCTGTGAGTTCCGGTAGCAGCCTTATGCTAGGCTCGCCTGTATCTGTGAGTTCCGGTAGCAGCCTTATGCTAGGCTCGCCTGTATCTGTGAGTTCCGGTAGCAGCCTTATGCTAGGCTCGCCTGTATCTGTGAGTTCCGGTAGCAGCCTTATGCTAGGCTCGCCTGTATCTGTGAGTTCCGGTAGCAGCCTTATGCTAGGCTCGCCTGTATCTGTGAGTTCCGGTAGCAGCCTTATGCTAGGCTCGCCTGTATCTGTGAGTTCCGGTAGCAGTCTTATGCTAGGCTCGCCTGTATCTGTGAGTTCCAGTAGCAGCCTTATACTAGGCGCACCTGTACATGTGAGTTCCAGTAGCAGCCTTATACTAGGCACATCTGTATCTGTGAGTTCCGGTAGCAGCCTTATGCTAGGCACACCTGTATCTGTGAGTTCCGGTAGCAGCCTTATACTAGGCGCACCTGTATCTGTGAGTTCCGGTAGCAGCCGTATGCTAGGCGCACCCGTACATGTGAGCGCTGGTAACAGCCTTATTCTATGCGCACCTGTACCTGTGAGTTCCGGTAGCAGCCTTATGCTAGGCGCACCCGTACATGTGAGCGCTGGTAACAGCCTTACACTAGGTGCGCCTGTACGTGCATGATGCTTCCCAATTATTTGTGTAACTGGGCAGTCCCGGAATACGTGCATGATGCTTTCCTTTCTTGTCACCGCCACTCTGGTGCAGGATGCGTTTAACATGTGACCGACGCCAGAGTTCCGACACCACTCAGGAGACCAGCGCCGGACCACGGATAGCCGACATCCCGAAGATGTGCATCAGGGTACGAGTTAGGGAGGTAGGGTTAGGCACTAGGGGGAGGTAGGGTTAGGCACTAGGGGGAGTTAGGGTTAGGCACTAGGTGGAGTTAGGGTTAGGCACTAGGGGGAGGTAGGGTTAGGCACTAGGGGCAGGTAGGGTTAGGCACTAGGGGGAGTTAGGGTTAGGCACTAGGTGGAGTTAGGGTTAGGCACTAGGGGGAGGTAGGGTTAGGCACTAGGGTTAGGTAGGGTTAGGCACTAGGGGGAGTTAGGGTTAGGCACTAGGGGGAGTTAGGGTTAGGCACTAGGGGGAGGTAGGGTTAGGCACAAGGGGGAGGTAGGGTTAGGCACTAGGGGGAGTTGGGGTTAGGCACTAGGGAGAGTTAGGGTTAGGCACTAGAGGAAGTTTGGGTTAGGCCCTAGAGGAAGTTTGGGTTAGGCCCTAGAGGAAGTTTGGGTTAGGCACTAGAGGAAGTTTAGGTTAGGCACTAGAAGGAGATAGGGTTAGGCACTGGGGGTGTCAGAGGTAGGCACTAGGGGGAGGTAGGGTTAGGCACTAGGGAGAGGTAGAGTTAGGCACTAGGGGGAGGTAGGGTCAGACACTAGGGGGAGTTAGGGCCAGACGCTAGAGGGGGTTAGACACATGGGGGGGGGGGGGGGTTAGACACGAGGGGGAGTTAGGGTTAGGCACTAGGGGACCATCTATGAAGCAATTTAATACATATATCTGTTAGAGATGAGCGGGTTCGGTTTCTCTGAATCCGAACCCGCCCGAACTTCATGGTTTTTTTCACGGGTCCGAGCAGACTCGGATCCTCCCGCCTTGCTCGGTTAACCCGAGCGCGCCCGAACGTCATCATGACGCTGTCGGATTCTCGCGAGACTCGGATTCTATATAAGGAGCCGCGCGTCGCCGCCATTTTCACACGTGCATTGAGATTGATAGGGAGAGGACGTGGCTGGCGTCCTCTCCATTTAGATTATAAGAGAGAGAGATTTACTGGAGCTTAGGACTAGGAGGAGTACTGTAGAAGTGTAGAGAGTGCAGAGAGTTTACTAGTGAGTGACCACCAGACAGTGCAGTTTATTTAATATATCCGTTCTCTGCCTGAAAAAAGCGATACACACAGTGACTCAGTCACATACCATATCTGTGTGCACTGCTCAGGCTCAGCCCAGTGTGCTGCATCATCTATATATATTATATATCTGTCTGACTGCTCAGCTCACACAGCTTATAATTGTGGGGGAGACTGGGGAGCACTGCAGTGCCAGTTATAGGTTATAGCAGGAGCCAGGAGTACATAATATTATATAGTGAGTGACCACCAGACAGTGCAGTTTATTTAATATATCCGTTCTCTGCCTGAAAAAAGCGATACACACAGTGACTCAGTCACATACCATATCTGTGTGCACTGCTCAGGCTCAGCCCAGTGTGCTGCATCATCTATATATATTATATATCTGTCTGACTGCTCAGCTCACACAGCTTATAATTGTGGGGGAGACTGGGGAGCACTGCAGTGCCAGTTATAGGTTATAGAAGGAGCCAGGAGTACATAATATTATATTAAAATTAAACAGTGCACACTTTTGCTGCAGGAGTGCCACTGCCAGTGTGACTGACCAGTGACATGACCACACTGACCACCAGTATAGTTAGTAGTATACTTATATTGTGATTGCCTGAAAAATTTAAACACTCGTCGTGTGACTTCACTTGTGTGTTGTTGTTTTTTTTATTCTATAAAAATAAAACTCATTCTGCTGACAGACAGTGTCCAGCAGGTCCGTCATTATATAATATATAATATATACCTGTCCGGCTGCAGTAGTGATATATATATATTTTTTATATCATTTATCATCCAGTCGCAGCAGACACAGTACGGTAGTTCACGGCTGTGGCTACCTCTGTGTCTGCACTCGGCAGGCAGTCCGTCCATAATTGTATACCACCTAACCGTGGTTTTTTTTTCTTCTTTATACATACATACTACTACGACATCTCTTTATCAACCAGTCTATATTAGCAGCAGACACAGTACAGTACGGTAGTTCACGGCTGTGGCTACCTCTGTGTCTGCACTCGGCAGGCAGTCCGTCCATAATTGTATACCACCTAACCGTGGGTTTTTTTTCTTTCTTCTTTATACATACATAGTTACATAGACATCTCTTTATCAACCAGTCTATATTAGCAGCAGACACAGTACAGTACGGTAGTTCACGGCTGTGGCTACCTCTGTGTCTGCACTCGGCAGGCAGTCCGTCCATAATTGTATACCACCTAACCGTGGTTTTTTTTTCTTTCTTCTTTATACATACATAGTTACATAGACATCTCTTTATCAACCAGTCTATATTAGCAGCAGACACAGTACAGTACGGTAGTTCACGGCTGTGGCTACCTCTGTGTCTGCACTCGGCAGGCAGTCCGTCCATAATTGTATACCACCTAACCGTGGTTTTTTTTTCTTTCTTCTTTATACATACATAGTTACATAGACATCTCTTTATCAACCAGTCTATATTAGCAGCAGACACAGTACAGTACGGTAGTTCACGGCTGTGGCTACCTCTGTGTCTGCACTCGGCAGGCAGTCCGTCCATAATTGTATACCACCTAACCGTGGTTTTTTTTTCTTTCTTCTTTATACATACATAGTTACATAGACATCTCTTTATCAACCAGTCTATATTAGCAGCAGACACAGTACAGTACGGTAGTTCACGGCTGTGGCTACCTCTGTGTCTGCACTCGGCAGGCAGTCCGTCCATAATTGTATACCACCTAACCGTGGTTTTTTTTTCTTTCTTCTTTATACATACATACTACTACGACATCTCTTTATCAACCAGTCTATATTATTAGCAGCAGACACAGTACAGTACGGTAGTTCACGGCTGTGGCTACCTCTGTGTCTGCACTCGGCAGGCAGTCCGTCCATAATTGTATACCACCTAACCGTGGTTTTTTTTTCTTTCTTCTTTATACATACATAGTTACATAGACATCTCTTTATCAACCAGTCTATATTAGCAGCAGACACAGTACAGTACGGTAGTTCACGGCTGTGGCTACCTCTGTGTCTGCACTCGGCAGGCAGTCCATAATTGTATACTAGTATCCATCTCCATTGTTTACCTGAGGTGCCTTTTAGTTGTGCCTATTAAAATATGGAGAACAAAAATGTTGAGGTTCCAAAATTAGGGAAAGATCAAGATCCACTTCCACCTCGTGCTGAAGCTGCTGCCACTAGTCATGGCCGAGACGATGAAATGCCAGCAACGTCGTCTGCCAAGGCCGATGCCCAATGTCATAGTACAGAGCATGTCAAATCCAAAACACCAAATATCAGAAAAAAAAGGACTCCAAAACCTAAAATAAAATTGTCGGAGGAGAAGCGTAAACTTGCCAATATGCCATTTACGACACGGAGTGGCAAGGAACGGCTGAGGCCCTGGCCTATGTTCATGGCTAGTGGTTCAGCTTCACATGAGGATGGAAGCACTCAGCCTCTCGCTAGAAAAATGAAAAGACTCAAGCTGGCAAAAGCAGCACAGCAAAGAACTGTGCATTCTTCGAAATCCCAAATCCACAAGGAGAGTCCAATTGTGTCGGTTGCGATGCCTGACCTTCCCAACACTGGACGTGAAGAGCATGCGCCTTCCACCATTTGCACGCCCCCTGCAAGTGCTGGAAGGAGCACCCGCAGTCCAGTTCCTGATAGTCAGATTGAAGATGTCAGTGTTGAAGTACACCAGGATGAGGAGGATATGGGTGTTGCTGGCGCTGGGGAGGAAATTGACCAGGAGGATTCTGATGGTGAGGTGGTTTGTTTAAGTCAGGCACCCGGGGAGACACCTGTTGTCCGTGGGAGGAATATGGCCGTTGACATGCCAGGTGAAAATACCAAAAAAATCAGCTCTTCGGTGTGGAGGTATTTCAACAGAAATGCGGACAACAGGTGTCAAGCCGTGTGTTCCCTTTGTCAAGCTGTAATAAGTAGGGGTAAGGACGTTAACCACCTCGGAACATCCTCCCTTATACGTCACCTGCAGCGCATTCATAATAAGTCAGTGACAAGTTCAAAAACTTTGGGTGACAGCGGAAGCAGTCCACTGACCAGTAAATCCCTTCCTCTTGTAACCAAGCTCACGCAAACCACCCCACCAACTCCCTCAGTGTCAATTTCCTCCTTCCCCAGGAATGCCAATAGTCCTGCAGGCCATGTCACTGGCAATTCTGACGATTCCTCTCCTGCCTGGGATTCCTCCGATGCATCCTTGCGTGTAACGCCTACTGCTGCTGGCGCTGCTGTTGTTGCTGCTGGGAGTCGATGGTCATCCCAGAGGGGAAGTCGTAAGCCCACTTGTACTACTTCCAGTAAGCAATTGACTGTTCAACAGTCCTTTGCGAGGAAGATGAAATATCACAGCAGTCATCCTGCTGCAAAGCGGATAACTGAGGCCTTGACAACTATGTTGGTGTTAGACGTGCGTCCGGTATCCGCCGTTAGTTCACAGGGAACTAGACAATTTATTGAGGCAGTGTGCCCCCGTTACCAAATACCATCTAGGTTCCACTTCTCTAGGCAGGCGATACCGAGAATGTACACGGACGTCAGAAAAAGACTCACCAGTGTCCTAAAAAATGCAGTTGTACCCAATGTCCACTTAACCACGGACATGTGGACAAGTGGAGCAGGGCAGGGTCAGGACTATATGACTGTGACAGCCCACTGGGTAGATGTATGGACTCCCGCCGCAAGAACAGCAGCGGCGGCACCAGTAGCAGCATCTCGCAAACGCCAACTCTTTCCTAGGCAGGATACGCTTTGTATCACCGCTTTCCAGAATACGCACACAGCTGAAAACCTCTTACGGCAACTGAGGAAGATCATCGCGGAATGGCTTACCCCAATTGGACTCTCCTGTGGATTTGTGGCATCGGACAACGCCAGCAATATTGTGTGTGCATTAAATATGGGCAAATTCCAGCACGTCCCATGTTTTGCACATACCTTGAATTTGGTGGTGCAGAATTTTTTAAAAAACGACAGGGGCGTGCAAGAGATGCTGTCGGTGGCCAGAAGAATTGCGGGACACTTTCGGCGTACAGGCACCACGTACAGAAGACTGGAGCACCACCAAAAACTACTGAACCTGCCCTGCCATCATCTGAAGCAAGAAGTGGTAACGAGGTGGAATTCAACCCTCTATATGCTTCAGAGGTTGGAGGAGCAGCAAAAGGCCATTCAAGCCTATACAATTGAGCACGATATAGTAGGTGGAATGCACCTGTCTCAAGCGCAGTGGAGAATGATTTCAACGTTGTGCAAGGTTCTGATGCCCTTTGAACTTGCCACACGTGAAGTCAGTTCAGACACTGCCAGCCTGAGTCAGGTCATTCCCCTCATCAGGCTTTTGCAGAAGAAGCTGGAGACATTGAAGGATGAGCTAACACGGAGCGATTCCGCTAGACATGTGGGACTTGTGGATGGAGCCCTTAATTCGCTTAACAAGGATTCACGGGTGGTCAATCTGTTGAAATCAGAGCACTACATTTTGGCCACCGTGATTTAAAGCCTACCTTGGATCTCTCTTTCCGGCAGACACAAGTCTGCTGGGGTTGAAAGACCTGCTGGTGACAAAATTGTCAAGTCAAGCGGAACGCGACCTGTCAACATCTCCTCCTTCACATTCTCCCGCAACTGGGGGTGCGAGGAAAAGGCTCAGAATTCCGAGCCCACCCGCTGGCGGTGATGCAGGGCAGTCTGGAGCGACTGCTGATGCTGACATCTGGTCCGGACTGAAGGACCTGACAACGATTACGGACATGTCGTCTACTGTCACTGCATATGATTCTCTCAACATTGATAGAATGGTGGAGGATTATATGAGTGACCGCATCCAAGTAGGCACGTCACACAGTCCGTACTTATACTGGCAGGAAAAAGAGGCAATTTGGAGGCCCTTGCACAAACTGGCTTTATTCTACCTAAGTTGCCCTCCCACAAGTGTGTACTCCGAAAGAGTGTTTAGTGCCGCCGCTCA
This sequence comes from Pseudophryne corroboree, assembly GCF_028390025.1. Taxonomy (NCBI): domain Eukaryota; kingdom Metazoa; phylum Chordata; class Amphibia; order Anura; family Myobatrachidae; genus Pseudophryne; species Pseudophryne corroboree. Next base: position 342,978,141 of record NC_086453.1, read on the forward strand.
CCTTGTCAGCAATCGGCGTACGAGGTTACATCCAGAAAATGTGGAGAAGATGATGTTCATTAAAATGAATTATAATCAATTCCTCCGCGGAGACATTGACCAGCAGCAATTGCCTCCACAAAGTACACAGGGAGCTGAGATGGTGGATTCCAGTGGGGACGAATTGATAATCTGTGAGGAGGGGGATGTACACGGTGATATATCGGAGGGTGATGATGAGGTGGACATCTTGCCTCTGTAGAGCCAGTTTGTGCAAGGAGAGATTAATTGCTTCTTTTTTGGGGGGGGTCCAAACCAACCCGTCATATCAGTCACAGTCGTGTGGCAGACCCTGTCACTGAAATGATGGGTTGGTTAAAGTGTGCATGTCCTGTTTTGTTTATACAACATAAGGGTGGGTGGGAGGGCCCAAGGACAATTCCATCTTGCACCTCTTTTTTCTTTTCTTTTTCTTTGCATCATGTGCTGATTGGGGAGGGTTTTTTGGAAGGGACATCCTGCGTGACACTGCAGTGCCACTCCTAAATGGGCCCGGTGTTTGTGTCGGCCACTAGGGTCGCTAATCTTACTCACACAGTCAGCTACCTCATTGCGCCTCTTTTTTTCTTTGCGTCATGTGCTGTTTGGGGAGGGTTTTTTGGAAGGGACATCCTGCGTGACACTGCAGTGCCACTCCTAGATGGGCCCGGTGTTTGTGTCGGCCACTAGGGTCGCTAATCTTACTCACACAGCTACCTCATTGCGCCTCTTTTTTTCTTTGCGTCATGTGCTGTTTGGGGAGGGTTTTTTGGAAGGGACATCCTGCGTGACACTGCAGTGCCACTCCTAGATGGGCCCGGTGTTTGTGTCGGCCACTAGGGTCGCTAATCTTACTCACACAGCTACCTCATTGCGCCTCTTTTTTTCTTTGCGTCATGTGCTGTTTGGGGAGGGTTTTTTGGAAGGGCCATCCTGCGTGACACTGCAGTGCCACTCCTAGATGGGCCCGGTGTTTGTGTCGGCCACTAGGGTCGCTAATCTTACTCACACAGCTACCTCATTGCGCCTCTTTTTTTCTTTGCGTCATGTGCTGTTTGGGGAGGGTTTTTTGGAAGGGACATCCTGCGTGACACTGCAGTGCCACTCCTAGATGGGCCCGGTGTTTGTGTCGGCCACTAGGGTCGCTTATCTTACTCACACAGCGACCTCGGTGCAAATTTTAGGACTAAAAATAATATTGTGAGGTGTGAGGTATTCAGAATAGACTGAAAATGAGTGTAAATTATGGTTTTTGAGGTTAATAATACTTTGGGATCAAAATGACCCCCAAATTCTATGATTTAAGCTGTTTTTTAGTGTTTTTTGAAAAAAACACCCGAATCCAAAACACACCCGAATCCGACAAAAAAAATTCGGTGAGGTTTTGCCAAAACGCGTTCGAACCCAAAACACGGCCGCGGAACCGAACCCAAAACCAAAACACAAAACCCGAAAAATTTCAGGCGCTCATCTCTAATATCTGTGTGTTTCAGGCATTTTGACATATGATAGGAAGACAGGTAGATAAATTCCCATTGCTGCAAAGAGATAAGCCCATGACAGTCCAATCACCATCGCAACTGGAGAGGGGATTTATCAGAGGGGCAGCTGGACTGTAAATTTGTGTACCAGATGGAAAATGCACCCCTCTTGCGGAATCCAGCGTGAGCCTAGTTAAATCTGGGGTTGGAGGGAGACCAAGGCGAGTGCACAACCTTAACCACATGACGTAACAGATTGAGGCCCCAGATCCTGACGAGGCACGCACAGCACACAGCGATGTAATGCTTTGTGCATCATATGAATTATATCTTCCCCAGAGTCAGTGAGAAAATGCATCTGATAAAAGCAGCACAAATGGAATATTTAATAAAACCATAAAATCACAAAAGCAACATGTTCACTAGTGAACTTTACAGCAGTGTTATTGGCATTTCCCTGCAGCTGTTATTAACTATTACTGTACAGTACATCTCTCCATTCACACGCACTCCATTAGACAGCCGAAGCTTCTGCAGTCACTTGTGCTACTGTGATGTCACTGGCCCCGCCCCTGTTCAGGAAAACACAAATCCACGGAGTGCAGTTCTGCAGTCGCACAGAGATATTCACGCAAATGGTTGATGTCTTTCAACTGCACAATTATTAGCGTAGCACAGAGGTTCTCAAATGCGGTCCTCAAGGCACCCCAACGGTCCAAGGATGCACTTTCATATGGGCGTGCTGTATAACTGGCTGCAAACTCAGACGCTTGATTGCTTACACCAGGCATTCCCAACATCGGTTATCAAAGCACACTAATACCTCTTTTACACTCGCAGTGAAGTTCATTCCCGGGAATGTGTCCTGGTATATTTGCCGGGACACATTCCCGGGAATGACCCTTTCACATTAGCGGGCTGACCCGGCATATTGCCGGGTCAGTGACGTCACCACTGAGTCTCCCAGAGGCGGTGCTTGGAGATAATCTTCTCCAAGCACCGCCTCCTCCTATGAAGAGAACGGGTGCCGGGTCGCCTTGACCCGGTATACCCGTTTACACTGCCAGCTTCCTGGGACGGTCCCGGGTTCAACCCTGGTCGAGACCTGGGATGAAATCCCGGGATGCTCGTCCCGGGAAATGGACCCTGTACCCATTCACACTGAGAAAAATCCCGGGATGATGCGCGTTCACGTGCAATATCCCGGGATTTTTCTGCGAGTGTAAAAGGGGTATAACAGTCTCCGGTCACAGACTGCTAAAGTCCATCACTGCTGTGCCCGGAGGAAGAGGAGATCAATTCTGCACATGTGTGGAACAGATCTTCACTGAAAACATTGGGGGACGTTGACCTGGCCAGAGGGTTCCCAAATACCTGTGTTCTTAGCATATACCTTTGTTTTAGGTGGACACGATGATGAATACTGGAACAAATACTGGGATCCTAAACCACATTATGGGGCTAATTCAGGTCGGATCGCAAATCGTGATTCTGCCGGAATTTTAGCGGGGGTGCCGCGGGCGCATGCGCAGCAGGCCCTACTGCGCATGCGTCCGCATTTTCTGCAGGGGCCGCAGAAAATGCGGTCGCCTCTGTCAATCAGGCAGAGGCAGGGCGGGAGGGGGGCGGCAACGCTCCATTTTCAGGGAGGAAATGGAGCGTTGCGGGGGCGGGGCAACCCGAACGGTCTGTTGTGTGGCGCATACTGGGGCGTGTCGGGGTCGCGGTCACGGCGGCTGTGTGATGTCACCCGCAGGCGCCGCGACAGGTAAGATGGAGCTGGCAGAAGTCAACCGTACTTTTCTGCTGATAAGCAGAAATTGCGAGGCGATCGCAATTTCTGCTTGTAGCAGGGGGGAGGCGCCGGTCAGCAGGCTGGGCGGCCTTGCGTGCAAAAGGATAGCAAATTCTGCTGATTGGCAGAATTTGCTATCCTTACTGAATTGGCCCCTATGAAGCACATGAATCTTGATGGTTGCATAACATATTTACATACGTAACGCCATTTACCTTCAGTATACATTTTAGCACCTCTTAGTGCCTCCTCACTCCAGCACAATACTTGCAGACATTACTTTGCTCTTAAACAGCTTCCTCACTCCACCAGCACAGTTCCTAACCTTAGTGACGATAATAGGTTTCATATAGCAGTTCACCTGTCGCAGTCACTCCTGATTGTGGGGCTAATTCAGTAAGGAGCAGTGACGTGCGGTGGGGTGAGGCAGGTGAGGCAGAGCATTTCCTGGCATACTAATGTTTGTGCCAGAGTTTTAACTGCATAAAGTATATGAAAAATACAAAGAATATGTTTGAAATATCTTATTTGTATTATTCAAATAATTTTTATAGCCAAAACTGTGGAGTAAAAAGTCCATGGCAGGGGAGGCAGTGCCCCACGTGTCTATCTTTTCCACACATCTCTGATCAAAACTCACCAAATTTCCAAAAGTACATACTGCTACACCTGTGTATAATGCCCAGATGTATATACTGCTGCACCTGTGTATAATGCCAGATGTACCTTTTGGCTCATATATTGCGTGTAAATCTGGCTCTGGTGCTAGCCAGTGCCACCTGAGCCATTTAGCTCACCGCACGTCTCTGGTAAGGATAGCAAATTCTGCTAATCAGCAGGTTTTGCTATCCTTTTCCTAGCATGCAAAGCCGCCCAGCATGCTGACCGGCGCCTCCCCCCTTGATGAAACAGAAATTGCGAGCGCCTCGCAATTTCTGCTTCATCATAAAAATTCTTGATGCCTCCTGCCGGCGAAGCTTAGCTGCGGCCGCAGGAGACCCGGCGCCATCTTACACATCGCGGCGGCTGCGTGTGACATCACGCAGCTGCCGCGATCACACCCACGACATGCCCCCGTTTGCTCCGCACCGCCCACTGTTCTTTCCGCCCCCGCAATGCTCCGTCTCCTCCCTGGAAACGGAGCATTGCTGCCCCACCGCCCTGCGACCGCCTCTGCCTGATTGACAGGCAGAGGCGATTGCTTTTTCTGCAGCCCCCCCCCCCCCCCCCCCCCGCAGAAAGTGTGGGCGCATGCAATATGTGATCCAACCTGAATTAGCCCTACACTTTCACATTATTATCCCCTGCCCCAAGAATCCTCCCTTGCAGCTTGCTATTGTTCCCTGGTGATTAGATATGACAGGATGCCAAGTTACAGCAGCCTTATCTTGTGGCATGGAAGCAGTTCACAAGGAGGCTTTCCACCTATTGCCATACATTTTACAATACAGGGACAGTCACTGGGTAGTAACCTTGCTCAGGCTCGGACTGGCCCACAGGGGAACAGGGGAAACCACTGGTAGGCCCCACTGCCTGGGGGCTCACCTCCTCTTGGGATTAGGTTGCAAACTCTATCCAAGTGTACTTTAAATATACATTATACATATGTTCCATTATACTGCACAGGACTATGGTGTATTTTCTACAGTGCATTGCTGTTATTAATCTGGTATATTGGGGGTGATTCCAAGTTGATCGCTCGCTAGCTGCTTTTAGCAGCATTGCACACGCTAGGCCGCCGCCCTCTGGGAGTGAATCTTAGCTTAGCAGAATTGCGAACGAGAGATTAGCAGAATTGTGAATAGAAAATTCTTAGCAGTTTCTGAGTAGCTCGAGACTTACTCCTACACTGCGATCAGCTCAGCCCGTTTCGTTCCTGGTTTGACGTCACAAACACGCCCTGCGTTCTCAGCCACTCCCCCGTGTCTCCAGACACTCCCGCGTTTTATCCTGGCACGCCTGCGTTTTTCCGCACACTCTCAGAAAACGGCGAGTTTCCGCCCAGAAACACCCACTTCCTGTCAATCACACTCCGATCACTTAAACGATGAAAATTCTTCGTTCGACGTGAGTAAATCTACTAAGTTTTGAGCTAAAATACTTAGCACATGAGCACTGCGTACCATGCGCATGCGCATTTTTGCCTTAATCACTCCGTTGCGAAAATCGTCAACGAGCGAACAACTCGGAATGACCCCCATTGTCATAAAGGTTAGCCAAGCCTCTGTGGTGGTTGGCCACACCTCCACTATTGCCTGGCCACACCCTTAAGCATGGGCCCCTACCACTGCATTTCCCCGGTGGGCCCTTTATGCCCCAGTCCGTCACTGATCTGGCAGCTATTGGCACACTCCCCCATACTAAAAGGCTTCTCCTCTCTTCCATGTTATATAGACAGTTACATGTCATAATTTGGCAACCAGATACAGCAAGAAACATAAAACATTTGAGTACATACGTGAGTGTTATGATTACATTTAAGGACAAGAAAACAAAGAAATGTAATCCCAAACCCGTATGTCATGACCACCTAAACGGGAGTAGTGTTGACATCAATCGGAGGATCAGAAGAGCACATTCGTGTCTCATACCATAGCGTATGTTTGAAGCAATTCCAAGGCTGGTTATTGAGCATTGGGGACAGAGTATCAATCATACTTGCCTACTTTGCTGCCCCCTCCTCCATTGTACGTGCATGGGGGCGTGGCCGGCGGCATGATGGACTGCCCGGGGGTGCGTGGTCAGTCAATGCGGGCTGTTCGTGAGCATGATTACTGGGAAGTGGGCAGTCCGGGGGGGCGTGGTATCACGATCGTGTCACCGTGGTTTCGCCCCCCGCTATACAGTGCTGAGAAAATAGGCACTATATAGCGGACGCAGAGCTACGATGACGCGATTCAACCCGAATCGCATCATCAGATTCCCTCGGATCGCCCACCTGTTCCTGCTGTGGGCGGCCGAAGCGGGGTGCGGAGGGCCTGACAGGGAAAACGGGAGGCTTGCCCACCTTTCCGGGGGGCCGGGAGGGTGACCCGATTTTCGAGTGCCTTCCGGCCATTCCGGGAGGGTAGGCAAGTATGGTATCAATATAGCTCTCCCATGTATTGAAGAAGCGTTCCGTAAATATTTATTTTTGTAGGGAGGCCTCCAACCAGTCCATCCTAAATATACAGAACAGTTTCTAAAAAAAAAATAGAAAAGGCCGGTATGGTGAATTGTATCCACAAATGGAGGTTGCATTTCTCAGCAACTGCCGAGATTGTTACCAATAGTTTATGAACTCCTTGTGCTACTTTTATACCCCTGGGTATAATACCAAATACAGCCCATTCAGGTGTAAATAATGGGTGTGGTTCATCAAATCGACAGTGTCTAGGTCGACAATGTTTAGGTCGACCACTATAGGTCGACAGTCACTAGGTCGAGATGGATGGAAGGTCGACAGGGTTTCTAGGTCGACATGTGCTAGGTCGACAGGTCTAAAGGTCGACATGAGGATTTTTATTTTTTTTGGTGTCGTTTTCTTCGTAGAGTGACCGGGATCCCAAATTAGTGCACCGCGTCCCCTCGCATGGCTCGCTTCGCTCGCCATGCTTCGGGCATGGTGCCTTCGCTCCGCTACCGCTTCGCTCGGCACACTTTACCGTTCCAATCGTAGTCCACGTGGATCGTTAAGTATGAAAAAATTCAAAAAAAAAAAAAAATGTGAAAAACTCATGTCGACCTTTAGACCTGTCGACCTAGCACATGTCGACCTAGAAACCCTGTCGACCTTCCATCCATGTCGACCTAGTGACTGTCGACCTATAGTGGTCGACCTAAACATTGTCGACCTAGACACTGTCGATCTTCAGACCGGATCCCGTAAATAATTGAGCAGATGTTTGCACAGTGCCATATCTGGTTCCTGATAAACGTATCACTGGACATGCCCAAATACAATGCAATAAATCTGTTCTTGGAGACCCACATCTGGGGCAAGCGCAATCTATTGCTAACCCTATCAGGAATCTACGATGTGGGGTGAGACATGTCTTTTGGAAGATATTAAGAAAGAGTTCTGTATATAATGCCGCCGGAAACCAGTTTAATACCACACCTTTCTGATTCCACACGATGTACAGTATGGTGTCCTCTTCCCCTAGGCCATTGGCGTTTCTATAATGGGTGCAGTGTGTGTGCGGTGCAAACGGGCCCCTGAGTCCAAGGGGGCCCACACCGCACACACTGCACTCATATCTCCTATACTTAACTTCCCGGAGTCCATCGCTGACAGTGTGTGTCCCCCTCCCCTCCCGTAGCCGTCACGCCGCTGCTAGCGCACTGACCACTAGAGCCTCTGGCACAGTGCCAGAGTCTACAGCGCATGCGCAGGACTCCGAAAAAATGGCGTGGCGGCCATTTTTCGGAGTCCCTGCGCATGCTCTGTAGACATTGGCACTGTGCCAGAGTCTACAGCGCTCAGAGCGCTAGCAGCAGCGCAACGGCTACGGGAGAGGAGGGGGCCCACACACAGGGGGGGGGGGGGAAAGCACGGATGACCTTTCATAGGTTGACCTAATGACCGTGTCGACCTATTGACTGGCTAACTAGACACAGTAGATCTATTGACCGCATGCCCTTTCCTTTTGGTCTACTATGTAGATTCTGAGCCTAACCCTAAACACAGCCTAACTTTAACCCTAACCCCAAAAAACAGCTGTCGACATTCAAAATAAAATTGTGGCAATGTTGAAATTATGGTGCTGACATTCGGAATGTCGATATGCTATGCGCACTCCCGTTTTTGATGGCTCAAGATGTCTATTCACCGTGACAGGTTTCTGTGCTCACGTACCTGCCGATAGTGCTTCATATCTACAAACAAGATTGTCCCTCAACAGTATCGTTTCTTATTGTATCTTCTGGGTGTTCTGGGTGTTTTTGGCCATGTAAATAAAGCCTGGGTTTTGAAGTGGTTAGGTGACAAATTTTAACATGAGTCTGCCAGTTGGGGGCACTGTTGCTTTCTACAGAGAGATCTGTGACCGAAGTGGTTGCACCCAAATATAGAAATGCACCATTCCTATGTGTTTCCTTCCATTACTGAGCTAAAAGTGTACATACAGTGTAGTCCTTTACGGGTGTAGTATGGAATGCCGGCGGCGGGATTCCGGCGCCGGTATGCTGGTCGCCGGGAGCCCGACCGCCGGCAAAGTAAAGACCACCCGTCCTTAACAGGTCTATCTGTATTGTGGGCATAATTCAGGTTGGATTGCAGTGTGTGATCCAACCGGAATAATTGCGAAAAATATGCGGGCGCATGCGCCCATCCTGCACATGCGACCGCACTTTCTGCGGGGGGGGGGGGGGGGGGCGGCCTCAAAGCTCTGACTCCAGGGAGGAGACGGAGCGTTGCGGGGGTGGTGTGGCGCGAACAGTGGGCGGAGGCGGCCAAACAGGGGCGGGTTGGGGCGTGATCACGGCGGCTGCGTGACGCCACGCGCAGCCGCCGCGATCGAGGAGTACGCGGCGGGCCTCCTGCGGTCGCTGCTAAGCCGGCAGGAGATTTCACTAATTACTACGATGAAGCAGAAATTGCGCGGCAATCGCAATTTCTGCTTCAATTCCTGCAATGGGCGGCCCCCAGCATGCTAGGAAAAGGATTGCAAATTGTGCTATGTGCTAATTAGCAGAATTTGCAATCCTTACTGAATTAGGCCCTGTGTGCGTGAGAGAAATGCGGGCTGCCTTTATTACAACCAGCACTTGAGGCTTTGGGGGTTTTTGTTCCCCAAAATATTGTTATTGAAGCATCATATGCAGTAAAAGGCAGTAACAGGACAGTATAATGCAAAGTACTCAAAAGAGAAATGTAGTAAGAAATACATGGGGTCAGATGCATTAAAAATTTAAGTGATTGGCCCTTTAAAAAATGTCAGAGTTCGGCCGGCATCCCGCATGGCCTCCGAACTCGGGCGTCATTTCATAGAGCCCCTGCAGTAAGAATTCAATTGACAACATTAAGCCGACACTAAAAGAATTAAGAATGACTATCAAAGCAACATGCGGTAGTCACATTATATAAAAGTATTCGGTACATTGAACAATGATGTTATAGAACAGGGGTGGGGAACCTCCGGCCCGTGGGCCGTATACGGCCCGCGAAGCCGTTTGGTCCGGCCCACCAGCTGGTATTAGTGAGACACGCTGCCGCTCAGTCCGGCACTGTGGGGGCATCTGCATACCTGGCACTGTGGGGGCATCTGTATACCTGGCACTGTGGGGGGCATTTGTATACCTGGCACTGTGGGGTCATCTGTATACCTGGCACTGTGGGGGGCATTTGTATACCTGGCACTGTGGGGGGCATTTGTATACCTGGCACTGTGGGGGGCATTTGTATACCTGGCACTGTGGGGGCATCTGTGGGGGCATCTGCATACCTGGCACTGTGGGGGCATTTGTATACCTGGCACTGTGGGGGCAATTGTGGATCTGGCACCGCACTATTGGGGGCATATGTGTATCACGTCCCATTTTAACTGGCCACACCCATTTTTTTGCGCGCGCACACAGTACCTCTAAGGGGCAGACCTACTGGGGGGCAGGGTAATTTTTTAAGTTGAGAATTTTTGTATGGCCCCGAAGGATTTTATAAATATCCAAATGGCCCTCGGTAGAAAAAAGGTTCCCCACCCCTGTTATAGAATAATAGTGCACAAAAGAAAACAAAATAAAGAAAAAAGAAAACAAAAAAACTCCCTCAGCCCCCCCATCATCTGAGCCCCCCCCCCCCCCCCTCCATCATGTAGGCAGGGGACAGTTGAAGGTCAATAAGCAGCAATTGTCTTCTCGCGCAGTAAGTACCATGAGGTGTTGTTTGAACAGCGGTAAACGTGGCGCCACATGCCAATAGATAATGTGGCTATGTACCACCTCTACCCAATCCATCTAACCAGGCCCGGCGCTACCTGCTCAGCAAAGGGATGCAAAGCAGGTAGGTGCCAGGGTGGTGCATCCCCGCTGCTGTGCCTGGGCCCTCTGCTGCTGCTGCCAGCTGCTGTGCCTGTCACACTGTTTGACAGGCAGCGGCGTCGGCAGTATGAAGCTTCCCTCTACCCCCCTGACAGTGTCATCTTTAGTCCAGTGTCTGTGTGTGTCCAGTCTAGAAAAAGGAGCGGGGCTTACCGGCACTGAGGGGCGGAGCTACACAGGACCATGGCCACGCTGCAGAGGAAGACAGAAAAAAGTAAAACTGCTACAGAATACAGAGGCGGCCAGCCAGATGGTGAGTTGAGGGAGAGTGAGTGAGAAAGTGTGTGCGTGTGTGTGTGTGTGCGTGTGTGTGTGTGTGCGTGTGTGTATCTACAGAATGTGTGTATCTGTGTGAATGTGTGTGTGTGTGTGTGTGTGTGTGTGTGTGTGTGTGTGTGTGTGTGTATCTATAGTATATGTGTGTGTATGTATGTGTGTGTATGCAGGCCCGGCGACAGCGGGGAGGGTTAAAGGGTACATTCGTACCGGGGCCCGAGGTACAGAGGGGCCCGAGGTTCAGCAGCGGAAAAACATTGCCTCAGCGCATAACAGCAAATTTACCACCGATATGGCCACCCCATCCCCCCCCTCCTCCTCCCCTCCCGTTTCCGGCATCACGTGATTTGGTCGCGGCCATTGAGCATATTAATGACATTGGGGGAGATGTACTAAGCCTGAAAAGTGATAAATATCACTGTGATAAAGCACCTGCCAATCGGCTCCTAACTGCCATATTACAGGCTGTGTTTGAAAAATGACAGTTAGGAGCCGATTGGCTGGTACTTTATCACTGTGATATTTATCACTTTTCAGGCTTAGTACATCTGGCCCATTGTGATGTTAATATGCAGCGCCAGCCCTTCTTTGTCCGTGCCGCTGCGGCCCGCCACCAAAGAAGAGGAGCAGCCAGGAAGTGAAGCGCCAGGCACCAAGTCTATGAGGCAGTTGCAGCAGCCCCACCGCCATTTACTCCCTACAGACACCCTCCCTGGCTGGCAGTGCGGCACAGCAGAAGAGTGAAAAGAAGACTGGTAACTCAAGTTATAGTAACAGTAACATGTTTTGCATTTCTCTGTATTGTAGATGAATGGGACCCCTTACTCATCTGTCTGTGTGCGCCAGTCTGTCTCTTTGTGCCAGTCTCTGTCTCTATGTGTGTGCCAGTCTCTGTCTCTCTGTGTGTGCCAGTCTCTGTCTCTATGTGTGTGCCAGTCTCTCTGTGTGGTGTGCCAGTCTCTGTCTCTCTGTGTGTGTGCCAGTCTCTGTCTCTCTGTGTGTGCCAGTCTCTGTCTCTCTGTGTGTGTGCCAGTCTCTGTCTCTATGTGTGTGCCAGTCTTTGTCTCTCTGTGTGGTGTGCCAGTCTGTGTCTCTATGTGTGTGCCAGTCTCTGTCTCTATGTGTGTGCCAGTCTCTGTCTTTATGTGTGTGCCAGTCTGTCTCTATGTGTCTGTCTGTCTCTATATGTGTGGCAATCTTATAAGCGCCAGTCTGTCTGTCTGTGTGAGCCAGTCTCTCTGTGTGAGCCAGTCTCTGTCTCTCGCTGTGTGTGCCAGTCTCTGTCTCTCTGTGTGCGCCAGTCTCTGTCTCTCTGTGTGTGCGCCAGTCTCTGTCTCTCTGTGTGCGCCAGTCTCTGTCTCTATGTGTGTGCCAGTCTCTGTCTCGATGTGTGTGCCAGTCTCTGTCTCTATGTGTGTGCCAGTCTCTGTCTCTATGTGTGTGCCAGTCTCTGTCTCTCTGTGTCTGTCAGTCTGTCTCTATGTGTCTGTCTGTCCCTATATGTGTGGCAATCTTATAAGCGCCAGTCTGTCTGTCTGTGTGTGCCAGTCTCTGTCTCTCTGTGTGTGCCAGTCTCTGTCTCTCGCTGTGTGTGCCAGTCTCTGTCTCTCTGTGTGCGCCAGTCTCTGTCTCTCTGTGTCTGTGCCAGTCTCTGTCTCTGTGTGTGCGCCAGTCTCTGTCTCTCGCTGTGTGTGCCAGTCTCTGTCTCTCTGTGTGCGCCAGTCTCTGTCTCTCTATGTGCGCCAGTCTCTGTCTCTCTGTGTGCGCCAGTCTCTGTCTCTCTGTGTGTGCCAGTCTCTGTCTCTCTGTCTGCGCCAGTCTCTGTCTCTCTGTGTGTGCCAGTCTCTGTCTCTTGCTGCGTGCGCCAGTCTCTGTCTCTCGCTGTGTGCTCCAGTCTGTGTCTATGTGTGTGCCAGTCTGTGTGTGCACCAATCTCTGTGTCTGTGTGCGCCAGTCTCTGTGTCTCACTATGCGCCAGGCTCTGTCTCTCGCTGTGCGCCAGGCTCTCTGTGTGTGCCAGTCTCTGTATGTATGTCAGCCTATATGTCTGGCTTCTCTCCACTTTCTCCAGGAGTATTACTGTGCTTCTCTAAGTGGGGGGCCCCCATAGATATTCGTGTACAGGGCCCCGGGATTTCTGTTGCTGTCTCTCGCTGTGTGTGCCAGTCTCTGTCTCTCTGTGTGCGCCAGTCTCTGTCTCTCTGTGTGTGTGCCAGTCTCTGTCTCTGTGTGTGCGCCAGTCTCTGTCTCTCGCTGTGTGTGCCAGTCTCTGTCTCTCTGTGTGCGCCAGTCTCTGTCTCTCTGTGTGCGCCAGTCTCTGTCTCTCTGTGTGTGCCAGTCTCTGTCTCTCTGTGTGCGCCAGTCTCTGTCTCTTGCTGCATGCGCCAGTCTCTGTCTCTTGCTGCATGCGCCAGTCTCTGTCTCTCGCTGTGTGCTCCAGTCTGTGTCTATGTGTGTGCCAGTCTCTGTCTCTTGCTGCATGCGCCAGTCTCTGTCTCTCGCTGTGTGCTCCAGTCTCTCTCTATGTGTGCGCCAGCCTGTGTGTGCACCAGTCTCTGTGTCTGTGTGCGCCAGTCTCTCTGTCTCACTATGCGCCAGGCTCTGTCTCTCACTGTGCGCCAGGCTCTCTGTGTGTGCCAGTCTCTGTATGTATGTCAGCCTATCTGTCTGGCTTCTCTCCACTTTCTCCAGGAGTATTACTGTGCTTCTCTAAGTGGGGGGCCCCCAGAGATATTCGTGTACAGGGCCCCAGGATTTCTGTTGCTGGCCCTTTATGATGTATGTATGTATGTATGTATGTATGTGTGAATCTACAGTATGTGTATGTGTGTGTATCTGTATGCGTGTATCTATGTGTATGTGTGTGTGTGGACGGGCATAATTTGTAGTGCCACTTCTGTGGGCATTATATGTAACCGGCACTACTACTGGGGATATTATGTGTATAAGCGGCGTCACTACTGGGGACATTATGTGAATAAGCGGCACTACTACAGGGGGCATTATGTGTATAAGCGGCGCCACTACTAGGGACATTATGTGTATAAGTGGCACTACTACAGGGGGCATTATGTGTATAAGCGGCGCCAGTACTAGGGACATTATGTGTAGAAGCGGCACTACTACAGGAGGCATTATGTGTATAAGAGGTGACACTACTGGGGTCATAATGTGTATAAGCGGTGCCACTACTGGGGACATTATGTGTATAAACAGCACTACTATGCGCTGGGTAATGTGAATAAGATTGTGCTACTGTGTGGTGTAATTTGAAATGGGGGTACTATTGTGTGGCCATGCGCCTTCCTTGTGAGACCACATCCCTTTTTTGACACGCGCTGTCCCTTTGTAAAATATGGGAGGGCGTAAATTAATAGTTTGCTTGGGTGGGCGCCGAACACGCTAGTACCGGCCCTACATCCAACACAAATAAAAGCTAAAGATGGGGAGAAGATAAAGAGATCCATTCCTGTCAAAGTGCCTTATGGGCAGCTACACTAATAGCTAGAAGTAATCGCTTTCACCCCATTATTAATCCGAACATTAGCAGGCAAAAGGACAAACACAGCCCACTCTGCCGCAAAAGGGGGACATTAATCAGGTGATCCTCTGCATAATGCTAATCTGTAGCCAAAGTCTTCTGATCAACAGACAGAGCCAAAGACAATGATTAGCAACCAACATTATTTCCCCCACATCTATAACACTTATGGGAAGAGGAGCGTCCCACGAGAAAGCTCCTATATATGGTGAGAGATATGACCCTTGGGAAATGTTCAAAAACATTTCAGTATACATAGCAGATGGGAGTAGTAAGTGCAGCAAGTACATCCAGAACCCGAAGTGTAAGAATCTGCTGCAACCGTTGTGCCATTCCACTGCGAGAATGATCCAAGGTATCTCGAAAGGACTGGTAATCATAGAAGGACACAACAATAGTGTATCGGAATACATACTATTTAGCGGCGGGCGGGACGCCGGCTGTCAACATCCCAAGAGCGGCATACCACCCGCCAGAATGCCGGCAGCGGGGCAAGCGCTGAGTCCCCTTGTGGGCTCACTGCACCCGCCATGTTGCGTGCTCTGTGGCTCGCTGCACTTGCCACAGGATATATTCTCACTCTATGGGTGTCGTGCGCCAGACACCAGCTGTCGGGATCCTGGCGTTGGTATCCAGGCAACCTGATTGCATCCCAGTGTATTCACTGGGTACTACTGCTTATTTTCCGAAAACATCTGGACTACTGTGCCCATGTAATACTGGGCCTGTATGATACCCCAGCTATGGTCTCATAGTTTTCCTCAGCTTTTGCAAACATTAGAATTTGGTATGAACTCCTGTTCAGTATTTATCAAACATCAAATATCAGTGATTCTACCAACACCCCATAATGTAAATGTGTGGCCAGCCAGACTATCCTTAAAACTGGGGTTATTTAAAAATGAAAGAAACAAAAATTTATGTGAGTTTGAAACTTGCTTGATGTCTAATTATATGCCAGATCTTTCTAGTATTCCACAATAAGGTTTTATCTTAAGGGTTGATGGTATTTCTTATTGATACTTTATATATCTTTAAGAGTAAGAAAAAGAGGAAGTACCTGAAGCAGCTACATTACATAAGCCACAGAAAGGAGCTTATTTTTTTTTAAGTAATACCCCTTTCACGCCAAAGTCCTAGGTCTGACTTTGGATTTGGAACACGGGGGGTCATTCCGAGTTGTTCGCTCGCTAGCAGATTTTAGCTGCATTGCACACGCTAAGCCGCCGCCTACTGGGAGTGTATCTTCGCTTAGCAGAATTGCGAACGAAAGATTAGCAGAATTGCGAATAGAAAATTCTTAGCAGTTTCTGAGTAGCTCGAGACTTACTCCTACACTGCGATCAGCTCAGCCCGTTTCGTTCCTGGTTTGACGTCACAAACACGCCCTGCGTTCGGACAGACACTCCCGCGTTTTATCCTGGCACGCCTGCGTTTTTCCGCACACTCCCAGAAAACGGTCAGTTTCCGCCCAGAAACACCCACTTCCTGTCAATCACACTCCGATCACTTCAACAATGAAAATTCTTTGTTCGGACGTGAGTAAATCTACTAAGTTTTGTGCTAAAATACTTAGCGCATGCGCAGTGCGTACCATGCGCATGCGCATTTTCGCCTTAATCGCTCCATTGCGAAAATCGGCAACGAGCGAACAACTCGGAATGACCCCCACAGTTCCAATACGGAGCAGACCCCTTTCATACCGCAGCTCCGACCAGGGTTATTCCCAGTTTGACGCTGTTTACACCGCACACGGGTGTAGTGTCGGTGCTTGGAGGTGACATCATGTCCAAGCACCAGGAATGCTCCTCTCCCTATTCTGTGAACTGGACCCGGGTCAGATGAACTGGACACGGGTCAAATGAACCGGATTATCCATTCACACTGCCTCGTAATCCAGGTTCTTCCTCGGACCAACCCTGCAAGCTACCTGGGTGTGATTGCCAGGAATCAGGAAGGGGGGTATTTTCTTGGGACCCGTTCACAACGAGCCGCGACCTAGGTTAACCTGGCAATAACCCGGGTCAAAAGCTCGGTGTGAAAGGGGTATAAGTTGGACAGTCCCAGTTAAGATAGAGGGAGATGCCTCCAACTCATCAGAGATCGCTGTAATAATGTGGGTATAATTTAAAGACTAAGGTTGCCCATGCAGTGAGGTATCCCAATATTAAGTTATTCATAAGGGTCGGAGACCCACTTAATTGGTATATTCCTAACTGTCATGAATGAGGCTGTGCCTGTTCCTAAGCGAAGTGCCACAAATTTCTCTGAGTTATACGCAAAACCAGACACCTCCTCACATTGTTTCTATGTATGAAAAATGGTTCCTAGGGAATCAGTCTATAACAATACATAATCTGCAAATGACGTTTTATTAATTTCCTCATCCGGAGCCTTCCTCAAGACAGCCGAAATGTGTTGACTACTGGACACTGTGACACTTCTTTTTTACTTTTATATATATATATATATATATATATATATATATATATATATATACCAAGGTATTTTTCATTAACACTTGTGCTGCCGGTGAATCCTTCCACTGTATTGGGTTTCTTCCGTTTTTTTTGTCAATATCTTGGAGTTGTCCTATATGTTTTTTAGAAAAGACTGTTTTTATATATGTTTCTGCTGCGGGGTACACTGGGCTCCACAAGGATAGACACTGGGGTGTAGAGTAGGATCTAGATCCGAGGCACCAACAGGCTCAAAGCTTTGACTGTTCCCAAGATGCATAGCGCCGCCTCCTCTATAACCCCGCCTCCCTGCACAGGAGCTCAGTTTTGTAGTTGGTGCTGCAGATAGCAGGCACATAACAAGAGGGGCTGCTCCAGGCAGCCCTAAGAAGAGCTTTTTGTGAAGAAAAAGCGAAGACTACAAGGGAAGCAGCAGTGTGTAAATGTCAGGAGACATTCACTGCTGCAGCTCCATCTCTCCCCTGCGGTGCTGTACACTCCCGTGCCCTGGTTGCCGGGTAACTACAGCAGGAGGCTCCGGTTTTCTTCCAGTAAGACACACACGGCTGGGGCTCTCCGGGATCACGTGGCCATGCTTTGGGAGGTGGTCAGTGGGTCCCGTTCGCCAGACCCGCGCTGTATCGCGATCCGGCGTGGCCGGTGGGAGGCGTGCCGAGCGCACTGGCGGTGGACACTGTGGCATACAGGCGTCCCCACTAGGCCACCAGGGCAAGGGTACAGGTCAGGTTTTCTCTCATAAACCTATTTATATTGGCCCGCAGTACCAGGTGGTTAAGCCAGCAGAGGGGATAAGGCTTAGACATGTGACCCCTCCCCCAGCCCCAGGGTGCCAGTTACAGTAAATGTTCCCACCCTGGAGCTGCATATCTGTCTCTCCCTCACTCCCTGTCAGTGTCTGGGCGCCATTTCTCTCAGTTACACTGTTCCTGGGACTGCTTGGGCAAATCCTCCTTTGTAAAGCCGCCTGATAGTCAGCGCTGTGACTTTACATGACACTTAAGTATTCGCTCACCATGCGAGGGGACGCGGTGCACTAATTTGGGATCCCGGTCACTTTACGAAGAAAACGACACAAAAATAAATAAATTCCTCATGTCGACCTTTAGACCTGTCGACCTAGCACATGTCGACCTAGAAACCATGTCGACCTTCCATCCATGTCGACCTAGTGACTGTCGACCTATAGTGGTCGACCTAAACATTGTCGACCTAGACACTGTCGATAAAACGAACCACACCCGTCATTTAGACAGTGATAGTTAAGAAAAAGTGCATTTAGTCAGGGTTCTCTGGTACAAGTGCCCTGTGATATACATCCAGTTGTTTTACTGTGCAGTGTTATATCTAGTGACGCAGAGCCGGCCCTAACCAATATGATGCCCTAGGCAAGATTTTGGCTGGTGCCCCCTAGCACCGCCGCTAGTTCTGCAGGACATGCCTGGCATGAGTCAGCTGGCAGCTCTGCTAACGTTGGGGCGCCTTTCATTTATGAAAATGCGTCTTATTTGCATTACTATGTGGCTAGGATGCACAAGCAGCTTTTGCTGATTGAAATGATATGCAGCATGCCTATATACTGTGTGCAACTGCAGGCAGTATCTGCATACGAAATGCTACATTAAAGTTATTTCCACACAAATATAGGCATGCCGCATATCATTTTAATCAGCAGAAGTTGCTGGTGCCCCTAAGCATACCAAATGCCCTAGGCATTTGCCTAGTTTGCCTATACCTAGGGCCGGCTCTGCATAGCTATATATAAGCTAGTCCAGTGCAGTATTATTGTTTGTAATAACCTCTGCATTGTACAACTGTGACTATGTGTGTGTGTATTAGCTTGCTGGGTGAATTTCATTTTGTGTCTCTCACTCAACTTGCTATCCCTATATTCTATAACCTGAGGGGGCTTGGTGCGTCAGGTTTATAATACTGTAATATAGGATATTATTCACAAGATATACTGTATTTGTATTTTTCTCTGTGATTTTAGTCACCATATCTCTCTTATATCCCTGCTTGTGCTGACTACACTGCGCAGGGGTTTGGGTTCAGAGGTATAGTGCTGCTGACAATTGTACTGTGTTACCTGATACTGCAAGTTATATCATGTCTGCTTCTGAGGGTAACGGTTCTGGGGCTGAACACACTACCGGTGTTGCTGACGCCACAGATTCCTATGAGGATAATATAGCAGCTGAGAGCTCTGGTTCTGGGGGCTCTTTGCCCCCCAGTGGGACTGTGGCAACGGGGGTCCATAATGACCCACCGTGGGCTACTTTCTCCACACTTCTGAATACGCTAGTTACTAAACTAACGCCCCCTATGGGACCTCCTATGCCGGTGCAACCGTATGTGGTCCCCGGCGCTAACCCACCATGGGCAGATAACTTGTCTGCTCAATTGAAGAAATTGAA
Organism: Pseudophryne corroboree; assembly: GCF_028390025.1. Lineage (NCBI taxonomy): Eukaryota > Metazoa > Chordata > Amphibia > Anura > Myobatrachidae > Pseudophryne > Pseudophryne corroboree. Next base: position 342,997,163 of record NC_086453.1, read on the forward strand.
CCAGTCTTTGACTACTAAAAAGTCTGCCTCTCGCTCGCCTAAGACCAAGGGGTCCTCTAAGCGAGCTCTTACCTCCTCACAATCCACTGCTGTCACTGACACCTCGTCTGATGAAAATGGCGCTTACACTGACCCCACAGATTCTGACACAGATACTGCTGATGGGGAGGGTAGTTCACAAGTGGATGTTCCTGATCTTTTGGAGGCTATTAAATTGATTCTACAGATTACGGATGATCCCGAGCCATCCGTCCCTTCTAAGAAACCAGATAGGTTCAAGCGTCAGAAGGTGGTTAAACAAGTTTTACCTCATTCTGATCACCTGGTGGATATACGTCAGGAATCCTGGGAAAATCCAGGGAAGAAGTTTGTGCCTCAAAAGAAGATGCTGGCTCGCTATCCCCTCGCGCCATAGCTGTAAAAAAATTGGGAGACGCCTCCTCCAGTGGACTCGCATGTGGCTAGGATGCTGGTTTCCTCAGCTCTACCGGTCACTACCGTCACGTCTCTGAAAGAGCCTACGGATAAACGTGTGGAGGGTTGTCTGAAAGTGATTTACACCCTCACGGGTGCTGCGCAAAGGCCCACTATTGCATCAACATGGGCTGCAGAAGCTATTGAAGTGTGGGCCCTAGAGCTGGAAGCTAAAATCTCTTCTGACCATGCTAGACAGTGCTTGTCATATATTGTCACAGCTTCTCACTATATTAAAGAGGCGGCTTCTGATGCCGGTAGTCTAGCAGCCAAGGCTTCTACTACGTCAATCCTGGTCCGTGGATCTGGATTCTTGAAAAACCCTAGAGGTACTCCCTTTTAAAGGGAGATATTCTATTTGGGGAGGACTTAAATAAGATAGTGGCTGATTTGGCTACTGCCAAAACTGCCTGTCTGCCAAGTACTGCTCCTTCTGTGCCGAATGCTAAAAGTACTTCCTTTCGTCCCTTTCATCCTTCAGGTAAAGCAAAATGTCCGGCGTAAGAGCCTGGGCTGCTCGTCAGCCTGCTTCCAAGACCGATAAGCCTGCTGCATGAGGGGCGGGCCTTCCCCTGGGGGACCGACTTCTAGGGTATACCCAGGAATGGTTGAAGACCACTTCAGATGCCTGGGTACGGGAAGTCGTCACTCGAGGTTACGCCATAGCCTTCAAAAACTGCCCCCCTCGTCGATTTTGCCTGACAGACGTCCCTTCGGATCAGGTGAAGGCAAAGACTCTACATTCGGTGGTACAGACCCTCCTGGACACAGGAGTGGTAGTACAGGTGCCTCTTGCTCACAGGGGCCAGGGGTACTATTCTCTGCTGTTTCTAGTCCCTAAACCGAATGGGTCCTCCCGGCCCATTCTCAACCTAAAGGCATTGAACAAGTTTGTGAGAATCTCCAAATTCCGTATGGAAACCCTTCGCTCTATTGTTCTGGCCTTGGAACCTGGGGATTATATGGTCTCCCTGGATATACAGGATGCTTACCTGCATATTCCTATAGCAACTTCGCATCAGCAATACCTGAGGTTTGCGGTTGGCAACCTCCATTACAAGTTTCGGGCATTACCTTTTGGTTTAACCACGGCTCCGCGAGTCTTCACCAAAGTTATGGCGGTGATGACGGCGGAACTCCGACGTCAAGGGGTCAGGATCCTACCGTATCTGGACGACTTGTTGATCCTGGCAAATTCCCCAGAAATTCTCCTACGTCACTTGGATCTGACTGTCCGGGGTTTCTGCAAGCCCACGGGTGGCTCATCAACTGGAAGAAATCCTCCCTGGTCCCTGCTCAGAGCATGGTGCACCTGGGAGCGCTATTGGACACTCACAACCAGCGGTTGTTCTTGTCTCAGGAGAAAGTCCTGAAGCTTCAGGACAGGATTCGTTGCTTACTCTCTCGTCCGCAAGTGTCGATACAGTCGGCGATGCAGGTGCTGGGCCTCATGGTGTCAGCATTCGACATGGTGGAGTATGCTCAATTCCATTCTCGCCCCCTCCAGAGGCTGATTCTGGTCAAGTGGGACGGCCTGCCTCATTGGATCAGGTCTCACATGATCTCATTGACTCCAGAGGTCCGTCTGTCGCTGTACTGGTGGCTCCAGGACCAACGATTGCGCAGGGGCCGTCCCTTCTGGATATCCGACTGGGTCCTGTTGACGACGGATGCCAGTCTAAGGGGTTGGGGTGCTGTGTTGGAGCAACGCTCCCTTCAGGGTCGGTGGACCAAGGAGGAGTCTCTCCTCCCGATCAACATTCTGGAATTGCGGGCGGTCTTCAACTCTTTGAACCTGGCCCAGCATTTAATACAGAACCGTCCTGTTCAAGTACAGTCGGACAACGCCAAAACAGTCGCTTATATAAATCATCAAGGTGGCACTCGCAGCTGCTTGGCAATGAAGGAAGTCTCACGGATTCTTCAATGGGTGAAATGCCATCTACCGGCCATATCGGCAATGTTCATTCCGGGAGTCCTGAATTGGGAGAGTGGGGCCTCCATCCAGAAGTGTTTCAACTTATAGTGGAAAGGTGGGGCCTTCCAGATGTGGATCTGATTGCGTCTCGACACAATCACAAGGTTCCGGTCTTCGGAGCAAGGACAAGGGATCCTCAATCAGCATTCGTGGATGCGCTGGCGGTGCCATGGACCTTTCGGCTGCCGTGTGTGTTCCCTCCGGTGTCACTCCTGCCCAGGGTAATTCGAAAGTTCAAGCAAGAAGGAGGAATCCTGCTTCTCATAGCTCCAGCGTGGCCCAGACGACATTGGTTCTCAGACCTGCAAGGCCTATCGTCAGAGCGTCCGATTCTACTTCCACAACGCCCAGACCTCCTCGTTCAGGGCCCCTGTGTCTACTAGGACCTGGCCCGACTGTCTTTGACGGCGTGGCTCTTGAAGCTTGCGTCTTGAGGGCTGAAGGTTTTTCTGAGGCGGTCATTAAAACTATGTTGCGGGCCCGGAAACCAGCTTCTGCTCGGATTTACCTTAGGGTCTGGCATTCAAACTTTGTTTGGTGCACATCTAACAATTATGACGCTTCCAAGTTTAGTACAGCCAAACTTTTGGCTTTTCTTCAGCAGGGCCTAGACTTAGGCCTGCATCTGGCCTCCCTCATGGTTCATATTTCTGCCTTGTCGGTGTGGTTTCAGAGAAAAATTGCGACCTTGTCTGATGTTCATACCTTTACTCAGGGTGTGTTGCGTATCCAACCTCCCTATGTCCCGTCTGTGGCTCCTTGGGACTTGTCGGTGGTGTTGGAGGCGTTGCAATAGTTTCCATTTGAACCTCTGGGCTCAGCTGACCTTAAGTGGCTTTCCCTTAAGGTGGTGTTTTTGCTGGCTATTGCCTCCGCTAGAAGAGTGTCGGATTTGGGTGCCTTGTCCTGTAGTTCCCCATATCTGATTTTTCACTATGACCGGGCGGTTCTTCGAACTCGTCCCGGATATTTACCTAAGGTGGTGTTTTCGTTCCACCTTAATCTCCTGACTTGTCTCCCAAAGAGCGGTCTTTGGATGTGGTGCGGGCTCTCCGTATCTATGTGAAGAGAAATGCTTCTATTGCCCAGTGTACCCCGCAGCAGAAAATGAGTTTTATGGTAAGAACTTACCTTTGTTAAAACTGTTTCTGCGAGGTACACTGGGCTCCACAAGGAGCCAACCCTGACGCACTTAGCTTCTTTGGGTTGGTATGGCATTAGCCGCTGACACTTCTCCTGTCGTGAGAATGTGGTGTTTGTGGCTACTAACTGTTGTCGTCTCTTTTCCTGCTACTGCATTGGGCTGGTTAACTAAAAACTGAGCTCCTGTGCCGGGAAGTGGGGTTATAGAGGAGGCGGCGCTATGCATCTTGGGAACAGTCAAAGCTTTTGAGCCTGTTGGTGCCTCAGATCAAGATCCTACTCTACACCCCCAATGTCTATCCTTGTGGAGCCCAGTGTACCTCGCAGAAAGAGTTTTAACAAAGGTAAGTTCTTACCATAAAACTCATTTTTTTAATAGATTTTTTGTCTTTTCATATACCCCAAATGTGGGAGTTTTTGTGCAATAAATTTTTTTATGTGGACTAGTTGGTACAGCTATGCTTAATTTTTGGGGGGATTATGGAAATTTATGCCTGCACTGAAAGTTATAACCGCTTGAGGACGTTGGATTAAAAAGAAACCCAGATGGGAGTGCCTTTGCAATTTTACTCGTGAGTGTAGTACGCATGGGGGGTCATTCCGAGTTGATCGTAGCTGTGCTAAATTTAGCACAGCTGCAATCTTCTTTCCTGACATGCGGGAGAATGCCCAGCACAGGGCTAGTCCTCCCCGCATGTCAGTCCGGCCCCCCCTCGCAGAAGTGCAAAGGCATCGCACAGCGGCGATGCCTTTGCACTTCAAGAGTAGCTCCCGACCAGCACAGCTTTAGCGGGCTGGCCGGGAGCTACTCATCGCTCCCAGGCCCGCAGTGGCTACGTGTGACGTCACGCAGCCGCTGCGGCCCGCCCCCCATTCGGTCCAGCCACTCCTGCGTTGGCCAGACCAAACCCACGAAACGGCGGGCGTTCCGCCCCCTCCCACCCAGCAATCGCCTCTGCCTGTCAATCAGGCAGAGGCGATCTTATCCCTGCTATGGCCTTCAGCCGTCTGGCATGCGCCGGTGCAATACGGCGCCGGCGCATGCGCAGTAGGGACCTGTTCGCTCTGCTGCGTTAAAACGCAGCAAGCGAATGGGTCAGAATGACCCCCATAATCTTTAAACTAAGGAAAAGACACCTTTACATGTTTCACTTATCTATATTTAAAAGTGAGTTAGGTATGCTCCTCTTTTAATATTCTCTGGTGGAAGATACACAACAGAGGTGAAGAAGATTAAAGAAACCTTTTATATGCACCATTGTCTTCTCTATATGTTCTCTATTTCCATATAACTGCTGAAATCGTATCATCCACATCGAAACAGTGGATAAAAAGAGAAACAGAAGGGAAGACACCTACATTCATCCAAATAAGGAACGTAATTTTTTTATTTTTTTTATTTTTCCATAATTTTTTTTATGTAAGATTGTGGCGCTTATACCGGTAAAGATTACCTTCTTTTGTGATGATGCATCTGGCTCTACGTCTTTTAATGGTTAGTCCCACGATTCCGGTTGATGGCAGAATTTAAACTGCAGATGTTGCAGGAGAGAAAGTTTCATTTATCTCTACGGGCAACAGCTGACAATGACCTTTCAGTATCAGCCATAATTAACCTATATACTCTTTATTAGGAAAACGTGATCACAAATACAATGCAAATAAACCTTGCTGGTCTCTGTCCCAGCCTATGGAGAAAGCACTGCCACTCCTCCGCCTCGCCACATTAGCAGGAAAATCCAGAGGGGAAAGAGACACCTACTGTATTTTAGGCTTTGTCTTACATAGCTCAGAGTGTTCCTCAAAATGCAACGCTTTGCTAAAGTACAGCTGTAAAGGCATAAGATGTGTCAAAGTTGAGGATAAGATCCGACCTCCAGCAACTCAGAGCTGGTGCAAAAATCAAGTATGTATAGAAATGGGTATGAGCCCCTCGCTCAAGTAACACATGTAAATTCTCCTCCCCCACCCCATCACATTTAATAATCTCACTATCCAATTCAAATCTAATTTTGAAACTGCTCCACCAAATTAGTCCCTGTGTTCTTGCTCTATATTTTACTTTGAACCCCTGTGACGGGAACTCATAAAACACCCCCTCCAGACCAAAACAATATGTGGCCCCTAGTTCTGGGAGCCATGAGCAAATGCCGTTGTAAACTGCCCTGAATAATGTAACCATAAAAGGTTCAGACATGATTTAGGTTGTCTATATAAGTTTAATGTAACATCCCGCTTTGTGCAGGGTCGCCCTATCAAGGATCACGTCCAAATGAGCTCCTCTTCCCCTAGTTTAATTTCCCTTTGCGGGGACTGACCCGGGAATTGAATCTTTGCCATTACTGTGGAAATTCAACTCTTTCCTAGCACAGTGTGTTCTTCGCAAAACTCCGCTAACTCAAATCCGTAAAGAGGGGATTTGGGGCCAAAGTCCATTTAAGTTTCCAGTAGTAGATTCCACAGCGTTACATTTGCCTGCTGTGTCAAGGGTGTACATTCCAATTAACTCCACTTCAATGAGAAATGTAATTGATTAAAGTCTAGTGAATCCATTATTCCTCAGGCCCAGTCAGTCACTCAAGAGACTAGTCCTTTGGTCTTCGAAACCACCCAAGGCCATCAAGAATAACTATAATTGGATACTGTCCAGTCTTCCAGGTTTCTAATTGTTCTGAGTGTCTCTTGGGAAGTTTAATGAAATGTATGCAGAGTTTTCATAATTCTTTGAGATGAAACAGGATGAGATGTTTCCTGCTCATTAACAATATGATTCAGTCCACAGAGTACCTGCATGTTTTGGTCACAGTCTACTGTATCCAACAGAAGGCCACAGTTCACATCAAGGTTTTGGAAAGCTTTCCGTAAAGCCCTGTAAATTCAAATGGACCTATCATCTGGCCATCACCCAGAACATGTAAACCAGCGTCTAGGGAGGTGCTTGCTGATATACTCTAATGACCAGCAACACGACTGGAGAGAACTTATTCCCTTAGCACAATTCATTAACAATAATGAATTACAGTATCAGTAACTCCTTTAGGTGGGTCGGATATCCCTAAAGTTGCAGACTTTCATAAAACCTTCCAGAACATTAAGAAACAGTAGCCAATCTGCAAGAAGCACAAAGGAGATGTAAAAGTTCATCTGTATTGGCCAACCGGTCCTGATTTTGCCACTTTCCAAATTTACAAATCTCAGAGCGCTAGCAAAAGAATTTACAGAATGGTTTATGGGACCAGTCCTCATTATCCACACCCACTCCTTCTACACTTAAGCTCCACTTACCAAGCAACAAGTAATGAGTAAGTTCAATGAGTATGTAATATGTAATGAGTAAGTTCAGTGTTTCATGTATCCTAGAGTAGAGAATACATTGTGGAATAGATCCAAGATTTCCAAGGAGTTCATGGTCAGCTGCAGTTAAAAAAAGCAATGTGATTTCCAATATGGATAGCAATGTGATATCTATGCAATGTGGATTGCGATGCGGTCTCTGGGCCCAATTCATTTTTGTATGCAATGGCTGACTATCAAGCAACAAAGTGCCGCTGCGATCCTGCTTGCAATGGGGATTTTGCGGCAAAGTGATTGACATAAAGTTGCTGTTTGGGGGTGTTAATGGGGAGTGGTTTGGAAAACGCAAGCATGTCATGGCCGTTTTTGGGGTGTTTAGCTGCCATCAGCTGCGAGCTTGTTCGTGCAAAAACATGGCGCCTGCATCGCTGCTGCTGTGTCCAGTCTGCGTAGCCACAGGGCTACTGTTGACCTTGATGTTCCTTGTTTTTGCGTGTGAGCTGCGAATGTGTACGCAATTGTGAATAAGTTTGCGATGGCCCCTGTGGGCGTCTCTTTTCATTTCTGGTCGGCAGCTTCACTTGCTAATATCAGCAGTTCCGCAGCCTAGAAAATCACACTTGCTTATGTATTAGCGTACAAACATGAATTAGCCCCTCTGTGCAATGTGGTCTCTGTGTAATAAGAGTGGTATTATTAATCTTCTGGCAGATAATCAGGTAAGACTTGCTGAGCAGTAAGTAAACCCATGGTCTACTAGGTAACCAGAATATAGCAACTCATCGGATGACTTACTGGCCAAGGCTAGCACTGCTGGACGCCTGGCAAATAATGAGGTAAGAATTACTGAGCAAGCCTAGCATTAATCCTCTCATGGAAAAAAGAGGTTGAGTTACTGACAAAGATTGGAACTACTGGACGCATTACAGAGAATCGGTTGACCATAGGGTTTAGTGAACAAGGCTGCCCCTACTGGTTTCCTGGCAGATCATAAGATAGGAGCTTCTGACCAAGACTGGCCCTACTCATCTCCTGACAGGTAATAGGGTAAGAGTTACTGACCAATGCTGGCTCATCTGGTCTCATAGCAGATCATAGGATAAGAGTCACTGATCAAGGTCGGCCCTACTGGTCTCATGGCAGGTTATAGTGTAAGAGATACTGGTCAAGGCTGGCTCTACTGGTCCATATAGTAGTTACCAAACTGATATCTCTATCACTGTTCAGAGCTCGACAATCAATCCTACCCCACAAGCTCGCTGCCTAGGTGTCATCCTTGATTCTGAACTGTCCTTTGTTCCCCACATTCGATCTGTGTCAAAATCATGTTATATGCATCTAAAAAAAACATATCCAAAATACGACCATACCTTACACAAGACACTACAATAACTCGAATCCATGCTCTTGTTATCTCCCGCATTGATTATTGCAATAGTCTTCTTGCTATTACCAAAAAGTGACTCTCAACAATACAATCTATTCCGGATGTAGCTGCAAGGCTAATCTTGGTTACGTATTCAGTTACAAAACAGTTTTACTCACACAAGGCTATTAACCAAACTGCACCAATGCATATATCGCCTCACTTATCTCAAAATACAACCTTTTTGCTCTACGTCTTTCATCCATACTCATTATTCGCTCCCATTCATGATTGCAGTACTTTATTCGGGCTACACCAACTCTGTGGAATGCCCTACCATGCACTATAAGACTCTCCTCTAGTCTCCAAACCTTGAAACATCTCTGAAAACTCTTCGGGCAAGCTTATCAAATCCCAGAACCGCTCACATAACCTTCATAAGCTTTCCTATCCAATTACATTTTCACTGTACAGTCCATACATACAGTATCCTCACATTTTCTCTTTCTTTACTTTATCTTCCGTCTGACCCAGGTTCATCATTGCTGTGTTGCCATATCATGCAGTCAACCAAGAACCTTTGCAATCTGGTGGACAATCATGCAATAGATAGCACCTATCCTTGTGTATCAAGCAGGGTCTTCCTACCTCTATGACTGTTTGTTATCAGAGTTACTGACCAAGGCTGACTACTGATCTACTTGCCGATCATAAAATAAGAGTTTCTGACCAAAAGCTGGCCCTACTGGTCTTCTGGAAGATCACAGGGTAAGAGTCACTGACCAAGGCTAGCCCTACTAAGCTCCTAGCAGGTAATGGGGTAAGAGTTACTGACCACGGCTGGCCCTACTGGTCTCATGGCAGATCATAGGGTAAGAGTTACTAAGCAAGGCTGGCCCTACTGGTCTCATGGCAGGTAATAGGGTAAGGGTTACTGGTCAAGGATGGATCTACTGGTCTCTTGGAAGATAATGATGCAAGAGACACTGACCAAGGCTGGTCCTAGTGGTCTCCTGAAAATTCATAGGCTAAGAGATACTGACCAAAGTTGACTACTGATCTCCTGGCAGATTACAGAGTAAGAGTCATTATCCAAGGTTGACTACTGATCTCCTGCAAGATAATGGTGTAAGAGACACTGGCCGAGGCTATACTACTGGTCTCCTGGCACCTACTGGTCTCCTGGCAGAGCATAGGGTAAGAGATACAGACCAAGGTTGGCTCTGCTGGTCTCATGGAAGGTAATAGGGTAAGAGTTACTGACCAAGGCTGCCCTACTGGTCTCCTGGCAGACCATAGGGTAAGAGAAACTGATCAAGGCTGCCCTACTGGTCTCCTGGCAGATCATAGGGTAAGAGAAACTGATCAAAGCTGCCCTACTGTTCTCATGGCAGATCATATGGTAAGAGAAACTGATCAAGGCTGCCCTACTGGTCTGCTAGCAGATCATAGGGTAAAAGATACTGAACAAGGCTGGCCCTACTGGTCTCATGGCAGATTATAGGGTAAGATAAACTTACTAAGGCAGCTCTACTGGAATCTTGGCAGAGCATAGGGTAATATATATTGTCAAAGGCTGGACCTACTGCTCTCATGGCAGACTGTTTATTCTCACCCAGGTGTGTTTTATCGTTGTTTCCAACTATAAAGCACAATGGAATTTGCAGCGCTATATTAGAAACTGTTAATAAATAAATAAGAGTTACTGACCAAGGCTGGCTACTGATCTCCAGGCAGATCACAGGATAAGAGTTATTGACCTAGGCAAGTCCTACTTGTCTCATGGTGGGTTATATATTTAAGAGTAACCGGTCAAGACTGACCCTACTGGTCTCCTTGCAAATAATGGGGTTTACTGACCAAGGCTGGCCCTACAGGTCTCCTAACAAATCATAGGATAAGAGTTTCTGACCAAGGTTGGTCCTACCTGTTCCCTGGCAGATCAAAAGATAAGAGTTTCTGACCAAGGATTGCCTTACTGGTCTCCTGGCAGATCATAGGGTAAGAGATACTGACCAAGGACGGCCCTACTGGTCTTCTGGTAGATCAAAGGGTAGGAGATACTGACCAAGGCTAGCCCTACTGGTCTCCTTGCAGATCATATGGTAAGAGTTACTGACCAAGTATGACTTTACTGGTCTCCTGGCAGATCATAGGGTAAGAGATACTGACTAAAGGGCCCTACACATTGAGCAATCCGCCGCCGAGCTGCCCGACGGCGGATGCGGCCGACGGGCGACCCGGCGGGGGGGGGGGGCAGTGACGGGGGGAGTGAAGTTTCTTCACTCCCCCCGTCACCCAGCTCCATAGAAATGCAGGCAAATATGGATGAGATCGTCCATATTGGCCTGGATGCACAGACGACGGGGCACCAGCGATGAACGAGCACGGGGCCGCGCATCGTTCATCGCTGGAGCCTCCACACTCAAAGATATGAACGGTATCTCATTCATTAATGAACGAGATCGTTCATATCTTTGAGTATTATCGGCCAGTGTGTAGGGCCTATTAGGCTGGTCCTCCTGGTCTCCTGGCAGATCATAGGGTAAGAGAAACTGACCAAGGCTGGAGCTACTTGTATCCTGACAAATCAAAGTTAAACATCATATCACTGTTCATCATGGTCTGGTAATGCTGTCAGGTCCTATTGCCCTTAGTAGAGTTTATAGCAATGCCATTGGCTGGAAATCAACAAAATTGCACACTCTTCTATGAATGTAGAGTTCCCACTTATATTCCCAGTATAATTCATGTAGCTCCAGAGTCCTGAAACATTTATATTATGAACTATATTGGAATAGGAACCAGCAGTTGTTTTAATGCATTTGTCATTGAAAACCATGCCAATGCTTTATTGTATATAGCTGACTATGAAATGTCAATGCACCTACTGTATGTAACTTAAGTCCAGAACAACTGGATCAGTGTTACTGTGTGAGCGGGCCATCCCCAGCACTGCAGTCAATAACATCGTCTGGTAATACTGTATTGCTGACAAGCTATGTGTTAACTATTACCCTGAAACCCATTTCTAGTGGATTCAGTACAATGGGCTGGGAAACTTGGCACAGGAAATCAAGGGTTAACTATTCTGTATCACCCAGTAACATGGGCTGGCAATCATTTCCTACTGGGAAGGGCACTCCTTCCCTGGGAATACAAGTTATGTAAGTGAATATACCTCCCTGCAGCCAGACAAATCTGCAACTCATTGATTCCTGTGCAATTCATTCAGTACTCTCTTATCAGGACATTAACCCTTCTCTGTAAGATAGAAGATCCATTCCTTTACTTCTATGATTGGTTCACATGCTGTCATTGGTGGATCCGGCATGCTTTATGATTACTGTAATTGACTTAGATAATGTTTTAGCAGGATTTGCACCCTGGAACAGGAGTTGGAACACTCCACTTTGGTTACCTTTCATTAAATCTCAGTGGCAGAGAAGTGTCTTACCTGGAAGGTATCTCTTTCCATACATTGCGGATGTCTCTAGGACACCCAACTTGCTCAAAACTTGACAGGGCAGAAGAAGGGTTAAATTACTCAATGATCCTCTTTTTTTTTGCCTTCATGTCTCTCCTCCTTCTCCTGTACGACAAGGAGGAGAGGAGGGAGGGACAAGGGTAGCTAAAGATCAAAAATAAACCTCTTAGGGGGTGGAGAGAGCACACTGTGTGTGTATATATACTGGGATCTCTCCCAACCAGCTTTGGTGCTTCAACTATTTCTGGGAATAGAAGGGAAGCAGAGGAAGGGGCTGAGAGTTGCAGATACAAGACAAGAAGAATCCCTCTGACCACACACCCCTGTCCCTTACTCCCATCTCACTGCTGCTGTCCATAGAGAGACCCCAGCCACCCATCACCTGTCTACAGTCCACCTTGGGATGGATTTGTCTGGATGACATCTACAAGCCTCCCCTTCCTGCGTCTGATACACTGAGATTTTAAGCTGCATGACACATTGTATCACACCAGTGACTTCTACACTGATTCATATATTTTGCACGCAGATCCTGAGGGCTTACTTTGGCTTTTGTAAATGATTAACATATGGAGAAGTTTTAAAGGAGAAATTGGCACGATTTCAATTCCTGCATCTCCTCTGCTAGAGACACTGCAGATTTCAATTACTGTACACGATCATTTATACATTGCATAATACCCAATTTCATGACATTTTCATTTGGTTTTCTCAGAAGTAGTTAACCATCTTGAAGTCCCTGCATTGTGTTGGAAAAGCCCTGATACACCTACCTGTCCATTTATTATATTAGTTATATTCTAACTATGGCTCTAGAATGCCTTCAGAGTACTTGGCTTGCATTTATACTTTGGCTCATTGGCATCAATGCGTTACCTAAAGAAGATGTTACAGTGCCAGAACTGCTGCCTGGTACTGATGGAAAAGTGACCTTGAGGTTCACAGCATTAGGGGCAGAAATGGAATTCCACCTAACTCCTGATGAAGCTTTCCTTGTACCAGGGCTGCAAATTGAACACATAGGAAGGGATGGTGCTAATGAGGATGGCATGGCTGGTCTGAGGAACTGTTTTTATTCCAGCCAAGAACCATTAGCTGCTTTTAGTATATGCAAAGGAATCCAGGGAGCTTTCATGAAAGGCTGTGATAGTTATGTCATCCAACCCATGAAGAAATGGATGGGTCAGAGGACACTTGGTCGGCACCGTGTATTCAAAGCTCATAAAATAGAAACAGAGAGACTGGGCAGTAATAATGGTGCCTACAAGAATGGAATTATCACTCAAAACTGGGGAAAACCCAACAACCATAGGAATCAAAAGGACAATCTTGCAGGCACTCGCAGACAGAACTGGAGAAATACATATGGGAAAGAGAGTGGAAGGATCTTACCTGGTATTTCTGGCACCACCCGGAGATACAGAAGTGCCTTGCAAGAAAGTAAGGATGACCAGGAACCTCAGACCTCAGATACAAACATCTCCGAGAAATCCAACACTGAATCCTTGGGAGGAGACGCAAAGGTTCACCAACACCGTCACAAGAGGTTTGTGTCTTCAGAGCGCTTTGTGGAAGTTCTCCTGGTGGCTGATGTCTCTATGGTCCAGTTCTATGGGGAGGATTTAAAGGTATGAATAGACACTTGTCCTGTGTCCAGTTTCAGAATCTCTAGGGTTAAAATTCCAACCTGGACACTCAGGGACTGAGATTCCCTCTCTGGGTGTGAGAAATCTCTTTTGGGCTTCAGGGATTTTAACAACTGGACACTTTAGTGATACAATCCTGAATTGCCTACAAACTAATCTGGGAGCAAACAAATGAGAGTGAGAGGGATTAATAAATAAGGGAAGCGCTGCAGGTTAATGATGATGATTAAGATTAAGCAGAGAGAATTGCATATACTTGTAAATAGCATGATCCATACTGCTGCCTGTACATATCCAGTTATGTGAATGAGTTGGCACTGGGGTAAGCACAAGAACATACATAGATAAAGGACATGTGACATGTATGTTATGGGTACAGAGGTATGGGTGTGTTCTGTTTTGCTGTGTGATGTCTGTGTAAACAGTTTACAAGGTTTTGTTGCTAACATTTCCAGCACTGAATGAAGTAAGTGGAAACTTATTTATTTGGAAGCTGCACACTAGACCAGGGGTGAGTAACCTGTGGCCCTCTGGATGCTGGGGAACTACACATCCCATCATGCCCTGTCACATTTTTGCAGTTAGGGTATGCTAGAGCTTTTGGGGGAGGCAGGGGGGCATGCCAGGGTGATGTGTCCTACCTGTTACCTTATCTGGAGAAATACTATAGGTAGGGCTCTGTACCAGCATTTGGGGATAGGTGGGTGCTGTGGATATGGTCAGTGTTGCGCATATTACATGTGGTGACTGTAGTCCATCCTAGCAACACAGTCATCATCTCAGATTTCTGCATTTTAACAAATTTCTGTAACAAATATCAACTTCCTGAAGCAAAGAGCAGAAAATCAAAGTGGGAAAAGTTTCCATTTACATTTAAAAGTACATTCAGTAAAATAAATTGCCATAGTGCAGCAACATTACAGGGGGCAAAGATTTCCAGGGACGGTTCTTTACAACCTGGCAATTCCAGGCAGCTCTGCTTTAGGTGAGGAACTGGTTGCAGCAGCATCGTCTTGAGTTAAGGAAACGCTGGGACCAGTGGCCCCCAGACTGATCCGTAGGACAGCACTGTCTCTGTCCTGCAGGCTGGAGTGCTATTCAGTAACCAATAGCAGAGCTGCACTCAGTGCCGATATTCTGACAGACTGCATTCTAGTCAGTTATGCTTAGTGTATCTTGTGTTGCTGCACAGTGATCATTACATACTGTACTGCATATATCCCGTATGGCTGCACAGTGATCATTACATACTATACTGCATATATCCCGTATGTCTGCACAGTAATCATTACATACTGTACCACATATATCCTGTATGGCTGCACAGTGATCATTACATACTGTACTGCATATATCCTGTATGGCTGCACAGTGATCATTACATACTGTACTGCATATATCCCGTATGGCTGCACAGTGATCATTACATACAGGACTGCATGTATCCCGTATGGCTGCACATTGATCGGTACATACTGTACTGCATATATCCCGTATGGCTGCACAGTGATCATTACATACTGTACTGCATATATCCTGTATGACTGCACAGTGATCATTACATACTGTACTGCATATATCCTGTATGACTGCACAGTGATAATTACATACTATACTGCATATATCCCGTATGTCTGCACAGTCATCATTACATACTGTACTGCATATATTCCGTACGGCTGCACAGTGATCATTACATACTGTACTGCATATATTCCGTACGGCTGCACAGTGAGCATTACATACTGTACTGCATATATCCTGTATGGCTGCACAGTGATCATTACATACTGTACTGCATATATCCCGTATGGCTGCACAGTGATCATTACATACTGTACTGCATATATTCCGTACGGCTGCACAGTGATCATTACATACTGTACTGCATATATCCCGTATGGCTGCACAGTGATCATTACATACTGTACTGCATATATTCCGTACGGCTGCACAGTGATCATTACATACTGTACTGCATATATCCCGTATGGCTGCACAGTGATCATTACATACTGTACTGCATATATCCTGTATGGCTGCACAGTGATCATTACATACTGTACTGCATATATTCCGTACGGCTGCACAGTGAGCATTACATACTGTACTGCATATATCCTGTATGGCTGCACAGTGATCATTACATACTGTACTGCATATATCCCGTATGGCTGCACAGTGATCATTACATACTGTACTGCATATATTCCGTACGGCTGCACAGTGATCATTACATACTGTACTGCATATATTCCGTACGGCTGCACAGTGAGCATTACATACTGTACTGCATATATCCTGTATGGCTGCACAGTGATCATTACATACTGTACTGCATATATCCTGTATGGCTGCACAGTGATCATTACATACTGTACTGCATATATCCTGTATGGCTGCACAGTGATCATTACATACTGTACTGCATGTATCCCGTATGGCTGCACAGTCATCATTACATACTGTACTGCATATATCCTGTATGGCTGCACAGTGATCATTACATACTGTACTGCATGTATACCGTACGGCTGCACAGTGATCATTACATACTGTACTGCATATATCCTGTATGGCTGCACAGTGATCATTACATACTGTACTGCATATATCCCGTATGGCTGCACAGTCATCATTACATACTGTACTGCATGTATACCGTATGGCTGCACAGTGGTCATTACATACTGTACTGCATATATCCCGTACGGCTGCACAGTGATCATTACATACTGTACTGCATATATCCCGTATGGCTGCACAGTCATCATTCCATACTGTACTGCATATATCCGTATGGCTGCACAGTGATCATTACATACTGGACTGCATGTATCCCGTATGGCTGCACAGTGATCATTACATACTATACTGCATATATCCCGTATGTCTGCACAGTAATCATTACATACTGTACCACATATATCCTGTATGGCTGCACAGTGATCATTACATACTGTACTGCATATATCCTGTATGGCTGCACAGTGATCATTACATACTGTACTGCATATATCCCGTATGGCTGCACAGTGATCATTACATACAGGACTGCATGTATCCCGTATGGCTGCACATTGATCGGTACATACTGTACTGCATATATCCCGTATGGCTGCACAGTGATCATTACATACTGTACTGCATATATCCCGTATGGCTGCACATTGATCGTTACATACTGTACTGCATGTATCCCGTATGGCTGCACAGTGATCATTACATACTGTACTGCATATATCCCGTATGGCTGCACAGTGATCATTACATACTTTACTGCATGTATCCCGTATGGCTGCACAGTGATCCTTACATACTGGACTGCATGTATCCCGTATGGCTGCACAGTGATCATTACATACTGTACTGCATGTATCCCGTATGGCTGCACAGTGATCATTACATACTGGACTGCATGTATCCCGTATGGCTGCACAGTGATCATTACATACTGTACTGCATGTATCCCGTACGGCTGCACAGTGATCATTACATACTGTACTGCATATATCCTGTATGGCTGCACAGTGATCATTACATACTGTACTGCATATATCCTGTATGGCTGCACAGTGATCATTACATACTGTACTGCATATATCCCGTATGGCTGCACAGTCATCATTACATACTGTACTGCATGTATACCGTATGGCTGCACAGTGGTCATTACATACTGTACTGCATATATCCTGTACGGCTGCACAGTGATCATTACATACTGTACTGCATATATCCCGTATGGCTGCACAGTCATCATTACATACTGAACTGCATGTATCCTGTATGGCTGAACAGTGATCATTACATACTGTACTGCATATATCATGTATGGCTGCACAGTGATCATTCCATACTGTACTGCATATATCCGTATGGCTGCACAGTGATCATTACATACTGGACTGCATATATCCCGTATGGCTGCACAGTAATCATTACATACTGTACCACATATATCCTGTATCATTACATACTGTACTGCATATATCCTGTATGGCTGCACAGTGATCATTACATACTGTACTGCATATATCCCGTATGGCTGCACAGTGATCATTACATACAGGACTGCATGTATCCCGTATGGCTGCACATTGATCGGTACATACTGTACTGCATATATCCCGTATGGCTGCACAGTGATCAGTACATACTGTACTGCATATATCCCGTATGGCTGCACATTGATCGTTACATACTGTACTGCATGTATCCCGTATGGCTGCACAGTGATCATTACATACTGTACTGCATATATCCTGTATGGCTGCACAGTGATCATTACATACTGTACTGCATATATCCCGTATGGCTGCACAGTGATCATTACATACTTTACTGCATGTATCCCGTATGGCTGCACAGTGATCCTTACATACTGGACTGCATGTATCCCGTATGGCTGCACAGTGATCATTACATACTGTACTGCATGTATCCTGTATGGCTGCACAGTGATCATTACATACTGGACTGCATGTATCCCGTATGGCTGCACAGTGATCATTACATACTGTACTGCATGTATCCCGTACGGCTGCACAGTGATCATTACATACTGTACTGCATATATCCGTATGGCTGCACAGTGATCATTACATACTGGACTGCATATATCCCGTATGGCTGCACAGTGATCATTACATACTATACTGCATATATCCCGTATGTCTGCACAGTAATCATTACATACTGTACCACATATATCCTGTATGGCTGCACAGTGATCATTACATACTGTACTGCATATATCCTGTATGGCTGCACAGTGATCATTACATACTGTACTGCATATATCCCGTATGGCTGCACAGTGATCTTTACATACAGGACTGCATGTATCCCGTATGGCTGCACATTGATCGGTACATACTGTACTGCATATATCCCGTATGGCTGCACAGTGATCATTACATACTGTACTGCATATATCCCGTATGGCTGCACATTGATCGTTACATACTGTACTGCATGTATCCCGTATGGCTGCACAGTGATCATTACATACTGTACTGCATATATCCCGTATGGCTGCACAGTGATCATTACATACTTTACTGCATGTATCCCGTATGGCTGCACAGTGATCCTTACATACTGGACTGCATGTATCCCGTATGGCTGCACAGTGATCATTACATACTGTACTGCATGTAACCCGTATGGCTGCACAGTGATCATTACATACTGGACTGCATGTATCCCGTATGGCTGCACAGTGATCATTACATATTGTACTGCATGTATCCCGTACGGCTGCACAGTGATCATTACATACTGTACTGCATATATCCTGTATGGCTGCACAGTGATCATTACATACTGTACTGCATATATCCTGTATGGCTGCACAGTGATCATTATATACTGTACTGCATATATCCCGTATGGCTGCACAGTGATCATTACATACTGGACTGCATGTATCCCGTATGGCTGCACAGTGATCATTACATACTGTACTGCATGTATCCCGTACGGCTGCACAGTGATCATTACATACTGTACTGCATATATCCTGTATGGCTGCACAGTGATCATTACATACTGGACTGCATGTATCCCGTATGGCTGCACAGTGATCATTACATACTGTACTGCATATATCCCGTATGGCTGCACAGTGATCATTACATACTGTACTGCATGTATCCCGTATGGCTGCACAGTGATCATTACATACTGTACTGCATATATCATGTATGGTTGCACAGTGATCATTACATACTGGATGGCATATATCCCGTATGGTTGCACAGTGATCATTACATACTGTACTGCATATATCCCGTATGGCTGCACAGTGATCATTACATACTGTACTGCATATATCATGTATGGTTGCACAGTGATCATTACATACTGGACGGCACATATCCCGTATGGTTGCACAGTGAGCATTACATACTGTACTGCATATATCCCGTATGGCTGCACATTGATCGTTGCATACTGTACTGCATGTATGCCGTATGGCTGCACATTGATCATTACATACTGTACTGCATATATCCTGTATGGCTGGACAGTAATCATTACATACTGTACTGCATCTAACCCGTATGGCTGCACAGTGATCATTACATACTGTACTGCATGTATCCCGTATGGCTGCACAGTGATCATTACATACTGTACTGCATATATCATGTATGGCTGCACAGTGATCATTACATACTGTACTGCATGTATCCCGTATGGCTGCACAGTGATCATTACATACTGTAATGCATATATCCTGTATGGCTGCACAGTGATCATTACATACAGGACTGCATGTATCCCGTATGGCTGCACAGTGATCATTACATACTGTACTGCATATACTGTATGGCTGCACAGTGATCATTACATACTGTACTGCATATATCCCGTATGGCTGCACATTGATCATTACATACTGTACTGCATATATCCCGTATGGCTGCACAGTGATCATTACATACTGTACTGCATACAGTATATCCCGTATGGCTGCACAGTGATCATTACATACTGTACTGCATGCATCCCGTATGGCATCACAGTGATCATTACATACTGTACTGCATGTATCCCGTATGGCTGCACATTGATCATTACATACTGTACTGCATATATCCCGTATGGCTGCACATTGATCATTACATACTGTACTGCATATATCCCGTATGGCTGCACAGTGATCATTACATACTGTACTGCATACAGTATATCCCGTATGGCTGCACAGTGATCATTACATACTGTACTGCATATACTGTATGGCTGCACAGTGATCATTACATACTGTACTGCATATATCCCGTATGGCTGCACCTTGATCATTACATACTGTACTGCATATATCCCGTATGGCTGCACAGTGATCATTACATACTGTACTGCATACAGTATATCCCGTATGGCTGCACAGTGATCATTACATACTGTACTGCATGTATCCCGTATGGCATCACAGTGATCATTACATACTGTACTGCATGTATCCCGTATGGCTGCACATTGATCATTACATACTGTACTGCATGTATCCCGTATGGCTGCACATTGATCATTACATACTGTACTGCATATATCCCGTATGGCTGCACATTGATCATTACATACTGTACTGCATATATTCTGTATGGCTGCACAGTGATCATTACATACTGTACTGCATATATCATGTATGGCTGCACAGTGATCATTACATACTGTACTCCATATATCCCGTATGGCTGCACAGTGATCATTACATACTGTACTGCATGTATCCCATATGGCTGCACAGTGATCATTACATACTGTACTGCATATATCATGTATGGCTGCACAGTGATCATTACATACTGTACTGCATGTATCCCGTATGGCTGCACAGTGATCATTACATACTGTACTGCATATATCCGTATGGCTGCACAGTGATCATTACATACTGGACTGCATATATCCCGTATGGCTGCACAGTGATCATTACATACTGTACTGCATATATCCTGTATGGCTGCACAGTGATCATTACATACTGTACTGCATGTATCCCGTATGGCTTCACAGTGATCGTTACATACTGTACTGCATGTATCCCGTATGGCTGCACAGTGATCATTACATACTGTACTGCATGTATCCCGTATGGCTTCACAGTGATCGTTACATACTGTACTGCATGTATCCCGTATGGCTGCACAGTGATCATTACATACTGTACTGCATGTATCCCGTATGGCTTCACAGTGATCGTTACATACTGTACTGCATGTATCCCGTATGGCTGCACAGTGATCATTACATACTGTACTGCATATATCCCGTATGGCTGCACAGTGATCATTATATACTGTACTGCATATATCCCGTATGGCTGCACAGTGATCATTACATACTGTACTGCATATATCATGTATTGCTGCACAGTGATCATTACATACTGTACTGCATGTATCCCGTATGGCTGCACAGTGATCATTACATACTGTACTGCATATATCCCGTATGGCTGCACAGTGATCGTTACATACTGTACTGCATATATCCCGTATGGCTTCACTGTGATCGTTACATACTGTACTGCATATATCCCGTATGGCTGCACAGTGATCATTACATACTGTACTGCACGTATCCCGTATGGCTGCACAGTGATCATTACATACTGTACTGCATATATCATGTATGGCTGCACAGTGATCATTACATACTGTACTGCATATATCCCGTATGGCTGCACAGTGATCATTACATACTGTAATGCATATATCCCGTATGGCTGCACAGTGATCATTACATACTGTACTGCATATATCATGTATTGCTGCACAGTGATCATTACATACTGTACTGCATGTATCCTGTATGGCTGCACAGTGATCATTACATACTGTACCGCATATATCTCGTATGGCTGCACAGTGATCATTACATACTGTACTGCATGTATCCCGTATGGCTGCACATTGATCATTACATACTGTACTGCATGTATCCCGTACGGCTGCACAGTGATCATTACATACTGTACTGCATATATCCTGTATGGCTGCACAGTGATCATTACATACTGGACTGCATGTATCCCGTATGGCTGCACAGTGATCATTACATACTGTACTGCATATATCCCGTATGGCTGCACAGTGATCATTACATACTGTACTGCATGTATCCCGTATGGCTG
Organism: Pseudophryne corroboree; assembly: GCF_028390025.1. Lineage (NCBI taxonomy): Eukaryota > Metazoa > Chordata > Amphibia > Anura > Myobatrachidae > Pseudophryne > Pseudophryne corroboree. The sequence goes on from NC_086453.1 coordinate 343,019,201, forward strand.
CACAGTGATCATTACATACTGGACTGCATGTATCCCATATGGCTGCACAGTGATCATTACATACTGTACTGCATGTATCCCGTATGGCTGCACAGTGATCATTACATACTGTACTGCATATATCATGTATGGTTGCACAGTGATCATTACATACTGGATGGCATATATCCCGTATGGTTGCACAGTGATCATTACATACTGTACTGCATATATCCCGTATGGCTGCACAGTGATCATTACATACTGTACTGCATATATCATGTATGGTTGCACAGTGATCATTACATACTGGACGGCATATATCCCGTATGGTTGCACAGTGAGCATTACATACTGTACTGCATATATCCCGTATGGCTGCACATTGATCGTTGCATACTGTACTGCATGTATGCCGTATGGCTGCACATTGATCATTACATACTGTACTGCATATATCCTGTATGGCTGGACAGTAATCATTACATACTGTACTGCATCTAACCCGTATGGCTGCACAGTGATCATTACATACTGTACTGCATGTATCCCGTATGGCTGCACAGTGATCATTACATACTGTACTGCATATATCATGTATGGCTGCACAGTGATCATTACATACTGTACTGCATGTATCCCGTATGGCTGCACAGTGATCATTACATACTGTAATGCATATATCCTGTATGGCTGCACAGTGATCATTACATACAGGACTGCATGTATCCCGTATGGCTGCACAGTGATCATTACATACTGTACTGCATATACTGTATGGCTGCACAGTGATCATTACATACTGTACTGCATATATCCCGTATGGCTGCACATTGATCATTACATACTGTACTGCATATATCCCGTATGGCTGCACAGTGATCATTACATACTGTACTGCATACAGTATATCCCGTATGGCTGCACAGTGATCATTACATACTGTACTGCATGCATCCCGTATGGCATCACAGTGATCATTACATACTGTACTGCATGTATCCCGTACGGCTGCACATTGATCATTACATACTGTACTGCATATATCCCGTATGGCTGCACATTGATCATTACATACTGTACTGCATATATCCCGTATGGCTGCACAGTGATCATTACATACTGTACTGCATACAGTATATCCCGTATGGCTGCACAGTGATCATTACATACTGTACTGCATATACTGTATGGCTGCACAGTGATCATTACATACTGTACTGCATATATCCCGTATGGCTGCACATTGATCATTACATACTGTACTGCATATATCCCGTATGGCTGCACAGTGATCATTACATACTGTACTGCATACAGTATATCCCGTATGGCTGCACAGTGATCATTACATACTGTACTGCATGTATCCCGTATGGCATCACAGTGATCATTACATACTGTACTGCATGTATCCCGTATGGCTGCACATTGATCATTACATACTGTACTGCATGTATCCCGTATGGCTGCACATTGATCATTACATACTGTACTGCATATATCCCGTATGGCTGCACATTGATCATTACATACTGTACTGCATATATCCTGTATGGCTGCACAGTGATCATTACATACTGTACTGCATATATCATGTATGGCTGCACAGTGATCATTACATACTGTACTCCATATATCCCGTATGGCTGCACAGTGATCATTACATACTGTACTGCATGTATCCCATATGGCTGCACAGTGATCGTTACATACTGTACTGCATATATCCTGTATGGCTGCACAGTGATCATTACATACTGTACTGCATGTATCCGTATGGCTGCACAGTGATCATTACATACTGGACTGCATATATCCCGTATGGCTGCACAGTGATCATTACATACTGTACTGCATATATCCTGTATGGCTGCACAGTGATCATTACATACTGTACTGCATGTATCCCGTATGGCTTCACAGTGATCGTTACATACTGTACTGCATGTATCCCGTATGGCTGCACAGTGATCATTACATACTGTACTGCATGTATCCCGTATGGCTTCACAGTGATCGTTACATACTGTACTGCATGTATCCCGTATGGCTGCACAGTGATCATTACATACTGTACTGCATGTATCCCGTATGGCTTCACAGTGATCGTTACATACTGTACTGCATGTATCCCGTATGGCTGCACAGTGATCATTACATACTGTACTGCATATATCCCGTATGGCTGCACAGTGATCATTATATACTGTACTGCATATATCCCGTATGGCTGCACAGTGATCATTACATACTGTACTGCATATATCATGTATTGCTGCACAGTGATCATTACATACTGTACTGCATGTATCCCGTATGGCTGCACAGTGATCATTACATACTGTACTGCATATATCCCGTATGGCTGCACAGTGATCGTTACATACTGTACTGCATATATCCCGTATGGCTTCACTGTGATCGTTACATACTGTACTGCATATATCCCGTATGGCTGCACAGTGATCATTACATACTGTACTGCACGTATCCCGTATGGCTGCACAGTGATCATTACATACTGTACTGCATATATCATGTATGGCTGCACAGTGATCATTACATACTGTACTGCATGTATCCCGTATGGCTGCACAGTGATCATTACATACTGTAATGCATATATCCCGTATGGCTGCACAGTGATCATTACATACTGTACTGCATATATCATGTATTGCTGCACAGTGATCATTACATACTGTACTGCATGTATCCTGTATGGCTGCACAGTGATCATTACATACTGTACCGCATATATCTCGTATGGCTGCACAGTGATCATTACATACTGTACTGCATGTATCCTGTATGGCTGCACAGTGATCATTACATACTGTACCGCATATATCTCGTATGGCTGCACAGTGATCATTACATACTGTACTGCATGTATCCCGTATGGCTGCACATTGATCGTTACATACTGTACAGCATGTATTCCGTATGGCTGCACAGTGATCATTACATACTGTACTGCATGAAACCCGTATGGCGGCTGCACATTGATCGTTACATACTGTACAGCATGTATTCCGTATGGCTGCACAGTGATCATTACATACTGTACTGCATGAAACCCGTACGGCTGCACAGTGATCATTTCATACTGTACTGCATATATCCCGCATGGCTGCACAGTGATCATTACATACTGTACTGCATATATCATGTATGGCTGCACAGTGATCATTACATACTGTACTGCATATATCCCGTATGGCTGCACAGTGATCATTACATACTGTACTGCATGTATCCCGTACGGCTGCACAGTGATCATTACATACTGTACTGCACGTATCCCATATGGCTGCACAGTGATCATTACATACTGGACTACATATATCCTTGACGGCTGTACAGTGATCAGTAGACATGTATCCCGTGTTGCTGCACAGTAATCATTACATACTGTACTGCTTATATCATGTATGGTAACACAGTGATCAGTACACTGTCACATATTTCCTGCATGGCTGTACAGTGATCAGTAGACATATATCCTGTATTTCTGCACAGTACACAGAGCCGGCCCTAGGCATAGGTGTCACAACTGAGGGCCTGAGCTGACGGGAGGCAGCCTCAGTTGTAGGGGCTGAGATGTAACGGAACCTGGGAGGTTGTATCAGACCCCTAGACATGTAAGTAACATGTAGAATAACTGCCCGAAGGCGTGACCACGACAACCAGGATAAAAGTCAATGATGTTTATTATGACAAACTCCGTAACACAGCAGCAGTAAAAGGAAACATAAAAGTCAACAGAGGATAAATACAATTCCTGGGTACTACAGGGTGGCAAGGGCCACAGGCACTGGTAGTGTGAGACAGTTCTAATAATCTTCTAGTTGGAAAGTCCTTACCAGGCCTGACTGTAGCAATGGAGAGAACCCAGGATCGTACCAGCTGATGTTCCAGGAAAGGCTGGGCTGCTGAAGGTAAAACGGCTGCTGTGGATACTGGCTGGAACCAGACTGTTGTTGGTACGGAGTGGATACTGGCTGGAACCAGTTAAATAGTAAACGAACTTGAGAGCGATGAAATAATAATGAAGTTTGGAGTTTGAGAGCGGTGAAATAATAATACCGGTGGAGAGTGGTAAACTGCTGAAAAGGACACCGGCCCTTTAAGAGAAGCTATACACTGCTGGAAGCTGGGCTGAAAGCAGGTGAATGTTGTAGCTGGAAACAGGTGAGTCCAGAATGGATCGGAGAGTCAGGCTACACCGCAGATGGAATGCTGGTGCGGGTCTCTATAGCAGAAGTCTGGAGACAGGAGCTGGAACCTGGAAGACAACCACAGGAGAGAGACAAACTGGAACTAGGTTAGACAACCAAAGCACTGACGCCTTCCTTGCTCAGGCACAGCATATTTATACCTGCAGCAAGGAAGGGGTTGGCTAGGCAATTATGCAGATTAACAATACAGACAGCAGATTGGTGGAAATGATCAGATGACAAAATCCAAGATGGCTGCGCCCATGCAGACACTTGGAGGGAAGTTTGGTTTGTAATCCATGTGAGAATTGAAACAGCAATGGCGGCGCCGGCCACAGGAGACAGGAGACGCCAGACTGATGATTGCACATCTAAACCACGCGGGCACAGCGGAGGCCGCGGCTGACGTAATCGCCACTCTGACACTCTGCATGCAGGAACTCAGGGACAGCGGTGGAGGCCGCGGGGAACGCCATTCCAGATGTTACATGGCGCCGCGGTGACCGCGTCTCAGAGTGACAGGAGAGGAGGCAGGAATGTGGACATCAGTGTAACGGATGGGATCCGGTCCTGGAACGCTGAGCCAGCCTCAGGAGGCATCTGAAGGGTAAGTAATGGCGTCCAGATACCCGGATCGTGACAGCACCCCCCCCTTTAGGAGTGGCCCCAGGACACTTCTTAGGCTTTAAAGGAAACTTTGCGTGGAAATTTCGGACCAAGGCAGGAGCATGGACGTCTGAGGCATTGGTCCAAGAGCGTTCTTCAGGACCATAGCCCTTCCAGTCAATGAGGTATTGTAACTGACCGTAACGGAAACGTGAGTCCAAAATCTTGGCCACCTCGTACTCGACTCCCCGTTGAGTCTGAACTTTGGGAGCTGGAGGAAGTGCGGAATGAAACCGATTCAGGATCAGCGGTTTCAACAAAGAAACATGAAATGTCCTGGGTATTTTCAAGAAGGATGGTAACTGTAACCTGTAGGCAACAGGATTGATGACTTGTTCAATCTTGAAGGGTCCGATGTAGCGAGGTGCAAATTTCATGCTGGGAACTCTCAACCTCAAATTCTTCGTGGACAGCCACACACGATCACCCACCTTGAGAGCAGGAACCGCTCTACGCTTCCTATCGGCAAACTTCTTATACCTGAATGAGGCTTTAAGCAGGGCTGCGCGGACGTTCCTCCAGTTATTTGAAAACTGACGCAAGGTGACATCCACTGCTGGAACAGAAGTTGCGGGAAGCGGTTGGAATTCTGGGACTTTAGGGTGGAATCCATAATTAATGAAGAATGGTGTAGAAGAAGATGAGGAATGGTATTGATTGTTGTGGCTGAACTCGGCCCAAGGAAGGAGTTGAACCCAGTCATCTTGAGAGGAAGACACATATATACGGAGGAAGGCCTCCAAGTCCTGATTCACCCTCTCGGTTTGACCATTGGTCTGAGGATGGTAAGCCGTGGAAAACTTTAACTTGACTTGGAGGGCTTGACACAAACTTCGCCAAAATTTGGCTACAAATTGTACTCCACGATCCGAGATGATCTCTTCAGGAAGACCGTGAAGTCGGAAGATCTCTTGTATAAACACTTGAGCCAACTTGGAAGCTGACGGAAGACCGGTGAGAGGGATGAAATGTGCCATCTTGGTGAACCGGTCAACTACCACCCAGATGGTATTAAACTTGTTGCAGATAGGTAGATCGGAAACAAAGTCCATCGACAAATGGGTCCAAGGTCGACGGGGAACAGATAATGGAACCAGTTGCCCCGCAGGCGACTGGCGGGAGACTTTGTGTTGGGCACACTTTGGGCAGGAGGCAATAAATTCCATAACGTCCTTCTTCAGAGTTGGCCACCAGTAGGACCTAGAAATAAATTCAAGGGTTTTCTGAATGCCTGTATGTCCAGAAAAACGGGAAGCATGGGCCCAATGCATGAGCTTCTTCCTTAGAACTGGCTTAACAAAACTTTTCCCTGGTGGAGGCGTAGAGTCCATCCCTACCGTGGAGAATGCCAACGGATTAATAATAGGATGCTTGTCTGCAGACTCGGACTCATTTTCTTGCTCCCATGAGCGGGAAAGGGCATCGGCCTTACGATTCTGAGAACCCGGACAGAACTGGAGTTTAAAGTCAAACCTAGAGAAAAAAAGTGCCCATCTGGCCTGACGAGGATTCAGACATTGTGCGCCTTTGAGATATAAAAGATTTTTGTGGTCGGTAAGTATGGTGATTGAGTGGGAAGCTCCCTCCAACAGGTATCTCCACTCCTCCAGAGCGAGCTTGATGGCTAGCAACTCCTGATCGCCAATGGCATAGTTGCGCTCAGCTGGGGAGAACTTCCGGGAGAAGAAACTGCAAGGATGTAGATGTCCATCTTTGGCCCTCTGGGATAACACTGCTCCTACTCCAACGGAGGAGGCATCTACCTCTAAGATAGAAGGAGAGTCGGTGTCGGGCTGTTTCAGAACTGGTGCAGAGATGAACCGTTGCTTCAGAAGGTGAAAGGCCTGTGTAGCTTCCTCGGACCACTTGGACGGATTAGCACCTTTCTTGGTTAATGCAGTGATAGGCGCCACAATGGTGGAAAAGTCTCGTATAAATTTTCTATAATAATTGGCGAACCCTAAGAACCTCTGGACCCCTTTGAGGCTTAAGGGTATAGGCCAATTCTGGATTGCTTGGAGTTTCTCAGGATCCATCTCTAGTCCGGAACCGGACACAATGTAACCTAGAAACGGAATGGTTTTAACTTCAAACACACACTTCTCCAATTTACAATAGAGGTGATTGACACGGAGACGGGAAAGAACCTCTTTTACCCAGAAACGATGATCTTCGAGATTATTAGCAAAGATGAGGATGTCGTCTAGATAAACCACGACATGGCGGTACAAGATGTCCCTGAAAATCTCATTCACGAAGTGCTGGAAGACTGCTGGAGCGTTGCTCAATCCGAAGGGCATGACGAGGTACTCATAATGTCCGTCACGGGTGTTAAAGGCGGTCTTCCACTCGTCACCCTCACGGATTCGGATGAGATTGTAGGCACCCCTCAAGTCCAGCTTTGTGAAAATAGTTGCACCACTAACTCTATCAAAGAGCTCGGTAATCAGGGGTAAAGGGTATCGGTTCTTGACGGTAATGTCGTTCAGACCTCTGTAGTCGATGCACGGACGCAGACCACCGTCTTTCTTCTTAACGAAGAAGAAGCCTGCGCCGGCTGGAGAAGAAGATGGTCGGATGAAACCCTTCGCCAGGTTCTCTTTGATGTACTCTTCCATGGAGTGTGTCTCAGGCAGAGACAACGGATAAGTTCGGCCTCGCGGTGGAACCTTCCCTGGAATGAGGTCGATTGGGCAGTCCCATTCTCTATGAGGAGGAAGGATATCAGCAGAGGCTTTACTGAACACGTCCGTGAAGTCTTGATATGGAGGAGGCGGAACATCAGATGACCTGGGGAAGGAAGAACAAACAGGAAGAACTTTGGCTAAACAAGTCTCAGCACAGGAGGGACCCCATGCCAGTATTTGCGTAGTTGTCCAGTCAATTGATGGGTTGTGGAGACGGAGCCATGGAAGGCCTAAAACCACTGGATGTGTGGCTCTTGGAATCACTAAAAAAGAAATATACTCAGAATGAAGAACTCCCACTCTCAGACGAACTGGAAGAGTCCTTAAGGAAATGACTGCGTCAAAAATCTTGCTGCCATCCACGGCAGGCAAAGAGATGGACGAGGACAGTCTCTCGGTGGGTAGGGACCACCGTTTAACATAAGCTTCGGTTATGAAATTCCCAGCTGCTCCGGAATCAAGGAGGGCAATGACGTTCCTGTAACGTTGAGCAATTTGGAGCGACACTGGGAGGTTACAGTCATGAGGAGATGGAGAGGAGATCATTACTCCTAGCCGGCCCTCTCCTTGGCGAGCTAGGATCTGGAGTTTCCCGGACGTTTGGGACAGGCATTGATAGTGTGCGACGGAGCTGCACAGTAGAGACAGAGAGACTCAGAGAGACGTCTTCGGCGCTCAGCGGGAGATAGACGGGAACGACTAATTTGCATAGGCTCATCCTTGGATGGAGATGGTTGACGAGGAGGAGGAGCAGAAGATTTAGGAGTAGATGATCTTCCTCGCTCAGTTGCTCTCTCTCTGAAACGTAGATCAACCTTCGTGCAAAGAGAAATTAGCTCATCCAACTTAGAGGGCAAGTCTCTGGTAGCTAACTCATCCTTGATGCGTTCTGATAAGCCATGCCAGAATGCAGCATACAGGGCCTCGTCGTTCCATGCCAGTTCGGATGCCAGGATTTTAAACTGTATAAGATACTGTCCCACAGTACGTGTTCCCTGGCGTAAACGGAGAATCTCAGATGAAGCAGATGTTATCCGGCCTGGCTCGTCGAAGATGCGCCTGAATGTAGCTACAAAGTCAGTATAGGAGGATAGCAGGGGATCAGACTTCTCCCATAAAGGTGATGCCCAGTCAAGGGCTGAGCCACTGAGAAGGGAGATGATATAGGCAATTTTGGTACGGTCACTGAAGAAATTGCCAGGTAGAAGCTCAAAGTGGATTTCACATTGATTGAGAAATCCCCTGCAGAACCTTGGAGATCCATCAAATTTTGCTGGCGTTGGAAGATGAAGATGTGGACTGGAAATGGGTAAGGTGGGTGGGGTTACAGCTGGTGTCACTGTAGTGGACGCACCGGACGTGCCAGGTCCACGGAGGGTCGTTTGAATCCCATCCAGCCGTGTAGAGAGATCCTGGAGACAGCGGATGATGTGGCCCTGTGCAGCCTCCTGATGTTCAAGTCGGGCTGCCAGTTCTTGCATTGGCCTGGCCGCTTGATCCTGGTCTCCGGCTGGATTCATTAGGTCAGTGCTTACTGTCACAACTGAGGGCCTGAGCTGACGGGAGGCAGCCTCAGTTGTAGGGGCTGAGATGTAACGGAACCTGGGAGGTTGTATCAGACCCCTAGACATGTAAGTAACATGTAGAATAACTGCCCGAAGGCGTGACCACGACAACCAGGATAAAAGTCAATGATGTTTATTATGACAAACTCCGTAACACAGCAGCAGTAAAAGGAAACATAAAAGTCAACAGAGGATAAATACAATTCCTGGGTACTACAGGGTGGCAAGGGCCACAGGCACTGGTAGTGTGAGACAGTTCTAATAATCTTCTAGTTGGAAAGTCCTTACCAGGCCTGACTGTAGCAATGGAGAGAACCCAGGATCGTACCAGCTGATGTTCCAGGAAAGGCTGGGCTGCTGAAGGTAAAACGGCTGCTGTGGATACTGGCTGGAACCAGACTGTTGTTGGTACGGAGTGGATACTGGCTGGAACCAGTTAAATAGTAAACGAACTTGAGAGCGATGAAATAATAATGAAGTTTGGAGTTTGAGAGCGGTGAAATAATAATACCGGTGGAGAGTGGTAAACTGCTGAAAAGGACACCGGCCCTTTAAGAGAAGCTATACACTGCTGGAAGCTGGGCTGAAAGCAGGTGAATGTTGTAGCTGGAAACAGGTGAGTCCAGAATGGATCGGAGAGTCAGGCTACACCGCAGATGGAATGCTGGTGCGGGTCTCTATAGCAGAAGTCTGGAGACAGGAGCTGGAACCTGGAAGACAACCACAGGAGAGAGACAAACTGGAACTAGGTTAGACAACCAAAGCACTGACGCCTTCCTTGCTCAGGCACAGCATATTTATACCTGCAGCAAGGAAGGGGTTGGCTAGGCAATTATGCAGATTAACAATACAGACAGCAGATTGGTGGAAATGATAAGATGACAAAATCCAAGATGGCTGCGCCCATGCAGACACTTGGAGGGAAGTTTGGTTTGTAATCCATGTGAGAATTGAAACAGCAATGGCGGCGCCGGCCACAGGAGACAGGAGACGCCAGACTGATGATTGCACATCTAAAGCACGCGGGCACAGCGGAGGCCGCGGCTGACGTAATCGCCACTCTGACACTCTGCATGCAGGAACTCAGGGACAGCGGTGGAGGCCGCGGGGAACGCCATTCCAGATGTTACATGGCGCCGCGGTGACCGCGTCTCAGAGTGACAGGAGAGGAGGCAGGAATGTGGACATCAGTGTAACGGATGGGATCCGGTCCTGGAACGCTGAGCCAGCCTCAGGAGGCATCTGAAGGGTAAGTAATGGCGTCCAGATACCCGGATCGTGACAATAGGCAAACTAGGGAAATGCCTAAGGCATTTTTGTATGACTAGGGGCACAAGCAGCTTCTGCTGATTAAAATGATATGTGGCATGCCTATATTCTGTGTGTGACTGCAGCTGTATCTGCATACAAAATGCTAAGTAATCACCGTACTGTAGCATTTCATATGCAGATGCAGCCACAGTTGCACAGAGGATATAGGTATGGTGCATATCATTTTAATCAGCAGAAGCCGCTTGTGCATCTTAGCCACATAATAATGCAAATAAGATGCATTTTTCGTCAAAAAAGATGCCCGACATTAGCAAAGCTGCCAGCTGACTCATGCCAGGCATCTCCTGCTGCATGGTGTATTGAGGAAAGATGTATGAGGACACATCTGTATCCAAGCAGAGGCAGAGGTCACAGTGTTAGCGGCCCTGTGAGTGCTGTGTGCGGCATATGTGTAAGGGGCACTATGTGTGTCATTATGTGTATAAGGGCACTAATAATATGCAGCATATATTAAAGGGACATTATATGTGTCATTTTGTGCATAAGCACATTAATAATACACATAATGACACACATGTCCCTTTCACATATGCCACACATTATTAGTCCCCTTATACACATAATGTGTAAGGGACATTATGTGTATAAGGGCATTAATAAAGGTTGACATAATGTGTAAGGTGCATTATGTTTATTTATTTATTTATTTATTATTACCAGTTATTTATATAGCACACACATATTCCGCAGCGCTTTACAGAGTATTGGCCATTCACATCAGTCCCTGCCCCAGTGGAGCTTACACTCTATATTCCCTATCACATGTACACACACACATTCACGCTAGGGTTAATTTTGTTGGGAGCCAATTAACCTGCCAGTATATTTTTGGATTGTGGGAGGAAACTGGAGTACCCGGAGGAAACCCACGCAAGTACGGGGAGAATATACAAACTCCACACAGTTAGGGCCATAGTGGGAATGGAACCCATGACCTCAGTGCTGTGAGGCAGTAATGCTAACCATCCATACACCATCCGTACTGCCCAGACATTATAAAGACATTAATAATGTGTGTCATGTGTAAGGGGCATTACTGTGTGGTATTATGTGTATGAATGCATTACTAATGTGTGGCATTATGTGTATAAGGTGCTTTACTGTGTGGCGTAATGTATAGAAAGGGCACTACTGTGTGGTCTAATGTGAATAAAGAGAAATATAGTGTAGTGTAATGTGAATAAGGAGCAATGCAGTGTGATGTAATGTGAATAAGGAGCAATTCAGTTTGATGCAATGTGAATAAGGGGCACTACTGTTAGGAGTAACGTTTATAAGATGAAGTGGTACTACTGTGTGATGTAACGTGACTAAGGGACACTATCGCATGATAAAATGTGAATAAAGTTGCACTACTGTGTGGCATAATTGGAATTGGGGTTACTATTGTGTGGCCATGCCCCTTCCCAGCAAGAACAAACCCCTTTTTGGTCTGTGCGCCAAATGTGTGCACTGTTCCTATTTAAAATGTAGGGGTAAGAGCACCAATATAGGACTGCTATGGGTGAGGGGTGATGATGCTGGGAAAGGGGTGCAGGGTCAGAGGTGGAACTTGCGGTGGTGCTAGGGGGCACCAGCCAAAATCTTGCCTAGGGCATCATATTGGTTAGGGCTGGCTCTGACTCATTATATACTATACTGATATATCATGTACGGCTGCACAGTGATCAGTACACTGTCACATATAATATATCCTGCAGGGCTGTACAGCGATCAGTAGACATATATCCTGTATTGCTGCATAGTAATCATTGCATTATTTCCCTATAGAGTGTAAGCGTGCGAGCAGGGCCTTCCTACCTCTATGTCTATCTGTTTTTGCCCAGTTGTGTTCTATTCTATTACTGTTGTTCTAATTGTAAAGCGCAACGGAATATGCTGCGCTATATAAGAAACTGTTATTAATAATAATAATAGTACTGAATATATGTGGCCACTGTGTACTAGAGTGTGTGTGTGTGTGTGTGTGTGTGTGTGTGTATTTACACAAAACGAACCAAAATCTACATGACTAGACAGATCCATACTAAATGTACATCAGACTTTGGATCAACACTATGGCCCTCACTCAGAGTTGATCGCTAGCTGCCGTTGTTCGCTGAGTAGGGATCATTTAAAAAAAACGGCAAATCTGCACATGCGTATGCACCGCAATGCGCACGCGCGATGTACGGGTACAAAGAGCATTGTGGTTTTGCACAGGCTCTAGCGACGCTTTCAGTCGCACTGGCGGATGAAGGGATAATGACAGGAAGTGGGAGTTTCTGGGTATCAACTGACCGTTTTTGGGAGTGTTTGGAAAAATGCAGGCGTTTGCTGGGCGGGTATCTGACGTCATTACCGTGTCACTCGTCGCAGCAATCATCGCACAGGATAAGTAACTACAGGGCTGGTCTTGTTCTGCACAAAATGTGTTTGCAGCCGCTCTGCTGCACAGGCGTTCGCACTCCCGCAAAGCGAAAATACACTCCCCCGTGGGCAGCGACGATGCGTTTGCACGGCTGCTAAAAGTAGCTAGCGAGCGATCAGCTCGGAATGAGGACCTGTAGTAGGGTGGATCTGTCTTTTCCACATCGATTTATAAGTGCTGCCGCTGATTTCATGTTTCAGTCATATAAATTGATAGGTCAGCCACCATGCTCCAGGAACATGCGCCCTCCACCTACTGGCTATACTTCCCCTTCCAGAGCACTCCACTGTCGCACAGGGGTAGCTGGGGTCCCAGCAGTGGCATGTAGAGATGTGCGACATTCAGTGGCGGATCCAGGGGGGGGGGCACTCTGGCCCGTGCCCCCCCTGTCATTTATGGCCACCGTCTTCCCCAGCGCCGGGGCTGCACAGGGAGATGACGGGCGCCCGCTGAGATTGTGTTACCAGCGGGCGCCCGTCTCCCTGCACAGCGGCAGCCGGAGGCAGGAGCTCAGTACTGAGCTCCGGCTTCCAGCGCTGTCACTGTGCGCCGTGCGCTATGGGAGAGACGTCAGTCATGACGTCTCTCTCATAGTGCTGACTGAGGAGCGGACGCCCAGGGAGGAGGAGGACTGCAGCGGTCTGGAAGTGGGAACGGGGCTTGGTAAGTATGTTCTGTTTTCTCTTCCTCAGTGCAGCGGGGGCATCTACTGGGGGCAAACTACGGGGGGGACATTACTGCTGAGGGGCATCAACAAGGCAACAAGGGCATTACTACTGGGGGGGCATTACTACTGGGGGCATTATTACTGGGGGAGCATCTACTGGGTGCATTACTACTGGGGGCATTACTACTAGGGGGCATCAACAAGGGGCATCTAATGGGGGCATTACTACTGGGGGCATCAACAAGGCGCATTACTACTGGGGGGGCATTACTACTGGGGGCATTACTGGGGGGCATCTACTGGGGGCATTACTACTGGGGGGGCATTACTACTGGGGGCAAACTACTGGGGGCATTATTACTGGGGGGCATCTACTGGGGGCATTACTACTGGGGGGTCATCTATTGGGGTCATTACTACTGGGGGGACATTTTTACTGGGGGGAATCTACTGGGGGCAAACTACTGGGGGACATTATTACTGGTGGCATCTACTGGGTGTATTACAACTGGGGGGCATCTACTGGGGGCATTACTACTGGGGGACATTATTACTGGGGGCAAACTACAAAGGGGCATTACTACTGGCGGCGTAACTACAGGGGCATTACTACTGGCGGCGTAACTAAAGGGGCATTACTACTTGGGGGTTAAAATACAGGGGGGGCATAATTACAGGGGCCAAACTACGGGGGGATAACTACAGGGGGCATTACTACTGGGGGCTAAACTACAAGGGGGGCATAACTACAGGGGCTAAACTACATTGGAGCAAACTACAGGGGGGCATTACTACTGGTGGCTAAACTACAAGCAGGCAAACTACTGGGGGCATTACCACTGGGAGGCTAAACTAAAGGGGGGGGGGGGTAAACTACTGGGGTCATAACTGCAGGGGCATTACCACTGGGGGCATAACTACTAGGGCGCTAAATGACTGGGGGCATTACTACAGGCAACATTACTACTGGGGGCAATACGGGCATTGCATAAGGGGCACCACTACTATGGGGTCTATATAAGGGGCACTACCAGTACAGTGGACATTGCATAATGAGCGCTACAACTGTGGGCATTGTATAAGAAGCGCCACCTCACATGCACCGAAGCCGCACGCAAATGTACTTGCCCCTTCCATGGTGCCCCCCCTATCATTTTCTTCTGGATCCGCCCCTGGCGACATTGCAGCAGAGCTATAAGTTCTTAGCAGAAGCCTCTTCCCATAGGTGATGTCCCAGCAACAGCAACTGTACATTTGCTTTTGCCCCAGCACCCAATGCTTGCGGAATTCTGCCAGCTATTTGTAATTCCTCAGAATTGATAGTTTAGAAGTAGAGTAGGAGCGACAATGGGGTCATTTCAATCTGCTCTTGTGAGTATTTAGGGTATAATACCATAAAGAGAAATCAGGAGAATATTTAGAAACTGTAATTCATCCCTCATGGCGTGCGCAGGAACCAGCCGCGTGCCGCTTTGGGTATATTCAGCTTCTCCCACGTGCCAGCTGACTTACTTGCTCCAAAATACTTTTTCTTCCAAAATGCAAACAATGGCCCTCATTCCGAGTTGTTCGCTCGCTAGCCGCTTTTAGCAGCAGTGCACACGCTAAGCCGCCGCCTACTGGGAGTGAATCTTAGCTTAGCAGAATTGCGAACGAAAGAGTCTCAAAATTGCGAATAGAAACTTCTTAGCAGTTTCCGCGTAGCTCGACACTTACTCTGTCACTGCGATCAGTTCAGTCAGTTTCGTTCCTGGTTTGACGTCACAAACACACCCAGCGTTCGCTCAGACACTCCCCCGTTTCTTCAGACACTCCCGCGTTTTTCCCAGAAACGGCAGCGTTTTTTCACACACACCCATAAAACGGCCAGTTTCCGCCCAGAAACAACCACTTCCTGTCAATCACATTACGATCACCAGAACGAAGAAAAAACCTCGTAATGCCGTGAGTAAAATACCTAACTGCATAGCAAATTTACTTGGCGCAGTCGCAGTGCGAACATTGCGCATGCGCAATTAGCGGAAAATCGCTGCGATGCGGAGAAAATTACCGAGCGAACAACTCGGAATGACCACCATTAAGCAGTAGTAGAAGCACTGCACTTAATCTAAGAGGCGTATTTACCAATGATTGGCAATAAGACGTGATACATCACCCGCAGAATGTATTAGGCTTCACAAACAGGGACAGGGGGCTCCATTGTGTTGACCACACATGTGTGACTCCATTGCTGGGGAGGGTTCTGGAGTGACCCTCTCCTAGTAAGTTTTGCAAATTGTGGTCCATGGGCTAGCCGCGGTGGTTCGGTGACCAATCTCCGGAATTGCAGCGGCTGTCGGAAATGTAGGGACCAGGCAGATATGGAGACATATGCTGCAGTCTCTGCTTCATACATTTAGAGGTTCCTTAATATTTTGTGGTCTGTTTTTTACCTTGAATATTTGTGGCATATTCCCCCAAAATAACCGCTAACATTCAGTGTAAAATAGGCCGGTAAGTGGGCTGCTTTCTGCCAGTTCCCATCAGCCTGTGACTGCAGCACAGTACACGGAGAGGGAGATGAACGCTTGCTCTCTCCCGGACACCTGTAACACATTGGAAGCTGCTTTCAGTCCTGACAGCAGGGGGAACATTAATGCCTGTAATTCCCTCTGGGGTGCCGGAGCTTATTTCATGTGGTCAGACCAAATGCTATGTGGTTGCTGATGCGTCTCATATAACAGTGTACAAGGGAAGTATCCTTCCTCTTAAGTGTATTTGTGCGTGCGTGTGTGTGCATATATAGAAGTACTTGTTTTCCTCGTGTGTGTGTGTGTGTGTGTGTGTGTGTGTGTGTGTGTGTATGTAAGTAACTTTCCTCTTTAGTGTATATGTGTGGGTAGATATACTATAGAAAAGTCTCTGGGACGTTTTCAGGGTTTCCAAGGCCCCTTATGAAGGAGCAGGGACTGTACCTGGGTACAGAGCCAGCCCTAACCAATATGATGCCCTAGGCAAGATTTTGGCTGGTGCCCCCTAGCACCACCGCTGGTTCTGCCACTGACCTTGCACCTCTTTCCCAGCACCATCACCCCTCACCTATAGCAGTCCTTGTACCCCCTATATTTTAAATAGGAACAGTTCGCACATTTGACGCACAGCCCAAAAAGGGGCATCTTCTTGCTGGCAAGGGGCATGGCCACACAATAGTAACCCCAATTCCAATTACGCCACACAGTACTGCAACTTTATTCACATTATATCTTGCGATAGTGTCCATAATTCATATTACATCCCACAGTAGTATCACTTTACCTTATAAACGTTACTCCTCACAGTAGAGCCCCTTATTCACATTACATCACACTGAATTGCTGCTTATTCACATTACACCACACCTTATTGCTCTTTATTCTCATTAGACGACACAGTAGAGCCCTTTCTATATGCAACGCCACATAGTAGAGCACCTTATACACATAATGCCACACATTAGTAATGCACTTATACACAATTCCACACAGTAATGCCCCTTACACATATGAGACACGTTAATGTCCTTATAAACATAATGCACCTTACACATTTTGACAACCTTTATTAATGCCCTTTTACACATAATGTCCCTTACACATATGCCGCACATAATTAATGCCCTTATACACATAATGACACACATAGTGCCCCCTACACATTTGCTGCACATTATTAGTGCCCCTATACACATAATGACACATACAGTAGTACCCTGTTACACATATGCCGCACATTATTAATGCCCTTATACACATAATGACACACATAGTGGCCCTTTACACATATGTTGCACATTATTAATGCATTTTTACATGACACACATAATGCTCCTTACACATATTCTGAACACTACTGCACAACCAACCCACTTACCTGCACACAGCACTCACACTGCCACTAACACTGACCTCTGCCTCTGCTTGGATACAGATGTGTCCTCACAAATCTTGCATCAATGCTAACGTCGGGCACCCTTTTTTTAATGAAAATGCATCTTATTTGCATTGCTATGTGGCTAGGATGCACAGGCAGCTACTGCTGATTAAACTGATATGCAGCATGCCTATATACTGTGTGAGACTGTGGCTGTATCTGCATACGAAATGCTACATACAGAATATAGGCACGCCGCATATCATTTTAATCAGCAGAAGCTGCTGATGCCCCTAGGCATATCAAATGCCCTAGGCAATTGCCTAGTTTGCCTATGCCTATGGCCGGCTCTGCCTGGGAATGTGGGAGAGTTGGTGGCAGCCGTGCTTATGTAGGACAAGGGACTGTACCTGGGAATGTGGGAGAGTTGGTGGCAGCCGTGCTTATGTAGGACCAGGGACTGTACCTGGGAATGTGGGAGAGTTGGTGGCAGCCGTACTTATGTAGAACCAGGGACTGTACCTGGGAATGTGGGAGAGTTGGTGGCAGCCGTGCTTATGTAGGACCAGGGACTGTACCTGGGAATGTGGGAGAGTTGGTGGCAGCCGTGCTTATGTAGGACCAGGGACAGTACCTAGTAATGCGGGAGAGTTGGTGGCAGCCGTGCTTATGTAGAACCAGGGACTGTACCTGGGAATGCGGGAGAGTTGGTGGCAGCCCTGCTTATGTAGAACCAGGGACTGTACCTGGGAGTGCGGGAGAGTTGGTGGCAGCCGTGCTTATGTAGAACCAGGGACTGTACCTGGGAATGTGGGAGAGTTGGTGGCAGCCATGCTTATGTAGGACCAGGGACTGTACCTGGGAATGCGGGAGAGTTGGTGGCAGCGTGCTTATGTAGGACCAGGGACTGTACCTGGGAATGTGGGAGAGTTGGTGGCAGCCGTGCTTATGTAGGACCAGGGACTGTACCTGGGGATGCGGGAGAGTTGGTGGCAGCCGTGCTTATGTAGGAACAGGGACTGTACCTGGGAATGTGGGAGAGTTGGTGGCAGCCGTGCTTATGTAGGACCAGGGACTGTACCTGGGGATGCGGGAGAGTTGGTGGCAGCCGTGCTTATGTAGGAACAGGGACTGTACCTGGGAATGTAGAAGAGTTGGTGGCAGCCGTTCTTATGTAGGACCAGGGACTGTACCTGGGAATGCGGGAGAGTTGGTGGCAGCCGTGCTTATGTAGGACCAGGGACTGTACCTGGGAATGCGGGAGAGTTGGTGGCAGCCCTGCTTATGTAGGACCAGGGACTGTACCTGGGAATGTGGGAGAGTTGGTGGCAGCCGTGCTTATGTAGGACCAGGGATTGTACCTGGGAATGCGGGAGAGTTGGTGGCAGCTGTGCTTATGTAGAACCAGGGACTGTACCTGGGAATGTGGGAGAGTTGGTGGCAGCCGTGCTTATGTAGAACCAGGGACTGTACCTGGAAATGCGGGAGAGTTGGCGGCAGCCGTGCTTATGTAGGACCAGGGACTGTACCTGGGAATGCGGGAGAGTTGGTGGCAGCCGTGCTTATGTAGAACCAGGGACTGTACCTGGAAATACGGGAGAGTTGGTGGCAGCCGTGCTTATGTAGTACCAGGGACTGTACCTGGGAATGCGGGAGAGTTGGTGGCAGCCGTGCTTATGTAGGACCAGGGACTGTACCTGGGAATGCTAAATTGATTTCTCACAAATATTTAAAATGTTCGCTCTAACATATATTGTAAATGCCTGCACATCTTATTACCAAATCCCATAAATGTGCGCTGTACATCGCACAACACTGCATCCCATAAGAGAAAACAATACACACACACATTATCTGAGTTCCAAAGCTCATTGATGTATATATTTGTTGTTAAAAGGGTATGGATTCAATATATATTACAAAGTACAGTATACCTATAGTTACATGAATACAACTCACACAGTAAACAGTTAGAACATACAATTACATACAGTTATATGCCATTACATACAGATTTAGTTACATGCCAGCGATACAATTACCATTCCCTCCATATGACTCTCTCTCTCTCTCTTTCCTCTGTAAAATCATGCAAGACCTCCATCTCCCTCTGAGACCAAAAAGCAAGTAACTGACCTCCTGTGTGGTCAGCAGAGTATTATTTAGTTTCTGGGGGAGGGGTTCATGGTGAGTCACCAATTCCTTTGCATATGGTAATCAGATTCAGCCTTGAAGACATCCAAAGGGCTGTCCTGAGTTCCCAGTCCTCTACCTCTAAGAATATCTATTGTTCTAATAAGAGCGATTTTAGCTTTTATACATGTAATCATAATTCCGTGTTGCAATGTACTACAACTTAATAACAAGTATCAAATTAATCTACACATTAAGCTGGTTGCTTCAATAGTAAACATGACAGGTCTATCTGGTTCCGTTCAAATAATACACATACATGACACCACTTCATTACATATACAATTCTAAATCATCATGATGTCTGGCGTTTGATATTATTATAATTATGTACTGTATGAAATAAGTGTCGAATCCATCTCTGTGGCATGTCCATGTAAATGCGTGTGTTACCATATTTTGCTGTGCTCGCTGCGCATATTTGCAAGTATAGCGACTTAAATGTGTGTAGTTTGTATGTTCTGTCTATGTAATATTTTTGACTTTGACACTGGTAATGTAGAAGAGTTGGTGGCAGCCCTGCTTATGTAGGACAAGGGACTGTACCTGGGAATGCGGGAGAGCTGGTGGCAGCCGTGCTTATGTAGGACCAGGGACTGTACCAGGGAGTGCGGGAGAGTTGGTGGCAGCCCTACTTATGTAGGACATGGGACTGTACCTGGGAATGCGGGAGAGTTGGTGGCAGCCGTGCTTATGTAGTACCAGGAACTGTACCTGGGAATGTGGGAGAGTTGGTGGCAGCCGTACTTATGTAGGACCAGGGACTGTACCTGGGAATGTGGGAGAGTTGGTGGCAGCCGTACTTATGTAGAACCAGGGACTGTACCTCTGAATGTGGGAGAGTTGGTGGCAGCCGTGCTTATGTAGGACCAGGGACTGTACCTGGGAATGTGGGAGAGTTGGTGGCAGCCGTGCTTATGTAGGACCAGGGACTGTACCTGGGAATGTGGGAGAGTTGGTGGCAGCCGTGCTTATGTAGGACCAGGGACAGTACCTGGTAATGCGGGAGAGTTGGTGGCAGCCGTGCTTATGTAGAACCAGGGACTGTACCTGGGAATGCGGGAGAGTTGGTGGCAGCCCTGCTTATGTAGAACAAGGGACTGTACCTGGGAGTGCGGGAGAGTTGGTGGCAGCCGTGCTTATGTAGAACCAGGGACTGTACCTGGGAATGTGGGAGAGTTGGTGGCAGCCATGCTTATGTAGGACCAGGGACTGTACCTGGGAATGCGGGAGAGTTGGTGGCAGCGTGCTTATGTAGGACCAGGGACTGTACCTGGGAATGTGGGAGAGTTGGTGGCAGCCGTACTTATGTAGGACCAGGGACTGTACCTGGGAATGTGGGAGAGTTGGTGGCAGCTGTACTTATGTAGGACCAGGGACTGTACCTGGGAGTGCGGGAGAGTTGGTGGCAGCCATGCTTATGTAGGACCAGGGACTGTACCTGGGAATGCGGGAGAGTTGGTGGCAGCCGTGCTTATGTAGGTCCAGGGACTGTACCTGGGAGTGCGGGAGAGTTGGTGGCAGCCGTGCTTATGTAGGACCAGGGACTGTACCCGGGAATGCGGGAGAGTTGGTGGCAGCCGTGCTTATGTAGGACCAGGGACTGTACCTGGGAATGTGAGAGAGTTGGTGGCAGCCGTGCTTATGTAGGACCAGGGACTGTACCTGGGAATGCGGGAGAGTTGGTGGAAGCCGTGCTTATGTAGAACCAGGGACTGTACCTGGGAGTGCGGATGAGTTGGTGGCAGCCATGCTTATGTAGGAGCAGGGACTGTACCTGGGAGTGCAGGAGAGTTGGTGGCAGCCGTGCTTATGTAGGACCAGGGACTGTACCTGGGAATGTGGGAGAGTTGGTGGCAGCCGTGCTTATGTAGTACCAGGGACTGTACCTGGGAATGTGGGAGAGTTGGTGGCAGCCGTGCTTATGTAGTACCAGGGACTGTACCTGGGAATACGGAGGAGTTGGTGGCAGCCGTGCTTATGTAGGACCAGGGACTGTACCTGGGAATGCGGGAGAGTTGGTGGCAGCCGTGCTTATGTAGGACCAGGGACTTTACCCGGGAATGCGGGAGAGTTGGTGGCAGCCGTGCTTATGTAGGACCAGGGACTGTACCTGGGGATGCGGGAGAGTTGGTGGCAGCCGTGCTTATGTAGAACCAGGGACTGTATCTGTGAATGCGGGAGAGTTGGTGGCAGCCGTGCTTTTGTAGTACCAGGGACTGTACCTGGGAATGTGGGAGAGTTGGTGGCAGCCGTACTTATGTAGGACCAGGGACTGTACCTGGGAATGTGGGAGAGTTGGTGGCAGCCGTACTTATGTAGAACCAGGGACTGTACCTGGGAATGTGGGAGAGTTGGTGGCAGCCGTGCTTATGTAGGACCAGGGACTGTACCTGGGAATGTGGGAGAGTTGGTGGCAGCCGTGCTTATGTAGGACCAGGGACAGTACCTGGTAATGCGGGAGAGTTGGTGGCAGCCGTGCTTATGTAGAACCAGGGACTGTACCTGGGAATGTGGGAGAGTTGGTGGCAGCCATGCTTATGTAGAACCAGGGACTGTACCTGGGAGTGCGGGAGAGTTGGTGGCAGCCGTGCTTATGTAGAACCAGGGACTGTACCTGGGAATGTGGGAGAGTTGGTGGCAGCCATGCTTATGTAGGACCAGGGACTGTACCTGGGAATGCGGGAGAGTTGATGGCAGCGTGCTTATGTAGGACCAGGGACTGTACCTGGGAATGTGGGAGAGTTGGTGGCAGCCGTTCTTATGTAGGACCAGGGACTGTACCTGGGAATGTGGGAGAGTTGGTGGCAGCTGTACTTATGTAGGACCAGGGACTGTACCTGGGAGTGCGGGAGAGTTGGTGGCAGCCGTGCTTATGTAGGACCAGGGACTGTACCTGGGAATGCGGGAGAGTTGGTGGCAGCCCTGCTTATGTAGTACCAGGGACTGTACCTGGGAATGTGGGAGAGTTGGTGGCAGCCGTGCTTATGTAGTACCAGGGACTGTACCTGGGAATACGGAGGAGTTGGTGGCAGCCGTGCTTATGTAGGACCAGGGACTGTACCTGGGAATGCGGGAGAGTTGGTGGCAGCCGTGCTTATGTAGGACCAGGGACTGTACCCGGGAATGCGGGAGAGTTGGTGGCAGCCGTGCTTATGTAGGACCAGGGACTGTACC
Source organism: Pseudophryne corroboree (assembly GCF_028390025.1). Classification (NCBI taxonomy): domain Eukaryota; kingdom Metazoa; phylum Chordata; class Amphibia; order Anura; family Myobatrachidae; genus Pseudophryne; species Pseudophryne corroboree. The sequence goes on from NC_086453.1 coordinate 343,041,988, forward strand.
TGGGGATGCGGGAGAGTTGGTGGCAGCCGTGCTTATGTAGAACAAGGGACTGTATCTGGGAATGCGGGAGAGTTGGTGGCAGCCGTGCTTATGTAGGACCAGGGACTGTACCTGGGAGTGCGGGAGAGTTGGTGGCAGCCGTGCTTATGTAGGACCAGGGACTGTACCTGGGAATGTGGGAAAGTTGGTGGCAGCCGTGCTTATGTAGTACCAGGGACTGTACCTAGGAATGTGGGAGAGTTGGTGGCAGCCATGCTTATGTAGGACCAGGGACTGTACCTGGGAATGCGGGAGAGTTGGTGGCAGCCGTGCTTATGTAGGACCAGGGACTGTACCTGGGAATGCGGGAGAGTTGGTGGCAGCCGTGCTTATGTAGGACCAGGGACTGTACCTGGGAATGTGGGAGAGTTGGTGGCAGCCATGCTTATGTAGGACCAGGGACTGTACCTGGGAATGCGGGAGAGTTGGTGGCAGCCCTGCTTATGTAGGACCAGGGACTGTACCTGGGAATACGGGAGAGTTGGTGGCAGCCGTGCTTATGTAGAACCAGGGACTGTACCTGGGAATGCGGGAGAGTTGGTGGCAGCCGTGCTTATGTACTGTAGGACCAGGGACTGTACCTGGGAATGCGGGAGAGTTGGCGGCAGCCGTGCTTATGTAGAACCAGGGACTGTACCTGGGAATGCGGGAGAGTTGGTGGCAGCCCTGCTTATGTAGGACCAGGGACTGTACCTGGGAATGCGGGAGAGTTGGTGGCAGCCGTGCTTATGTAGAACCAGGGACTGTACCTGGGAATGCGGGAGAGTTGGTGGCAGCCGTGCTTATGTACTGTAGGACCAGGGACTGTACTTCATTGATGGTTACAGCGAAATAGGGCACCATGTGCTGCCTTCCTTGGTCATAAGCTCCCTATTGACACTAGCACTGCTCACTTATCCCTTACAGGCCCCTATTTATCACAATCTGCAATTTGAATGCCGCTATGAGAAATTATTTTCCCCTATATTCATAAAACAATAATGTATGACACTTTTTGGGACACAGGCTCTGATAACAGCTTGTGACGCTGAAGAGCTGAGGCTATCACTCTGCTTCCAGGTTCAGCGTTGCTACTTGTACTGCACATGCACGGCCTTCATTCTGCACATGTTACACAGATCCAAAAGGATCAATGGATCATTAGTCCATAGGCTGCTATAGGTGGCATTAGCGGATGGGGCCAAGCTACAGTTTAGTAGCCCTTATAGAAACCTAGGTCCTTCCTTGTTCCATTCCTGGTATCCATAATGTTTATGGGTACCCCACGAAAATGGGTGTATTTAGGGAATATCCTGTAAGTATTCTTTAATAAATATGCCCCCTAGTCTTATTATTATATATATATATTATATTAAACAACTAGGGGAACCAGTGGAGCAAAGTGACTGAGATTACAGATTGTTTTGAACATATATATTCTATACTCCTGTTTCTCCCACACACATTACCAATAGTTTCCCAATCACGGCCCTCATTCCGAGTTGATCGCTCGCTAGCTGCTTTTAGCAGCATTGCACACGCTAGGCCGCCGCCCTCTGGGAGTGTATCTTAGCTTAGCAGAAGTGCGAACGAAAGATTAGCAGAATTGCTCGAAAATCTTTTCCTGCAGTTTCTGTGTAGCTCCAGACCTACTCCTACCTTGCGATTACTGCAGACTGTTTAGTTCCTGGTTTGACGTCACAAACACGCCCTGCGTTCGGCCAGCCACTCCCCCGTTTCTCCAGCCACTCCTGCGTTTTAGCCTGACACGCCTGCGTTTTTTAGCACACTCCCGGAAACACCCACCTCCTGTCAATCACACACCGATCAGCAGAGCGACTGAAAAGCATCGCTCGCCCCTGTGTAAAATTGCTTAGTTTTGTGCGAAATTACTTGGCGCGTGCGCCCTGCGGCCCATACTCATGCGCAGAACAGCCAATTTTTAGCCTGATCGCTATGCTGCGAAAAACGGCAGCGAGCGATCAACTCGGAATGACCCCCCACATCTCTTTAGCACACTGGGAGTACAACTAAACGCCACAAATAAACATTCAAATATGAGCCATGAAAGTAAAATACACTGTTCAGTGTAACTCTGCCATTTCGCTGCAGGTCTGTTATAAAGGATAGCATTACAGATGACTCCACCCTCATCCTTAGGACAGCCCCAATTTTTTCTTATTTTGCATGTATAAATGTTTGCATGCAGGGTGTTATTATTCATCGGTGATAAGATTTATTTTCAATCACTGATAAATGAAGGATATGAGAGGATTTTATTATCAGTAAGACCTCACTAAGGTTCCGTTTCTAACAATTGTTATAAGATTATTCTTACTATGGGGGTCATTCAGAGTTGATCGCTCGCTAGCAGTTTTTAGCAGCCGTGCAAACGCATTGTCACCGCCCACCGGGGAGTGTATTTTCGCTTTGCAGAAGTGCGAACGCCTGTGTAGGAGAGCGCCTGCAAAAACATTTTGTGCAAAACAAGACCAGCCCTAGACTTACTCTTCACGTGCGTTGAATCTAACTTTGGAGGGATGGCTTTTGACGTCACACACACGCCCAGGGTTCGCCCAGCCACGCCTGCATTTTTCCTGGCACGCCTGCGTTTTTCTCAGCACTCCCTGAAAACGGTCAGTTACCACCCAGAAACGCCCACTTCATGTCAATCGTCCTGCGTTGTGCCGTGCAAGTGAAAGGTTCGCTAGAACCTGTGCAAAACTACAAAGAACTTTGTACCCGTACGTCGCGCGTGCGCATTGCGGTGCATACGCATGCGCAGAAATGCCGATTTTTTTTGCCTGATCGCTGCGCTGCGAACAACGGCAGCTAGCGATCAACTCGGAATGACCCCCTATATGTCCAAGCAGGTATGAGGGGATCTGCGCGGTGGAACTGGAAGCCCAGACTTGGTAAAAAAAAAAATTTAAAGAAAAAATTGGAAATGTAAAAAAAAAAAAAGTTACAGAATTTTAAGAAATTTAATAAATGAATAATATTCCTATTAGAAATTTTTATTTATTTAAAATCAGCCAATTTTCATTAGGCCGTACACAGGTTCTATCCCCTCTCTATGGGTGTCGCGGACTGCATGCCGACTGTCATTTTCTAAAAGGCAATAGAGGAATGATAGACAGCATCCGATCGGTGGCTATAGGCAACATCCCCAATTCTCTGTTTTAGAAGCTGTAGTAAACGTACCCCTTAGTGTCTGCCCACTGGCCAGTGCCAGCAATGGAGATATCCAGGTGTCATTCATTCCTGGAGAGATGCGTGGAGAGTGGAGACACATTGCCATGTGGTGCAGGGACTTCTTATGGAGACAGATGACTCAGCAAAAGAGAGGGCCTCGGGTTCTCCTCCCTGATTACATGTCAACAGGGCGAGAGACAGCATATTTCTGGAGGACTGTCCCAGGTTTCAGCAACATCTGCTGAATTATCTTCAGTGAAACAAAGCTCTTGTGCGGAATTACATAACTGCAGAAGAAGATGAAACGCATTAGAGCAGGCGGTGACTCCCGATCTCCTTCCTGTCTCACACGTGTCCAGCGCACAGTTCGTCTGTTTGTAAAGATCCAACCAAGATTGTTCTCCATCCAGAGCTGATGGCGTTCTGTTGGGTAGCTTTGCATACATGGGGACTGTGGTATTTGGGCCCTCATTCCGAGTTGATCGCTCGCTGGCTAGTTTTAGTAGAGGTGCAAACGCTATGCCGCCGCCCACTGGGGGAGTGTATTTTATCTTAGCAGAAGTGCGAACGCTTGTGCAGCCGAGCTCTGCAAAAACAGTTTGTGCAGTTTCAGAGTAGCTCTGAGCCTACTCAGCGCTTGCGATCACTTCAGCCTATTTGTGTCCGGATTTGACGTCATACCCCCGGCCAGCGAACGCCCAGCCACGCCTGCGTTTTTTCAGACACGCCTGCGTTTTTGCAAACCCTCTCTGAAAACGGTCAGTTGACACCCAGAAACGCCCCCTTTCTATCAATCTTCTTGCGGCCGCCAGTGTGACTGAAAACTTCGCTAGAACCTCAGCACAACCACAACGGGCTTTGTACCCATACGTCGCGCGTGCGCGTTGCGGGGCATATGCATGCGCATAAATGCCGATTTTTAGTCTGATCGCTGTGCTGCGAACAACGGCAGCTAGCGATCAACTCAGAATGACCCCCTATATTTCTATTAGTTTTCATTTGAGTACGCCCCAGCTGAATCATGTAGAAAAAGGGAATTCATGTTATTTCAACAACCATTACATCGGCAGACAGCAGATTGGCGGGATTATATCGACGGCACTATGCCAACATAGTTAAAATGCAGTTTATTGCATTTTAATGGTGTCGGCAGTATTAGTATCAGTGTAAATGACTGTGGTATACTTTGTCAACATTCACAGTGTCGACTATTGTAGTCACTGTTGAAATGTCGACAATGTGTTTCTCTCGTATAGGCATACTTGCCTACTCTCCCGGAATGGCCGGGAGGCTCCCGAAAATCGGGTGTCCCTCCCGGCCCCACGGAAGAGCAGGCAAGTCTCCCGGAATCGGGGGTCCCCCTGCCCGTCCGCCCACTTTCTGTGTAAAGTGGGCGGTCCGGGCAGTTGATGACGCGATTCTTGCAGAATCGCGTCATCATAGCCACGCCCCCTGCAGTGTAATGCAGGAGATCGCGGCATTACAGAGCGGGGGGCGTGGCTTAAAGCGGGCGTCAGAGAGACCCCACCCTTGCTCCGCCCCCGTCCCACCCTTGCTCCGCCCCGCCCCGCCTCCGGACCACCTCCTCACCACATCCAGCCCTCCACTGCCCCCTTGCTGTGCTGACCTGGCTGCTCTCTCCCGCAGAGAGCAGCCAGAATGTCGGCAACTCTGCGTATAGGCCCTACACACTACACGATAACACTGAAAGATATGAACGATCTCGTTCATTAATGAACGAGATATCGTTCATATCTTTCAGTGTGTAGGCTCCAACGATGAACGATTCGCGGCCCGGCAGATTCTTCTGCTTGTGGACATGCGACTGTCAGCGTCATGAAGAAGACACCCCATAAAAACATTCATTGCCAGAGCACCTCTGTATTGTAGATTTTAGGGCCTTATTCAGTAGCCAATGCGATCGCATTTCCCAGTGTTCCGCGGCAGTGAGCAGGCGCAGGTCCCGCTCTGCGCGTGCACAGGCAGGGTGATGCAATTGCATCTCATTAACGCGACCGTTTCTGCCTGATTGACAGGCAGAAGTGTCTGTGGTTGGAGGCGTGGTATCAAAAATGGGGGCAGGTTTGGGGCAGCAGCGTGACGTCACACGTGGCTACTGCGACGGGAAAAATGGTGGCAGCCCAACTGCCTTCGCAGCAAAGGCTGCGGAGGCAGAGGGGCTTTCCATATTCAGCGATGTGATCACAATTGGATTGCGATTACATCGCTGGCCACCATTAGCATGCTGGATGGCCTTACCCTGTACTGGGCGGACCACAGCATGCCATCACAATCAGTTGCAGTTTTGCTAATTTAGCAAAACTGCAACTGATGCTGAATAAGGTCTTTAGGGCCTGAATACCCGCCCCGTGCAAGTCTGCGCACGTCTTGCGAAAATCTCTGCATACGCCGGTCAGCTACAAATCCGTTCGCAACTCACTCACCATCGAATGATTTTTCCAGTCTGTGCATAGCCCAGGACCAACTCCTACCGTGCAATGAGAACAGGCTGATCGGGGCTGGAGCTAGCGTCACACACCCTCCCTGAAAACGCTTGGGAACGCCTGCGTATCTCCTGACACTCCCAGAAAATGGCCAGTTACCACCCGCAAAATAAATGTCCTTTTCCTGTCAATCAGCTTGCGTTTGTCTAGCGATCAAAAATTAGCTGGAGTCTTTTGCAGTTTGGCCTCGCACGTGCGCACTACCATCTGTACGCATGCACAGTCCATCGATAATCGCCCACCCTGCGAAATTGCACAACAACGATCGGAGCTGAATCGGGCCCTTAGTAGTGTTGACAGTCAATATGTCAACAGCATTATATCGACGGGACAATGCAGACACCGTTGAAATGCTATTTAAAGGCATTATAGCTTTAACCATGATCGTAAAGCTACAGGGTTAAAGGTAGAATGCCGACACCATTACAAATGTATTGACTGTCGACAGCCTTAAGAACGACTAACTAATTACTCCCCCCAATGTGGTATCAGTCACTTAGAGGGTACGCCGGTACCCAGAGGATATTACGGAGATACATTTCATTACACAGTATCTCACAGCACAGCACTGACTTTCCTGTGCACAGTTGTGATGTCACTGCGCACTCCCCTGTCCTCTGTAACTTCTAGAAATGCAGCGTGTAGCTAACGTTATAGCATCATGTGGCCTCTTAAAGATTTGCCATCGCAGATCACTCCACAAAATTGGCTTCCAAAACTGATCTTTAATCCCCTAACAAAGACTCCAGTGAACTGCTCCGACATCCTTTATGCCCTCCCACCCCCTACCTATGCGGCTATAGTTTCAGAGTCAGCCAGTTCCCAGACAAAGTGGTCCGACCGCCCCAGAAGGTTCCATTATATCCAAGTGGCCAGCCCCCCCCCCCCTCTTCCTATTGCAGCTCTGTGGGAATTGGTACAGCAGGACCAGTGGGTGGCAAAATGGTTCAAAGTTACTTTTCTGGCTTCTGCCCTCACAGTTAACTGTTTCACTGCTGTACTTAACTGCCCCTCACTAAGGAGATCCATCGCAAGTCAGGAGGCTGAGGGGTGTGTCCCGTAACGTCATCTCACGTCAGACTCTGCTGCAGGGTTCTATCCTGGTCATCTTCTGCATGATATACACATATAATAGTGTACAACAGGACTTGGCTTTGGTTGCACATTGGGGGGTCATTCAGACCCGATCGCACGTTGCATTTTTTTTGCAGCCGTGCGATCAGGTCTGAAATGCGCATGCGTGTGACCCGCAATGCGCAGGCGTGTCGTTGCCCGTCGACGGCGGTCGCCGGCTTCTACGACGGAAACGATCGCAGGGGGCGATCGCAAGAAGATTGACAGGCAGAAGGCGTTCCTGGGCGGCAACTCACCGTTTTCTGGGAGTGTCGGGGAAAAACGCAGGCGTGCCCGGCCGTTCTGGAGGAGGGTTCCTGACCGTCACCGCCGGCCAAGATTGTCGCAGCATCTCAGTAAGTCCTGAGCTGTGCAGAAACTGCATGAACTTTTGTTTGTGCAGCTGACTGCAGAGGCCATCGCACCCCTGCAAAGCGCTTACCCCCTCCCCCTGTAGGCGGCGATTACCTGGTCGCAGCAGTGCAAAAGTAGCCTGCGTGCGACCAAGTCTGAATCAGGCGCAGAGTTGTGTAAGAACTGCCTGTCATTAATCCGCACCCCAGTTGGCAGTCGCATACAGTAATTATTACATAGAGTGACCACAATGACTGGTGCGGATTTCACTATGTGCATTAACCCTGGAAATAAGATCAGGAAATGGAGCATTTTACAGCTCAGATGACACATGACCGCAGTGGTTTGCTTTCATTTAGGAAGTGTATGTATCAAGTTTAGACAGAAATCTTCCTTTCCAAATCTGTTTATATTTATACTGTGGACCCCGCCTGCCGCCCGCACATGGGACTCATTTGGAAGATGCACCGTGAAATAAGGCAGAACACATCTGGATCAGGGGATACATTTAAGCAATATGCACTTTGGTATGAATAACGTAGGGAAGGACACGATTTTGTGGCCTGAACGTAAGTGTACATTTAGGAGGGCTGATGTGTGTATTTAGAGTTAGGTGCTAACCACAAAACACTGTAAATAAATGACTGCCTAAGAACGAACAGGGGCAGATTAGGAGGGTAATTCAGACTTGATCGCTAGGGTGCGTTTTTTGCAGCCCTCCGATCAGATAGTCGCCGCCTACAGGGGTAGGAGAAAAGTGCTGTGCAGGTGTGCGATCATATTTGTAGCAGAGCTGCACAAACATCAGACACCCTCCCTCCAAACGCCTGAGCCCGTCTTCCTTTTTCCGGACACTCCTGTAAAATGGTCAGTTGCCACCCACAAACGCCCTCTTCCTGTCAATCACCCATGCGATCGCTTTTTTTACACCATCCCATGCCTGGTGCAGTCCTCCAATGCGCCGGCGCATTGCGGTGCATACGCATGCGCAGTTCAGATCTGATCGCTCGCTGTGCCAAAACGCACAGCAGCGATTAGGTCTGAATTACCCCCTAAGAGAGGAGGGGGCTCGTCTGCAGCGTCTGTGGGTGCATACTTGTCTACTCTCCTGGAATAGGCAGAATATCGGGTGGCCCTATCAGCCACCCGGAAGAGTGGGTAAGTCTACCAGCCGCCACCCACCTGCAACCGCCCATTTACCGAGCAAAAAAGGACAGTTCTGAGGACTGATGATGCTATTCCCGCTGAATTACACCATCGTGGCCCCTGTCCACAACTTCACAATGCCGGTAATTGCAGCACTGTGTAATGGGGGAGGGGTGGCTATGACGTAGTTCAGTCATCACACCCACCAGCTCACCCACTTTCCCGATACGTGCCTTCCTGCTGAGTCCACCTGGCTGCCTTTCTCCCCGGTGTAGTTGCGAGTAGACCCCGTGCACAGTGCCAGAGTCTACGACACATACGGAATGGCAGTCAAGACAGTTTCCGGTTCATTTGTGCAGCACAACGTGGGAATCCCAATAGAAAAGTATAGTAAATGGGTGCAGAGTGGGCACCAAAATGACTGATGTACTAATTAACCAGCTGACCCGTGGAGGTGTTGAGGAGTCTCTGTTATAATACCAAGTGGTTTCATACTAACACTAATTCTTGGTAAATAGTGGACTCACTGGGCAGAAGAGCTACAATCTCATTGGCTGAAACCACTGAGGTTCCTCGATATTGGTCCTCTATGGATGTGAATGGGACTCGGGTTGGCCATCGACTATCGCTGCCTAGAAACCATTGATGGTCATCAACCGATTGCAACTAGCTTTAACATTGATGGCAGGGGCACAGATGGTTTCCCACCATTGATTGTTGCTGTGAACCATTATTATTATCATCATACAAAGAGACTAGCCCCGCCCCCGAATCACATGATGCAGTGAGTGTGCTGGCCAGAATGGATGGCCCACCTCCTCGCTGACATGACAGGCTGTCAGTCAGCAGCCCAGCTCCAAATATTGTGCTGCGCATCTCTTCTGCACATGTGCGAACCATCGATGGTGTTTCTTAGAATAGTATACTACCATTGATGGTTCAAGGCACCATAGCCATCTATGGCAACCATCGATGGAGACCATGCTGATGGACATCCCATTATGCTCAGCAGGGCACAATGGGACTTGTTTTTCCATATTACTCGGTGGCATGGTGCTGGTAAATGTACATTAGCAGTTATATGACACCCTTTTTACTGTAGCACATGCTTGATATCCAGTTTACAGAGCAATCAGTATATCTTTTTAGTTTATACCCGAGGTTCTCAAATGTGGTCCTCATGGCACCCCAACGGTCCTAGGTTTAAATGTATCCATGCTTGGCCATAGGTGACTAAATTAGCAACTCAGTCAATTTGATTTAACCACCTGTGCTGAGCCATGGATATACCTAAATCCTGGACTGTTGGGGTGCCTTCAGGACTGCGTTTGAGAACCTCTGATTTACACTATGCTTGTATATTTATGTCTCACACAATAGAAGGAGCACTACACTATATACTTGTTTATCATGCATTAATCACTGATCAATACATTGCAGTCTTCCATTAGAAATAAATGGGTCACAGATAATTGATTGTTGGACAGCGCAGTTCAGGGCGAGACTCAGAAGCTGGTGTATAACCCCATTCCTTAGGCCCCAGGGCACATCTCCCCTATCTGTTATAGGCCATAAACAAACATACCATAGTCACAAAACCACTACATGAATATCCGCTTCTGTATTGCAGAATACAGGAAACATCCTTTCCCAATGACTGTACGAGGAAAACCATGGCCGTCGTTCATATATACGGATATACAAGTTTCGTGCATATATACATTTCTGTACTGCACATGTGTCCATCTCTAAATGGATGTGTTTTACACACACAGCTCCGTACAGGGTCAGACTGGCCCACAGGGTACAGGGGAAACCACTGGTGGGCCCCACTGCCTGGGGCCCTCCTCCTCCTCTAGGGATCAGGTTCCAGACTGTGTTCTTGAATTATACATTATACATATGTTACCTTATACTGCACAGGAAGATGATGTATTCTCTACAGTGCATTGCCAATATTTATCTGGTACATTATCATGCACGCACTAGCAGTATACAGATTTGTCAAGGGGCCCAGCCCATGCACTCACTAATGGTTAGGCAAACCAATGTAGCGGCTGACCACACCGTCTCTGGAGACTGACCACACCCCTAAACATGGGCCCCTATCACGGCATTCCCCGGTGGGCCCTTCATTCCCCAGTCCAACACTGGCCCCGTATGCCTGGTGAGCTATAAAGTGACTGTACATGAAGTGTGTGTGTGTGTGTGTGTGTGTGTGCAACAGATCTCATCAATAGGTGATCAGATGAGGCTTGGATGCATCCCCAGATGCACTTCTTATCTAGACATTAGATGTGTGGGCAGCCATATCTTGTTGGGTGATGTGATGCTTGCCTAAAAACATAACTAGAATTCTGAATCCTCTTGATGAGACATGTAGGTCATGATGATAAGCGTAAAACTGGTGTGGAAATACACAACACGGACATAGTTATGCTGCCTGGGCCATCCATAAAGACAGCAATCACCTATGCTGATAGTACTGCAAGATACGGATGTTTTACTATGGGCAAGCCCTGTCATTACATGCATCTGTTCTCTGTTACTGATCTGGCTGGCATCGCTAAATTCATCCCAAATTATATAGCGGAAGGATCACTGGAAAGCATTGCATAATATGGGTGGCACTTACACAGCTGCAATCTCTTTTCTTGGTTACAGACGCCTGAAAAATGATTTTGTCTGTGTTAGCTAAATACATAGCTAGGCTCGCATTATCCTCATGTCCGATTTCATGTCTCTTCCATACTCTGAGAGGTTTTGTGTAACTCTAGGGTCCTGTAATATACAGTGGGATGCAGTCAAGATCCCGCCGGACGGAATCCCGGCGGTCGAAATACCGACATCGGAATCCCGACCGGCACATTCCCGACATATTCTCCCTCCGTGGGTGTCCACGACACCCATAGAGGGAGAATAAATAGTGTAACGAGTGTAGCGAGGCACCGTGCCTGCAAGGGGCTGTGTTCCGCTCGCCACCCCTGTCGGGATTGTGCTGGTTGGGATTCCGGTGTCGGTATTTCGACCGCCGGGATACCGTCCAGCGGGATTTCGTACAGATCCTATACAGTGTCTTGAGAACAAAGCCGATTCCATGAGAATAGGGTTATTTGAAGACTACATTTATCAAGTTATAATTTACAACATAAATACCCTGTAAAATGTGTTCATACAGTGGGTGATAATACACTTGCTGTCATCGTAGATGCTAACATCAAGTTGGAGAAAGAACCTCTGACGTTAGGGAGAGGAGCCATGACATCAGGGGGAGGAGCCAGGCCAGCGGGATAGTTCTTCTACTATCCACGCCACCAACTTCTCCCTTTAGTAACCCGGTGGTGAGCGAAGCGATCCACCGAGCCTGAGGGGGTACATTTCGGGTACCTTGTTCTGGCATGGCTCCTCCTCCAAGTGAAGTGGCTCCTCCCCTGGTGACGTCAGAGGTCCATTCTCTAACTTGGTTTTAGACTTTACCTTGCTGTCAGGGCAGCCATCAGAGGGGGACTGTGGGGACTGGTGTCCTGGGCCCTTACAAAGAGGGGGCCCACTCCTTGCTCCTACCATCAATACCTGTAGAGCTACACCAGTATGTGAATAAACAGCAGGTTGATGCGCAGGGAGGACTTCTTAAAACAAGCCTCACTGCCTATCAGCTCTCTGAGAACCGTTCCTGTAGGTCTGCAACACTCCACCTATATGTAACGTCACAATGTATGACATCACATAAGGATGGAGAGGTGCGGCAGAATATTTTTGGGGGAGGGAGGGGCCCTGTCTATTTTTTCCATCCCGGGCCCCACAATTTCTGATGGCAGCTCTGCTTGCTGTACTAAATACTGCACCATGCTAGCAGTAACTCCCTACATTAAACTCTTGCACCGTTTCAGCTGCACCTGCTGACATTAATGTCCATCGCTGCCCAGATCTACAAGCACCCAAGTCTGAGGAACTCAGTCAACCTGGTGGTGGTTAAGGTCCTGGTAGTTGAAGATGAAGACTCCGGTCCAGAAGTCTCAGACAATGGAGGCCTGATACTACGTAACTTCTGCAGGTGGCAGCAAGGCTACAACCCACCAAGTGACCGGCACGCAGAGCATTACGATACAGCCATTCTCATCACCCGACAGGTATGTGACCCCTTGTAATGACACTTCCTAATGTCTGAGCTCCAAGAATACAACGCCTTGGGCCATAAATATCACTTACAGCTATTCCTGGCCTGGCTGCTGTTATAGTCTAGTCACAGCCACGTGCTACTGACAGGAGAAACACGACTTCACAGCCAAAATATCCATTTATACATACAGCCTGATCAAGGACTTATGGGGCCCTAGACAAGACACTGCTTTGGGCCCCTTTAGAGTTTAATCCAGCTGTTTATATTGTGTGATAATGTGTTGCTCTTAGTATAAATACTTCTTTTAAAGGGTGTAGTATGGTATGCCGGCGGCCAGGCTCCCGGCGACCAGCATACCGCCGCCGGGAGCCCGAACGCCGGCATACCGACAGCGTGGCGAGCGCAAATGAGCCCCTTGCGGGGCTTGGCAAACCTGGACGTCCTTGCCATAGAAAGGGGTGGGCTTCGGGGAACCATGGTTACTTGGAGTTTTCTGAATACTAGGCAGGCCCATCAGGCTCCTTATACAGAAGTGATTTGTTACTTAGTTAAAACATGCAGATACTAGCGATTCCGCTTGTCTAATAGGGCCCCAAAATTGTGCTCAATCTCCCCCATCCTAGCACCTACCCAATTGGGGACGTTCTCTTTTAAAAGAGGGCATTCCCTTCTTTAAAGCAACAGACAAAAACACCCAATAGTACAAGAAGCATTAGGAAGTCCATTTTATATCTGGAAGAATAAGCAACGATGTCTTCTGAAGAACAAAAGTATACTTTGTCCAGGTGCTACATAAAAAAAAAACATTTGCAGATATTTAAAATAGAATGTGTCCAACTCAAAAAGTGCCACCATATGCTCAGCACAGGGGGAGCCTCAGCGACGGAGGGGTTAAGTGAAATGGAAAACACTGATATAATAACCAGTTATACCACTTACTTACTGTGCATGCACCTCATTATCAGGTGCAAGTGGACTCTTATTCTTACAGGGACTGTCAGTCCACAGAACGCCATAGACTGAGTCCTTCATACTGTAACAATAAAATGGGTAACGTCATGTACTGTTAGGTTAGATTTTCAACCGTTTAAAACATTTTTTCACAAGAAAAATAATAATAATCCCCAACGATTCATCCTAACTTCTCGCATTATTCTACTACAGTGGGCAGTTATCACTGTAAGCTCTAGGCCAGAGGCGTATCTAGGGTAGGGCGGGTGGGGCACGTGCCCTGGGCGCCTTGGCAGGCCCAGGAGAGGGGGTCGCCGCCGGCGTCCAGGGCATCATGCCCCACTCGCACCCGTCAACCCTAAATGTGAGGGGAGGAGAGCGCAGCGTCTCTTCCTCTCCTCACCGCCGCTGCCAGCACTAGCAGCGCTGCTGTGTCCGGTCTCCGGCGCTAGCCAATCAGGGCTTGCGGACCGGCTCCTGATTGGCTGCCGGTCCGCGAGCTCTGATTGGCTAGCGAACCGGCGCCAGACAGCCGCCGGAGACCGGGAGCGGTGAGGGGAAGGAGAGGCGCTGCGCTGCGCTCTCCTCCCGTCACATAACAACAAGCCAGCGGCCGGTGAGTGACGGGGGGGGGGGGGCAAGTATCTGGCACCAAGTGGGGCCTGGCACTGTGGGGCATGTATCTGGCACTGTGGGGCAATGTAACTGGCACTGTGGGGCAATGTATCTGGCACTGTGGGGCAATGTAACTGGCACTGTGGGGCAATGTAACTGGCACTGTGGGGCAATGTATCTGGCACTGAGTGGGGCGTGTATCTGGCACTGTGGGGCAATGTATCTGGCACTGAGTGGGGCATGTATCTGGCACTGTGGGGCAATGTATCTGGCACTGTGGGGCATGTATCCGGAACTGTGGGGCATTGTATCCGGCACTGTGGGGCAATGTTACTGGCACTGAGTGGGGCATGTATCTGGCACTGTGGGGCAATGTATCTGGCACTGTGGGGCATGTATCCGGCACTGTGGGGCAATGTAACTGGCACTGTGGGGCAATGTAACTGGCACTGTGGGGCATGTATCTGGCACTGTGGGGCAATGTAACTGGCGATGTGGAGCATGTATCCGGCACTGTGGGGCATTGTATCCGGCACTGTGGGGCAATGTAACTGGCACTGTGGGGCATGTATCTGGCACTGTGGGGCAATGTATCTGGCACTGTGGGGCATGTATCCGGCACTGTGGGGCAATTTAACTGGCACTGTGGGGCAATGTATCTGGCACTGTGGGGCAATGTAACTGGCACTGAGTGGGGCATGTATCTGGCACTGTGGGGCATGTATCTGGCACTGTGGGGCATGTATCTGGCACTGTGGGGCAATGTATCCGGCACTGTGGGGCAATGTATCCGGCACCGTGCGGCATGTATCCGGCACTGTGGGGCAATGTAACTGGCACTGTGGGGCATGTATCCGGCACTGTGGGGCAATGTAACTGGCACTGTGGGCCATTTTCAGTGGCCACACCCCTTCTGGAGCGTAGCCACACCCCTTCTGGTGTGTGTGTGGTCACGCCCCTTTCTTCTTTTTGTGTGTGTTTTTTTTTTTTTTTTGGGGGGGGCGCCATTTTCCATCTTGCCCTGGGCTCCGAAAACCCTAGTTACGCCTCTGCTCTAGGCATCGTACCTGGAGAATGGGGCTGTATGTATAGTTGCCATTGCCTTACGTATTGTGTGGAAATACTCCATACATTGCTCATTGTGCTGCCCCAGTTTCCCTTCCCTGACGTGCTCCTCTGCTTGGACCTGAGTGTGATATTTTTGTGTGGCAGGACTTCTGTGGACACGACAGCTGTGACACGCTCGGCGTGGCTGACATCGGTACAGTCTGTGAACCAAGCAAGAGCTGCTCTGTGATTGAAGATGATGGACTGCAGGCCGCCTACACCCTGGCCCATGAGCTTGGTATATTGAATACAATATCGTTATACTGTATACGAGGTGTGGCTATTAAATAACGAGACTGTACTTGTAAAAAATAAACCAAAAGGGAGTGGGGGAACATTGGGGGTCATTCCGAGTTGTTCGCTCGCAAGCTGCTTTTAGCAGCTTTGCACACGCTAAGCCACCGCCTACTGGGAGTGTATCTTAGCTTATCAAAATTGCGAACGAAAGATTAGCAATATTGCGAAAATACTTCTCTGTGCAGCTTCTGAGTAGCTCGAGACTTACTCTGCCAGTGCGATCAGTTCAGTGCTTGTCGTTCCTGGTTTGACGTCACAAACACACCCAGCGTTCGCCCAGACACTCCTCCGTTTCTCCAGCCACTCCCGCGTTTTTTCCCAGAAACGGCAGCGTTTTTTCACACACTCCCATAAAACGGCCAGTTTCCGCCCAGAAACACCCACTTCCTGTCAATCACATTACGATCACCAGAACGAAGAAAAAACCTCGTAATGCCGTGAGTAAATTTCCTAACTGCATAGCAAATTTACTTGGCGCAGTCGCAGTGCGAACATTGCGCATGCGCAATAAGCGGAAAATCGCTGCGATGCGAAGAAATTTACCGAGCGAACAACTCGGAATGACCCCCATTGAGCTTGGATTATCCCAAAGTGGTTTTGCAAAGTCTCACCCCTCTTGCACAGATACTGTAGTTTGCTGACCCATGGCGTTTGAAGAAGTTGCGTTTTTCCTGTGCATCGTAAAAGTGCTTCGTTCAAAAGTAGAGCAACGTGTTAACTTAAACTTTATTTTAATTTGACAAAATGTTCACTGAATCTTTCCGTATGCTAAACAAGGCTTATGGAGCAGATTGTGTGTCACATGCACGCATGTTTGAGTGGCACAAAAGATTTAGTGGCGGTCGTCAGGATGTCGAAGATGATGAATGCAACGGAAGGACTTGCCCATCAAAACACAAATGAAAATGTGGAAAAAATTTAGAAAATTGTTCGTACTGACCATCGACTCCGCATCCAAATGGCTTGCAGAGATGGGAAACATCGACAAAAAAACTATTTGGCAGGTTTTGCTTCAAGAACTTATCATGACAAAAGTTTGTGCTGAGATGGTTCCAAGGCTTCTCACTGGCGAGCAGAAAGTAACGTTATTACATGCGATGAAACATGGATTATCCAGTACGATCCTGAAACAAAATGTCAGTCTGTGCCCTGGAAAACACCATCATCACCAAGAAGAAAGCACGTCAAAGCAAATCCAAATTCAAAGCCATGTTATTTGTTTTCTTTGACATCTAGGGTGTTATTTTGGCAGACTGGGTACCAGAAGGCATTAAGTGAATCAACATTACTACAAAGATGTTCTAGAAACTTTGCGGGGAAGAATCAGAAGAAAGAGGCCAGAGTTGTGGAAAAATGGCTTCATCCTCCATCAGGATAAAGCACCAGCCCACACAACTCTCTCTGAGATGCAGTTTTTGGCCGAGAAACAGATTGCAGTGCAGGATCACCCTCCATACTCGCCAGACCTAACACTGAGTGACTTCTTTCTTTTCCCTAAAGTCAAAACTGTTCTCAAGGGGACCTATTTTACATCAGTTACTGAGGTGAAGAAGAAAACGACCGAGCTGTTTAGACAGCTGACAGATAACGAGCTACAGCACGGCTTTGACCAATGGAAAATAATAATGCAGCAGTGTGGGGATGCAGATGGGTAGTATATAGAAGGGGAAAGAATGTACTTAATATGATTAAATGTAAATTATAGAATTAGTTTCATTATTTAATAGCCACACCTCGTATGTCTGCCCTTTTCACAAGCACTTATCCTGGGTTGACTAAATATAAGCACAGGACAGAAAATGCTGGATGCTAAGCCCTTTTGCTATGAAATATTCACTTAATGTTTCAGAACAGATTTGGGATGGGTCTCTGCGATACAGTGTCCGCCTCTGAATTTAGCCAAACCTGCTTATAAATATTAAATGAATGTGCAGGGAAGTACTATTTCCCCTCCACTGTGGGTCAGTTTGGCGGCCACATTCAGGACCCCTGCTACGGCGATAGACTTGATTACGTTTCTTGCAATCAGGAAGTTTTCCAGTTCTGGTTTGGATATTGGAAAATAAGAAAACAGAAGTTCAAACCCACATTCTCCTTACCTGATTCTATTTCATTACAAAACCAAGGTAGAGCTCTCAAGAAACACAAGGCCACATTTAGTCCAAGTTTCTAATAGCAACAACATAAGTGAGAGATGCGTTTTTGAGGAGTAGGTTTTACTATCAATTAAGCTCAGGAACTCCTGAATGCTATTGTTCACTTAAGGGATAGTGGTGGTCATTCCGAGTTGTTCGCTCGCTAGCAGTTTCTGCAGCCGTGCAAACGCTATGCCGCCGCCCACTGGGAGTGTATTTTAGCTTAGCAGAAGTGCGAACAAAAGGATCGCAGAGCGGCGACAAAATAATTTTGTGCAGTTTCAGAGTAGCTTCAGACCTACTCAGCGCTTGCGATCACTTCAGACTGTTCAGTTCCTGTTTTGATGTCACGAACACGCCCTGCGTTCGCCCAGCCACGCCTGCGTTTTTCCTGGCACACCTGTATTTTTTCGAACACTCCCTGAAAGCGGTCAGTTGGCACCCAGAAACGCCCACTTCATGTCAATCACTCTGCGGCCAACAGTGCGACTGAAATGCTTTGCTAGACCCTGTGTGAAACTACATCGTTCGTTGTAATAGTACGACGCGCGTGCGCATTGCGCCGCATGCGCATGTGCAGAAGTGCCGTTTTTTTGCCTGATCGCTGCACAGCGACGAAAGCAGCTAGTGATCAACTCGGAATGACCCCCCGTATCTCTACCACAAGATAAGCGCAGTGTCGGACTGGGGCATGAAGGGCCCACCAGGGAAATGCAGTGGTAGGGGCCCATGTTTAGAGACTTGGCAAACCATTAATGTATGGTCTGGGCCCCTTGATAAATATAAATATAAATAGTAAATACTGCTAGTTTATACGTGATGATGTACCACATTAATAACAGCAGTGTACACCATAGTCCTGTGCAGTATAAGGTAACCTAAGCATAGTGTATAAGCAAGTGCTCAACCTGGAACCTGATCCCTAGAGGAGGGGGTGGGCCCACAGGCCGTGGGGCCCACCGGTGGTTTCCTCTGTACCCCTGTGGGCCAGTCCGACACTGGATAAGCGGTATTGCTAGACAGAGACAGGGATGTGATACATGCATTATATCAAATCCTACAAATCAAACAGAAGAAACCTAAAGATGCATGAATGGTTCTTACTCTGCTAACCCACTGTCTTCTCGATTTGCTCAGCGCATGTCCTCAGTATCCCGCATGACAACTCCAACAACTGTAAGAAGGTATTTGGAGAGTTGAATAAAAACCATTTGATGGCTCCCCTGTTTCTGCAGCTCAATAAGTCCACACCATGGTCTCCATGCAGCGCCATGCACCTTACAGAATTCTTTGACAGTGGTCACGGTAAGCGTCATCTACAGTTCCAGCTTTACGATTGTTATCATAGTAATATAGGTGTATTGTGTACGACTTATGCACATGTATGAGAATCTGCCCTTCACATCACTGGCTCATGGGCTACGAGAAGAGGGTTAGGATGCAGGGGGGAGGGGGGTTAGGTTTAGGCTTGGGAGGATTAGGGATAGGCACCACCTGGGAGGGTTAGGGTTAGCCTGCGAGGTTGGGAGCAGGGCCGGTTCTAGCCCTTTTTGCACCCCGGGCGGGAAATAGGGGTGTGGCTTCATACAGGGGGCGTGGTCAGTTATGCCCCCTGTACAGTAGAGTAGCGCCACTGAAATGCTGTGCGGTGCGCGATGACGTCATCGCGCACCGCACAACAAAGGTCCTCTCCACGAAGGGAAACTAGACGCGTAGCGTCTAGTTCCCTTCACAGCGGGACCAGCGGGGGACACAGCGGGCAGCGGGGGGCACAGCAGTAGCGGATCTTGCCATGGTGCGGCGCCCTCCGGATGGCGGCGCCCCGGGCAAAAGTCCTGCTTGCCCGTGGCAAGATCCGCTACTGGTTGGGAGGGTTATGTTAAGGCTGCAGGTGGGGGGGGGGATGTTTAGGTTTAAGCTGTGTGGGGGGTTTAGGGTCAGGCTTCAGGAAGGGAGGGTTAGGGGGGTAGAAGAGGAGGGTTGGCATACTTACCTTCCAGGTGTCGGTATTCTGACTGTCGTCATCCCAATCACCAGAATCCTATAAAACGTGGCCCCCTCCTGTCTTCGGTCAGACTGGTGTTTCTGAGCCATACAAGGTATGGTTATTACTGACCTCAGACTGGGCAAGTTGTTTTATTATACACAAATCTAGAATTCCGGCTCACATTTTATTAATAACCATAAACGTCATTATTTCATATTAAACTGATCTTGCAAGAACCTGTTGTGGTGAAATATTGGATAAAAGCTAGAAGTTAGATAACAGTGCGATAAGGATAAAGAGAATGTGAGTAATAAAAGAAGGACCTAATGTTCTTGGGGAACGTGTTCCGTCTATCGGGAGTAAAATCACACAGGAATCAGAATAAATTACTTTAACCTTTCATGCCAATTCCCGCTATTCACGTTCCATCGTCAATATAGTGATTCCTTGCACAAAATGAAATTGAGAATTGTGCAGGTATTAATTATACATTATATCAGTAATCACTTTCTCTGCACTGAGTATCACAGATCATAAATTATAATAATGATAATAACTCTGTTCAGTTATGGTTATTATCACGCTCCATGGAAGATTAAGTAACCTATGAAGTACTGTTGAAAACATTTTATTACCCAGTCCCGCTGCTCATGTAAATGAAGGCTGGATGATTGACGCGCAATCAATTAATAAATTAATATCAGGACACAGATGTTTTTCATAAATAAATAATACTTTCATTTTGTGGTGGTTATAGTACAAATTTAAATACAAAGCTGTCTAAGGCTGAATATACACCAGCACAACTTGTCGACGTACTTGCCTTCGCGTTGACAGAACAGCCAATCAAGGTAAGCATATATACTTGCCAATCGGACGCTCGATAGGTCTGTGCAGATGCCACAACTGGGGTAGGGTAATTTTAATTGGCCTGTCCAGCTGTGACGTCAGCCCCTGCAGCCAGCGTACAGACGGCCGGCGGACCACCCATACACACAGCCAGATGCGCCGATATATCACGTAGTGTGTAGCCGGCTTTACTGGTCACAAGGTTACTATTACTGATATCAGTCTCCAATAGGTTATTATTTACTAAATATCCATTAATGTACACAGCAAGGCTCAGATCATACTTACCAATGTGCCGTTTCACCCCTGCCGGTGACTGCTGCGGCCGAGTGATTTGTGTATTTACGTCCCACCCCCTGTATTGCGATGACGCATATTGTGGTATCACATGGGGGAGTCCGGGTCATGATTCCTTGTGGGAGGGTGACTTACTGGGTACTATCCAAAATTTGTGAGTCTCCTAATTGTTCTGGGAAAGTAGGAACGTGTGCCTTGGGTCTGGGATTGAAATGCCGGCGTTCAGAATGCCGGCTGTCAGAAGACCGACTGCGGCATCCCGTTGTTCAGAATTCCGTCAGGGGAAAGTAAGTATACTTACCTTCCCCCATTGGCACCCTAACCCTAACTCTCCCTTATAGCAGCCTAACCCTAACCCTCCCCGGTGGTGCCTAAACCTAACACCCCTCCCCGTATCCTATACCTAACCCTCCCTCCCTACAGCCTAACCCTAACCCTCCCCAGTGGTGCCTAAACCTAACCTCCTCTCCGCGTCCTAAACCTAACCCTCCCTCCCTACAGCCTAACCCTAACCCTCCCCAGTGGTGCCTAAACCTAACACCCCTCCCCGTATCCTAAACCTAACCCTCCCTCCCTACAGCCTAACCCTAACCCTCCCCAGTGGTGCCTAAACCTAACCTCCTCTCCGCGTCCTAAACCTAACCCTCCCTCCCTACAGCCTAACCCTAACCCTCCCCAGTGGTGCCTAAACCTAACACCCCTCCCCGTATCCTAAACCTAACCCTCCCTCCCTACAGCCTAACCCTAACCCTCCCCAGTGGTGCCTAAACCTAACCTCCTCTCCGCGTCCTAAACCTAACTCTCCCTCCCTACAGCCTAACCCTAACCCTCCCCAGTGGTGCCTAAACCTAACACCCCTCCCCGTATCCTAAACCTAACCCTCCCTCCCTACAGCCTAACCCTCCCCAGGTGTACCCCCCCCTCCCCCTCCTGCAGCCTAACACGCACCCCCACCCGCGTGGCTTACCTGTCAGAATGGCCGGCAGACGCGCGTTCAGTATGCTGGCGGTCGGGATTCCGGCGCCGGGCTTGTGTCCCTGTTTGGGATACTGATATCAACATTCTGAGTAGTGTTGGGATTCTGGCGTCCGTATTTCGACTGTCGGGATCCTGACCAGCTCCCGCGCCGCATGCTCAAAGTATTTCTAAGTATATTTTCTGTGATTGCAAGCACATCATTGCTCTGAGTTCTCTGGAACAGAAAAACGTCCCTCACCCCAGGCTCACTGTGTCTTGTCAAGATCATACTTGTAGCCCTGAGTTTAAATGGAGTATTACCTGCTGAAACTCTACATAGCAAGATGGGGGTCTCATATGTGAAATATAAGGAACATGCCAAGGTCTGGACAGGTTCTTGTACAGCCGCGTGAGAGCTGCAGAAAGGCTCCATCCTTTATCTTGCACTGTATCTGTCGCTTTGTCTCAGCCAGTGAGTGAGAAATGGGCTCTGTGGCTAATCTATCAGGCAGCGATGTCAGAGCAGGATGTTCCTGTGATCTAGACTCAGATCTGTCCATCATGAATGAAATAGAAAAGCTTCAGGATAAGAACTTTGTGTTCCTGTGTCAGCTCATCCAGCACCCCCTGAGGATGGATGGCGTCACGCCTGAACTGCAGCCTGGAGAAGTGAATCTGGAGGAAAACGCAGACTACCGCCACCTGTGACAACAGTATGCACATATATCTCGCCGGGCTGACAAGAGATTGGATCTGGGAGCTTTGATTAAACAGGAGACAGGTCTATAGACCATAGCACACGTGTCAGCGTGGAGAGCGCTGACTGATGTTACAGCTGAGGGACATGGTCCCAGCTATTCAGTGATGACTGAGGATCAGTCATGTTTATCAGTCACTGCGGCAATCAAACATCCGCTCTGTCGCTTCAGCTCCCCACGCTGGCGATATGATGATGGCTTAGGGGCCTATTTAGCAAATCACATACAATATGCTGGATATATCCTGAAAAATGACACTTTCAGGGGATAACCACAAATATTAAGAATCTCCCAAATGCACCATTTCCGACAGCAGTCGCAACCCCATATGGGGGCTGCAAAGCTGTTAAATTTACCAAGTTCCGGAGCATTCAGGAGCTTGGCCCGGTCTTCATAACACCATTTCCAGATGGCGTTACTCTATAGTAGCACACGCTCCCTCTCTGACACGAGTCAATTCAGTTTGAAAATATATAAGTCTGATAGATAGCGAACCCATAGTACTGCGGAGATGATTCGATTAAGAGTGGCGTGAGATGGGTTCTATGTATTAAAGTACCAGAGTTCATGTTGCTCAATTGCTCCTAGCTGACACATTGAAGTGAATGGGGAACACTCATCCCCTGTCACCTGGAGCAATTAAGCTCTAGACAGGGCCCATGCAATGTTTTCTCAACGTAGTAGCCCAGATGTGGCAGGGGAGGAGCGGGCCTCATTCACTTCAATGTGTCAGCACACAACAACTGAGCCTTATCGACGCAGTGCTCTGCTCACAGAAAGTCATTCAAAGCGTAATTCCCTACTCTACCGGAACGTCCCAATTTTTGGTGTGTCAAACAGATTCCCGAAGGAGTAAGTCAATCACCTAGTACAACGGGTAGAAGGGGTGCAATGCCATGATTATCAGAGAATCGCATAAGCTTGGCCATGCCCCCTTCTTCACCTATCAGGAAATTGCATCATACTGCAAGGAGCAGGGCTTAATGATGAGAAGATCATCCTCCATGAACTCTCTAAAATGTTTTGGTTGGCAAAAATGAGTGAAAGTCCCCATCTGACACCATTCTAAGGCAATGAAATGAAAGACCATTGGCTCCTGCAAATAAATCTTCCTAAAATATACATAAAATCATATATGTACAAATAATGAAGAAAGCCCCAATCAGCATCAGCAGTGAATTGGCAATCAGCCAATCAGAAGCGACAATCAGCAGCGTGTACTGCTGCAGACATCACACATCATAATTAATAATACGGCTACTGACTGGTGTACGTGTGATATCCCCGACTCCTGAGGGAGTATGACTTCTACCTGAGGCCAGCCTGGAGCGAGAAGCAATGGTTGGAGGAATCCAATGTAATGATGCAAGTTTGTATCATCGCACAGTCCAAAATTCAAATAGAGGAGCTACACCAACTGCCAGTGAGTCCCGGCCAGCGATGATTGGCAGCGTTTGGGGTGGCAGTTGGTGTGGCTTCGGTTTGAATTTTGGACTGTGCAGCAGCGCCACCTCTGCAACTGCCACGGTCAGCGACTATGATTTTATATGATTCTAATACCAACGGATGGATTTGAAAGTGTAGCAATTAACTGCACACATGGGTGGTCATTCTGACCCGTTCGCATGCAGCGCTTGTTCGCTGCGGTGCGAACGGGTCAGAACTGCGCATGCGCGGCGTGTGCATTGCGCACGCACAGCATTGCCCGGCAACAGACATTGCCAGGCAATGGAGCACCTAGCGTGAAGAAAAGATGCAGCGCTGGACGGAAAGAAGATTGACAGCGGAGAGGCGGTCCGGGGCGGATACTCACCGTTGGAGGCCGTTTTCGGGGAGTGGTAAGAAGAACGTAGGCGTGTCCAAGCAAACGGAGGGCGGATGTCTGACGTCAGGACCGGGACTTTCATCGCTGGATCCGTCGCACTGGGTAAGTAGCTGCTGGGCTGGTCTTGTTTTGCAGGAAACTTTTTAAGCATAGCAGGGCGGCACAAGCGATCGCAGCCCTGCTATGCTAAAATACACTCCCCCACCCATAGGCGGGGATTAGTTGATCGCAGCAGCAGCAAAAAGTTGCTGGCTGCTATCAACTCGGAATGACCCCCATGGTGCTGAAGATCAGTGATGCAGGGTGAAGAGACATACTTATTTCTGACTTGTGTGTAACTCTGAATCAGAACCAGGAGCACATTGGGGAAATCCAGTCCTGGAACTATGGGCCCAATTCATGTTTGTATGCTATGTTGTTGTTTTCGCAACTGAGCGATTACCAGCAGACTGCGCAAGAGCTGCAATCGCTCTGCAGTGTCTGCACATGCGTCACGGTACCTGTGCGATTGCACTCACACTGACACTCTAAACACAGAGTGATTGACAGGAAGGGACAGTTTGGGCGCATTAACATGGGAATGGCTGCAAAACCGCAGGTGTGTTACGGACGTTTTTCCGAGGCGTGTATCTGCCTTCAGCTGTGATCATGTAGGTTGCGAAACCTCTCATTGCTACTCATCTAAACTGGAGGAGAATGTACAAAAATGTGTTACACTTCTACTCTACCTCTACCTCGCCTCCTTCCTGCCTCCGTTCCTCAACCACATGCTCACGCCTCATGTCATCTGTCAGTCTTCCCTCTCCCCTAGATTGTAAGCTCCTAGGAGCAGGGTCCTCCTCCCTCCTGTTCTCACAGCCATCTTCTCTAGCACTTCCATGACAGCCTTCACTTACTCAGTGGCCATTTAGCCCGGAATTCCTCTCGCTCACGGCCGTTTGTCTCTTCCAGCGTCTCTACTCCTGCCAGTCGTGCCATCACTACTGAAGACAGGTTCCACCCATCGCCAATTGCCCCTGCACACACCTTTCTTCCCAGCTGTATTGTGCTCTGACAATTGTGCTGCTAATTGTTACCTGTACTCTGCTTATGTACTGTAATGTTCTGTGTACCCTGTACTGTCCTACCGCTACCAGATGTACAGCGCTCCGGACCACTGGTGGCGCCTTATAAATAAAGTGTAATAATAATAATAATGCTCTATGGCATGCTTAGCGAGTCTCCCTGAATCTGAGGAAGACTCCCAGAAATAGGGATGATGTCCCTGACTCCATGAAGAGTCTAGTCTCCCTGAGGCCAGGCGGGCGCAACACAGTGATAAATTCAATATTCATGTTAGGACACGCCTCCCAGAGAGTGCAGTACACGCCCTCTTCAGCGTTCACATCCTCTCTGAAATGCTTTTCGAAAGTAGGCAAGTATGTAATCTACTGGATTATAGGCAAGTATGTAATCTACTGGATTATAGGCAAGTATGTAATCTACTGGTTTATAGGCAAGTATGTAATCTACTGGTTTATAGGCATGTATGTAATCTACTGGATTCTAGGCAAGTATGTAATCTACTGGTTTATAGGCAAGTATGTAATCTACTGGATTATAGGCAAGTATGTAATTTACTGGTTTATAGGCAAGTATGTAATCTACTGGTTTATAGGCATGTATGTAGTCTACTGGTTTATAGGCAAGTATGTAATCTACTGGTTTATAGGCAAATATGTAATCTACTGGTTTATAGGCAAGTATGTAATATACTGGTTTATAGGCATGTATGTAATCTACTGGTTTATAGGCAAATATGTAATCTACTGGTTTATAGGCATGTATGTAATCTACTGGTTTATAGGCAAATATGTAATCTACTGGTTTATAGGCAAGTATGTAATCTACTGGTTTATAGGCATGTATGTAATCTACTGGTTTATAGGTAAGTATGTAATCTACTGGTTTATAGGCATGTATGTAATCTACTGGTTTATAGGCAAATATGTAATCTACTGGTTTATAGGCAAGTATGTAATCTACTGGTTTATAGGCATGTATGTAATCTACTGGTTTATAGGCAAATATGTAATCTACTGGTTTATAGGCATGTATGTAATCTACTGGTTTATAGGCATGTATGTAATCTACTGGTTTATAGGCAAGTATGTAATCTACTGGTTTATAGGCATGTATGTAATCTACTGGTTTATAGGCAAATATGTAATCTACTGGTTTATAGGCAAGTATGTAATCTACTGGTTTATAGGCATGTATGTAATCTACTGGTTTATAGGCAAGTATGTAATCTACTGGTTTATACTAGGCAAGTATGTAATCTACTGGTTTATACTAGGCAAGTATGTAATCTACTGGTTTATACTAGGCAAGTATGTAATCTACTGGTTTATAGGCAAGTATGTAATCTACTGGTTTATAGGCATGTATGTAATCTACTGGTTTATAGGCATGTATGTAATCTACTGGTTTATAGGCATGTATGTAATCTACTGGTTTATAGGCAAATATGTAATCTACTGGTTTATAGGCAAGTATGTAATCTACTGGTTTATAGGCATGTATGTAATCTACTGGTTTATAGGCAAATATGTAATCTACTGGTTTATAGGCAAGTATGTAATCTACTGGTTTATAGGCAAATATGTAATCTACTGGTTTATAGGCAAATATGTAATCTACTGGTTTATAGGCAAGTATGTAATCTACTGGTTTACTTTATAGGCATGTATGTAATCTGCTGGTTTATAGGCATGTATGTAATCTACTGGTTTATAGGCATGTATGTAATCTACTGG
Source organism: Pseudophryne corroboree (assembly GCF_028390025.1). Taxonomy (NCBI): domain Eukaryota; kingdom Metazoa; phylum Chordata; class Amphibia; order Anura; family Myobatrachidae; genus Pseudophryne; species Pseudophryne corroboree. The sequence continues at coordinate 343,069,014 of NC_086453.1, forward strand.
TTTATAGGCAAGTATGTAATCTACTGGTTTATAGGCAAGTATGTAATCTACTTGATTATAGGCAAGTATGTAATCTACTGGTTTATAGGCAAGTATGTAATCTACTGAATTATATGCAAGTATGGAATCTACTGGTTTATAGGCAAGTATGTAATTTACTGAATTATAGGCAAGTATGTAATCTACTGGTTTATAGGCATGTATGTAATCTACTGAATTATATGCAAGTATGGAATCTACTGGTTTATAGGCAAGTATGTAATCTAGTGGTTTATAGGCAATTTTGTAATCTACTGGTTTATAGGCATGTATGTAATCTACTGGTTTATAGGCAAGTATGTAATCTAGTGGTTTATAGGCAAGTATGTAATCTACTGGTTTATAGGCATGTATGTAATCTACTGTGTTCTAGGCAAGTATGTAATCTACTGGTTTATACGCAAGTATGCGATCTACTGGTTTATATGCAAGTATGTAATCTACTGGTTTATAGGCAAGTATGTAATCTACTGGTTTATAGGCAAGTATGTAATCTACTGGTTTATAGGCAAGTATGTAATCTACTGGATTATAGGCAAGTCTGTAATCTACTGGTTTATAGGCAAATCTGTAATCTACTGGTTTATAGGCAAGTATGTAATCTACTGGTTTATAGGCAAGTATGTAATCTACTGGTTTATAGGCAAGTATGTCATCTACTGGTTTATATGATAGTATGTAATCTACTGGTTTATAGGCAAGTATGTAATCTACTGGTTTATATGAAAGTATGTAATATACTGGTTTATAGGCAAGTATGTAATCTACTGGTTTATGGGGGTCATTCTTTAGTTGATCGCACGTATCAACTTTTTGCTGCTCGTGCGATCAACCTGACGTCGCCTATGGGGGAGTGTATTTTAGCATAGCAGGGCTGCGAACGCTTGTGCAGCCCTGCTATGGTAAAAAAATTTCAAGTAAAACAAGACCAAGGTTTTAGTTACTCACCCAGTGCGACGGATCCAGCGATGAAGGTCCCGGTTCTTGACGTCAGACATCCGCCCTCCAAACGCCTGGATCCGCCTGCGTTGGACTCACCATGCCTGGAAAAAACGGTGAGTATCCACCCCGGAATGCCTCCCGCCTGTCCGTCTTCTTGCGATCACCGTTGTGATCACATTTCTCGCTGGCGTCGTCGTTGCCTGGTGACGATCGTCTCCAGGCAATGACGAGCGTGTGCAATGCGTCCGCCGCGCATGCGCATTTCCGACTCGTTCGCACCGCAGCGAAGAACGTCATACTCACTGTTATTTGTGTTATTTGTAAAGTGCCAACATACAGTATCTATGCTATTGTGTTACAGGAGGCATGTGACATGTATCAGTGTGCTTTCCTACATATCTTGTCCCACAGTGCTCCTTATGTGAGTGTAGCAGAGGGGGAGAGAGCAGGGGAGTGCGGGTTCTGTATGGTGTAAGGTTTTCTCCTCTCTCTGCACAACATAAATCTGTCACAAGTGTGAGATGTGCTGCAGATATGCAGCTTTTTTACAAGAGTTGCTGGTTCAGACTACGGCAGGTGGGTTCTGCAGACTTATAAATGTCTGATAGCTGAAGGCATAAGGAATAATAGCTGCTTATGTTTCAGCACAGGACCTAATGTAACCTCTCTGCTGGGATATGTAATAATAGTAACAACTTGGAAGTGGGTGGCTGGTCCGTCTTTTGTCTTTCATACCTAGCTGCAAAGTCTACTCCCATGGAACTTATGGAACATCCCATTAAAATTGTCAGGTTGCGCGTGTAAAAGAACAGCGATCAGGTCATGTGATACAGATTTTGGTCCTAATTCTCAATAGCACATCTATGACCACTTACTCAGACATTTTGTACCCGCCGAGTAGCTCCCTGCCTGCCCGCCGTGTGCCGGGTCGCAGCGGGTGCGTGTTACGCCATGCAGGGGCTGCGTGTTACGTCACACAGCCGCCGCGGCCTGCCCCCGCAACAGTCTGGACACGCCTGCATTGTCCGGACCACGCTCCGGCAACTGCGTTCTAACGCTGTTGGTATGCCGCCTCCCACCCTGCGACCGCCTCTGCCTGTCAATCAGGTGAGGCGCATGCACACTCCACAAAGGAATTCAGACTGCGATCGCTGCCGCTGCAGTGATCCAGTCTGAATTAACCCCCTTGTTCAAGTCTTATAAAAAATTGCCAAAGGTCAGTGTACAGATGGAGCCACTTTATCTAGGCACACCATGGTTTATTAGCGTAAACCCTTCATCTTTTGTTCTCAGCTGCAGTACAATACAGAGAGAACAATACGTCAGGGGATTAAGGTGCTCATTCCGAGTTGATCGCTAGCTGCATTCGTTCGCTGTTCAGCGATAAGGCAAAAAAAGGCACTTCTGCGCATGCGTATGCAGCACAATGCACACGAGCGTCGTACTAATGCAACTAACAATGTAGTTTCACACAGGGTCTAGCGAAGCTTTTCAGTCGCAGTGCTGGCCGCAGAGTGATTGACAGGAAGAGGGCGTTTCTGGGTGTCAACTGACCGTTTTCAGGGAGTGTTTGGAAAAACGCAGGCGTGGCTGGGCAAACGCAGGGTGTGTTTGTGACGTCAAAACAGGAGCTGAACAGTCTGAAGTGATCGCAAGCGCTGAGTAGGTTTTGAGCTACTCTAAAGCTGCACAAAAAAACGTTGTCGCTGCTCTGCAATCCTTTCGTTCGCACTACTGCTAAGCTAAAATACACTCCCAGTGGGAGGCGGCATAGCGTTTGCACGGCTGCTAAAAACTGCTAGCGAGCGAACAACTCGGAATGACCACCTAAGTCATTACTGCAGGGGATTAAGGATGACTGACCTGGCTGAGTTAATCCTATTAAAGCCCAAGATAAGCATGGCTCCATCTGTATCTTGGGTGGTGACTGAAACACTGTACTGGAACCTACTTAGGACCGCTCCAGAACTACTAGAGTAACAAGCCCTAATAGTACAAGTCACATGATGCTCAGGGAGTCAGGAACTCATCCTGCAAGCAGTACATGCATTGTTCAGTTACCCATTATTACTGCTCTAAGAATGGTTTATGTCTGGCTGACCAAATATCCTCACAGGTGTTTGGTATGTCTGGATTTCAATGTTCATTTTGTCGATGAAACCTTTGACAAAAAGTATTCAGCGACTACAGTTTATTTCAGGACTTAAATTATTCTAAAATTATACTAAAATGAAAAGTGAGATCCACTGACTAAATTTTAAATAAAACAAAAAAAAAAGTGATTAAGAATTTAAAATCCTTGTCAAAATTAACACTGGAAATAGGGATTTACATTTTTAAAGAACAATTATGTATTCTAGATATTTGCAGAAAATAAATATGTCCTGCTATGAAGGAAATAGGAGTTTGGATTGCACTTGTATGTTCTAATAAACTTAAGGTATTTATTTGTATATGATATATATATATAGGAGTACTATGGTAAGTCAGGCTCAGTGTGTAACACATTCTCAGCCTACTGAGCCTAGATTACTAATGATATATGGGAGTACTATGGTAAGTCAGGCTCAGTGTGTAACAGATTCTCAGCCTACTGAGCCTAGATTACTAATGATATATGGAAGTACTACGGTAAATCAGACTCAGTATGTAACATGTTCTCAGCCTACTCAGCCTAGATTACGAAACACATAGTTAAAGGTATGCAAACTTCCCAAGGGAATTTTAGAGAAATGTTCTTCAGCAGAATCCATTACAGTATCATTAAACTGTTTGCAAAAGTTATGACTAAAACATTGACTAAAATTTTACTAAAATTAAAACTGAGATCCATTGGATGTCTGGACTGAGCAATTAACAATCGAGATAAGGATACTGTATATCCCCACAAACTTGTATATAAACTATATAAAATCACCAGCATACCTCATTATACATCAAAGGTCTTTTCGTGCTCCTATAGAAATCTTATTTAAACGCACCTATGGCAGCCTCTCTACCCACATAGATCAGCCATAAGCTAATGTTACTCACCTTATTAATAACTGCACAGGCCGACTCTGGTCCCCAGCCCAAAACTTAGTGCTTTTATTATAAAAAGTGTCAGCTTGCTTCCTGGCGGATGGGAGGTGAAAGTGTAAAGTATCCAACCCACCAGAATACTACATAAAGTCCTTTGTGTTTACTAAAATAATCCACTCCTTTGGCCCCTTTCTGCCCTATATCAAAACTTTTAGAATATAGCTATCTTAAACATATAGTTTTTTTGTTTTTTTTACTATACACTCTATTAGTTGTATCATGTACACTTGTGTTTTATTGTTCCCGTATAAGAGTCTCTATGTAACAGTACATGAAAGCCTCCCTCTGTTTTGTTTCCCCAAGTTCCATTTTCTTTAATGTTTCACAATAAAATCAAATATAATGTAATATTCAGAAAGTATAACTGAAGAGGGATTGTGGAGCAGTAACTTGTGGCTAACACCTTCTATGTTTTATTATGTGCCTTTTCTACATAAGGAGACTGTTTATTGGATGCACCAGGCACCTCTCTTGAACTTCCACGGGAACTTCCTGGAACATCCGCTCGCTATGACTTGGACAATCAGTGTCGCCAAGTATTTGGGAAAGAGTTCTCTCACTGCCCAAACACCAGGGAAGACGACATTTGTGCTCAGCTGTGGTGTAAAGTTCTGGATGAGCACGTCTGCCACACCAAAAATGGAAGCCTACCCTGGGCTGATGGGACTTCCTGCGGAGATCATCACGTGTGCTGGAATGGGGTTTGTCAAGTGGAAGAAGACGTTGTTAAGCCTAAGGTAGCTTCATAACTATAGGCAAGGTGCACATTATAATAAAGGCTTTAGCTGTAAAACTAAGCATTATTTACAGGCAAAGTATAATATCCAGGCATCGCATATGATTCCTCCACAGAAGCCTGAATGAAATATGGGTTGTCATACTCTCCCAATGCAAACAAAGTAGTGACTACTGCAATTAGCTTTTTCATATACATGCTCAAATTAGCCTTTATGTAATGAAATGTGTGTGCTAGGGCTGAACAGACAATAGTTTACATACCCATTGAGGAAGAATGCTAGTTTGGGTTACCAGTTGTTTAGAAGCCACCAGGTGGACATGTTGATCAGAACCCTGTATTTGTTGCTGGTTCAGCCCTGGTCCCACAATAATGGGGCTTGGAGCCTTATATACACCAATTTACTTACTCTAGTCTAAAGTTTTCACATTGTTGTACTTCCGCCTGTTACTTTAAATACATTTAATTTTTACTCTTGCCACCCTAGTTTCCATATAAGTATATACATTGAATGGTACAGAAAGACTGATATTTATTTGGCAACAATGAGGTTAATACAGAATATATTGTTTCATAGGTTTATTTTTATACAGTAAATTGCACATATGAAAGTGTTTGTCCTACTGTACTTCTATAAAAATAGTGAAGGTGCTGCATAGCACGTCAAGGTATTTCATACAATGCCTGGATTCTATACATTGTTTAGAAAATATGCATACAGTGGTATCAACCGTGAGTCACTGACCCATTCACTGAAAGCAGATACTACTGTATATTTACTGAACATGCGACTAAACCAACATAATGCAATAATACTCATATGGTACATCATATTCCTTTACATGTCAGCATCAAGACCTGTAATCTGTGTCTACCAGGTGCCAGTAGATGGAAACTGGGCCAGTTGGGGTTCATGGGGCGAGTGCTCGCGAAGCTGTGGAGGAGGGGTGCGATTTTCCTACCGAGAGTGCAGTGACCCTGAGCCTGAGAATGGAGGGAAGTACTGTCAAGGCCAAAGAGCCATCTATGAGTCCTGTAACATCCAGGAGTGCCCGCTACAAGGTATGTATAAAGTAACAGTGCCTTTCTTTGGCTATCTGGTCTCTAGGTTGACCACTCTTAAGGGCCCTACACACTGGCCGATTTTTTGAAAGATATGAACGATCTCGTTCATAAATGAACGAGAACTCGTTCATATCGTTCAGTGTGGAGACTCCTGCGATGAACGATGCGCGGCCCCGCGCTCGTTCATCGCTGGTCTCCCGTCGGCTGTGCATGCAGGCCAATATGGACGATCTCGTCCATATTTGCCTGCACTTCAATGCAGCCGCGTGACGGGGGGAGTGAAGAAACTTCACTCCCCCCGTCACTGCCCCCCCGCCGCCGGGTCGCTCGTCGGCCGTATCCGCCGTCGGGCAGCTCGGCGGCGGGTCGGCCAGTGAGTAGGGCCCTTTAGGTCGACCACTATTGGTCGATTTGTGTTAGGGCGACATGGTTTCTACTGTAGGTCAACATGATCACTAGATCGACATGAGTTTTTCACAATTTTCAAAAAAAAATTTAAAACTTTTTTATACTTTACAATCCACGTGGACTACGATTGGAACGGTAACATTGCCTGAAACATGGCGAGCGAAGTGAGCCATACGAGGTGACTTGGTGCACTAATTGGGGTTCCCGGTCACTCTGCAAAGAAAACGACACCAATTTTTTTTTTTAAACTCATGTCGACCTAATGTTTGTGTCGACCTATTTTAGGTGGCAACCTAGTCACTGTCGACCAATAGTGGTCGACCTAGTGACTGACGACCTAAGTGTGGTTGAACCTATGGACCACACCCCTTTCTTTGTGGGCACTAAAGTGGAACAATCACTACTGAATGAAGAAACTTCTTAAAATGTTTCTCTATCAATTATGTTTAAAGGGACATTTGTAATATAAAGCTGAAAAGTGATTAAAAAAATGTCAATAAGTTGGTATGCACTGATAGTTTATATGAACTGTGACCCCTCCCACCTGAGTCAGCGATGTTACTCTAAAGAGTTCCAGCATAACACACATCTACAGTCTCCAAACGCTGCTATTACTTCCCATACATATGATGAAAACTCAAGCACCCCTAAAAACCACCCAAATACACCATAGCATTATCCATAAACAATACTTCCCAACATATGGGGAGATTCAAATGTTTGAAAAGTCAGTTGGGAGTCTGTTTTTTCCTATTTAATAGACAGGAAAAAACAGACGCCCAACCGACTTTTCAAACATTTGAATCTCCCCCATGGGATTTGAAATCAGGGACCCCTTGAGCCGGAGGCAGACGGCCTCATGAAAAGGATGTGTGGCCTCATGCCCGTGGGCTTCCCCAAGGCTCTCCCCACACTGTGTAGTTGTAGCTGTGAGAGTGCTGCCCCAACTCCCCCCACAACGGGACACTGCGGCTTAGGGGTTGGACGTCAGGACAGTCTCTGAAAAGTGGGATTGTACAGCCCAAAGCGCGGAGTTATGCATAAACAAAAAGGTGTAGCACCATAAAAGAAAGGAAAAAGGTGCACAGGGATGCATTGGCCATATACAGATAAAAGGTGAGAGAGAGAAGAAAAGGTGAGCATGTCCCAAAAAGTACAACAGTAAAGATGATAACACAAAAGGTAATGTTAAGAATATTCTATATAATAAAATCAAGCTCTGATAAAAGATTAAGATAGATCAGGGGTAAGAGGGAAAGAAGGAGGAAGAGGGGGAGAGAAAGGAGAAAGGGGGGCACTGGAGAGAGAGAGAGAGAGAGAGAGAGAGAAGTACACAGAGAGATAGGAGGAAAGAGGAAGAGAAAATAAAAGCAGCAGTCACGCTCTCGGGAGGCAATAGTGCCCTGTTACAGCACTGCTGGTAAGTGCTGGATTCACCAGATTGTGGGAGAATTCCCCACTTTTTTGTGAAACAGGAGACTTTCCCTCTAATTCGTGTGTCTCCTGGAGGTTCTAAGATACTGAGTAATTATGTACCACTCAGAATAAAATTCACACTCCTCTCAACTACAAATCTGTCACCCTCACCACACCTCTCTCTATTTCTAGCCCATTTCTTCACATACTATCTCTTGTCCTCTTGGCTCTGCTGATTTCCGCCTCTCTTCCTCGCTGATCACCACTTCCCACCCTTGCATTCAGGGTTTCTCCCGTGCTGCTCCTAAACTCTGAAATGCTCTGTCTCGTACCATTAGACTCTCATCCAGCCCACTAGGATCCAAGGGTGCCTTTAATACTCATCCTAGCTTACCATCCCTCCACCAGTCTCTGCCCTCTTCTCCCCACTGTGTCCACACATTACCCAGTAGTTCGCTTCAGCAGGTTCCTCTCCCATTGGTCTTCTACAAAAGCGTGTTAGATGCTCACTTTATGTATCTGGGAATTTATATACTATCTGTACACATATCCGTTTGATAGACAGCGTCTAGTTAGACAGTCAATAGATAGACACCATATATTAGACAGACATTAGGTCGACAGGGTCAAAAGGTCGACAGGGTCAAAAGGTAGACATGGAAAAGGTCGACAGGTCAAAAGGTCGACATGGTCAAAATATCGACATGAAAATGGTCGACATAAAAAAGATAGACACATATTTTTTTATGTAACATGTTTTTGGATTATTTCATACTTTCTCTATCCATGTCGGCATAGAGTTGGTTATAAACCTTGTGGCGAGCGCAGCGAGCCACCGTGCCCGAAGCGTGGCGAGCGTATGCCTTTCTACAATTGGGGGTCCCAGATGACAAAACTATCCACACAAACCACAAAAATGCAAAAAAACATGGTGTCTACCTTTTTCATGTCGACCATTTTCATGTCGACCTTTTGACCCTGTCGACCTTTTGACCCTGTCGACCTAAAGTCTGTCTAACATATGGTGTCTATCTATTGACTGTCTAACTAGACACTATCTATCTTTCATACCGGAACCATCTGTACATACGGTATATTTCTTGTTCTCCCTTTTATTCCACTGTACTGTGATACGAAATCCTCGTGGTGCCTTATATATAGAAGATAATAATACAGGGTGTGGAGTGGCATATAATTTGAAGATCACCAATTGTATTCTCTCTTTCAAAACAAAACACCAAAGTGAAGGGAGCCATAAAAACCAACAGAGATTTGTGGCAATCCACAAAAAATATCCATCTCTCTTCAAGCTAATACCATTGTGATAGGACCTGCCCGCCCCCCCAAACCTCCCCCCCCCTCCACCGTCGCCCAGCTGAAGTGCGTTTTTTATGCCTTGATGTATAGCGTTTTCTAATTCTGATTTCTAGAGAAGAGTTTCCGAGAAGTTCAGTGTGAAAAATACAACACCTATAACTATACGGACAGGCACGGGAACCTCATAGAGTGGATTCCTAAATTCTCTGGTGTGTCCTCCCGGGATCGCTGCAAGCTAATGTGCCGGGTACGTGGGGGGAGTGAATTCAAAGTCTTCCAGTCCAAGGTGAGCCGCCACTCTTATTGTTCTACGGAGTCTAACTTGATTTATATCTCAGTGTGTAATTCTCTCCCAAACCTTAAAATGCTGCTGCCCAACTTTCCACCTAATTTATTATGGAAGTTACAGGTGATTGCAATAGTAAAAAAGGAGGAAGTTCAGGAGCATTAAGTGTGAACTCTGGGCGTCTCCTACGTCCTAAGTAACAGCAATAATGTCATGTCTAGATATAGGCCCTCATTCTGAGTTGATCGCTCACTGACGATTTTCACAGCGCAGCGATCAGGTAGAAAAACGGCAATTCTGCGCATGCGCATGGTTCGCAGCGCGCATGCGCTAAGTACTTTCACACAAAACTTTGTAGTTTTACACAAGCTCGAGCAACGCTTTTCAGTCGCTCGAGTGTTCGTTGTTTGATTGACAGGAAGTGGGTGTTTCTGGGCGGCAACTCAGCGTTTTCAAGGAGTGTGCTAAAAAACGCAGGTGTACCAGGTAAAAACGCAGGAGTGGCTAGAGAAACGGGGGAGTGGCTGGCCGAACGCAGGGCGTGTTTGTGACATTAAACCAGGAACTAAACCTTTCGCGATCGCACTTCTGCTAAGCTAAGATACACTCCCTGAGGGCGGCGGCCTAGCGTTTGCATTGCTGCTAAAAGCAGCTAGCGAGCGATCAACTCTGAATGAGGGCCATTTTTATGTAGGGATCAGTATGGAAACCCGGCGGCCGGGATCCCGACGTTCTAAATACAGACATCGGGATCCCGATTGCGAAGAAGCCGACAGGGGTGAGTAAGGGGTAATATACCCTCTTCCCTGCCCCCCTAACCCTCCCTGCCTGCTGCCTAACCCTAACCTCCCCCTCAGTGCCTAAACCTAAGATCCCGTCCCCGCTGCCTAACCCTAACCCTCCTGCCCCGTAGCCTAACCCTAACCCTCAGAGGGGGGTGCCTAACCCTAACTCCCCCCTCCTCCCCGCACCCTAACCCTCCTAGGGCGTAGCCTAAACCTAACCCTCTCCCCGAAACCCAAACCACCCCCCTTCCCCACCACCACCCCTGGCGGGGCTTACCTCTTCAGCGGCGCAATGTCAGGACATTCGGCATCCTGGCTGTCGGGATTTCAACGCCGGGATGTCTACCTATTCGAGGTGCCAGTGTCGGCATTCTGAATGGTGTCGGGATTCGGCGTCGGTAATCTGACTGCATCCCGTTGTGTATACCATTTATTATTATGCTGAGGTCTGTGATTCATACAGCTGCTGTGATGACAAGTGACACACAGTATTTGTATATATTATTATTTATTTGTGTAGTGCCACTGTATTACTCATCATTTCAATGGAATTCTGAGTCATTCATATCAGTCTCTGCCCCATTGGAGTTTATACAACATGTAGGAAACCACACTGCAGATGCTAAGTAACAAGCACTTGTACTCACAACACAGGTGCAATCAGTGGAGAATGAGCAAAACGCTACAGTAACATCTGGAAACCTTAAACACCACAAACTGTATATAGCCCATAAAATGGAACATTCTGCAGATCTTGGACCTCTCACGTAAATACTCTGCTATGTGTCAGGTTCAGGATGTCTTGTTCAGTTCTACAGAAATGTTCTGCTTACATCAGCCTGTGTCATCTAGATGGCTAGACTCATTGTCCTTTCTCCTGGGGACACAGATTAATAATCCAATAAAATGTGAAAGCCAGTGACGTGTGGTGGGGTGAGGCAGGTGAGGCAGAGCCTTTCCTGTCATACTAACGTTTGCAATAGAGGTTCAACTGTATAAAGTATATGAAAAATACAAAGAATATGTTTGAATTATCTACTTTGCATTATTCTAATCATTTTTATAGCCAAAACTCTGGAGTAAAAAGTCTATGGCAGGTGAGACAGTACCTCACCTGCCTATCTTTTCCACACATCTCTGATCAAAACTCACCAAATTTCCAGGAGTTTATACTGCTGCACCTGTGTATAATGCCCAGATGTACCCTTTGGCTCATATATTGCATGTAAATATGGCTCTGGTGCTAGCCAATGCCTCCTGAGCTATTTAGATCACCGCACATCCCTGGTGAAAGCACGCGTTGTAATGACTGATAACCTACATGATAGTCACTGGCTATGTTTTCCCTTGTTCTCCCTGGCAGGTGGTGGACGGTACCCTGTGTGGGCCGGAAAGTCTGTCTGTGTGTGTCCAGGGTCAGTGCGTCAAAGCTGGGTGTGATCACGTATTACATTCCTCCAATAAACTGGACAAGTGCGGCGTGTGTGGGGGAGATGGATCGAGCTGCAGGAAGATATCTGGATCACTCAACAAGTCTAAGTAAGGCATTTAGTGTCTTTTCTAGAGCTCTTATAGCACCGTATTGTCAGCCTCATAAGTCCATAGTGGAATAACTATATTGGAATCCATTAATCAATATTGATACATGTCTACAAACAGGTATGGATATACAGATATCGTCACCATCCCAGCTGGAGCCACCAACATAGATGTAAAGCAACGCAGTCACCGTGGTATCATATATGATGGTATCTACCTGGCAATCAAGAAAGCAGATGGAAGCTACCTTCTAAACGGGGATTTTATGGTTTCTTCCATTGAGCAGGATGTGCATCTAAGAGGAACAATATTGATATATAGTGGCTCCAACACAACACTGGAGAGAATACAAAGCTTCCACTCCCTGCCAGAACCACTGACGATACAACTCCTCCGTGTCGTTGCAGAGTCTGTCCCACCCAAAATTAAATATACATTCTTCATCCCTAAGAGTTTGCCATATGGACGACCAAAAGCCAAGGATAAAGTCTCCCATCATTTACTTAGACCATTATTCATTTCTCAGTGGTTTTTGGGAGACTGGTCTCAGTGTTCTAAGAGTTGTGGTTCTGGCTGGAAAAGGAGGACAGTAGAGTGCCGAGATATGGAGGGAAGGCCCTCAGACCTTTGCCCACAAGAGCTGAGACCTGAGGACATTCGGGCTTGTGGGGACTTGCCCTGCCCAATGTGGAGAGTAGGTAGCTTGTCACATTGCTCTCAAACTTGTGGAGAAGGAATAAGGACACAGAGGGTCTTTTGTGTGGACTACACTGGGAAAGAGACAGAAGAGGACAAATGTGACCTAAGAAAACGTCCCGAAGGTGCTGCAGTTACTTGTATGCTGGAGGAGTGCTAATGACAATGTGGCATAGATATAGCATAGAGGCAGCTATAAACGTTAGCCCCCATTGCTGCTGCTGTTGGACATGGATATCCATTCTGTTGGGCCTTAGAACATTTGCTTTAATAGAATATATGCGAATTCCAAAGGATCACATTTCACTTCCAGCTTTATGCTTGGTTACACTATTGAGTACTGCAATCAGCTGGTCCACAAAGCTAACTCACCTATCTGACAGTACAGGTTCCACCAGCAGCAGTGGGAGCAATATGTGCAGTATGCGACAAGAGCGGGATATTGCCCTGTTCTACTAAAGACTAACTGCACAACGGAGACACACAAGATGTGTCAGAAACAGGCTAGAATCTACCTCACTAGAGTATCCCTAACCTTGTGTATCAGCTCCATGTCCAATATCTTCTCACAGAAAACTCTGAATTATCTATTGTACTTTTTCTTTTTTTTATCTTTGTTGCAAGGAGGTCATACTTTGTGTCACAGGATGTCGAAACCATGTTGCATAATTAGCTCAGTGTTCTTTCCCTCAGGCCAGCACAATTTGAGAGGAATGTGTTTGTAAATCTGGTTTCATCACACACTGAACCTTTATATAGCTATTCGTTTATCTCGTACTAGATAGATATAATTGGAGATGTAGGATATTACCAGTACAGGAAAGTGATGATATTATGTGAACTAGATGTACAGTACGATGACTGTCCAGATGTTACTTATTAATGTAACTTGTTATGAGAGCACTAACCGGCTTATTTATATTACCTCAGTACCAATAAGCTACTACAGGTCACCTCTCATTTCCCTACCACAATGTCTGCCATTGCTCCATACTATTAAGTAAATCTGTAATTAAGAGAGTACACTAGGGAGTTTATTGCACAGTATAAGGTATAGAGCCGGTGATCAGCTTAGGAGTGGGGGAAATAGGTGGTTGGTGCAGTAGGTGCAGAAAGTAAAAGATCAGATTTTGTTACTTGGATCACTTGTACAGGCTTCAAATCAAAACACTTTATATAATGAGGTTTTGTACTCAGGTAGCTTCTGAACCTTCTGTAGCCTCCAAGATAAAAGGGTGGAGGAGATTCAGTTATCTGATATCCAAGATTAAAAAAGATAGACATTTCCTTTTGTGCACTGAAAGAGGAAACTGCAAATCCTTCACCTGATCATTACTTTTTTGAGGACTTCTGTAAACCATTTATGGTTAAATGCTTTACCTGGGATGTCTGCCAGTGACTCTCAAAGTCACGAGTGCAGTAAGTGCAACTGTATAGTGGTTCTTTCTGTCCTCTCCCCAGGGAGAAATCTCAATCTGAAATATGTTTTTCTCCAGTTCATTAAATTAACGGAAAGTAGTAGGTGGAAATTACAACTCAAGAAAGTAGCAATGGGCCATTTGGAGTCCTCCGATTTGTGACTGTCCTATTTGGAGGACTACATTGGAACAACTGGGACATGCGTGAATAAAACTATGAGCTGCTTAGAGCGCCTTCTGCTCTTGCTCATTGCTGTGTAGCTTCAGCCAAGGAAAGTGCCCCATGTAGGCCAATAAAAGGTGGCAAATGTTCCCTTCTGCCTCCCCATAGCGATGCCCCTGAATGGAACCAAAGAAAACGCTCATTCTATTTTCATCCAAACCCTTAAGTTACAACTAGTATATCAGACACGTGTAAAAAGAATGAAGACTGAATAGTTAAACACTAAGTAATATATTAGAAGAGGTTCTGGATTGCGATCTTACAATATATCCAATTCTCTTTCCTATAGAATGCCAATTTTGGGACGGATTCAAAGTTGGGATCAAAGCAAAAAAACAAGTAACTGTGCACTTTAGTAAAAACATGTTGCAGCGCAGGTGGGGCGCAGAGGCATAGATGTACATACCTCCCAACATTGGGAAGGTCAGGACTCCAGCGTGCCTTGCTGGCCAAAAAGGGGGTGTGACTATGGAAAAAGGTGGCATGGCTTTGCGGGAATGCCGCGATCGTGAGCCAAGCCTCCCATTTTCATCGTTGTGGGGGCATGTCCTGCACTCTATGAGCTGCTGGCCATGCCGCCCAGCCCCTCTGTCTCCCATGAATAGATGCTGCTCTGCTAAGTAAAACAGAGAATGAGAGGTGGGCTTCCAACTGCCCCCCCCCCCCATGGGAAACTGCGGCCCACGAGTGAGACAGCGGTACAGTCCCCCCCAAAAAAGTGACTGTCCTGCAAAAATTGGGACAGTTGGGAGGTATGGACAGTTGGGAGGTATGGACCCTACACCACTCACTGTCAGTCACCACCCCACAAAGATAGTCACTGTAGAACTTCTATTAATCAGAGCTCCGTCTTGCCTTCAATTAATGCACCACTTCCCCAGTGACCGGAGAAGGGGGAAAGGGACAACACAAGCTCTGCTTCCAGCAATAGAACAGTGTGAAGTGGAGATATCTTATTCCATGGCCATCAATGATCTGCGACCAGTAAAGGACAAATAACCTAGAATACCAGATGTCATTCCCCAATACCTATGCTACATACATAATAACATCGTTTCTGAGGTTGAAACAAGACAATTTGTCCATCGAGTTCAACCTATTTGTGTTCCCCTACGCTGTATTTTTTTCTGGACTAATCTAACGTGCGCTAAAGTCGGCCGTTATGTTTATTATTCTTTTTTGTAACTATAGCGAGTGATCTATGCACCATACCCCTGTATATCCTTATCCTTTAGGAATGTATCCAGCCCATTCTTAAAAATGTTGACCGAGTCTGCCATTATCACACTCTCAGGCAGGGAATTCCAAAATCGTATTGTCCTAACTGTGAAAAAAACTTTTTTGCCTTAGTGTACGAAACCTCATCTCCTCTAACTTAAGCGGGTGTCCACGTGTTTTCTGTGTCGATCTTACTAAAAACAGATCGCGCGCAAACTCTATGTATTGTCCCCTTATATATTTATAAATGTTGATAATGTCCCCTCTTAATCTCCTCTTTTCCAGTGTAAACATGCCTGGCCTTGAAAGTCCTTTCCTGGTATTCCAGCATCTCCATTCCTCTGATTAGTTTGGTTGCCCGCCTCTGAACCTTTTCTAGCTCTAGGATATCCTTTTTGTAGTATGGTGCCCAAAATTGTGCACAGTATTCATGATGTGGCCTCACTAGGGATTTATATAATGGGAGTATAACACTCTCGTCCCTTGCATCAATTCTCCGTTTTATGCATTCTAATACCTTGTTTGCCTTCTTTGCTGCAATCCTACTTTGGGTATTGCTGCTCAGTTTGCTATCTATATGAACACCTAAGTATTTTTCCAGTACAGAATCCCCTAAATTCACCCCATTTAGTGTGTATGTGTTATTTATGTTCTTGGTACCAAAGTGCATTACCTTACACTTGTCTGTATTGAAACCCATTTTCCATTTTGCTGCCCATGATTCCAGTTTATCTAAATCATTCTGGAGAGACTCAGCATCACCCTCCGAATTTCTAACCTTACACAGTTTGGTATAATCTGCAAAAATTGACACCATGCTCTCTAGACCTACCGCTAGATCGTTAATAAAAATGTTGAACAATAGTGGTCCAAGTACAGACCCTTGTAGCACACCACTTAGTACTTCACTCCAATTTCAAAAAGTGTGGGATGTGTGACACTGCATTAGCTTTGTAGCCAAGTTCAAGCTACTGTGCTCTGTGATCGGTACTTTAATGGTAAAAGTGGATGACATCTTCCATGTGATTACTAACAGGAAGGTTGTCAGGTACAGGAAAACCTTTACCCCAGCTGTCTGGATAAGACATACCTGTGAATGTTACCAGTAGGCGTCTACTACAAAGCCTTTTATATTTTGGGTTTAGCTGAGCCTTAAGGGACACGTTCACTGCAAACTCTTATTGTCTGATGATGTGTTGACCGGCCGGAGCAGAAGTCGATAGACGTCTGATTGGCGACAGCTGGCCATTCTCAGCAGAACTCCCTCCCGGTACCTCACATCTAAGGCTGCTGTTGTGAATTTACTGGGAACACTAAAATAGATTTGTTGTGCAAGACTCTTGATCTCCTACTTGCCAAATATGTGTTACAGTTACAGTCTGACACATGTCCTGTTGTGTTCCAGGACAAAGCAATACATCACAAAGAATAACTACTCATTTACAGAAGGACTAGGTGTTCTAACACTTAGCACCCTTTTGTGCTATGTATTGTAACGAGGGTCATTATAACAATTCACAAACTTATCGAACTACTTGAAACAAAGTCATAGTGAAGCTCTAGTGTATATGCAGCCCCTTAAATACCAATACCGCTCCTATAATAGCTGTGCTGGCTGTTCCCTAATAAATTATTCCTAGTGCAATGGTTAATCTGAGATAAGCGTTCCTCTGGGTGGGGTGGTTATGCGGTTTCTGACAGACAACAGCTGGAAAACATGTGGGATTTCTGTATGAATTTCCAAACAGGCTGTGTGGGAATAATTGTGTATGGAGACCTGGTCTGAGAGGAGGAAAGGACATGTCTCGGGCCAATCGGAGATCCTGCTTCTAGCATTACATTCCCTAATCTGTGTGACGCTCCAGGAGCAGGACATCAGCCTTTGGAAAAGTAGCTCCTGGCCTGTAGCAATACTCACCGTATAGTCAGCGCAAATGGAACCCTTAAATTACTTATTGATCGAAACTGTAGATGAATCTAGGCCCTCATTCCGAATTGTTCGCTCGCTAGCTGCTTTTAGCAGCATTGCACACGCTAAGCCGCCGCCTACTGGGAGTGAATCTTAGCATAGCAGAATTGCGAACGTAAGATTAGCAGATTTGCGAATAGAAATTTCTTTGCAGTTTCTGAGTAGCTCGAGACTTACTCTGCCACTGCGATCAGTTCAGTCAGTTTCGTTCCTGGTTTGACGTCACAAACACACCCAGCGTTCACTCAGACACTCCCCCGTTTCTTCAGACACTCCCGCGTTTTTCCCAGAAACGGTAGCGTTTTTTCGCACACACCCATAAAACGGCCAGTTTCCGCCCAGAAACACCCACTTCCTGTCAATCACACTCCGATCACCAGAACGAAGAAATTTCTTCGTTAAGCCGTGAGTAAAATACCAAACTTATTAGCAAATTTACTTGGCGCAGACGCACTGCGAACATTGCGCATGCGCATTAGCGACTAATCGCTCCGGTGCGGAAAAAAAATAACGAGCGAACAACTCGGAATGAGGGCCCTAGTTCTCTCTGACAGTGAAAACGTATGAAGATCCCATTTTCTGTATTAGTGTAACCATTTATTGTGGCAGCTGGTAGAACATTGAGGCTCCTCAGTAAAGCATCAGGATAATCACACTGAATAGGACGAGGTAAAAGTCACTTGCTGCTTACCTAGCTACGCAGTGGCAAACGCAGGATTTGCATGGGGGGGTTTCTAGAACTGGGCGGAGCCAATCACGGGGGTGGGGACTGAGGTGACCCAGTATATGCTGGGTCCGTAAAACTAGTGTGTGTGTGTGTGTGTGTGTGTGTGTGTGCGTGTGTGTGTGTGTGTGTGTGTATATTATATATATATATATATATACACACACACATATATACATATATCTACACACACACACATATATATATATATATATATATATACACACACATACATATACACATATACATAGCATATTAAACATGCATACATATATATATATATATATATATATATATATATGTACACACATACAGTACACATATATATATACACATGTATATATATATCATGTGTGTTTATATGTATGTATGTATTTATGTATATACATGTGTATATATGTATGCACATGGATATATATGTACTATAATTAAAATAAAGTAAACTTTTATTGCACTTACAAGTGCCACCAGGAAGACAGCAGGCTGCACAGGACGCTAGACAGTCATTAATAATACTCATGCAGCTAAAAAAAAAAATATATATATATATTTTTTTTTAGTGGAGGGGGGTTTCTGGGTGCTCGGAAACCCCCCCTGGGTGCGCCACTGCTAGGGTTCATTTGTTTTTTCGTCAGGACCCAATTAACCTACCAGTATATGTTTGGATTATGGGGAGAAACCGGAGCACCCGAAGGAAACCCACGCAATCAAAGGGAGAACATACAAACTCCACACAGTTACAGCCAAGTTGGGAATTGAACCCATGACCTCAGTGCTGTGAGGCAGTAATGCTAACCATCACACCATCCTACTATCAATGACCGTTTGATAAGTTCATAGAATGTATTTATCCTGCTATATCTGTCGGGAATATGGATGTGAGGCTGTGACAAATAACGCAATTTATAAAGTAAAGCTTTTTAAATGAGAACATGTAAAAAAAACTTTAAATAAAACTTTCTAATTTTGTAGAAAAAAAAAGTGTCTATTTTTTTCCAATGTAAAATGAGCGTGACTCTTACAGGCCACTGTCCCATGGACATAACGTTCTCTTTTTAAGAACACTTCATTCTTTTTATACTGCAACTGCGCTATGTGGAAAACTCTGTGTGTGTAATTTTCCACACTGTGGCAAAGCATGACAAATGGATATAGGTATTAGTGTTTTTCATTTATTTTCCATATGTATTTGTAATAAGATGATCTTTGGAGTGTATCTGAGACAGAAAAATATAGACAGAAACCAAGTGTCCATGTGTCCCGTAAATGCAGAAAACACACAGGTAAATATTTTGTGATTCAAAAAAGGTGGTCATTTAGAAAATCTGGCATTCCCATTTGTGTCCAAAATGTACACATAGGGGTCCTGATGCAGAGTTAGGATGGAATTGCACCTATGTGCTCTGACATGCGTGCATATATTCCCCTGTACGCAGAGATGTGCCTGCCCCTCTCTGTGCGCCTGATCAGATATTAGTCATCGCTATTGGTGTGCACCTGCACTAGCAAATCTACACAGCCAGCAGTACATTGACACAACCCCAATGCAACACCCCAGGTCCAACTCTGCAGTATTAAGTGTACATGCTTTCACTATGCATACGATTTTTGCATTGCCCTAAAATGTGTGCCACAAAAATGGCACTTGTACATTGTTATTTTGAGTTACACTAATCTTAAAGATACATGCAACTCAAAATAGCTTCCACGTATAAAATATGTTTGTACTGTAGGAAATAGGCTTTAGGCATATCATGATGCGGTCGCATACTAGAGATGAACTTTATGACTACCATTGTAATCAAATTGATGACTACCTTTAATGAATCAAATTAAGTAGTCTGGGGCAACATTGTCAGTCCTCCTCTCCCAAACTCTGCTCTACTCAGTGTAAAGTAAGCACTCATCTCCTGATCCCCATGTGAGGGTGTACCAGTGTGAGTGGTATAGGTGGGAGTAGGGTAGGTGTGGGGGTGTACCAGTGTGAGTGGTATAGGTGGGGGTAGGGGAGGTGTGAGGGTGTACCAGTGTGGGTAGTATAGGTGGGAGTAGGGTAGGTGTGAGGGTGTACCAGTGTGAGTGGTATAGGTGGGAGTAGAGTAGGTGTGAGGGTGTACCAGTGTGAGTGGTATAGGTGGTAGTAGGGGAGGTGTGAGGGTGTACCAGTGTGAGTGGTATAGGTGGGAGTAAGGGAGGTGTGAGGGTGTTCCAGTGTGAGTAGTATAGGTGGGAGTAGGAGAGGTGTGAGGGTCATCCAGTGTGAGTAGTATAGGTGGGAGTAGGGTAGGTGTGAGGGTGTACCAGTGTGAGTGGTATAGGTGGGAGTAGGGGAGGTGTGAGGGTGTACCAGTGTGAGTGGTATAGGTGGGAGTAAGGGAGGTGTGAGGGTGTACCAGTGTGAGTGGTATAGGTGGGAGTAGGGGAGGTGTGAGGGTGTACCAGTGTGAGTGGTATAGGTGGGAGTAGGGGAGGTGTGAGGGTGTACCAGTGTGAGTGGTATAGGTGGGAGTAAGGGAGGTGTGAGGGTGTACCAGTGTGAGTAGTATAGGTGAATGTAGGGCAGGTGTGAGGGTGTACCAGTGTGAGTAGTATAGGTGGGAGCAGGGTAGGTGTGAGGTTGTACCAGTGTGGGTAGTATAGGTGGGAGTAGGGTAGGTGTGAGGGTGTACCAGTGTTGGTAGTATAGGTGGGAGTAGGGTAGGTGTGAGGGTGTACCAGTGTGAGTAGTATAGGTGGGAGTAGGGTAGGTGTGAGGGTGTACCGGTGGGAGTAGGGTAGGTGTGAGGGTGTACCAGTGTGAGTGGTATAGGAGGGAGTAGTATAGGTGTGAGGGTGTACCAGTGTGAGTAGTATAGGTGGGAGTAGGGCAGGTGTGAGAGTGTAACAATGTGAAGGGTATAGGTGTGAGGGTGTACCAGTTTGAGTGGTATAGGCAGGGCCGGATTTACAATGGGGCGGATGGAGCTGCAGCTCCAGGCACCCCATTCAAAATAGGCCCACAGGATCCCTTGCAGTACTGCCAGTGTTAAAAGGAAAAAGTTTTTCCTGTCACCACCAGCCCAGCTTACGCTCCCCCTGACCAGAGCCGGCCTCCTAAGCCGTAAGCACCACCTCCCAGACCTGTGAGAAGCTCCACCTCCAGGATCCGCCCACAGCTCAGCCTCTGTGATCTGTCCAAGCTCCGCCCCCGGGACCCGTCCAGAGCTCCATCTTCGGGATCCATCCAAGCTCCGCCCCCGGGACCCGTCCAAAGCTCAGCCCCGGGATCCGTCCAAGCTCCGCCCCCAGGACCCGTCCAAAGCCCCGCCTCCGGGATCCGTCCAAGCTCCGCCCCCGGGACCCGTTCAAAGCCCCGCCTCCTGTGCACCTTTGGATAATGGATGGCCTAAAGCTTTGCAGACTCTGCTGACAGTGTTAGAACTTTGAAGATGGATCTTCAGCAGGTGGGTAGAGCTGGGGGTCAGTGGGGTTGCCAGGGAAGGGGGGGAGGGAATTGTGAGTGCTAGATCATTTAGGACAGAGGTCTGCTACTTGTTTGCACGGAATTTCACGATGCACCGTTCACACAGGGGGTTGCAGCTCCTCCTGTGATTGTGAACATGCTGCACACCCCCCATCCCATTTTTACTCCTTTCATGTCATCTGCTGCTCTTACACCAGTATCTTCCCCTCCCCACCTGTATCTCCCCACCCTCCCTACCTGTATCTCCCCCCCCTTTCCACCTGTATCTCCCCCCCCTCTCACCTGTATCTCCCCCCCTCTCACCTATATCTCCCCCCCTCTCACCTGTATCTCCCCCCCTCTCACCTGTATCTCCCCCTCCCTACCCCCTCCCCACCTGTATATCCCCCCTTCCCCACCTGTATCTCCCCCTTCCCCACCTGTATCTCCCCCTTCCCCACCTGTATCTCCCCCCTCCTCACCTGTATCTCCCCCCTCCTCACATGTATCTCCCCCCTCCTCACCTGTATCTCCCCCCTCCCCACCTGTATCTCCCCCCTCCTCACCTGTATCTCCCCCCTCCTCACCTGTATCTCCCACTTCCCCTCCCCACCTGTATCTCCCCCCTCCCCACCTGTATCTCCCCCCTCCTCACCTGTATCTCCCCCTCCCTACCCCCTCCCCACCTGTATCTCCCCCCCTCTCACCTGTATCTCCCCCTTCCCACCTGTATCTCCCCCCTTCCCACCTGTATCTCCCCCTCCCTACCCCCTCCTCACCTGTATCTCCCCCCCCTCACCTGTATCTCCCCCCTCCCCACCTGTATCTCCCCCCTCCCCACCTGTATCTCCCCCCTCCTCACCTGTATCTCCCCCCTCCTCACCTGTATCTCCCCCTTCCCCTCCCCACCTGTATCTCCCCCCTCCTCACCTGTATCTCCCCCTCCCTACCCCCTCCCCACCTGTATCTCCCCCCCTCTCACCTGTATCTCCCCCTCCTCACCTGTATCTCCCCCCTCCTCACCTGTATCTCCCCCCTCCCCACCTGTATCTCCCCCTCCCTACCCCCTCCCCACCTGTATCTCCCCCCCTCTCACCTGTATCTCCCCCTTCCCACCTGTATCTCCCCCCTCCCCACCTGTATCTCCCTCCCCACCTGTATCTCCCCCTCCCCACCTGTATCTCCCCCCTCCCCACCTGTATCTCCCCCCTCCTCACCTGTATCTCTCCCCTCCTCACCTGTATCTCTCCCCTCACCTGTATCTCCCCCCTCCTCACCTGTATCTCCCCCCTCCCCACCTGTATCTCCCCCTCTCCCCACCTGTATCTCTACCTTCTCACCTGTATCTTCCTCTCCCCACCTGTGTCTTCCTCTCCCCACCTGTGTCTCCCCCCTCCCCACCTGTATCTCCCCCCTCCCCACCTGTATCTCCCCCCTCCCCACCTGTATCTCCCCCCTCCTCACCTGTATCTCCCCCCTCCCCACCTGTATCTCCCCCCTCCCCACCTGTATCTTCCTCTCCCCACCTGTATCTTCCTCTCCCCACCTGTATCTCCCCCCTCCCCACCTGTATCTCCCCCCTCCCCACCTGTATCTCTACCTTCTCACCTGTATCTCCCTCTCCCCACCTGTATCTCTACCTTCTCACCTGTATCTTCCTCTCCCCACCTGTGTCTTCCTCTCCCCACCTGTATCTCCCCCCTCCCCACCTGTATCTCCCCCCTCCCCACCTGTATCTCCCCCCTCCTCACCTGTATCTCCCCCCTCCCCACCTGTATCTCCCCCCTCCCCACCTGTATCTCCCCCCTCCTCACCTGTATCTCCCCCCTCCTCACCTGTATCTCCCCCTTCCCCTCCCCACCTGTATCTCCCCCTTCCCCTCCCCACCTGTATCTCCCCCCTCCCCACCTGTATCTCCCCCCTCCTCACCTGTATCTCCCCCACCCTACCCCCTCCCCACCTGTATCTCCCCCCCTTCCCCACCTGTATCTCCCCCTTCCCCACCTGTATCTCCCCCCTCCTCAGCTGTATCTCCCCCCTCCTCACCTGTATCTCCCCCCTCCCCACCTGTATCTCCCCCCTCCTCACCTGTATCTCCCCCCTCCTCACCTGTATCTCCCCCCTCCTCACCTGTATCTCCCCCTTCCCCTCCCCACCTGTATCTCCCCCGTCCCCACCTGTATCTCCCCCCTCCTCACCTGTATCTCCCCCTCCCTCCCCCCTCCCCACCTGTATCTCCCCCCCTCTCACCTGTATCTCCCCCTTCCCACCTGTATCTCCCCCCTTCCCACCTGTATCTCCCCCTCCCTACCCCCTCCTCACCTGTATCTCCCCCCTCCTCACCTGTATCTCCCCCCTCCCCACCTGTATCTCCCCCCTCCTCACCTGTATCTCCCCCCTCCTCACCTGTATCTCCCCCCTCCTCACCTGTATCTCCCCCCTCCCCACCTGTATCTCCCCCCTCCTCACCTGTATCTCCCCCTCCCTACCCCCTCCCCACCTGTATCTCCCCCCCTCTCACCTGTATCTCCCCCTTCCCACCTGTATCTCCCCCCTTCCCACCTGTATCTCCCCCTCCCTACCCCCTCACCTGTATCTCCCCCCTCCTCACCTGTATCTCCCCCCTCCCCACCTGTATCTCCCCCCTCCTCACCTGTATCTCCCCCCTCCTCACCTGTATCTCCCCCTTCCCCTCCCCACCTGTATCTCCCCCCTCCCCACCTGTATCTCCCCCCTCCTCACCTGTATCTCCCCCTCCCTACCCCCTCCCCACCTGTATCTCCCCCCCTCTCACCTGTATCTCCCCCTCCTCACCTGTATCTCCCCCCTCCTCACCTGTATCTCCCCCTCCCTACCCCCTCCCCACCTGTATCTCCCCCCTCTCACCTGTATCTCCCCCTTCCCACCTGTATCTCCCCCCTCCCACCTGTATCTCCCCCCTCCTCACCTGTATCTCTCCCCTCCTCACCTGTATCTCTCCCCTCACCTGTATCTCCCCCCTCCTCACCTGTATCTCCCCCCTCCCCACCTGTATCTCCCCCTCTCCCCACCTGTATCTCTACCATCTCACCTGTATCTCCCTCTTCCCACCTGTATCTCTACCTTCTCACCTGTATCTTCCTCTCCCCACCTGTGTCTTCCTCTCCCCACCTGTATCTCCCCCCTCCCCACCTGTATCTCCCCCCTCCCCACCTGTATCTCTACCTTCTCACCTGTATCTTCCTCTCCCCACCTGTGTCTTCCTCTCCCCACCTGTATCTCCCCCCTCCCCACCTGTATCTCCCCCCTCCCCACCTGTATCTCCCCCTCTCCCCACCTGTATCTCTACCTTCTCACCTGTATCTTCCTCTCCCCACCTGTGTCTTCCTCTCCCCACCTGTATCTCCCCCCTCCCCACCTGTATCTCCCCCCTCCCCACCTGTATCTCCCCCCTCCCCACCTGTATCTCCCCCCTCCTCACCTGTATCTCCCCCCTCCCCACCTGTATCTCCCCCCTCCCCACCTGTATCTTCCTCTCCCCACCTGTATCTTCCTCTCCCCACCTGTATCTCCCCCCTCCCCACCTGTATCTCCCCCCTCCCCACCTGTATCTCCCCCCTTCCCATCTGTATCTCCCCGCTCCCCACCTGTATCTTCCCCCTCCCCTCTTGTCTCTCCCCCTCCCCACCTGTATCTCCCCCCTCCCCTCCTGCCTCTCCCCCTCCCCAGCTGTATCTTCCCCTCCCCAACTCTGTCTTTGTCTTCCTTCACACCTGTGTCTATGCCCCCTCTCCACTGACAGTGCTGCAGCCAGACGCCATCACCACTAGCTGCAGCAACAGGGTGACCGGAGTGGCCCCAGGGGGGGACGTTGTGGACTGTCACTACCACCTCTCAGCTACTGACTTCAGCCATTATATGGAAGGAAGACGCATCTGTTGTTCTAGGATCTAAACAGGAAGTGGCTATATTATTTGGATATTGCTTAAAAGAAAAGCGCACCTTTATTGGACTATCCAGCATTATTAGGACTATTCTCAAAAGACAATTATTTGTTTTAAATCCCCATACCCTCCAACATTTTACACATACAAATTGGTACAAATTAGAAAAGGGGACATGGCCACGCCCCTTTTCCTGTACTTTTGGTGCAGTTGGAGGGTATGAATCCCTGGGTGTGTTCAAATACACGGTGTGTATCTATTGTTCACTCCAAGATGTTCGAGTGTGCATGTTGCAACAGGGAAGCGCAGATATAGATGCACATTCAGGTATGGGTCGTTGGCTCGACCCAACTTAGGTCGACCACTGAAGGTCCACATTGCTGTTAGGTCGACAGGCAATGGGCATTTAGGTCGACATGTACTAGATCAACAGGTAAAAAGGTCGACATTAGTTTTTTGACTGTTTTTAGTGGTGTTTTCTCCGCAAAGTGACGGGGAACTCCAATTAGTGCACCATGTCCCCTTGCATGCTTCGGGCAAGGTGCTTCCCTCCGCTACCGCTGCGCTCGGCACAGGTTACCATTCCAATCGTAGTCCACGTGGATCGTTAAGTATGAAAAAATAAAAATTAAATGTTGAAGTCATGTCAACCTTTTGCCCTGTCGACCTAGTACATGTCAACCTAACGCCCATGTCGACCTATTGCCTTTCGACCTAACAGCAATGTCGACCTTCAGTGGTCGACCTAACGACCGCATCCCGCACATTCAATCTAATGGAGTACTGATGAATGCTCTAATTGAGAATCTTCAGCTGCATGTCCTCTTTTAATTGCACACTTTTTTTCTTTTCTTAGGAAAACATTTCTGTTTCCTTTCCACCTGTATCTATACCACCTCCCCACCTGTGTGTCTACCACCTCCCCACCTGTGTCCACCTGTGTGTCTACAACCTCTCCACCTGTGTGTCTACCACCTCCCCACCTGTGTGTCTACCACCTCCCCACCTGTGTGTCTACCACCTCCCCACCTGTGTGTCTACAACCTCCCCACCTGTGTGTCTACAACCTTCCCACCTGTGTGTCTACAACCTCCCCACCTGTGTGTCTACAACCTCCCCACCTGTGTGTCTACCACCTCTCCACCTGTGTCTCTACCACCTCCCCACTTGTGTCTCTGTCTACCTCACCACCTGTATCCCTACCACCTCCCCACCTGTATGACTCCCCCTCTCCACATATGTTTCTGCCTTCTCTACCTGTGCTTCCACCACTCTCTCCATTTGTGTCTCTGTGCCACCTTCACCACCTGTCTCTCTGCCACCTTCACTTCCTGTCTCTCTGCCACCTTCACTACCTGTGTGTCCACCCCTATACCTTCCTACTAGTACCTCTGCCTCGTTCGCCACTTGTGCCATTGCCCCATCTCTACCTGTTTCTCTGCCCTCTCCCCACCTGTGCTTCTGCCCTCCTTTCCACCTGTGTCTCTGCTCCTATCAACCTCTTTCTCTGCCATCCACCCCACCTATGGTTCTGCCTTCTCTCTACCTGTGCTTCTACCTATGTCACTACCTTCAACTCCACCTGTGTCTTTGCCTGGTCTCCATCTGCGTTTCCGCCTCCCTCTCCAAATGCATCTCTGCCTCCCTCCCCACCTGTATCTCTACCCCCTTCTCCACCTGTGTGTCTGTCTTCTCCCCATCTACGCTTCAGTCTCCCTCTCCAAATATATCTCTGCCTCCCCCCCACCTGTGTCTCTACTCCTTTCAGGACCCATACTTCCACCCCTCTTGCCACCTGCGCCTCTCACAAACTGTGTAGAAAAGAGGGCAGTGCCTGATAGACCAAATGTAGCAGCAGTTTCATCATGGAGCTATCAGAGTTCCTAATATGAGTAATGCAGGGGACCCTGAATACAATGTGAAGATCAGGTCAGTAGTCTGTTGGGGGTATGTCCTGCACATCCCTGTTTCAAGATCCTGCGCACGCCTAAGCCAGCCACTAAGCTGATGCACTGTAGTGAGTATTTAGACATCCAGCGTAGTCCTTCCCATCCCCAGGACCAGGTACGCACCCCTCCCTGCTTCTATACCCAGCTGTCCCCCTTTTTTTCCTACTCCTTCCTTCCTCAGGCTAACCCCTCCTTTCCTTCTATCCTGTTTGTTCTGCTTCACTCTAAAGGATGAGGTGTGAGTAGTTAACAGTAATGTAGTGTTGGTGAGGTGTAGTGCGGGGATATAGTGTGGGGAGGTAGCATAGTGATATAGTGCAGGAATGTAGTGTAAGTAGGTAACAGTGATGTAGTGTTGGGAGGTAGATTGGTAGGGTGTAGTGCGGGGATATAGTGTGGGGAGGTAGCATAGTGATATAGTGCAGGAATGTAGTGTAAGTAGGTAACAGTAATGTAGTGTTGGGAGGTAGGTTGGTGAGGTGTAGTGCGGGGATATAGTGTGGGGAGGTAGCGTAGTGATATAGTGCAGGAATGTAGTGTAAGTAGGTAACAGTAATGTAGTGTTGGGAGGAAGATTGGTGAGATGTAGTGCGGGGATATAGTGTGGGGAGGTAGCATAGTGATATAGTGCAGGAATGTAGTGTAAGTAGGTAACAGTGATGTAGTGTTGGGAGGTAGATTGGTGGGGTGTAGTGCGGGGATATAGTGTGAGGAGGTAGCGTAGTGATATAGTGCAGGAATGTAGTGTAAGTAGGTAACAGTGATGTAGTGTTGGGAGGTAGATTGGTGGGGTGTAGTGCGGGGATATAGTGTGGG
The DNA here is from genome assembly GCF_028390025.1 of Pseudophryne corroboree. Lineage (NCBI taxonomy): Eukaryota > Metazoa > Chordata > Amphibia > Anura > Myobatrachidae > Pseudophryne > Pseudophryne corroboree. The sequence goes on from NC_086453.1 coordinate 343,097,006, forward strand.
GAGGTAGCATAGTGATATAGGAGGTCATTCCGAGTTGTTCGCTCGCAAGGCGATTTTAGCAGAGTTGCTCACGCTAAGCCGCCGCCTACTGGGAGTGAATCTTAGCATCTTAAAATTGCGAACGAAGTATTCGCAATATTGCGATTACACACCTCGTAGCAGTTTCTGAGTAGCTTCAGACTTACTCGGCATCTGCGATCAGTTCAGTGCTTGTCGTTCCTGGTTTGACGTCACAAACACTCCCAGCGTTCGCCCAGACACTCCTCCGTTTCTCCGGCCACTCCTGCGTTTTTTCCGGAAACGGTAGCGTTTTTTCCCACATGCCCATAAAACGGCCTGTTTCCGCCCAGTAACACCCATTTCCTGTCAATCACATTACGATCGCCAGAACAATGAAAAAGCCGTGAGTAAAATTACTAAGTGCATAGCAAATTTACTTGGCGCAGTCGCAGTGCGGACATTGCGCATGCGCATTAAGCGGAAAATCGCTGCGATGCGAAGATTTTTACCGAGCGAACAACTCGGAATGAGGGCCATAGTGCAGGAATGTAGTGTAAGTAGGTAACAGTGATGTAGTGTTGGGAGGTAGATTGGTGGGGTGTAGTGCGGGGATATAGTGTGGGGAGGTAGCATAGTGATATAGTGCAGGAATGTAGTGTAAGTAGGTAACAGTGATGTAGTGTTGGGAGGTAGATTGGTGGGGTGTAGTGCGGGGATATAGTGTGGGGAGGTAGCATAGTGATATAGTGCAGGAATGTAGTGTATGTAGGTAACAGTAATGTAGTGTTGGGAGGTAGATTGGTGAGATGTAGTGCGGGGATATAGTGTGGGGAGGTAGCGTAGTGATATAGTGCAGGAATGTAGTGTAAGTAGGTAACAGTGATGTAGTGTTGGGAGGTAGATTGGTGAGGTGTAGTGTGGGGAGGTAGCGTAGTGATATAGTGCAGGAATGTAGTGTATGTAGGTAACAGTAATGTAGTGTTGGGAGGTAGGTTGGTGAGGTGTAGTGCGGGGATATAGTGTGGGGAGGTAGCGTAGTGATATAGTGCAGGAATGTAGTGTAAGTAGGTAACAGTAATGTAGTGTTGGGAGGAAGATTGGTGAGATGTAGTGCGGGGATATAGTGTGGGGAGGTAGCGTAGTGATATAGTGCAGGAATGTAGTGTAAGTAGGTAACAGTAATGTAGTGTTGGGAGGTAGATTGGTGAGATGTAGTGCGGGGATATAGTGTGGGGAGGTAGCGTATTGATATAGTGCAGGAATGTAGTGTAAGTAGGTAACGTAGTGTTGATCGGTGAGCTCTCTCCCCCAGTCAGCTGGTTGCCGGAATCCTGCTCTGTGATCAGCTGTCCTGTAAACCGTTACCTCCATTTACAGTGTATGAGATGCCGGTTTACAGCTCAGCTGATCTGGGTCACACACAGCAGGAGCCCAGTGACCATATGACTGGGGAGAGAGCTCACTGATCACCGTGCAGCTTAGTGTAAGCAGAGGTGGGAGGGGATGTCACGGGTGTGAAAGGGGAGTAGCCGGTGGCGGCGCATGCGCTGTACAATCTCAGGGTATTTTTCATGAAAAAGAGCTTTCTCACAAGCTCTGTCCCTGTATGCCATAATCGATACACTCTTGCTATGTATTCAATCATCTCAATGCGATTTTGTTCGAATTTATCACATTCCATGCACATCTCAGATGCGGATTGTGATAAATATGCCCCATAGTGCGGAGATGTAGTGTAGTAGTGTTATAGTGAAGAGATGTAGTGTGGGAGGGAGGAAGTGCAGTAGTATGCCACTACACCCCCCCTGCCCTCACTCTGTGGCGCTAATCACACCAACTGCGTGACATGCAATAGGCCCTTCATAGATTTCAGCTCCAGGCCCATGTGGACCTTAATCTGGCACTGGGTATAGGTGGGAGTAGGGTAGGTGTGAGGATGTAACAGTGTGAGTGGTATAGGTGGGAGTAGGGTAGGTGTGAGGATGTAACAGTGTGAGTGGTATAGGTGGGAGTAGTATAGGTGTGAGGGTGTAACAGTGTGAGTGGTATAGGGAGCATCTCTCAAGCAATTGGTGAGGGAGCCCACTCGCAAAGACTCAACATTAGATTTAATTCTTACAAATGGTGATAGGATATCCGACACACATGTGGGTGAGCACCTGGGATCCAGTGATCATCAAGAAGTATGGTTTAGTATTAAGACAGGATCCAACTCCTGTCACACAAAAACAAAGGTGTTGGATTTTAGAAATGCTGACTTTGCAAAAATGGGGAGATGTTTAAGTGATTCATTGGCAGACTGGAGGAACTTGGAAGGAGTGCAGGAGAGGTGGAAAAAACTGAAAAGTGCAATACTAAGTGCAACAGACCTTTGTATCAAAATGGTTAGGAAAAGCACCAGGAAAAGGAAACCAGTGTGGATCACAAAAGAAGTATCAACTAGTGTGAAGGCAAAAAAGGTGGCTTTTAGGAAATACAAACAGACTCAAAATAATAACGACAAAGAGGTGTATCTGGACAGATGGAAGGATGCTAAGAAAGTGATCAGACATGCAAAGGCAGAAGCTGAGGCGAAAATGGCCCAGTCAGTAGATAAAGGGGGCAAAACTTTTTTTAAGTATATAAGTGAAAGGAGAAAATCAAATGGAGGAATAATAAGACTTAAGGCAGAGAGTGAGCATTTGGTGGAGGGAGATAAGGCAATAGCAGATCACCTAAATAATTATTTTTGCTCAGTATTTACTACAGAAGAAGGTATGGGGCCACAGTTAAGTTGCAAGGACATTCATAAAAATCTGGTAGATGAAAGTACATTTACAGAGGAGAAGGTCCTAGCAGAACTTTCAAAATTAAAAGTGGATAAATCAATGGGGCCAGATGGGATACACCCAAGGATACTCAAAGAGCTAAAAGATGTGCTGGTTACACATTTAACAGAATTATTTAACCAGTCTATAAATACAGGTGCCATTCCAGAGGACTGGAAAAGAGCAAATGTAGTTCCACTGCACAAGAGTGGAAGCAGGGAAGAAGCAAGTAACTACAGACCAGTAAGCCTTACATCAGTAGTGGGGAAAGTAATGGAAAAACTATTAAAAGAAAGAGTTGTGGAATATCTTAAATCAAACAACTTACAGGATCCAAAACAGCATGGATTTACTGGTGGGAGATCATGCCAAACAAATCTTATTGACTTTTTTGACTCTGTGACGAAAATAATAGATCAAGGGGGAGCTGTAGATGTAGCATATCTAGACTTTAGTAAGGCATTTGACACTGTCCCACATCGCAGACTGCTAAATAAACTTGAAAGCGTGGGGGTGGATTATAAAACAGTTAAATGGATAAGAAACTGGTTGCAGGATAGGAAACAGACAGTTGTAGTTAATGGAGTGCATTCTATGGAGGGAAATGTTACAAGTGGAGTACCCCAGGGATCTGTACTTGGTCCAGTTCTCTTTAATATCTTTGTTGGTGACATTGCAAATGGTATTGAAGGGAAGGTATGCCTTCTTGCAGATGATACAAAGATATGCAACAGAGTAGACACACCTGGAGGGGTAAAACAAATGATTGATGACCTAGGTAGGCTTGAGAAATGGTCAAGAACGTGGCAACTACAGTTTAATGTTAAAAAATGCAAAATCATGCACTTGGGTCTCAAAAACCCAAAGGCTAAATATAGTATCAAGGGTACTATAATGGAAACTACTGTAGAGGAAAGGGATTTAGGAATCACTATTTCAAGTGACTTGAAGGCAGGAAAGCAATGCAACAAAGCAATGAGAAAGGCAAGTCGGATGCTTGGTTGCATAGGGAGAGGAATCAGTAGCAGGAAAAAAGAAGTGACAATACCACTGTATAGGTCATTGGTATGGCCCCATATGGAATACTGTGTCCAGTTCTGGAGACCATATCTCTAGAAGGATATAAATACATAAGAGAGTGTACAAAGAAGGGAAACTAAAATGGTGCATGGCCTACATCACAAAACTTACCCGGAAAGGCTAAAAGATCTTAACATGTATAGTTTGGAGGAGAGAAGGGAAAGGGGGGACATGATAGAAACTTTAAAATATATCAAGGGTCTTAACAAAGTTCAGGAGGGAAACATTCTTCAAAGGAAGAGAAGTATTAGAACTCGAGGGCATACACTGAGACTGGAGGGGGGAGGTTCAGGGGAAATTTAAGGAAACATTACTTCACGGAAAGGGTAGTGGATAAGTGGAATAGCCTCCCATCAGAGGTGGTAGAGGCTCAGACTGTAGACCAATTTAAACATGCTTGGGATAGGCATATGAATATCCTTACAAAGAATTAAGGTTCAAAAAGGGTTGAGATTGCCTAAAGGATAAAAAAAAAAAAGGGCAGACTAGATGGGCCAAGTGGTTCTTATCTGCCGTCAAATTCTATGTTTCTATGTTTCTATGAGGGTGTACCAGTGTGAGTGGAATAGGTGGGAGTAGGGTAGGTGTGAGGGTGTACCAGTGTGAGTAGTATAGGTGTGAGGGTGTACCAGTGTGAGTGGTATAGGTGGGAGTAGGGTAGGTGTGAGGATGTAACAGTGTGAGTGGTATAGGTGGGAGTAGTATAGGTGTGAGGGTGTAACAGTGTGAGTGGTATAGGTGTGAGGGTGTACCAGTGTGAGTGGAATAGGTGGGAGTAGGGTAGGTGTGAGGGTGTACCAGTGTGAGTAGTATAGGTGTGAGGGTGTACCAGTGTGAGTGGTATAGGTGGGAGTAGGGTAGGTGTGAGGATGTAACAGTGTGAGTGGTATAGGTGGGAGTAGTATAGATGTGAGGGTGTAACAGTGTGAGTGGTATAGGTGTGAGGGTGTACCAGTGTGAGTGGAATAGGTGGGGAGTAGGGTAGGTGTGAGGGTGTACCAGTGTGAGTAGTATAGGTGTGAGGGTGTACCAGTGTAGTATAGGCAGGAGTAGGGTAGGCATGAGGGTGTAACAGTGTGAGTGGTATAGGTGGGAGTAGGGGAGGTGTGATGGTGTACCAGTGTGGGTGGTATAGGTGGGAGTAGGGGAGGTGTGAGGGTGTACCAGTGTGAGTGGTATAGGTGGGAGAGGGTAGGTGTGAGGGTGTACTAGTGTGGGTAGTGGTGAGCAGTATAAGTGTGAGGGTTTAAAAGTGTGGGTAGTATGGGTGGGAGTAGTATAGGTGTGAGGGTGTAACAGTGTGAGTGGTAAAGGTGTGAGGGTGTACCAGTGTGAGTGGTATAAGTGGGAGTTGGGTAGGTGTGAGGGTGTACCAGTGTGAGTGGTATGGGTGGGAGTAGGGTAGGTGTGAGGGTGTATTAGTGTAGGTAGTATAGGTGGGAGTAGAGTAGGTGTAAGAGTGTACCAGTACGAGTAGTATAGGTGGGAGATGGGGAGGTGTGAGGGTGTACCAGTGTGAGTGGTATAGGTGGGAGTAGGGTAGGTGTGAGGGTGTACCAGTGTGCGTGGTATAGGAGGGAGTAGGGTAGGTGTGGGGGTCTACCAGTGTGATTGGTATACGTGGGAGTAGGGAAGGTGTGAGGGTGTAACAGTATGCGTGGGAGTAGGGTAGGTGTGAGGGTGTACCAGTGTAAGTAATATAGGTGGGAGTAGGGAAGGTGTGAGAGTGTATTAGTGTAGACAGTATAGGTGGGAGTAGAGTAGGTGTGAGGGTGTACCAGTGTGAGTAGTATAGGTGGGAGTAAGGGAGGTGTGAGGGGGTACCAGTGGGAGTGGTATAGGTGGGAGTAGGGTAGGTGAGAGGGTGTATTAGTGTAGATAGTATAGGTGGGAGTAGGGTAGGTGTGAGGGTGTACCAGTGTGAGTAGTATAGGTGGGAGTAGGGTAGGTGTGAGGGTGTACCAGTGTGAATGGTATGGGTGGGAGTAGGGTAGCTGTGAGGGTGTATTAGTGTAGATAGTATAGGTGTGAGTAGAGTAGGTGTGAGGGTGTACCAGTGTGAGTAGTATGGGTGGGAGTAAGGGAGGTGTGAGGGTGTACCAGTGGGAGTGGTATAGGTGGGAGTAGAGTAGGTGTGAGGGTGTACCAGTGTGAGTAGTATAGGTGGGATTAGGAGAGGTGTGAGGGTCATCCAGTGTGATTAGTACAGGTGGGAGTAGGGTAGGTGTGAGGGTGTATTAGTGTAGATAGTATAGGTGGGAGTAGGAAAGGTGTGAGGGTGTACCAGTGTAAGTAGGGTAGGTGGACGTAGGGGAGGTGTGAGGGTGTATCAGTGTGGGTAGGGTAGGTAGGAGTAGGGAAGGTGTGAGGATGTACCAGTGTGAGTGGTATAGGTGGGGGTAGGGGAGGTGTGATGGTGTACCAGTGTGAGTGATATAGATGGGAGTAGGGTAGGTGTGAGGGTGTACCAGTGTGAGTGGTATAGGTGAGAGTAGGGGAGGTGTGGGGGTGTACCAGTGTAAGTGGTATAGGTGGGAGTAGGGGAGGTGTGAGGGTGTACCAGTGTGCGTGGTATAGGAGGGAGTAGGGTAGGTGTAAGGGTGTAATAGTGTGAGTGGTATGAGTGGGAGTAGGGAAGGTGTGAGGGTGTACCAGTGTGAGTAGGGTAGGTGGGAGTAGGGATGTGTGAGTGTGTACCAGTGTGAGTGGTATAGGTGAGAGTAGGGGAGGTGTGGGGGTGTACCAGTGTAAGTGGTATAGGTGGGAGTAGGGGAGGTGTGAGGGTGTACCAGTGTGAGTAGTACAAGTGTGAGTCAGTGACGTGCGGTGGGGTGAGGCAGGTGAGGCAGAGCCTTTCCTGTCATACTTACGTTTAAACCATAGTTTTCATTGAATAAAGTATATGAAAAATACTAATAATTTGTTTGAAATATCTTCTTTGCATTATTCTAGTAATTTTTGTAGCCCAAACTCTGGAGTAAAGAGTCTATGGCAAGAGAGGCAGTGCCCCACCTGAGTAACTTTTCCGCACATCTCTGATCAAAACTCACCAAATTTCCAGGAGTTTATACTGCTGTACCTGTGTATAATGCCCATATGTACCCTTTGGTTTATAAATTGCATGGAAATCTGGCTCTGGGGTTAGCCAGTGCCTCCTGACCCATTTACCTCACCGCACTTCCCTGGTGTGAGTAGGGTAGGTGTGAGGGTGTACCAATATGAGCGGTACAGGTGGGAGTAGGGGAGGTGTGGGGGTGTACTAGTGCGAGCGGTATATGTGAGAGTAGGGTAGGTGTGGGGGTGTACCAGTGTGAGTAGTATAGGTGGGAGCAGGGTAGGTGTGGGGGTGTACCAGTGTGAGTGGTATAGGTGGGAACAGGGTAGGTGTGAAGGTGTACCAGTGTGAGTGGTATAGGTGGGAGTAGAGTAGGTGTGAGGGTGTACCAGTGTGAGTGGTATAGGTGGGAATAAGGGAGGTGTGAGGGTGTACCAGTGTGAGTGGTATAGGTGGGAGTAGAGTAGGTGTGAGGGTGTACCAGTGTGAGTGGTATAGGTGGGAGTAGAGTAGGTGTGAGGGTGTACCAGTGTGAGTAGTATGGGTGGGAGTAAGGGAGGTGTGAGGGTGTACCAGTGGGAGTGGTATAGGTGGGAGTAGAGTAGGTGTGGGGGTGTACCAGTGTGAGTAGTATAGGTGGGAGTAGGGGAGGTGTGGGGGTGTACCAGTGTGAGTGGTGTAGGTGGGAATAAGGGAGGTGTGGGGGTGTACCAGTGTGAGTGGTATAGGTGGGAGTAGGGGAGGTGTGAGGGTGTACCAGTGTGAGTGGTATAGGTGGGAGTAGTATAGGTGTGAGGGTGTAACAGTGTGAGTGGTATAGGGAGCATCTCTCAAGCAATTGGTGAGGGAGCCCACTCGCAAAGACTCAACATTAGATTTAATTCTTACAAATGGTGATAGGATATCCGACACACATGTGGGTGAGCACCTGGGATCCAGTGATCATCAAGAAGTATGGTTTAGTATTAAGACAGGATCCAACTCCTGTCACACAAAAACAAAGGTGTTGGATTTTAGAAATGCTGACTTTGCAAAAATGGGGAGATGTTTAAGTGATTCATTGGCAGACTGGAGGAACTTGGAAGGAGTGCAGGAGAGGTGGAAAAAACTGAAAAGTGCAATACTAAGTGCAACAGACCTTTGTATCAAAATGGTTAGGAAAAGCACCAGGAAAAGGAAACCAGTGTGGATCACAAAAGAAGTATCAACTAGTGTGAAGGCAAAAAAGATGGCTTTTAGGAAATACAAACAGACTCAAAATAATAACGACAAAGAGGTGTATCTGGACAGATGGAAGGATGCTAAGAAAGTGATCAGACATGCAAAGGCAGAAGCTGAGGCGAAAATGGCCCAGTCAGTAGATAAAGGGGGCAAAACTTTTTTTAAGTATATAAGTGAAAGGAGAAAATCAAATGGAGGAATAATAAGACTTAAGGCAGGGAGTGAGCATTTGGTGGAGGGAGATAAGGCAATAGCAGATCACCTAAATAATTATTTTTGCTCAGTATTTACTACAGAAGAAGGTATGGGGCCACAGTTAAGTTGCAAGGACATTCATAAAAATCTGGTAGATGAAAGTACATTTACAGAGGAGAAGGTCCTAGCAGAACTTTCAAAATTAAAAGTGGATAAATCAATGGGGCCAGATGGGATACACCCAAGGATACTCAAAGAGCTAAAAGATGTGCTGGTTACACATTTAACAGAATTATTTAACCAGTCTATAAATACAGGTGCCATTCCAGAGGACTGGAAAAGAGCAAATGTAGTTCCACTGCACAAGAGTGGAAGCAGGGAAGAAGCAAGTAACTACAGACCAGTAAGCCTTACATCAGTAGTGGGGAAAGTAATGGAAAAACTATTAAAAGAAAGAGTTGTGGAATATCTTAAATCAAACAACTTACAGGATCCAAAACAGCATGGATTTACTGGTGGGAGATCATGCCAAACAAATCTTATTGACTTTTTTGACTCTGTGACGAAAATAATAGATCAAGGGGGAGCTGTAGATGTAGCATATCTAGACTTTAGTAAGGCATTTGACACTGTCCCACATCGCAGACTGCTAAATAAACTTGAAAGCGTGGGGGTGGATTATAAAGCAGTTAAATGGATAAGAAACTGGTTGCAGGATAGGAAACAGACAGTTGTAGTTAATGGAGTGCATTCTATGGAGGGAAATGTTACAAGTGGAGTACCCCAGGGATCTGTACTTGGTCCAGTTCTCTTTAATATCTTTGTTGGTGACATTGCAAATGGTATTGAAGGGAAGGTATGCCTTCTTGCAGATGATACAAAGATATGCAACAGAGTAGACACACCTGGAGGGGTAAAACAAATGATTGATGACCTAGGTAGGCTTGAGAAATGGTCAAGAACGTGGCAACTACAGTTTAATGTTAAAAAATGCAAAATCATGCACTTGGGTCTCAAAAACCCAAAGGCTAAATATAGTATCAAGGGTACTATAATGGAAACTACTGTGGAGGAAAGGGATTTAGGAATCACTATTTCAAGTGACTTGAAGGCAGGAAAGCAATGCAACAAAGCAATGAGAAAGGCAAGTCGGATGCTTGGTTGCATAGGGAGAGGAATCAGTAGCAGGAAAAAAGAAGTGACAATACCACTGTATAGGTCATTGGTACGGCCCCATATGGAATACTGTGTCCAGTTCTGGAGACCATATCTCTAGAAGGATATAAATACATTAGAGAGTGTACAAAGAAGGGAAACTAAAATGGTGCATGGCCTACATCACAAAACTTACCCGGAAAGGCTAAAAGATCTTAACATGTATAGTTTGGAGGAGAGAAGGGAAAGGGGGGACATGATAGAAACTTTCAAATATATCAAGGGTCTTAACAAAGTTCAGGAGGGAAACATTCTTCAAAGGAAGAGAAGTATTAGAACTCGAGGGCATACACTGAGACTGGAGGGGGGAGGTTCAGGGGAAATTTAAGGAAAAATTACTTCACAGAAAGGGTAGTGGATAAGTGGAATAGCCTCCCATCAGAGGCGGTAGAGGCTCAGACTGTAGACCAATTTAAACATGCTTGGGATAGGCATATGAATATCCTTACAAAGAATTAAGGTTCAAAAAGGGTTGAGATTGCCTAAAGGATAAAAAAAAAAAGGGCAGACTAGATGGGCCAAGTGGTTCTTATCTGCCGTCAAATTCTATGTTTCTATGTTTCTATGTTTCTATGAGGGTGTACCAGTGTGAGTGGAATAGGTGGGAGTAGGGTAGGTGTGAGGGTGTACCAGTGTGAGTAGTATAGGTGTGAGGGTGTACCAGTGTGAGTGGTATAGGTGGGAGTAGGGTAGGTGTGAGGATGTAACAGTGTGAGTGGTATAGGTGGGAGTAGTATAGGTGTGAGGGTGTAACAGTGTGAGTGGTATAGGTGTGAGGGTGTACCAGTGTGAGTGGAATAGGTGGGAGTAGGGTAGGTGTGAGGGTGTACCAGTGTGAGTAGTATAGGTGTGAGGGTGTACCAGTGTGAGTGGTATAGGTGGGAGTAGGGTAGGTGTGAGGATGTAACAGTGTGAGTGGTATAGGTGGGAGTAGTATAGGTGTGAGGGTGTAACAGTGTGAGTGGTATAGGTGTGAGGGTGTACCAGTGTGAGTGGAATATGTGGGAGTAGGGTAGGTGTCAGGGTGTACCAGTGTGAGTAGTATAGGTGTGAGGGTGTACCAGTGTAGTATAGGCAAGAGTAGGGTAGGCATGAGGGTGTAACAGTGTGAGTGGAATAGGTGGGAGTAGGGGAGGTGTGATGGTGTACCAGTGTGGGTGGTATAGGTGGGAGTAGGGGAGGTGTGAGGGTGTACCAGTGTGAGTGGTATAGGTGGGAGAGGGTAGGTGTGAGGGTGTACTAGTGTGGGTAGTGGTGAGCAGTATAAGTGTGAGGGTTTAAAAGTGTGGGTAGTATGTGATAAAGCTAAATATTTATCTTATATAAAACCCTTTGTGAGGTCTAAGAACACTGTACGCTATTTACGTATGGAGTACCGTAAGGGTACGCTCGTTGCGTAACGATCGCTTAGCCGTGGTCGAGACGCTCAAGCGTCACGTTCGCTCACGGCCGAGAGATCACAGGCAGGCACGCTATTGGCTGCCGACTAATGTAATGATTCGCTATAGCGTAGCGGACGCTCGGGACCACGAGGAGATCACCAGCGGCGCTGACGCTCACAATGTTAAACTTTTATATCTAAACCATAAACAATGTAATATGCTGTAAAACCTTAGTGTAGAGATAGGGTGTAGATGCAACACAGTGTAACCTTATTAACTTAAAAGCTGTTTGAGCGTCACCGACGCTCTGAGAATACTTAACACTATAAGAAATACACAGATACCGTGCTTAGGGTCCAACGCCTAATATATATATTCTGAATGTTATACTTGCAAAAGAATTAATACAATACAAGTCATACACTACAATATAACATAGACTACCTAACCAGATAACTACACAGGAAATACAATACAATACTATTACGTTTAAGAGAGTACGAGAGAAAGAGAAGAGAGAGAGAGAGAGATATGGCCCACAACAACAAGAAAGACAATATGATTGCGGAGAAAACTTACGCACAAAGGAAACGATCGCATGCGCCTCTGGACATCCAGCTCCCGATTTTCAGCAATGATAACCGTTGAAGAGTGAGCTGGATGTGATCGGCTTGTCTATTTATGCCCCACACACAATACAATTCAATGGTCCCTACAATCTCATTGTTCATTGGACACAGGAATTCCTCCTCGCATTATAACAAAAGGTCATAGGTTGATTCATACAGGTGGGCTGTGACGATTTCCAACTGCTCAGGTGGGTGGGAAACTAGGTTTCCCGCCGCATGGATAATTAAGTGCAAATAATAGTAAATGGACATAAACTTCTTATGTCCATAACTATTCGCACGAGCGATTAATTCGCTTCAAACCAACACCGGAATATTGCTAATTAAATACTCTTCCGATGGATACTAAACACCACTGTATTACTCCTGTCTGACCCTTCGTATCAAACAAAGGGGGATTTCTCTATCCATGAACATTCTACATTAACCAAACTTTCAGAATCTATCAAAGGGACCATGATCTACAAAATACATTATATAGTGAAAATATGTAACGATTGAGTCGCACGCTACGAACACGCGAACTCTACCGTAAATGCACATACCGCGCGCCCGCAGAATTACCCCTCCCTTTTAGCACCTGAGTGACATCACTATCTGATTGAGCAGTTCACCATTTTTTTGCATTGTATTGAGAGGCATGAACGGGTCAGCATTAGGAGGGATTGCTGACTCTAGACTGCCATAGGGGGAAGTCAGGGGTATCCCCAGGTAAGCTGGCTCTCAGATGCTGTAGGAGCCATTACCATGTGGCCTTACACTGGGAATTCAACCCAGACATATTTGGAATTATTTATGGGGTGGGTGTGGGGTGTGGTGGCCCCTGTGTCGGTATCGCTGGGCTGCTTCAGGTCGGCACACCCTAACACTTTATTAACACTTATGAGTTTCCCTATCACTTTGTATATATTTTTGTATTATTTTAATCACACCACTCACATAGCACTTCTGTGCTTCTTATTAACCCTATTAACTCTCACCTGTGTGCTGACCTGGGGTAGCCGACCTGTGCCGACATTATGGGGTCCTGCACCCCGGACCCATACCTAATATTAGGGACCCCCAGTGACGGAGAGGCCTTGTCGATCGGCCTGGGGGCTTAACCCTATATCTGCAGATATACGCAACCAAGATCTCCGTATTATCTGACTATTATGTAGGAATATTATTCACTCAGTGTGCATTAGGGAACCATTGTTTTTTCCTTCACAGAATTACCCCTCCCTTTTAGCACCTGAGTGACATCACTATCTGATTGAGCAGTTCACCATTTTTTTGCATTGTATTGAGAGGCATGAACGGGTCAGCATTAGGAGGGATTGCTGACTCTAGACTGCCATAGGGGGAAGTCAGGGGTATCCCCAGGTAAGCTGGCTCTCAGATGCTGTAGGAGCCATTACCATGTGGCCTTACACTGGGAATTCAACCCAGACATATTTGGAATTATTTATGGGGTGGGTGTGGGGTGTGGTGGCCCCTGTGTCGGTATCGCTGGGCTGCTTCAGGTCGGCACACCCTAACACTTTATTAACACTTATGAGTTTCCCTATCACTTTGTATATATTTTTGTATTATTTTAATCACACCACTCACATAGCACTTCTGTGCTTCTTATTAACCCTATTAACTCTCACCTGTGTGCTGACCTGGGGTAGCCGACCTGTGCCGACATTATGGGGTCCTGCACCCCGGACCCATACCTAATATTAGGGACCCCCAGTGACGGAGAGGCCTTGTCGATCGGCCTGGGGGCTTAACCCTATATCTGCAGATATACGCAACCAAGATCTCCGTATTATCTGACTATTATGTAGGAATACTATTCACTCAGTGTGCATTAGGGAACCATTGTTTTTTCCTTCACAGAATTACCCCTCCCTTTTAGCACCTGAGTGACATCACTATCTGATTGAGCAGTTCACCATTTTTTTGCATTGTATTGAGAGGCATGAACGGGTCAGCATTAGGAGGGATTGCTGACTCTAGACTGCCATAGGGGGAAGTCAGGGGTATCCCCAGGTAAGCTGGCTCTCAGATGCTGTAAGAGCCATTACCATGTGGCCTTACACTGGGAATTCAACCCAGACATATTTGGAATTATTTATGGGGTGGGTGTGGGGTGTGGTGGCCCCTGTGTCGGTATCGCTGGGCTGCTTCAGGTCGGCACACCCTAACACTTTATTAACACTTATGAGTTTCCCTATCACTTTGTATATATTTTTGTATTATTTTAATCACACCACTCACATAGCACTTCTGTGCTTCTTATTAACCCTATTAACTCTCACCTGTGTGCTGACCTGGGGTAGCCGACCTGTGCCGACATTATGGGGTCCTGCACCCCGGACCCATACCTAATATTAGGGACCCCCAGTGACGGAGAGGCCTTGTCGATCGGCCTGGGGGCTTAACCCTATATCTGCAGATATACGCAACCAAGATCTCCGTATTATCTGACTATTATGTAGGAATATTATTCACTCAGTGTGCATTAGGGAACCATTGTTTTTTCCTTCACAGAATTACCCCTCCCTTTTAGCACCTGAGTGACATCACTATCTGATTGAGCAGTTCACCATTTTTTTGCATTGTATTGAGAGGCATGAACGGGTCAGCATTAGGAGGGATTGCTGACTCTAGACTGCCATAGGGGGAAGTCAGGGGTATCCCCAGGTAAGCTGGCTCTCAGATGCTGTAGGAGCCATTACCATGTGGCCTTACACTGGGAATTCAACCCAGACATATTTGGAATTATTTATGGGGTGGGTGTGGGGTGTGGTGGCCCCTGTGTCGGTATCGCTGGGCTGCTTCAGGTCGGCACACCCTAACACTTTATTAACACTTATGAGTTTCCCTATCACTTTGTATATATTTTTGTATTATTTTAATCACACCACTCACATAGCACTTCTGTGCTTCTTATTAACCCTATTAACTCTCACCTGTGTGCTGACCTGGGGTAGCCGACCTGTGCCGACATTATGGGGTCCTGCACCCCGGACCCATACCTAATATTAGGGACCCCCAGTGACGGAGAGGCCTTGTCGATCGGCCTGGGGGCTTAACCCTATATCTGCAGATATACGCAACCAAGATCTCCGTATTATCTGACTATTATGTAGGAATATTATTCACTCAGTGTGCATTAGGGAACCATTGTTTTTTCCTTCACAGAATTACCCCTCCCTTTTAGCACCTGAGTGACATCACTATCTGATTGAGCAGTTCACCATTTTTTTGCATTGTATTGAGAGGCTTGAACGGGTCAGCATTAGGAGGGATTGCTGACTCTAGACTGCCATAGGGGGAAGTCAGGGGTATCCCCAGGTAAGCTGGCTCTCAGATGCTGTAGGAGCCATTACCATGTGGCCTTACACTGGGAATTCAACCCAGACATATTTGGAATTATTTATGGGGTGGGTGTGGGGTGTGGTGGCCCCTGTGTCGGTATCGCTGGGCTGCTTCAGGTCGGCACACCCTAACACTTTATTAACACTTATGAGTTTCCCTATCACTTTGTATATATTTTTGTATTATTTTAATCACACCACTCACATAGCACTTCTGTGCTTCTTATTAACCCTATTAACTCTCACCTGTGTGCTGACCTGGGGTAGCCGACCTGTGCCGACATTATGGGGTCCTGCACCCCGGACCCATACCTAATATTAGGGACCCCCAGTGACGGAGAGGCCTTGTCGATCGGCCTGGGGGCTTAACCCTATATCTGCAGATATACGCAACCAAGATCTCCGTATTATCTGACTATTATGTAGGAATATTATTCACTCAGTGTGCATTAGGGAACCATTGTTTTTTCCTTCACAGAATTACCCCTCCCTTTTAGCACCTGGGTGCCCGCAACAGCGAGTATGCGCACGCACGGGAGAGCGCGCGCATGCGCAGCGCAGACCTGTATGAGGTGCAAATATGGCAGTGTGCATCGTGATATTTTTCTGACTTTGACATATGGGTGGGAGTAGTATAGGTGTGAGGGTGTAACAGTGTGAGTGGTAAAGGTGTGAGGGTGTACCAGTGTGAGTGGTATAAGTGGGAGTTGGGTAGGTGTGAGGGTGTACCAGTGTGAGTGGTATGGGTGGGAGTAGGGTAGGTGTGAGGGTGTATTAGTGTAGGTAGTATAGGTGGGAGTAGAGTAGGTGTAAGAGTGTACCAGTACGAGTAGTATAGGTGGGAGATGGGGAGGTGTGAGGGTGTACCAGTGTGAGTGGTATAGGTGGGAGTAGGGTAGGTGTGAGGGTGTACCAGTGTGCGTGGTATAGGAGGGAGTAGGGTAGGTGTGGGGGTCTACCAGTGTGATTGGTATAAGTGGGAGTAGGGAAGGTGTGAGGGTGTAACAGTATGCGTGGGAGTAGGGTAGGTGTGAGGGTGTACCAGTGTAAGTAATATAGGTGGGAGTAGGGAAGGTGTGAGAGTGTATTAGTGTAGACAGTATAGGTGGGAGTAGAGTAGGTGTGAGGGTGTACCAGTCTGACTAGTATAGGTGGGAGTAAGGGAGGTGTGAGGGGGTACCAGTGGGAGTGGTATAGGTGGGAGTAGGGTAGGTGAGAGGGTGTATTAGTGTTGATAGTATAGGTGTGAGTAGGGTAGGTGTGAGGGTGTACCAGTGTGAGTAGTATAGGTGGGAGTAGGGTAGGTGTGAGGGTGTACCAGTGTGAATGGTATGGGTGGGAGTAGGGTAGCTGTGAGGGTGTATTAGTGTAGATAGTATAGGTGTGAGTAGAGTAGGTGTGAGGGTGTACCAGTGTGAGTAGTATGGGTGGGAGTAAGGGAGGTGTGAGGGTGTACCAGTGGGAGTGGTATAGGTGGGAGTAGAGTAGGTGTGAGGGTGTACCAGTGTGAGTAGTATAGGTGGGAGTAGGAGAGGTGTGAGGGTCATCCAGTGTGATTAGTATAGGTGGGAGTAGGGTAGGTGTGAGGGTGTATTAGTGTAGATAGTATAGGTGGGAGTAGGAAAGGTGTGAGGGTGTACCAGTGTAAGTAGGGTAGGTGGACGTAGGGGAGGTGTGAGGGTGTATCAGTGTGGGTAGGGTAGGTAGGAGTAGGGAAGGTGTGAGGATGTACCAGTGTGAGTAGCATAGGTGGGGGTAGGGGAGGAGTGATGGTGTACCAGTGTGAGTGATATAGATGGGAGTAGGGTAGGTGTGAGGGTGTACCAGTGTGAGTGGTATAGGTGAGAGTAGGGGAGGTGTGGGGGTGTACCAGTGTAAGTGGTATAGGTGGGAGTAGGGGAGGTGTGAGGGTGTACCAGTGTGCGTGGTATAGGAGGGAGTAGGGTAGGTGTAAGGGTGTAATAGTGTGAGTGGTATGAGTGGGAGTAGGGAAGGTGTGAGGGTGTACCAGTGTGAGTAGGGTAGGTGGGAGTAGGGATGTGTGAGTGTGTACCAGTGTGAGTGGTATAGGTGAGAGTAGGGGAGGTGTGGGGGTGTACCAGTGTAAGTGGTATAGGTGGGAGTAGGGGAGGTGTGAGGGTGTACCAGTGTGAGTAGTACAAGTGTGAGTCAGTGACGTGCGGTGGGGTGAGGCAGGTGAGGCAGAGCCTTTCCTGTCATACTTACGTTTAAACCATAGTTTTCATTGAATAAAGTATATGAAAAATACTAATAATTTGTTTGAAATATCTTCTTTGCATTATTCTAGTAATTTTTGTAGCCCAAACTCTGGAGTAAAGAGTCTATGGCAAGAGAGGCAGTGCCCCACCTGAGTAACTTTTCCGCACATCTCTGATCAAAACTCACCAAATTTCCAGGAGTTTATACTGCTGTACCTGTGTATAATGCCCATATGTACCCTTTGGTTTATAAATTGCATGGAAATCTGGCTCTGGGGTTAGCCAGTGCCTCCTGACCCATTTACCTCACCGCACTTCCCTGGTGTGAGTAGGGTAGGTGTGAGGGTGTAACAATATGAGCGGTACAGGTGGGAGTAGGGGAGGTGTGGGGGTGTACCAGTGCGAGCGGTATATGTGAGAGTAGGGTAGGTGTGGGGGTGTACCAGTGTGAGTAGTATAGGTGGGAGCAGGGTAGGTGTGGGGGTGTAGCAGTGTGAGTGGTATAGGTGGGAACAGGGTAGGTGTGAAGGTGTACCAGTGTGAGTGGTATAGGTGGGAGTAGAGTAGGTGTGAGGGTGTACCAGTGTGAGTGGTATAGGTGGGAATAAGGGAGGTGTGAGGGTGTACCAGTGTGAGTGGTATAGGTGGGAGTAGAGTAGGTGTGAGGGTGTACCAGTGTGAGTGGTATAGGTGGGAGTAGAGTAGGTGTGAGGGTGTACCAGTGTGAGTAGTATGGGTGGGAGTAAGGGAGGTGTGAGGGTGTACCAGTGGGAGTGGTATAGGTGGGAGAAGAGTAGGTGTGGGGGTGTACCAGTGTGAGTAGTATAGGTGGGAGTAGGGGAGGTGTGGGGGTGTACCAGTGTGAGTGGTGTAGGTGGGAATAAGGGAGGTGTGGGGGTGTACCAGTGTGAGTGGTATAGGTGGGAGTAGGGGAGGTGTGAGGGTGTACCAGTGTGAGTGGTATAGGTGGGAATAAGGGAGGTGTGGGGGTGTACCAGTGTGAGTGGTATAGGTGGGAGTAGGGGAGGTGTGAGGGTGTACCAGTGTGAGTGGTATAGGTGGGAATAAGGGAGGTGTGGGGGTGTACCAGTGTAAGTAGTATAGGTGGGAGTAGGGGAGGTGTGGGGGTGTACCAGTGTGAGTGGTGTAGGTGGGAATAAGGGAGGTGTGGGGGTGTACCAGTGTGAGTGGTATAGGTGGGAGTAGGGGAGGTGTGAGGGTGTACCAGTGTGAGTGGTATAGGTGGGAATAAGGGAGGTGTGAGGGTGTACCAGTGTGAGTGGTATAGGTGGGAGTAGGGGAGGTGTGAGGGTGTACCAGTGGGAGTAGTATAGGTGGGAGTAGGATAGTTGTGAGGGTGTAGCAGTGTGAGTAGTATAGGTGGGAGTAGGGAGGTGTGAGGGTGTAACAGTGTGAGTGGTATAGGTGGGAGTAGGGGAGGTGTGAGGGTGTGCCAGTGTGAGTAGTATAGGTGGGAGTAGGGTAGGTGTGAGGGTGTACCAGTGGGAGTAGTATAGGTGGGAGTAGGATAGTTGTGAGGGTGTAGCAGTGTGAGTAGTATAGGTGGGAGTAGGGAGGTGTGAGGGTGTAGTAGTGTGAGTGGTATAGGTGGGAGTAGGGGAGGTGTGAGGGTGTACCAGTGGGAGTAGTATAGGTGGGAGTAGGATAGTTGTGAGGGTGTGCCAGTGTGAGTAGTATAGGTGGGAGTAGAGTAGGTGTGAGGGTGTACCAGTGTGAGTAGTATAGGTGGGAGTAGAGTAGGTGTGAGGGTGTACCAGTGGGAGTAGTGTAGGTGTGAGGGTGTACCAGTGTGAGTAGTATAGGTGGGAGTAGAGTAGGTGTGAGGGTGTACCAGTGGGAGTAGTATAGGTGGGAGTAGGATAGTTGTGAGGGTATACTGGGTAAAACAGTTATTAGGATAGGAGGAGACCAGTGCTAATTAGCAATTCAGCCCAAAGGATCTTAAAGTGTGAGAGTCGAAAAGTTTGTTCAGGACGCTGGTGGGGCTGGCCACAACTGAAATAGTTTTTTTTTTAAACATAATATTAGATAGATAGATAGATAGATAGATAGATAGATAGATAGATAGATAGATAGATAGATAGATAGATAGATAGATAGATAGATATCTTTTACTATTAACTGCATGCAGTTTGAGCTATCTCACCTTTCACAACCCATTCCTTTTCTAGATAGATTTTTGGGGCTTTTTTCAGAGTGTGACAATATACACATTGATAATAGTGACGCTTTGAATACATTACATTGTGACTTTAAATTTGGTGATTTATGAAACATCCCTTTATCAGCAGTTTTACAGCGTTTTTGCCTATCAGTTGATTGAAGGCCCTCATCGCTCGCTAGCTACTTTTTGCAGCCGTGCGGATAGGCGTATAGTCGCCGCCCACGGGGGAGTGTATTTTTCACTTTGCAAGTGTGCGATCACATGTGCAGCCGAGCGGGACGAAAAAGTTTTTTGCAGTTTCTGAGTTGGTCTGAACTTACTCTGCCCTTGCGATCACTTCAGCCTGTCCAATCCCGGAACTGACGTCAGACACCCGCCCTGCAAACACCTGGACACGCCTGCTTTTTCCCCTACCACTCCCAGAAAACGAACAGTTGACACCCATAAACGCCCTCTTTCTGTCAATCTCCTTGCGAACAGCTGTGCGAATGGAATCGTCGCTAGAAGCATTGCACAGCAACAATGCGGTTTGTACCCGTACGACGTGCCTGCGCATTGCGGTGCATATGCATGCGCAGTAGTAACCTGATCGCTGCGCTGCGAAAATCGGCAGTGTGCGATCAACTCGGAATGAGGCCCAAAATCACCCAAAAAAAAAGCAGAAAGAAGCGGTAAATTACAAATTGCAATGTGATACATTTTTCACCCTGGTCTTTGCAAGGGTAGCAAAATATGGGTTCACTACGATATGCCGGCGGTCGGGCTCCCGGCGACCAGCATACCGGTGCCGGGAGCCCGACCGCCGGCTTACCAACAGTGTGGCGAGCGCAAATGAGCCCATTGCGGGCTCGCTGCGCTCGCCACGCTACGGGCACGGTGGCGCGCTATGCGCGCCACACTTTTTTATTCTCCCTCCAGGGGGGTCGTGGACCCCCACGAGGGAGAATTAGTGTCGGTATGCCGGCTGTCGGGCTCCCGGCGCCGGTATGCTGGTCGCCGGGAGCCCGACCGCCGGCATACTGAAGACCACCCGCAAAATATCAATGTTGTTTTCAAAAAGAAAGAAAATATTTTGAAATTTGTGGAAGTGAATAGTAATGAGAATAACAAAGCAGGGGTTAAGAGGAATAGCAGAAATAGATTTCTTGCTGAAGGCTGAAAGGTGTGTGTCTTTGCATAGGTTCTGGACCGAACCCAACTCATGTGCAAGTAAGAGATTTTTTGCAAGAAGAACTAAAGTGAAGTGTACTGTGGCACATACCGTTTATTATAGTGTCACGCCTGCTGTGCTACTGGCTCAGAAAAATTGATTGCTGCCTGAGAAAATGCTTACGAAACGAAAATAAAGTTTGCTGCTGTTTAAAGCTATCAGAAACCACAAAAAGTTGTTCTCTGTACACATTGTGGGCCTTATTCAGACCTGGTCGCACGCAGGCGGATTTTTGCACTGCTGCGATCGGCTGTGCAATGAGCTGCACAAACAAAAGTTTGTGCAATTTCTGCACAGCCCAGGACTTACTCAGCCGCTGCTACAATCCGGGCCGGTGCTGACGTCAGAAACCCTCCTCCCAAACGGCTGGGCATGCCTTCATTTTTCCGGACACTCCCTGGAAACGGTGAGTTGCCGCCCATGAACGCCTTCTGTCTGTCAATCTTCTTGCGATCGCCGGTGCAATTGCTTTATACAGTAGTTCTGTCGCTGCTCTGCGATCCCTGTCGCCGGCGGCCAACGCGCCTGCTCATTGCGGTTCATACACATTCACTGTTCAGACTTGATCGCATGGCTGCAAGAAAAGGCAGCGTGCGATTGGGTCTGAATGACCCCCAGTGTTCAGATCAAATACAAGGAAAATAAAATTGTTGTAAGAGAGAAAGATCGCTTCCAGGTGTCTCAAAAACTCGAGCGCAGTTTGGAGAAGTGCAAAACTGTGACTACAGTCTGCTTATGAATATGTTACAAGGCAGGGATTTAAAATGTATGGAGGAGCTCTGTGCTACAGTAGTGGATTGGGAAGTTAAAGGGGCCCTGGAAAGAATTCTGAAAGTAGCTTCATGTTGTAGGTGCAGCTAAATTGTCAGTAGGTAGGGTAAATTTGGCAGGTGGCGGGCAAAGTATACACCACCACTCTGCCAGTTGCCATATTGCCCCTAAACAATACAGAGAACCTTAATATGTACTTGCACAATACAGAGAGCCTTCATGTTACACCTGCACAATCTAGAAAGCATTCCAGTGTCCTTTGTGCACTTCAGAAAACATTCATGTATACCTTGCATAATATAGTCTTTGTGTGACCGCATCACAATATAAAGAGCCTTCATGTGATCCTGCACAATGCAGAGAGCCTTATTGTGTCCCACTGCACAATGCAGCCTTTCTGTGTCCAGTGCACAATATAGAGAACTTCCCTATGCCCCTTGCATAATACAGACTTTTAGATAACATTACTGTGACCCATAGAACCTTTCCAGTGACACTTTAACACTACAGCAAGCTGCCTAGTGTTCCCTGTATAATACAGGGAGCTTTCAAGTGGTCCATATACAGTGCATAGAGTCTTTCAGTGACCCCTGTAGAATAAAGAGAATATTTCCAGTATCCCTTACAAAATCTAGAAGCCATTCTAGTGACCCATGCACAATACAGAGAGCATTCTAGTGCTCACAGCACAATACAGAGACACAAAAAATGCATAAAACCTTCCAGCAGTGCTTAAAGTGGTCCTGGAGAGGTGGTGGAACTCACAACATCCCCCCAACCCTAAAGGCATAGGCGCGTGCCACAAAAAAGGGGCATTATCTCTAAACAGAAAGGGGCGTGGTCATCCAACATGACCACAGCAGTAGCATCCCTTATACAATGCCCTCAGTAGTAGTTCCCCTTATGCAAAGCCCACTGTAGTGATAGTGCCCACAGTTGTAGTGCACCTTATGTAAATCCCATAGTATTGGTGCCCCATATACAGTGCCCCCAGTAGTAGTTCCCCTTATTTCCCCAGGAGTGATGCCCCTTATTAAGTGCCCCCTATGCAATGCCCTCATTAGTAGTGTCCCCAGTGGTAATGCCCGGTGTAGTATTGCCCCCAGTAGTAATTCCCCCTTTAGAGATGCCCCCTGTAGTTATGCCCCCAGTAGAGATGCCCCCTGTAGTTATGCCCCAGTACAGATGCCCCCAGTACAGAGTACAGATGCCCCTTGTAGAGCTGCCCACAGTACAGATGCCCCCAGCAGAGCTGCCACCAGTACAGATGCCCCCTGTAGTTATGCCCCCCAGTACAGATGCCCACAGTACAGATGCCCTCAGTAGAAGATGCCCCCTGTAGTTATGCCCCCAGTATGTTGCCCCCTGTAGTTATGCCCCAGTATTAGATGTCCCTAGTAGAAGCTGCCCCCAATACAGTTGCCCCCTGTAGTTATGCCTCCTCTAGTTATGCCCCAGTACATATGCCCTCAGTAGTTGCTGCCCCCTAGTAGAAGCTGCCCTAGTACAGTTGCCCCAGTAGTTATGCCCCAGTGTAGCTCCGCCCCCCCCCCCCCCCAGTAGAGGCTTCCCCCAGTACAGATGCCCCCAGTAGAAGCTGGCCCCTAGTAGTAGCTGCCCCAGTACAGTTGCCCCCAGTAGTTATGCCCTAGTGTAGATCCACCCAGTAGAAGCTTCCCCCAGTACAGATGCCCCCAGTAGAAGCTGGCCCCTAGTAGAAGCTGCCCCCAGTGCAGTTGCCCCCAGCCGGTATGCCCCAGTATAGCTGCCCCCAGTAGAAGCCGCCCCCAGTACAGTTGCCCCCAGTAGTTATGCCCCAGTATAGCTGCCCCCAGTAGAAGTTGCCCCCAGTACAGTTGGCCCCTCTAGTTATGCCCCTAGTAGTTATTTCCCAGTATATATGCCCACAGTAGAAGTTGCTCTAAGTTGAAGATGCCTCCAGTAGAAGATGCCCCCTTGTGGCGCCGCTTCACACACAGAAAAAAACAAAAACAAAAAAAACAACACAATAATCATAAGCCCCGCTCCTGCTTCCAGACCGCTGACCTCCCCCTGGCCGCCCGCTCCTCGGATCTATGGGAGAGACGTCATGATGATCAGCCCCCCGAAGAAAGTGCGGGCACATGCACAGGACAGGCGTGGGGCCATCGTAAAGATTCCGGTTGGATCGCGATTTGCGATCCAACCTGAATTAGCTCCATAATACAGAGCGCTCACAGTGTCCTCAATTACTTACATAGAACAATCTAGTGGCCGCCATACAAGGACAAGGAGAAACTGCACAGTAATAAACTCACACAAAATCCCAATGCTGCTTCCTGATCCATTGTAATTGTATAGCAATGCTTTAATAGCACAGTAGATTCTCATTAGAATAGTTACATATATGAGCAGGAAAGATCTTCTATGAGAGAACACTCATTAGCATAACAGTTCATTTTTATACCTGCCATACAATACACAGAGACTCCTAGTTACCGCCATACATTGTAGAAAGTATCCTAGTGATTGCCATACAATACAGAAAAAAAAACATCTAATGAACATCATACAATAAAGAAAGCAAATTATTTACTGCCATACAATTCAGAGAGCATTTTAGTGACCACTATACAATACAAACAGCATCCTTGTGACTGGCATAGAATACAGATTGCTTTCAAGGGATATTCAAATAAAACAGAGTGCATCCTAGTCATCGTTATGCAATGCAGAGGGCATCCTTGTGAATACCATACAATACAAATAGCATCCTTGTGATTGATACATACAATACAGAGAACATCTTAATTCATTACATACACACTCATCTACTCACCTGCCTTAGGGTTCTTGAAGACAGCTGCCTTTTCACTCTTCAACTCTCTTTCATTACGTCCTTCTTCCTTCCATTGCACTGGATTATTCAACAGGATCCACCATTCATACAACAGATTGTATGCAAATAGGATCCAGGGATTTTATTAGCTGGGAACTGAAAAAAGGTGGTTGGTCCTTGGGATGGGGCCAGCTGACAGACCATTGCCAATGGCGTCCACCACTCTCTCACCCTTGAAGAAATACTATTTAATTAAGTGGGGGCAAAAAATCACGGGGCCTTCAGTTGCATCAATGAGAAGAATAAATATACACAAATTGTGATCAGTGCAAAAGTGTGGAACGGAGTCTGCGTGGAGAATGACTATGAGAATGAAAAAGAAATGTGGTGCTTTAAGCAAGAGCATAATGAAAAGAAAAACAGCAAAAACAAAATTATATACACTGCTCAAAAAAATAAAGGGAACACTAAAATAACACATCCTAGATCTGAATGAATGAAATATTCTTATTAAATACTTTGTTCTTTACATAGTTGAATGTGCTGACAACAAAATCACACAAAAATTATCAATGGAAATCAAATTTATTAACCCATGGAGGTCTGGATTTGGAGTCACCCTCAAAATTAAAGTGGAAAAACACACTACAGGCAGGATCCAACTTTGATGTAATGTCCTTAAAACAAGTCAAAATGAGGCTCAGTAGTGTGTGTGGCCTCCACATGCCTGTATGACCTCCCTACAACCCACACAAGTGGCTCAGGTAGTGCAGCTCATCCAGGATGGCACATCAATGCGAGCTGTGGCAAGAAGGTTTGCTGTGTCTGTCAGCGTAGTGTCCAGAGCATGGAGGCGCTACCAGGAGACAGGCCAGTACATCAGGAGATGTGGAGGAGGCCGTAGGAGGGCAACAACCCAGCAGCAGGACCACTACCTCCGCCTTTGTGCAAGGAGGAACAGGAGGAGCACTGCCAGAGCCCTGCAAAATGACCTCCAGCAAGTCACAAATGTGCATGTGTCTACTCAAACGATCAGAAACAGACTCCATGAGGGTGGTATGAGGGCCCGACATCCACAGGTGGGGGTTGTGCTTACAGCCCAACACCGTGCAGGACGTTTGGCATTTGCCAGAGAACACCAAGATTGGCAAATTCGCCACTGGCGCCCTGTGCTCTTCACAGATGAAAGCAGGTTCTCACTGAGCACATGTGACAGAGTCTGGAGATGCCAAGGAGAACGTTCTGCTGCCTACAACATCCTCCAGCATGACCGGTTTGGCAGTGGGTCAGTAATGGTGTAGGGTGGCATTTCTTTGGGGGGCCGCACAGCCCTCCATGTGCTCGCCAGAGGTAGCCTGACTGCCATTAGGTACCGAGATGAGATCCTCAGACCCCTTGTGAGACCATATCCTGGTGCGGTTGGCCCTGGGTTCCTCCTAATGCAAGACAATGCTAGACCTCATGTGGCTGGAGTGTGTCAGCAGTTCCTGCAAGACGAAGGCATTGATTCTATAGACTGGCCCACCCATTCCCCAGACCTAAATCCAATTAAGCACATCTGGGACATCATGTCTCGCTCCATCCACCACAGACTGTCCAGGAGTTGGCGGATGCTTTAATCCAGGTCTGGGAGGAGATCCCTCAGGAGACCATCCACCACCTCATCAGGAGCATGCCCAGGCATTGTAGGGAGGTCATACAGGCACATGGAGGCCACACACACTACTGAGCCTCATTTTGACTTGTTTTAAGGACATTACATCAAAGTTGGATCAGCCTGGAGTGTATTTTTTCACTTTAATTTTGAGGGTGACTCCAAATCCAGACCTCCATGGGTTAGTACATTTGATTTCCATTGATAATTTTTGTGTGATATTGTTGTCAGCACATTCAACTATGTAAAGAACAAAGTATTTAATAAAAATATTTCATTCATTCAGATCTAGGATGTGTTATTTTAGTGTTCCCTTTATTTTTTTGAGCAGTGTATATATATATATATATATATATATATATATATATATTTGTGGTATATGTACCACAAATATCACTTGTTGCTGTCATGGGTAGAAGGGGCAAATTATCCGAGTTGCAAAAAGGGATGATTATCGACTTCTGGGACAAGGGTGTTGGTATTTCTGTAACAGCGCAGTTTGTGAACTGTTCACGTGCTGCTGGGGTGTAGGTGTATCGTGACTGGACAAATGGCACCATTGCCAAAAACCGACATGGAAACTGCAGAGCACCATGTGCCATTGATGTGAGAGGTGAACGTCAGCTACGAAGGTGCGTGAGGGCGACCGACACCCTACAGTGGAACAGCTCACCGTCAAAATGAACCCGGGGGCTACCACACGTGTGTCTAAAATTATAGTTCAGTACGTGTAGCTGTGGTCCGTTCTGCACACGGCCGTTATATTGAATATTTAGGGGGGTATTCAATTATCTGTGGTAAATTACCATAGGACAATTGATCCCCTGCGGCTATTCAATTAGCCCTGAAGAGAGCCTGCGGGCAGCACTTATTGGAGATATTTTTTTACGCATCTAAACAGCCATGAAAAAAGTAATTACCGATACTAGGGAGTTAACGGGTTCCGCAACACTGTTAACGCAAAAATCCGTGAACTTTTCGCGGATTCTCGTTCGTGTTAACGCCTGTTAAGTTGTTTGGGTGAAAAAGGGGCTGTAATTGAATAAATTCAGGTGATAAACTTAGCCCCATTAACGGGGCTAATTAAATTCGGCACAAAGACTCTTAAAAAGATTGTTTTTCAGAGCCAACAAGAGAAAGAGACAGCAGTCTCTTGAGTGGAGACCGGCACAAGATTGGCAAAGTACTTATAGGAATGTGAAGAGACCAGGGTCGGACTGGCCCACAGGGGAACAGGGGAAACCACCGGTGGGCCCACCTCCTTCGGTTATTAATCTTCTACATTACCATGCATGCACAAGCAGTATTTACTATATATACAGTATATATATTTATCATGGTGGCCGAGCCCATGCACTCTCTACTGGTTAGCCCGGACTCTGTGGTGGTTGGCCACACCTTAACTGTTTCCTGGCCACACCTTTAAGCATGGCCCTTCTTGCTCCAGTCCGACACTGGAAGAGACTGCACTGACAGCGGAGCAAAAAGTATTCTCTGTATCGCAAATAAACTTGTTCATGTTACAGGAGACTATTTGAATCCATCCAATGGAGATTTCTGCAGTGCGAATTAGAGAAACACTGTATGATGATTGTATAGGAAGAGAATACGAGATGTTCCAAGAGTACTTTGGGGAAAAAGATAAATCTTTTCAGTTGCTGCAGATACCGATTGCGGGAGGACAGTTGAATGCAAATCCGTTTCCAGAGTGTATCTGGCATGTGTTTGCATTGCGCATGCAAAGTATCTCAGTCACATCTCTGCAATAAGGAGTACTGAGTGTTAGAAAGTGAATACTATTTATTCAGAGTTCCTACAAATTTAACATTTTCGCCAAATAAACCATAGTGAAACACGATACATAGGGTGGCAATTCAATTGTTTTCCTCTGCGGCTACCACTAGGGAGTGCAAAGCGGAGCAATTCAATTGTTGCTACGATCAGATGCCCATTAGCCGAGGCAGACATATTTTTTTTCAAGAACTTTAGATGGGTCTAAACCAGGTGTTTTCGGTCACGTTAAATACTAATGGGCGCCCGAATGGAGAGACAATAGAATTGCTCCGTCGGGGGCCCATTCATATAAACGCACAGCAGGGGCGCCCGGCACAATTGAATTGCTCCCCTAAGAGTTCACAGTAAAGTAAATTAAAATTGTTGTGACCATTTCTTTGTGATTTTGTTATCATTGATTTTCAGCCTCTTCATACAAAGGTCCTAGGTTAGGGTAAGGCTGCAGGGAGGGGGGTTAGGATCAGGCAACCCCGGGGAGGGTTAGGCTGCAGGGAAGGGAGGGTTAGGTTTAGGCAGCGGGGAGGTGGACTTAGGTTTAGGCACCACCGCAGGGAGATTAGGGTTAGGCACTAAGGAGGGAGGTTAGCAGGATCGGACTGTCCCACAGGGATACCAGGGAAACCACCGGTAGACCCACTGCCTGAGGACCCACTCCTTCCTCTAGGGATCAGGTTCCAGACTGTGCACTTGTATTATACATGGTAGATATGTTGCATTACACTGCACTAGACTATTGTGTATTTCAAGCCTCTGTGGAGGCTGGCCACACCCTTTGTAGGCTGGCCACACCCCTAAGTATGGGCCCCTATCACTGCATTCCCCCGGTGGGCCCTTAATGTCCCAGTCCGACACTGGAGGTTAGGGTTAGGCTGCGGGAAGAGAGGGTTACAGGGTAGGGGACAGGGAGCTGCACACTTAACTCACCCCTGTTGGGATTGCTGTTGGGATTGGTATTATGACCGCGGGGATCCCATGCGCCGCGATTACATACTGAACCCAGAAGTATGAGGCTTTGGAGAAAAATTTAAAATTGAGAAGATCGGGTTGTTTTATTCTGCAAACCTCTTTATCTAGAGGAGAAAAGTTACACTTACAAATATATGTGGGATTCCTACTGCTGTCTGTCACATAGCACAAAATGATGTTACGCAATATATAGCCTATCTTTCATTCTAATAAAATTTCTGGAATTTATCCTTGAAATATTTTGAATCACGATTGTACATTTTATTGAGGAACATGTTATTTGAAAAACAAGGATTACAAAATCATAAAGCTATGGACACAACAATTTTCTAATCAACTTTATTCTGAATCTTAAGCTGGTTCAAATAATTTTTCACAGGCAGGTCACAGAGAGTATTGTCTGGCTTATACTCATCACCACCAGTGCCACTGCCATGTGGTGTCCCACAAGGTTCTATACTATCCCCCATGCTTTTTGCAGTATACATGCTCCCGCTGGGTGAAATAATCAGGCACCATAGGCTAGTCTACCACTGCTGTGCAGATGATACACAACTGTACTTGTCCTTTGCTCCGGGCACTGATAACCCAATAGCAACCTTAAATGGCTGTCTAGCTGAGCTACAGGATTGGATGAGCGCTAGTTGGCTGCGACTGAACCCGGATAAAACAGAGGTCCTTATGATACGACCGCAACATCAAAGGACAAGACTGCAGCATAGCCAACCAACTGGACTTACACTCGGGGATTCAGAATTACAGACCAGTGATCGTGTGCGGAATCTTGGCGTTGTCCTGGATGGCGGCTTGACACTTAAACATCAGATATCAGCCACAATCAAATCCTTATTCTTTCACCTGAGGAACATAGCCAGAATCAAGGACTTAATTCCTTCAGATGATCTGCCAAAAGTCATACATGCATTTGTATCATCTCGATTAGACTACTGTAATGCCCTCTACCTTGGTCTCCCAGCAAAAGAATTGCAACGCTTACAGCTGGTGCAAAACACAACTGCCAGGCTGTTAACCCACCAGCCCCGTACTAGCCACATAACACCCATCCTGTACTCCCTTCATTGGCTGCCTGTAAGATGGCGAATCATCTTCAAGATTGGTTTACTGAGTTTCAAAGCATTACATGACCAGGGCCCAAGGTACCTGAAGCAGCTTCTGATCCCATACTGCCCCACTCGATTACTGCGATCTGTAGATGAAGGACTATTAGCAGTACCTAGAATCTCCCGTAATTCATCTGGCGGTCGAGCTTTTAGTCATGCGGTTCCTAGAGATGAGCGGGTTCGGTTTCTCTGAATCCGAACCCGCCAGAACTTCATGTTTTTTTTCACGGGTCCGAGCGACTCGGATCTTCCCGCCTTGCTCGGTTAACCCGAGCGCGCCCGAACGTCATCATGACGCTGTCGGATTCTCGCGAGGCTCGGATTCTATCGCGAGACTCGGATTCTATATAAGGAGCCGCGCGTCGCCGCCATTTTCACACGTGCATTGAGATTGATAGGGAGAGGACGTGGCTGGCGTCCTCTCCGTTTAGAATTAGAATAGATTAGAGAGACACTTGATTTACTAATTTTGGGGAGCATTAGGAGTACTCAGTAGTGTACAGTGCAGAGTTTTGCTGATAGTGACCAGTGACCACCACTTTTATTTATAATCCGTTCTCTGCCTGAAAAAAGCGATACACAGCACACAGTGACTCAGTCACATACCATATCTGTGTGCACTGCTCAGGCTCAGGCCAGTGTGCTGCATCATCTATTATCTATATATAATATTATATATATCTGTCTGACTGCTCAGCTCACACAGCTTATAATTGTGGGGGAGACTGGGGAGCACTACTGCAGTGCCAGTTATAGGTTATAGCAGGAGCCAGGAGTACATAATATAATCCGTTCTCTGCCTGAAAAAAGCGATACACAGCACACAGTGACTCAGTCACATACCATATCTGTGTGCACTGCTCAGGCTCAGGCCAGTGTGCTGCATCATCTATTATCTATATATAATATTATATATATCTGTCTGACTGCTCAGCTCACACAGCTTATAATTGTGGGGGAGACTGGGGAGCACTACTGCAGTGCCAGTTATAGGTTATAGCAGGAGCCAGGAGTACATAATATATTATATAGTGAGTGACCACCAGACACACAGTGCAGTTTATTTAATATATCCGTTCTCTGCCTGAAAAAAGCGATACACACAGTGACTCAGTCAGTCACATACCATATCTGTGTGCACTGCTCAGGCTCAGGCCAGTGTGCTGCATCATCTATATATATTATATATCTGTCTGACTGCTCAGCTCACACAGCTTATAATTGTGGGGGAGACTGGGGAGCACTACTGCAGTGCCAGTTATAGGTTATAGCAGGAGCCAGGAGTACATAATATTATATTAAAATTAAACAGTGCACACTTTTGCTGCAGGAGTGCCACTGCCAGTGTGACTAGTGACCAGTGACCTGACCACCAGTATATAATATTAGTAGTATACTATCTCTTTATCAACCAGTCTATATTAGCAGCAGACACAGTACAGTGCGGTAGTTCACGGCTGTGGCTACCTCTGTGTCGGCACTCGGCAGCCCGTCCATAATTGTATATACCACCTAACCGTGGTTTTTTTTTCTTTCTTTATACATACATACTAGTTACGAGTATACTATCTCTTTATCAACCAGTCTATATATTAGCAGCAGACACAGTACAGTGCGGTAGTTCACGGCTGTGGCTACCTCTGTGTTGGCACTCGGCAGCCCGTCCATAATTGTATATACCACCTAACCGTGGTTTTTTTTTCTTTCTTTATACATACATACTAGTTACGAGTATACTATCTCTTTATCAACCAGTCTATATATTAGCAGCAGACACAGTACAGTGCGGTAGTTCACGGCTGTGGCTACCTCTGTGTCGGCACTCGGCAGCCCGTCCATAATTGTATATACCACCTAACCGTGGTTTTTTTTTTCTTTCTTTATACATACATACTAGTTACGAGTATACTATCTCTTTATCAACCAGTCTATATTAGCAGCAGACACAGTACAGTGCGGTAGTTCACGGCTGTGGCTACCTCTGTGTCGGCACTCGGCAGCCCGTCCATAATTGTATATACCACCTAACCGTGGTTTTTTTTTCTTTCTTTATACATACATACTAGTTACGAGTATACTATCTCTTTATCAACCAGTCTATATATTAGCAGCAGACACAGTACAGTGCGGTAGTTCACGGCTGTGGCTACCTCTGTGTCGGCACTCGGCAGCCCGTCCATAATTGTATATACCACCTAACCGTGGTTTTTTTTTCTTTCTTTATACATACATACTAGTTACGAGTATACTATCTCTTTATCAACCAGTCTATATATTAGCAGCAGACACAGTACAGTGCGGTAGTTCACGGCTGTGGCTACCTCTGTGTCGGCACTCGGCAGCCCGTCCATAATTGTATATACCACCTAACCGTGGTTTTTTTTTCTTTCTTTATACATACATACTAGTTACGAGTATACTATCTCTTTATCAACCAGTCTATATTAGCAGCAGACACAGTACAGTGCGGTAGTTCACGGCTGTGGCTACCTCTGTGTCGGCACTCGGCAGCCCGTCCATAATTGTATATACCACCTAACCGTGGTTTTTTTTTCTTTCTTTATACATACATACTAGTTACGAGTATACTATCTCTTTATCAACCAGTCTATATATTAGCAGCAGACACAGTACAGTGCGGTAGTTCACGGCTGTGGCTACCTCTGTGTCGGCACTCGGCAGCCCGTCCATAATTGTATACTAGTATCCAATCCATCCATCTCCATTGTTTACCTGAGGTGCCTTTTAGTTGTGCCTATTAAAATATGGAGAACAAAAATGTTGAGGTTCCAAAATTAGGGAAAGATCAAGATCAACTTCCACCTCGTGCTGAAGCTGCTGCCACTAGTCATGGCCGAGACGATGAAATGCCAGCAACGTCGTCTGCCAAGGCCGATGCCCAATGTCATAGTACAGAGCATGTCAAATCCAAAACACCAAATATCAGTAAAAAAAGGACTCCAAAACCTAAAATAAAATTGTCGGAGGAGAAGCGTAAACTTGCCAATATGCCATTTACCACACGGAGTGGCAAGGAACGGCTGAGGCCCTGGCCTATGTTCATGGCTAGTGGTTCAGCTTCACATGAGGATGGAAGCACTCAGCCTCTCGCTAGAAAAATGAAAAGACTCAAGCTGGCAAAAGCAGCACAGCAAAGAACTGTGCATTCTTCGAAATCCCAAATCCACAAGGAGAGTCCAATTGTGTCGGTTGCGATGCCTGACCTTCCCAACACTGGACGTGAAGAGCATGCGCCTTCCACCATTTGCACGCCCCCTGCAAGTGCTGGAAGGAGCACCCGCAGTCCAGTTCCTGATAGTCAGATTGAAGATGTCAGTGTTGAAGTACACCAGGATGAGGAGGATATGGGTGTTGCTGGCGCTGGGGAGGAAATTGACCAGGAGGATTCTGATGGTGAGGTGGTTTGTTTAAGTCAGGCACCCGGGGAGACACCTGTTGTCCGTGGGAGGAATATGGCCGTTGACATGCCAGGTGAAAATACCAAAAAAATCAGCTCTTCGGTCAGTTCGGTGTGGAGGTATTTCACCAGAAATGCGGACAACAGGTGTCAAGCCGTGTGTTCCCTTTGTCAAGCTGTAATAAGTAGGGGTAAGGACGTTAACCACCTCGGAACATCCTCCCTTATACGTCACCTGCAGCGCATTCATAATAAGTCAGTGACAAGTTCAAAAACTTTGGGTGACAGCGGAAGCAGTCCACTGACCAGTAAATCCCTTCCTCTTGTAACCAAGCTCACGCAAACCACCCCACCAACTCCCTCAGTGTCAATTTCCTCCTTCCCCAGGAATGCCAATAGTCCTGCAGGCCATGTCACTGGCAATTCTGACGAGTCCTCTCCTGCCTGGGATTCCTCCGATGCATCCTTGCGTGTAACGCCTACTGCTGCTGGCGCTGCTGTTGTTGCCGCTGGGAGTCGATGGTCATCCCAGAGGGGAAGTCGTAAGCCCACTTGTACTACTTCCAGTAAGCAATTGACTGTTCAACAGTCCTTTGCGAGGAAGATGAAATATCACAGCAGTCATCCTACTGCAAAGCGGATAACTGAGGCCTTGGCATCCTGGGTGGTGAGAAACGTGGTTCCGGTATCCATCATTACTGCAGAGCCAACTAGAGACTTGTTGGAGGTACTGTGTCCCCGGTACCAAATACCATCTAGGTTCCATTTCTCTAGGCAGGCGATACCGAAAATGTACACAGACCTCAGAAAAAGAGTCACCAGTGTCCTAAAAAATGCAGCTGTACCCAATGTCCACTTAACCACGGACATGTGGACAAGTGGAGCAGGGCAGGGTCAGGACTATATGACTGTGACAGCCCACTGGGTAGATGTATGGACTCCCGCCGCAAGAACAGCAGCGGCGGCACCAGTAGCAGCATCTCGCAAACGCCAACTCTTTCCTAGGCAGGCTACGCTTTGTATCACCGCTTTCCAGAATACGCACACAGCTGAAAACCTCTTACGGCAACTGAGGAAGATCATCGCGGAATGGCTTACCCCAATTGGACTCTCCTGTGGATTTGTGGCATCGGACAACGCCAGCAATATTGTGTGTGCATTAAATCTGGGCCAATTCCAGCACGTCCCATGTTTTGCACATACCTTGAATTTGGTGGTGCAGAATTTTTTAAAAAACGACAGGGGCGTGCAAGAGATGCTGTCGGTGGCCAGAAGAATTGCGGGACACTTTCGGCGTACAGGCACCACGTACAGAAAACTGGAGCACCACCAAAAACTACTGAACCTGCCCTGCCATCATCTGAAGCAAGAAGTGGTAACGAGGTGGAATTCAACCCTCTATATGCTTCAGAGGTTGGAGGAGCAGCAAAAGGCCATTCAAGCCTATACAATTGAGCACGATATAGTAGGTGGAATGCACCTGTCTCAAGTGCAGTGGAGAATGATTTCAACGTTGTGCAAGGTTCTGATGCCCTTTGAACTTGCCACACGTGAAGTCAGTTCAGACACTGCCAGCCTGAGTCAGGTCATTCCCCTCATCAGGCTTTTGCAGAAGAAGCTGGAGGCATTGAAGGAGGAGCTAACACGGAGCGATTCCGCTAGGCATGTGGGACTTGTGGATGCAGCCCTTAATTCGCTTAACAAGGATTCACGGGTGGTCAATCTGTTGAAATCAGAGCACTACATTTTGGCCACCGTGCTCGATCCTAGATTTAAAGCCTACCTTGGATCTCTCTTTCCGGCAGACACAGGTCTGCTGGGGTTGAAAGACCTGCTGGTGACAAAATTGTCAAGTCAAGCGGAACGCGACCTGTCAACATCTCCTCCTTCACATTCTCCCGCAACTGGGGGTGCGAGGAAAAGGCTCAGAATTCCGAGCCCACCCGCTGGCGGTGATGCAGGGCAGTCTGGAGCGACTGCTGATGCTGACATCTGGTCCGGACTGAAGGACCTGACAACGATTACGGACATGTCGTCTACTGTCACTGCATATGATTCTCTCAACATTGATAGAATGGTGGAGGATTATATGAGTGACCGCATCCAAGTAGGCACGTCACACAGTCCGTACTTATACTGGCAGGAAAAAGAGGCAATTTGGAGGCCCTTGCACAAACTGGCTTTATTCTACCTAAGTTGCCCTCCCACAAGTGTGTACTCCGAAAGAGTGTTTAGTGCCGCCGCTCACCTTGTCAGCAATCGGCGTACGAGGTTACATCCAGAAAATGTGGAGAAGATGATGTTCATTAAAATGAATTATAATCAATTCCTCCGCGGAGACATTG
Source organism: Pseudophryne corroboree (assembly GCF_028390025.1). NCBI lineage: Eukaryota > Metazoa > Chordata > Amphibia > Anura > Myobatrachidae > Pseudophryne > Pseudophryne corroboree. The sequence continues at coordinate 343,132,441 of NC_086453.1, forward strand.
ACCAGCAGCAATTGCCTCCACAAAGTACACAGGGAGCTGAGATGGTGGATTCCAGTGGGGACGAATTGATAATCTGTGAGGAGGGGGATGTACACGGTGATATATCGGAGGGTGAAGATGAGGTGGACATCTTGCCTCTGTAGAGCCAGTTTGTGCAAGGAGAGATTAATTGCTTCTTTTTTGGGGGGGGTCCAAACCAACCCGTCATATCAGTCACAGTCGTGTGGCAGACCCTGTCACTGAAATGATGGGTTGGTTAAAGTGTGCATGTCCTGTTTTGTTTATACAACATAAGGGTGGGTGGGAGGGCCCAAGGACAATTCCATCTTGCACCTCTTTTTTCTTTTCTTTTTCTTTGCATCATGTGCTGATTGGGGAGGGTTTTTTGGAAGGGACATCCTGCGTGACACTGCAGTGCCACTCCTAGATGGGCCCGGTGTTTGTGTCGGCCACTAGGGTCGCTAATCTTACTCACACAGTCAGCTACCTCATTGCGCCTCTTTTTTTCTTTGCGTCATGTGCTGTTTGGGGAGGGTTTTTTGGAAGGGACATCCTGCGTGACACTGCAGTGCCACTCCTAGATGGGCCCGGTGTTTGTGTCGGCCACTAGGGTCGCTAATCTTACTCACACAGCTACCTCATTGCGCCTCTTTTTTTCTTTGCGTCATGTGCTGTTTGGGGAGGGTTTTTTGGATGGGACATCCTGCGTGACACTGCAGTGCCACTCCTAGATGGGCCCGGTGTTTGTGTCGGCCACTAGGGTCGCTAATCTTACTCACACAGCTACCTCATTGCGCCTCTTTTTTTCTTTGCGTCATGTGCTGTTTGGGGAGGGTTTTTTGGAAGGGACATCCTGCGTGACACTGCAGTGCCACTCCTAGATGGGCCCGGTGTTTGTGTCGGCCACTAGGGTCGCTAATCTTACTCACACAGTCAGCTACCTCATTGCGCCTCTTTTTTTCTTTGCGTCATGTGCTGTTTGGGGAGGGTTTTTTGGAAGGGCCATCCTGCGTGACACTGCAGTGCCACTCCTAGATGGGCCCGGTGTTTGTGTCGGCCACTAGGGTCGCTAATCTTACTCACACAGCTACCTCATTGCGCCTCTTTTTTTCTTTGCGTCATGTGCTGTTTGGGGAGGGTTTTTTGGAAGGGCCATCCTGCGTGACACTGCAGTGCCACTCCTAGATGGGCCCGGTGTTTGGGTCGGCCACTAGGGTCGCTAATCTTACTCACACAGCTACCTCATTGCGCCTCTTTTTTCTTTGCGTCATGTGCTGTTTGGGGAGGGTTTTTTGGAAGGGACATCCTGCGTGACACTGCAGTGCCACTCCTAGATGGGCCCGGTGTTTGTGTCGGCCACTAGGGTCGCTTATCTTACTCACACAGCGACCTCGGTGCAAATTTTAGGACTAAAAATAATATTGTGAGGTGTGAGGTATTCAGAATAGACTGAAAATGAGTGTAAATTATGGTTTTTGAGGTTAATAATACTTTGGGATCAAAATGACCCCCAAATTCTATGATTTAAGCTGTTTTTTAGTGTTTTTGGAAAAAAACACCCGAATCCAAAACACACCCGAATCCGACAAAAAAAATTCGGTGAGGTTTTGCCAAAACGCGGTCGAACCCAAAACACGGCCGCGGAACCGAACCCAAAACCAAAACACAAAACCCGAAAAATTTCAGGCGCTCATCTCTAGCGCCGGTTCCTACTCTATGGAACTCACTTCCACGCACAGTGCAAGAGGCCCCAACTATAGAATCCTTCAAAAGTAGACTCAAGACTTTCCTGTTTACTCAAGCATTTCCATAATGTCCCTTTTAGTATCTGCATGCTTCTGTATTTTATGAAAATGTACTTCATTATTTTCTGTACTATGGGGGTCATTCCGAGTTGTTCGCTCGTTAGCTGATTTTAGCAGCATTGCACACGCTAGGCCGCCGCCCTCTGGGAGTGTATCTTAGCATAGCAGAATTGCGAACGAAAGATTAGCAGAATTGCGAATAGAAAATTCTTAGCAGTTTCTGAGTAGCCCGAGACTTACTCCTACACTGGCCAGCCACTCTCCCGTTTCTCCAGACACTCCCGCGTTTTTCCCTGACACGCCTGCGTTTTTTAGCAAACGCCGGGAAAACGCTGAGTTGCCACCCAGAAACGCCCCTTTCCTGTCAATCATTTACCGAACACCAGTGCGATTGAAAAGCGCCGCAGACACTACAGCAAAACAGTTAAGTTTATAGTAAAATAACTAAGCGCATGCGCTCTGCGTACCATGCGCATGCGCAGTTAGCGACTAATCGCAGTATAACGAAAATCGGCAACGAGCGAACAACTTGGAATGACCCCCGATATTGTGCTATGTATCTGTTAAGCGCCTTCAGTCCTATTGGAGAAAGAGCGCTATATAAATACAATTATTATTATTATTATTATTATTACTTATTTGATAGAATTTTAGAGAGGCTCTATCGACTCTTATGTGTAAATACACCTGTTTCCAGACTGATCTCTTGACCTAGGATAGGGCTGGTGCCAGTCAGCACTGATAACAATATGGCTATGAAACTAAGGGGTAAATTTACTAAGATGGGAGTTCTATTTAAGATGGGATGTTGCCCATAGCAACCAATCAGATTTCAGGCATTATCTTCTAGAATGTGATAGATAAATGAGAAGTAGAATCTGATTGGTTGCTATGGGCAACATCCCATCTTAGATAGAACTCCCATCTTAGTAAATTTACCCCTAAGTGTACATACAACTCTGCATACCAGTGAATTAGTTTGGCACACGCAATGAGAGAACAATTATGGCCGGCGTGTGTTCAACTCTGCATCGGCACCTGGTCAGGTAAGAGAGAGAGACAGTGAAATAAATGTGTTAAAAGAGGCCTTTTCAATGATGTAAATAAGTACAAGAACTGGTCCTCAGTGTCTTTAAGTTACGGAAAAGTTCACAGCAAATTATCAGTACCGATAATACCTTTTTTCTAAATACCCCATGACAACCATTTCCACAGGTAGCTTTCGTTCTAAGGCTCTCATTTAGGCTGGATCGCAAAACGCCCGTCCTGCGCATGCACCTGCATTTTCTGCGGGTACCCCGCAGAAAAAGGAGATTTACCTTTCTGCGAGGTACACTGGATTCCACAGGGAATAACATCGGGGTGAAGAGTTGGATGTTGATCCGAGGTACCAACAGGCTAAAAGATTTGACTGTTCCCAGGATGCACTGCACCACCTCCTCTATATAACACCTCCTCCGTGCACAGGAGCTCAGTTTTGTTAACCAGCCCAATGCAGTAGCAGGTAAAAGAGACGGTAGATGTTAGTCACATAGAACCACGTTCTCATGACAGGAGAAGGGACCAGTGGCTAATGCCATACAAACCCAAAGAAGCTAAGTGCGTCAGGGTGGGCACCCTGTGGAACCAAATGTACCTCGTAGAAAGAGATTTAACAATGGTAAGTCTACCACAAATCACCTTTTCTGCAGCGGGGTATTCCACAGGGAATACCATTGGGGATGTCCTAAAGCAGTTTCTCATGGGAGGGGACGCACAGTAGCGGGCACAAGAACCCGGCGTCCAAAGGAGGCGGACGTATCAAAGGCACAGAACCTGATGAACGTGTTCACTGAGGACCACGTAGCCGCCTTGCACAATTGTTCTGCGGACGCGCCATGGCGGGCCGCCCAAGAAGGTCCAGCAGACCGAGTAGAATGGGCCTTGATAGCAGCAGGAGCTGGGAGACCAGTCTGCGCCTAAGCTTGTGCAATCACCATTCTTATCCATCTGGCCAAAGGTTGCTTGTTTGCAGGCCAGCCACGTTTGTGAAAACCAAACAGTACAAAGAGGGAATTAGACCTCCGAATGGAGGCAGTCCTCTCCACATATATACGGAGAGCCCGTACCACATCCAAAGACCTTTCTTTGGAAGACAAACCAGGATAAATAAAGGCCGGAACCACAATCTCTTGGTTAAGGTGGAAAGGTGACACCACCTTAGGCAGGTAACCAGGGCGAGTACAGAGAACTGCCCGGTCACAATTAAATATCAGGAAGGGCGAACGACAGGACAAAGCGCCTAAGTCCGACACTCTTCTAGCAGCGGCAATAGCCAACAGGAACAGGACCTTAATAGTAAGTCATTTCAGGTCCACAGAATCAAGAGGCTCAAGGGGAGACCCTTGCAGGGCATTAAGGACAACAGACAGATCCCATGGAGACACAGGCGGGACATAGGGAGGTTGTATCCGCAAAACACCCTGAGTGAATGTATGAACGTCAGGAATAGATGCAATTTTCCTCTGAAACCACACGACAAGGCAGAAATATGAACCTTGAGGGAGGCCAGACAAAGACCTAAGTCCAGGCCTTGTTGCAGAAAGGCCAGAAGCCATGAGGTTCTGAACTTATATACATCATAGTTCTTAGCAGCACACCAGGTGAAGTAAGAGTTCCAGACCCTGTAGTAAATCTGAGCTGTAGCCGGTTTACGGGCTTTCAGCATAGTTTGGATGACCGCCTCAGAGAATCCTTTGATCCTTAGGAGTGACGCTTCAAGAGCCACGCCGTCAAAGCCAGTCTGGCCAGATCTGGGTAGACACAAGGGCCCTGAACGAGGAGGTCTGGGCATTGAGGAAGTCGTAGAGGACGTTCCATCGATAGACCCTGCAGGTCTGAGAACCAATGCAGTCTGGGCCACGCTGGAGCGACTAGACGTAGTATTCCTCCTTCTTGCTTGAACTTCCGCAGAACCCTGGGCAGGAGTGACACCGGAGGGAACACATATGGCAGTTGAAATTTCCATGGAATTGCCAGTGCATCCACGAATACTGCCTGAGGATCCCTTGTCCGTGAACCGAATACCAGAACTTTGTGATTGTGTCAAGACGCCATCAGGCCTACGTCTGGTAGTCCCCACTTGTCCACTAGGAGTTGAAAAACCTCCGGATGAAGGCTCCACTCTCTGACGACTGAGGAAATCCTCTTCCCAGTTGAGGACACCCGGAATGAACACTGCCAATATTGCTGGCAGATGGCGTTCCGCCCATTGAAGAATTCTGGACACTTCCATCATTGCTTTTCGGCTTCGAGTGCCGTCTTGATGATTTATGTACGCCACCGCGGTGGTGTTGTCCGTCTGTACTTAAACAGGCCTGTTCCTTAACAGAGGCCGGGCCAGTGTCTATGCGTTGAACACTGCCCGCAGTTCCAGAATGTTGATGGGGAGGAGAGACTCCTCCTTGGTCCAGCCACCCTGGAGAGAGTGTTGCTCGAACACAGCACCCCAGCCCCTCAGACTGGCATCTGTTGTCAGGAGGACCCAGTGGGGAATCCAGAAGGGATGGCCCCTGCTTAACTGTTGATCCTGGAGCCACCAGGACAGGGACAAGCGGACCTCCGGGGTCAGGACTATCATTTGAGACCTGATCCGCTGAGGCAGACCATCCCACTGGATAGGATTAACCGTTGGAGAGGGCGAGAATGGAATTGAGCATACTCCACCATGTCAACAGTCGACACCATCAGGCCTAGTACCTGCATCGCCGAGTGAACGGACACTCTTGGGCGAGAGAGGAAGTATCTGATCCTGTCCTGAAGCCTCAGGACCTTCTCTGGAGACAGAAACAACCTCCGGCTGTGCGTATCCATTAGAGCCCCCAGGTGCACCATGTGCTGCGCAGGGACCAGGGAGCACTTTTTCCAATTGATCAGCCACCCGTGGGCTGTGAGGAATTGCACCGTCAGCTGGAGATGACTCAGGAGGACATCTTGGGAGCTTGCCAGGATCAGCAGGTCGTCCAGATACGGCAGGATCCTGATTCCCTGTTGACGGAGATGAGCTGTCATCACGGTCATGACCTTGGTGAAAACCAGAGGGGCCGTGGTCAGTCCAAATGGCAGAGGCCTGAATTGATAATGGAGGTTACCAACAGCAAACCGCAGATATTGCTAATGTGAAATGGCAATAGGTATATGCAGGTAAGCATCCTGTATATCCAGGGATACCATGTAGTCCCAGTACAATGGAGCGCAGTGTTTCCATATGGAACTTGGAAACTCTCCCAAACTTGTTCAGTGACTTGAGGTTGAGAATAGGCCGGAACCCATTGGGTTTAGGTACTAGAAACAGGGTCGAGTAGTAGCCCTTCCCTCTTTGAGAGATAGACACCGGCACCACCACTCCTGTCTCCAGGAGGGATTGGACAACCAAGTGTAGAGCTTGCGCCTTCAACGGGTCAGATGGGATGACCGTTGCGCAGAACTGGCGAGGGGGACGTCTCTTGAAAGAGACTGCGTACCCGTGAGAGACAACGTCCTGCACCCACACGTCTGAATTGGTCCTTAACCAGACCTGGGTGTACTGCAGGAGTCGGCCTCCCGTCATGCTGTAGGCTTGTCCTGTTTGGAAGCAGGCTGATGGGCAGCCCAGGAGTGTTTAGATTTGGGCTTATTGGTCTTGGAAGTACGAGGCTTGCTCGAGTACACCTGCCCCTGTGATTTACCTGAAGTCCGAAAGGAACGAAAAGTAGTACTTTAAGCTTTCGGAGCAGAAGGAGTAGTATTAGGAAGGCACGCAGTCTTAGCAGAGGCTAAATCAGTCACGATCTTATTAAGATCTTCTCCAAATAGGATGTCTCCCTTAAAAGGGAGTACCTCCAGAGTCTTCTTGGAATCTAGGTCCACCTTACAGGACCGTAACCATAGAATTCAGGCGAGTGAAAATAGACGTAGTGGACGCTTTGGACGCCAGAATACCTGCCTCAGAGGACGCCTCTTCAATATAATGGGAGGCGGTGGTAATGTGAGACAGACACTGTTTGGCAATGTCAGAAATATCCTGAGGTAGTTTTCCTCCAAAACCTGGACCCATGCATAAATAGCTTTTGCAGCCCAGGAGGCCGCAATAGTAGGCCTGTGAATTGCCCCAGTTAGGGAATAAATACACTTCAGGCATCCCTCCACACGCTTAACTGTCGGTTCCTTCAGGGAGGTGATAGCGGTGACAGGCAGAGAAGAGGATACCACAATCCGGGCGATATTAGAGTCGACTGGCGGTGGAGTTTCCCACTTGTTAACTCCGCAGGGATAGGAAAACGAGCCAACATCTTCTTGGATAGGGCAAACTTCTTTCCTGGGGAGACCCAAGCCTCTTGACGTATGTCAATTAAAAGGTCAGAGTGAGGAAAAAACTACTTTAGCCACTTTAGAAGGCTTTTTTGATGCAATAGTGGGATCAGCTTCATCAACAATCTGGAGAACCATTTTGATAGCTTCCACTAAGTCAGGGACATTAACCTGAGTGACATGCTCCCCATCACAGAGGCCGCTGAGTCAGAATCGGTCGGATCAGTATAGGCCCCATCCTCCTCAGAATAAGTATCTGAAACATGAGTGAATTGAGAGGAGGAAACCACATGCTTAGAGGGCCCCTTAGCCTGAGGTGTAGACTTCTGATTAACCAAAGATTTATTTAAAACCTGTATGTGGTTAGATAGTGTGTCCGCCCAAGGCGGATTTGCTGCAGGGACAATTTGTGGTTGTAATGGCACTGGGAGTCCCACAGGGGGCGTAATATGTGTTACCAAAGTATTTAACATACAATAGAAGGTCGCCCATTGTGGCTCCTGATTGGCCACGGGTGCTACAGGTGGAGTGGGAGAGGTAAGAGACACAGCACCCACATCCCCAGCAGCAGGTTCCCCCCCCCCCCCCCCCCCCCCCCGGTAAATCCGTGGGATCAGCACTGCCTGAGGCAGGAGCGTCCGTCGAATTCCCGCCCCGTGTGGCAGACATTATGAGGAATGTAGCCGTGGGGCACACAGTACAATATAGCCAAACAATATGAATACCGTAATCCCTGAATTTATGTGCTAATAAAAGCAGGACACAAACAGAGAAATAAAATCGGTATGAGGTGACTGAAGCACACAGATAAAATACACTGAGATGTATAGACTGTGTATCACTTTATATATAGCGACAGCTGGAAATCCCAGAGATGCACACTGATAAAGATCAATCGACCAGTGAGACTGGGTGTCAGTGATTGTGAGAAACTGTTGATTCTTGTTCAGCCTGGGACTTGCAGTTCCACGGGACTTTTAACCCTTCCTTGTCTTTTGCGCTCATACATTTTTTCCTGTTACTTTGTGTTTTTCTTCCGTGTATTGGTAGCTGCAATTCAAGGATCATGTTTAAATTCACAGATTTAAGAACAAAGAGATCTTTACAATGTGCTGAATTGTTCAGTGAAAAAATATCAGAGAAAATCACTGATGAAGCTTGTACAACTGAGGATGATTATTCCAAGGCGGAACGCCTGTTAATTAAGGAAACCCGAATGTGGTGGGATATTGTGGGTTTAGAAAATTATATTAAATGCGAAAGAGTTCCTCGTGGACTACGAATCACAAAAACCCCCACATTCGGATCTTCTAATGAGAAATTTATGAGAGAATGGCATCGTATTTTAGATGAATGTTCGTTAGAACTTATGAGACTCATTGTATATGAAAAGAAGAAATTGCTACAGGAGATAGAAAAAGAATTAATTGCTGTTGAAAAACAATGTGATACTAAAAGGGAGGATGTTGAATTTAAGGAATTCTCATTATATATGGAACAGAAAATTGCTAAGATTGAGGGTGATATACTACAAACTAAGAGAAAAAAATTCATTAGAGACAAAACCGATTATGAGTCAGGCAATGTGAGAAACTGGGCACAGGCCAAATGGGATAATGAGCAGGTGAGAAAACCCAAATTCCAACAGAGACCAAGGCCTGCCTCTAGACAGAGAGATCAATTGAGACAAAGAGCACAAACCTATGTTAATGAATACACCAATAATTGGGGGTATAATAATGATAAAAGGGGTAAATGGAATATTGAGTATTCTAGACCTAAACCCCAGCGTGAGAGATCTGGGCAGCGATGGCAGAAGGTATTGAGAGATAAACCATGGAGACCACAAACGGCATGGGTGGGCTCACCCAAGTTCACAACCAATAATAGATTTGATACTCTCCAACAATTACAGGGCCAAGACTACTTCCCGAAACAGGGGTCTTTTTTAGGGAAACGAGGAGAATTCATGAGACAAGAGAGGGAACAAGGGTTGAGTCAGGTACCGCTATGCATGTGGGGAAAAAGAATCAGAGACGAAGAGGGAAGAGAGGAGGACAGAGCGCCCCACAAAAAGGCTCTAACGCAGCCCCATTAGTTAAGGAAAAAGTGGGTATCTTTAACCTTTCAGACGTGAAACTCACGGCCACAGATGTAAATGTATTACAAAAAGGTTTATCTTTTGCGCCCACGGCAGGAGTAAATAAATTCAGCTTATATATGGATCTGAATCTCTATGTACGTAAAATGACCTTAAAGAGACATTACATAGGACAAGGTAATAAGTCCCTGGCTCCCCTAAAAAATCATATAAGTGAGGAAATGTTGAATGTCTCAGGGTTGAAAAAAAGGTCCACTTTTTACCCGGTAGAATCACGAGGTACTCACCTTGATCTATTTGCTCAGTTGGTCAAGAAAGATTTTGACAAAATTAATGAAAAGGGTAAAATAATTTCAAATCTGACGAAAATAGAACAGTTGTCCTTAGATAAATTAAAGGGAAATACGGCACTAGTAATCAAGCAGGCCGATAAGGGGGGAGGCTTGGTTCTATTGAATCGATCTGACTATGAAGCTGAAATGTACAGGCTATTGTCAGACTCTGCTTCATACTCTAAGTTAAAAAATGACCCTACTAAAGAATTTTTGTCAGAACTCCTTGATTTATTGAAAGAAGGTTGCAAAAAGGGAGTTTTAAGTGAGGCAGAATTTGGATATTTGTGGAATGAACAACCTAGGATTGCCACAATATATTACTTACCTAAGATCCATAAAAATCAAACTAACCCCCCTGGTCGCCCCATAATATCGGGGATTGACTCTCTTACCTCCCGTGTGTCCGAATATGTAGATATTTTTTTAAAGAAATATGTCCCTTTATTAGAGACATATGTAAAAGATTCAACCCACCCCACATTTTACAGTTATTGGAGAATATTGTTTGGTGTGATGACTATAGGTGGGGAACAATTGATGTTACTTCACTCTATACTTCAATACCACATGAAAAATGTTTATCTTGTTTGGAAGAGATTTTAAAGAGTGACCTTGTGATGAATACGTCTAGAGTACAGTTCCTCTTAGATTGTGTCAAGTACATTTTTAAACATAATTATTTCACCTTTTTGGAAGAATCCTTTATACAGGTATGTGGTGTGGCGATGGGGACGATTTGTGCCCCCAGTGTCGCCAACTTGTACATGGGTGAGTGGGAAAAGGGTTATATACTAGCTAATAATCCCTTTTTTGATAAAATCGTCATGTTCAAACGCTATATCGATGACGTCCTGGTCATCTGGCGTGGAACAAATGACGAATTCAATGAGTTCGTACAGTATTTAAATATCAACGAATTCGATCTTCGATTTACATCCAACTTACAAAAAGAAAAAATAGAGTTTTTAGACCTAGTCCTTGACACTAGGGACTATGTGTCTACTAATTCTATAGAAACTTTCACGTTCTTTAAAGAGGTAGATAGTAATAATTATTTGGATTTCAACAGCTGCCATTTAAAAAAATGGAAGAGCAATCTACCTTTCTCTCAACTAATACGTTTGAAAAGAAACTGAACTTCAATAGTTAAATTTGAGGAACAAGCTTTAGAGTACAAAAGGAGATTTTTAGAAAAAGGTTACTCTCTGTCCTTGATCGAAGCGGCCATTAAAAAAGCGAGGGCGCTGGATAGAACTGAACTTATTAAGTATAAAAAACGCGATGATAAGAATTTAGTCAAAAATGAGAAGATGTTTTGTCCGTTCGTGACTCAATTCAATTCATCTAACTATGAAATCCAGAAGAGCCTCAAACGAAATTGGCATATCTTGCAAATGGATCCGGTATTATCACAACATATACCACTAAGACCGGATATGGTGTTTAGACGAGCAAAGACTTTAAAAACTCATCTAGCACCTAGTTTGTTGCCTGTCTTGGACAAGAAGGATGACTGTCCATCCAATAGTACCCTATTGCCCAGAGTAGAAGGATTTTATACATGTGGCAAGTGTAAAGTGTGCCAGTATGGGTTAAAAGGTACGAAAACCTTCAGTGGTTTAAATATGGATAAAAAGTTCAGAATAAATAATTTTATTAACTGTAACACTACATATGTTGTATATCTGCTGGAATGTGGATGCGGAATGCGTTATATTGGCAAGACGAAGAGAGTGCTAAAGTTGAGAATTTTAGAGCACCTAAGAAACATCAGGAACAATGTAGAAAATCATAGTGTTCCACGTCATTTTAAACAGCATCATTGCAGCAATCCAGCCTCATTAAAATTTATAGGGCTGGAACACATACCACTTGACAAGCGTGGCGGAGATAGAGAAAACATATTGAATAAAAGAGAGACATTCTGGATATTTACATTGAACACCTTGCATCCAAAGGGATTGAATGAGGGGTATGAACTTACTCCGTTTCTCAAATAGGTTACATCTCTCCGTTAAGTGTGTAGCTGGCTTAAATAGCCAGTTTCATGTGGTGTCCCTATTAGTATCATTTGTTCTAATAACATGTTTCAAACTAAAAATTTCTTTATAAGATGCTTGAATTGACCTTTTAATTCCCTCCTGAGTAAATATATACGATACAAACAAGAGGCTTTTTAGTATGTGCATAGTTGCTGTGCCATCATAATTAGTCCATCATCTAAACCTGTTGGTGTTGGGAAAAACTTCTGTCTACTTAATTACCCTGTTGTGGTTGCCAATGGTAACAAGAATACAATGAATATAGAGTTGGTCACTATGTGATATATAGAAGTTTGGAATATTGCCTATTTTACTCTAATATAGTTATTAGTTTATGAATAACAATGTGTCTATGGGTAGTGTGAATATTACTTATTAGAGTGCATTAATATTTTTACATTGCATTTACATGATTACATTTTAACAAAAAAAAAATGTTTATATATGTTTTATTTTCTAATATTCCGTACATATTCATGTACTTTGATGCCTTTATGAATTCTCTCCTAATCGTTTAGACACGTATAAAATGTACTATTTGATAAATGAATCCATTGGTTTAATATGGATCAGCTGCTGTATAGATGATTTGTAGCTGTTCTAAGGGGCCCTACACACTGGCCGACCCGCCGCCGAGCTGCCCGACGGCGGATACGGCCGACGAGCGACCCGGCGGCGGGGGGGCAGTGACGGGGGGAGTGAAGTTTCTTCACTCCCCCCGTCACGCGGCTCCATAGAACTGCAGGCAAATATGTACGAGATCGTCCATATTGGCCTGCATGCACAGCCGACGGGGGACCAGCGATGAACGAGCGCGGGACTGCGCATCGTTCATCGCTGGAGCCTCCACACTGAAAGATATGAACGAGTTCTCGTTCATTTATGAACGAGATCGTTCATATCTTTCAAAAAATCGGCCAGTGTGTAGGGCCTATAAGACACCTTGCACAGGCCAATCAGAGTGCTGCAGGGTGTATTTAAATAATGAGATTGTGACTTCAGACCAAGCCCACTGACGAAGTCTGATGACGAAACGCGTATGGGCGTGGTCTGACGTATGGATACTGAATCACGTATGCTGAGTTGTATTGTGGGATCATTTCATGCTGGTTATACAAGCGGTGGTTTAACCGCCTTTTATGGTACGGGTTTTATTTGATCATCGTATTTGGATGTGTTAAAAATAAATTGTTACACTTTTAATGCACTATTGGCTCTCCCTGCTTCTTTCAAAAAAAAAAAAAATATATATATATATATATATATATATAAATGTGGACCCTGTGACGCACTTATTCTCACAGGGCTCAGAATATAGTGATAGCAAAGGTGTGATACACTAAAGGAAAACACACAGCAGCTATATGGCACACTCAGTCACAAATACAATGCAGGAATAATGTACACAACAATAATACTGTACTAGACAGTCAATTTACTTATAAAAGCAGATATGTATATGCAGAGAGATACTGTATAACAATGCACAGCAGTACTGGATGTATATCACAGAATAATTGTACCACCTATTCTGTCAGCAGCACACTTACTGTATTTCTTAACTAACACAATCAAAATGGCAGGTAGAATAGTCAAGTGTCCTGTATAAGCACGGCGCTGTGACAGGCGGCTATACAGAGGAGACAGCCCCCAGCAATCCCATAGAGAGCAGCCCTTCAGTGAAAAATGGCACCAGGTCTCAGCAGGGAGTGAGGGGAAAGTGAAAGCAGCTCGAGGGCGGGAGCATCTGCAGGAGATGGCGCCCGGAGCTGGGAGGGGCTACAGGCAGCGCTCTATCCCCACAATTCTGGACTTAAGCATGCTGGGTGGGCTTGCCCTGCAATGGACGGACCCCAGCATGCAATCAAAAGGATTGCAAATTCTGCTACTTAGCAGAATTTGCAATCCTTACTAAATCGGGTCCTAAGGGTGGGTACACACTTGCACCTACTGTATCGGTACAACAAATACTTCAGAGTGTGTACGCACTATTGCGTGCTCTCACAGAATGCAACATCTTCCGATTAGCCCTGCTGCATTATTACATCGGACTAGTATGTACCGGTAGTCTGGCATGGTGCGGGGCGATGTAAAATCGCCCAAACCATCAGACCAATTGCCGGTCATCCTAATGCGTGCCCAACCTAAGGTAGGTAGAGACAGATGGAGGTAAAAAAATGTCCATAGACAGTATGTAATACGGATCCTCCCCTTCCCATTTGTTTTTTAGCAACTTCCCAAACAATATAACATCTCAAACTACATGGGTGGGACATTTGGGCTAGTCAATCCGCCATGAAGGCCATTACAATTGAATGTACCAAAGCAATGAAGAAAAGGAGGGAATACAGAATGCAATACTAGTATTATACAGGAATGTACCAATAAATTCAGTAGCAAATGGTCTCGCTGGATTGACTACCATGAGGCCCACTAACGTGCTTCAACACACTGATTGGCCGGATCCATCCTGCTTCTCCGAATTGTTACATATACAGTCTCTTCTCTCATGACCGTTCCTCCTTCCCCTCTCCCTGTGCTGACATTCAAAGATGGTACACAACCTCGTTATGTATTATAAAGCAGATTACACCTTTAGTAAGAAATTTGGATTGGCCCTTAGAACCAGCCTATCTTCCTAGGATAATTGAAAAGGGTCCTTGCAGCCTGTAACTCTACAACCCTTCTGGCAGAAGTAGCTGCAACCAAGAACATTACTATTAAAGTCATCCATCTTAGAGGGACTTCCTAATTGAGTTCAAATGGGGCATCCCTCAGACTATTTGGTGGATAATTGTACTTTGAATGTCATTGAAGTCATTAATGAGTCCATCTTGTAAAAATAAAACAACATATGGGGGGCATTCAATTGTTTGAAAAGTCAGCTGGGTGTCTGTTTTTTCCTATCTAATAGATAGAAAAAAAACAGACACCCAACCGACATTTCAAACAATTGAATATCCCCCATACAGTAGTTGTGGAATAGCTGCTTTAGTGACATTTAGATTCACATCACAAACCAAATTTCTATTCAGCTAAGGGCCTAAATCAGCATGGATTGCAAAAGCAAAATCTTTCTCTAATGGGCAAAACCATGTTGTACTGCAGGTGGGGCAAATGTAACGCGCAGAGAAATTTAGATTTGGGTGGATTATTTTGTTTCTGTGCAGGGTAAATACTGGCCACTTTATTTTTACACTGCAATTTAGATTTCAGTTTAAACATACCCCACACAAATCTAACTCTCTCTGCACATGTTACATCAGCCCCACCTGCACTGCACATGGTTTTGCCCATTAGCGAAAGATATTGCTTTTGCGATCCATGCTGAATTAGGACCGATGTAATATACTATAGAAGAGTTCTTCCTTGCCTGTTGTCACGATCCGGGTATCTGGACGCCATTTCTTACCCATCAGATGCCTCCTAAGGCTGGCTCAGCGCTCCAGGACCGGATCCCATCTGTTATCCTGATGTGTACATTCCTGTATCCTCTCCTGTCACTCTGGGACGCTGTCACAGTAAACGCCATATTACACCTGGCATGGCGTCTCCCGCGGCCTCCGCCGCCGTCCCTGAACTTCTGCATGCAGAGTGTCTGAGTGGCGATTACGTCAGCCGCGGCCTCCGCTGTGTCCGCGTGGTTGGATGTGCATCTGTCAGCCTGGCGCCTCCTGTCTCCGGTGGTCGGCGCCGCCATTACTGTTTTCATTACCACATGGATTACAAACCAAACTTCCCTCCAAGTGTCTGCATGGGCGCAGCCATCTTGGATTCTGTCAGCTGATCATTTCCACCAATCTGTTCTCAGTATTGATAATCTGCATAATTGCCTAGCCAATCCCTTCCTTGCTGCAGGTATAAATACACTGTGCCTGAGCAAGGAAGGCGTCAGTGCTTTGGTTGTCAAACCTAGTTCCTGTTTGTCTCTCTCCTGTGATTGTCTTCCAGGTTCCAGCTCCTGTCTCAAGACTTCCACCATAGAGACCCGCACCAGCATTCCACCTGCGGTGTAGCCTGACTCTCCAATCCATTGTGGATTCATCTGTTTCCAGCTACAACATTACCTGCTTCCAGCTCAGCTTCCAGCAGAGTACAGCTTCCCTTAAAGGGCCGGTGTCCTTTCTACACTTTACCACTCTCCACCGGTATTATTATTTCTCCGCTCTCAAGTTCTACATTTCAGTTCATATTTCATCGCTCCCAAGTTCATTTATTATTTAACTGGTTCCAGCCAGTATCCACTCCGTGCTAACAACAGTCTGGTTCCAGCCAGTATCCACAGCAGCTGTTTTATCTTCAGCAACCCAGCTTTTCCTGGAACACCAGCTGGCACAATCCTGGGTTATCTCCATTGCTACAGTCGGGCCTGGTAAGGACTTTCCATCTAGAAGATTATAAGAACTATCTCACACTACCAGTGCCCTGTGGCTCCTGCCACCCTGTAGTACCCAGGAACTGTATTTATTCTTTGCTGACTTTTACGTTTTCTTTTACTGCTGCTGTGTTGCGGAGTTGTCATAATAAACATCATTGACTTTTATCCAAGTTGTCGTGGTCACGCCTTCGGGCAGTTATTATTCATGTTACTTACATGTCCAGGGGTCTGATACAACCTCCCAGGTTCCGGTACATCTCAGCCCCTACAACTGAGGCTGCCTCCCGTCAGCTCAGGCCCTCAGTTGTGACAGTAAGCACTGACCTAATGAATCCAGCCGGAGACCAGGATCAAGCGGCCAGGCCGATGCAAGAACTGGCAGCCCGACTAGAACATCAGGAGGCTGCACAGGGCCACATCATCCGCAGTCTCCAGGATCTCTCTACTCGGCTGGATGGGATTCAGACAACTCTCCGTGGATCAGGCGCGTCTGGTGCGTCAACCACAGTGACTCCAGCTATAACCCCACCCACCTTACCCATTTCTGCTCCACGTCTTCATCTTCCAACGCCAGCAAAATTTGACGGATCTCCAAGATTCTGCAGGGGATTTCTCAACCAGTGTGAGATTCAGTTTGAGCTACAACCTGGCAATTTTCCCAGTGACCGTACAAAAATTGCCTACATCATCTCACTTCTCAGTGGCTCAGCCCTTGACTGGGCATCACCGTTATGGGAGAGGTCCGACACCCTGCTATCTTCTTACACTGCATTCGTGTCAACATTCAGGCGCATCTTCGACGAGCCAGGCCGGGTAACTTCAGCTTCGTCTGAGATTCTCCGTTTACGCCAGGGATCACATACTGTAGGACAATATCTTATACAGTTCCAGATCCTGGCATCTGAACTGGCATGGAACGACGAGGCCCTGTATGCTGCATTCTGGCATGGTTTATCCGAGCGTATTAAAGATGAGTTAGCTACCAGAGACTTACCCTCCAAGTTAGATGAGCTAATCTCACTTTGTACAAAAGTTGACTTACGTTTCAGAGAGAGAGCAACTGAGCATGGAAGATCATCTGCTCCAAAATCTTCTGCTCCTCCTCCTCGCCAACTGTCACCAACTAAAGATGAACCCATGCAAATTGGCCGTTCCCGTTTAACTCCTGCTGAGCGCCGAAGACGTCTCTCCGAGTCTCTCTGTCTTTATTGTGCAGCTCCGTCTCACACCATTAATGCCTGTCCCAAACGTCCGGGACTCCAAGTCCTAGCTCGTCAAGGAGAGGGCCGGCTAGGAGTAATGATCTCCTCTCCATCTCCTCAAGATTGTAATCTCCCAGTCTCGCTTCAAGTTGCTCAACGTTATCGGAACGTCATTGCCCTCCTTGATTCCGGAGCAGCTGGGAACTTTATTACCGAAGCCTATGTTAAACGGTGGTCCCTACCCACCGAGAGACTTCCTTCGTCCATTTCTTTAACTGCCGTGGATGGCAGCAAAATTTTTGATGCAGTTATTTCTTTAAGGACTCTACCAGTTCGTCTGAGAGTGGGAGTTCTTCATTCCGAACTTATTTCTTTTTTAGTGATTCCAAGAGCCACACATCCTGTGGTCCTGGGCCTTCCATGGCTCCGTCTTCACAATCCTACAATTGATTGGACGACTACGCAAATCCTGGCATGGGGTTCCTCCTGTGCTGAGACATGTTTGTTTAAAGTATTGCCTGTCTGTTCTTCCTCCCCCAGGTCGTCTGATGTTCCACCTCCTCCATATCAAGATTTCACGGATGTGTTCAGTAAAGCTTCTGCTGATATCCTTCCTCCTCATAGAGAATGGGACTGTCCGATTGATCTCGTTCCAGGGAAGGTTCCACCTCGAGGCCGAACTTATCCGTTGTCTCTGCCTGAGACGCATTCTATGGAGGAATATATTAAAGAGAACCTAGCAAAGGGGTTCATTCGACCTTCTTCTTCTCCAGCCGGCGCAGGCTTCTTTTTTGTAAAAAAGAAAGATGGTGGTCTGCGGCCGTGCATCGACTACAGAGGTTTGAACGACATTACCATCAAGAACCGTTATCCTTTACCCCTGATTACTGAGCTCTTTGACAGAGTTAGCGGAGCTATCATCTTTACAAAGCTGGACTTGCGAGGTGCATACAATCTCATCCGGATCCGTGAGGGTGACGAGTGGAAGACCGCCTTTAACACCCGTGACGGACATTATGAGTACCTCGTCATGCCCTTCGGATTGAGCAATGCTCCAGCTGTCTTCCAGCATTTTGTCAATGAGATCTTCAGAGACATTCTATACCGTCATGTCGTGGTCTATCTAGACGATATCCTCATTTTTGCCAACGATTTAGAGGAACATCGTTTTTGGGTTAAAGAGGTTCTGTCCCGTCTCCGTGTCAATCATCTCTATTGCAAATTAGAGAAATGCGTCTTTGAAGTCAAGTCCATTCCGTTTCTAGGGTACATTGTGTCCGGTTCCGGACTAGAGATGGATCCTGAGAAACTACAAGCAATCCAAAATTGGCCGGTACCCTTAACCCTCAAAGGGGTCCAGAGGTTCTTAGGGTTCGCCAACTATTACCGAAAGTTTATACAAGACTTTTCCACCATTGTGGCGCCTATTACTGCTTTCACTAAGAAGGGTGCTAACCCGTCCAAGTGGTCTGAAGAAGCCATGCAAGCATTTCATCTTTTAAAACAAAGGTTCATCTCTGCGCCTGTTCTGAAACAGCCTGACATCGACTCTCCTTTCATCTTAGAGGTGGATGCCTCCTCCGTTGGAGTAGGAGCGGTGTTATCTCAGAGGGCTAAAGATGGCCATTTACACCCTTGCAGTTTCTTCTCCCGGAAGTTCTCCCCAGCTGAGCGCAACTATGCCATTGGCGACCAGGAGTTGCTAGCCATCAAGCTCGCTCTAGAAGAGTGGAGGTATCTGTTGGAGGGAGCTTCTCATTCAATCACCATACTTACAGACCACAAGAACCTTTTATACCTGAAGGGCGCACAATGTCTCAACCCTCGTCAGGCCAGATGGGCACTTTTCTTTTCCAGGTTCGACTTTAAACTCCAGTTCTGTCCGGGCTCTCAGAATCGCAAGGCCGGTGCCCTTTCCCGCTCATGGGAGCAAGAAAATGAGTCAGAGTCTTCAGACAAGCATCCTATTATAAATCCGTTGGCATTCTCCACGGTAGGGATGGACTCTACGCCCCCATCAGGGAAAAGTTTTGTGAAGCCGATGCTAAGGAAGAAGCTCATGCATTGGGCCCATGCTTCCCGTTTTGCCGGACATACAGGTATCCAAAAAACCCTGGAGTTTATCTCTAGGTCCTATTGGTGGCCAACTCTGAAAAAGGACGTCTTGGAGTTTATTGCATCTTGCCCAAAGTGTGCCCAACATAAAGTATCCCGCCAGTCGCCTGCGGGGCAACTGGTTCCACTATCCGTTCCCCGTCGACCATGGACCCACTTGTCGATGGATTTCATTACAGACTTACCCATGTGCAACAAGTTCAATACCATCTGGGTGGTAGTTGACCGGTTCACCAAGATGGCACACTTCATTCCTCTCACCGGTCTTCCGTCAGCTTCCAAGTTGGCTCAAATATTCATACAAGAGATCTTCCGACTCCACGGTCTTCCTGAAGAAATTATCTCAGATCGAGGAGTTCAATTCACAGCCAAATTCTGGCGAAGTTTATGTCAAGTCCTCCAAGTCAAGCTAAAGTTTTCCACGGCTTACCATCCTCAGACCAATGGTCAAACCGAGAGGGTGAATCAGGACTTGGAGGCCTTCCTCCGCATCTATGTGTCTTCCTCTCAAGATGACTGGGTTCAATTACTTCCCTGGGCCGAGTTCTGTCATAACAACCAGTATCATTCTTCATCTGCTTCAACACCATTCTTCACTAACTTTGGATTCCACCCTAAAGTCCCTGAGTTCCAACCGCTTCCAGCAACTTCTGTTCCCGCAGTGGATATCACCTTGCATCAGTTTGCCAATATCTGGAAGAGCGTACGATCAGCTCTGCTCAAGGCATCGTTCAGGTACAAGAAGTTTGCGGATAAGAAGCGTCGAGCAGTTCCTGCTCTCAAGGTGGGTGATCGGGTATGGTTATCCACGAAGAATTTGAGGTTAAGAGTTCCCAGTATGAAGTTTGCACCTCGCTATATCGGTCCTTTCAAGATTGAACAAGTCATCAATCCTGTTGCTTACAGACTCCAGTTGCCTCCCTTCTTAAAAATACCCAGGACATTCCATGTTTCCCTGCTGAAACCGCTGATCTTGAATCGGTTTCATTCCTCACTTCCTCCAACTCCGAAAGTCCAAACTCAACGAGGCGTTGAGTATGAAGTGGCCAAGATCCTGGACTCACGTCACCGTTACGGTCAACTACAATATCTTATTGACTGGAAGGGTTATGGTCCTGAGGAACGTTCATGGACCAATGCTTCTGATGTCCATGCTCCTGCCTTGGTCCGGAGATTCCATTCCAAGTTTCCTCAAAAGCCAAAGAAGTGTCCTGGGGCCACTCCTAAAGGGGGGGTGCTGTCACGATCCGGGTATCTGGACGCCATTTCTTACCCATCAGATGCCTCCTAAGGCTGGCTCAGCGCTCCAGGACCGGATCCCATCTGTTATCCTGATGTGTACATTCCTGTATCCTCTCCTGTCACTCTGGGACGCTGTCACAGTAAACGCCATATTACACCTGGCATGGCGTCTCCCGCGGCCTCCGCCGCCGTCCCTGAACTTCTGCATGCAGAGTGTCTGAGTGGCGATTACGTCAGCCGCGGCCTCCGCTGTGTCCGCGTGGTTGGATGTGCATCTGTCAGCCTGGCGCCTCCTGTCTCCGGTGGCCGGCGCCGCCATTACTGTTTTCATTACCACATGGATTACAAACCAAACTTCCCTCCAAGTGTCTGCATGGGCGCAGCCATCTTGGATTCTGTCAGCTGATCAATCTGTTCTCAGTATTGATAATCTGCATAATTGCCTAGCCAATCCCTTCCTTGCTGCAGGTATAAATACACTGTGCCTGAGCAAGGAAGGCGTCAGTGCTTTGGTTGTCAAACCTAGTTCCTGTTTGTCTCTCTCCTGTGATTGTCTTCCAGGTTCCAGCTCCTGTCTCAAGACTTCCACCATAGAGACCCGCACCAGCATTCCACCTGCGGTGTAGCCTGACTCTCCAATCCATTGTGGATTCATCTGTTTCCAGCTACAACATTACCTGCTTCCAGCTCAGCTTCCAGCAGAGTACAGCTTCCCTTAAAGGGCCGGTGTCCTTTCTACACTTTACCACTCTCCACCGGTATTATTATTTCTCCGCTCTCAAGTTCTACATTTCAGTTCATATTTCATCGCTCCCAAGTTCATTTATTATTTAACTGGTTCCAGCCAGTATCCACTCCGTGCTAACAACAGTCTGGTTCCAGCCAGTATCCACAGCAGCTGTTTTATCTTCAGCAACCCAGCTTTTCCTGGAACACCAGCTGGCACAATCCTGGGTTATCTCCATTGCTACAGTCGGGCCTGGTAAGGACTTTCCATCTAGAAGATCATAAGAACTATCTCACACTACCAGTGCCCTGTGGCTCCTGCCATCCTGTAGTACCCAGGAACTGTATTTATTCTTTGCTGACTTTTACGTTTTCTTTTACTGCTGCTGTGTTGCGGAGTTGTCATAATAAACATCATTGACTTTTATCCAAGTTGTCGTGGTCACGCCTTCGGGCAGTTATTATTCATGTTACTTACATGTCCAGGGGTCTGATACAACCTCCCAGGTTCCGGTACATCTCAGCCCCTACAACTGAGGCTGCCTCCCGTCAGCTCAGGCCCTCAGTTGTGACACCTGTAAGACTGTGTTCATTACGATCTCTGACACTACTTTAACTCAGAGCAATTCAAGTTAAATTTTCATGCCAATAAATGTAGTATCTGTATATTTAGGTGAATTAATGGACATAAAATTATAAAACTGGATGAAGAGGTATGGTTCCTCCTGAAGCATCTCCCAGGCTACAGGAACCATGGACCTCATAGCCAAAATGGAAGGCTACGGTCACTATCACTTTCTTTGATGGAATCCTGGATTGTACAAAAACATTTCCCTGATACTGACTCTCTTTCCTGTATCCAATTCTTACAATCTCTAAAACGCATTGATCTTGATATGGGTCCATGTAGTAATCAATTCTGCCCCTACTGATGTCAGAGGGGCTGATTCAGACAATAATTATTGCAGGGTTCCTTTAATTCTTCTGACGTTCATCTTTTATCGCAAAATCTCAAAGGGGCTGTGTATCGATCGGAGGAATAGTCTGCCTGTAGCATTGTGTTCCTGGTACATAGCTTCTTGTGCATTTAAACTGCTGGCATGGTGATGGAGGGTGAAAATATTTAGACCTTAGCTTCTGTGACACATGGTTTGATTTCCCATCAGAGGACTTTAGGGCCCCTTAATATGGGGGACTAGCTAGGATATTTTTGGATATGTACTTGCTGCCCAAGGCCGTACGCAGAGGGTTATTCTTCCCACTACTCATGTTGCCACAGACCTTGCAGAAGAGGTAATAATGTCTAAAGAAGCTTCACACAGGACTTCTATCACTTTTTGCACAATTCCCACAGTATTTAACATGTACTGCCTGTTTATTTTCTTCTGGATATCTGTATGGAGCGAGCCTCCCCGTAATCTGGCCACAGAGGTCATGGTGATAACTAATTCACAGTGGTTCCTGGAAAAAAATGAAGCTTTTTAGAAGAACTCTCAATTTTCCAGTTTATGGGATCCCTAGAAGGACCTCCGTCTTGAAGAGGAATTGTAATTTGTAGCAATTTTGGGCACCAAACATAATTTATTTATTTATTGATCAATAAATACGTTCTAATCGCTCCGTATAATTAGACTGACTCTTTTCCTCCTATGCCCATTCCTTATGTATTAAATCTTTTATCACAAGATTTAACAGAAAGACCGCCTTTACGATTTTCCTCAGAAAGGAACGCTGACAAATACTGTTACCGCTTTCATCATCATGGAAAAGTATATTAATCTGAAACGGACTAAAGGTTTAGTAATGACTGTTTATTGAGAAGTCCTGTGAGTGTCGGCCAGAGGTGAGGAATATTATTTTACAACATTGGAAAGCCAGAAGACTCAATCACACACATTTTCAAGACACATGCCAGAACAAGGTACCTCTGCTAAGGTGGTACTACCTCTAAAATATGAGCCGCATCTTGGGTCATACATTCATGTGTTTTTATATTGAGAGTTAACCACAGTGTTCTCCATGGAACTCATTCACTTCCTAGTGAAATGGGCAGAATGGGATACATGAAGATATGGGAGGTCATTCCGAGTTGTTCGCTCGGTAAATTTTTTCGCATCGCAGCGATTTTCCGCTTAGTGCGCATGCGCAATGTCCGCACTGCGACTGCGCCAAGTAAATTTGCTATGCAGTTAGGAATTTTACTCACAGTTTTTTCTTCATTCTGGTGATCGTAATGTGATTGACAGGAAGTGGGTGTTTCTGGGCGGAAACTGGCCGTTTTATAGGTGTGTGTGAAAAAACGCTACCGTTTCTGGGAAAAACGCGGGAGTGGCTGGAGAAACGGAGGAGTGTCTGGGCGAACGCTGGGTGTGTTTGTGACGTCAAACCGGGAACGACAAGCACTGAACTGATCGCAGATGCCAAGTAAGTCTCGAGTTACTCAGAAACTGCACAGAGATGTCTTATCACAATATTGCGAATCTTTCGTTCGCAATTTTAAGAAGCTAAGATTCACTCCCAGTAGGCGGCGGCTTAGCGTGTGCAAAGCTGCTAAAAGCAGCTTGCGAGCGAACAACTCGGAATGACCACCATGATCCATAAATTGTGGTATTACATCATGGGAACAGGCAAAATGCATCCGTTTGATCACAGTGGCCTCCTATAGCAGAAGTAGAAATTGCAGGTAAGTATGCTATTTACCGTTTGTGGCGAATTTCTACCGCCGCCTTTAACACATCTTCAGACTAATTTTGCTGGTGTGGTTTTTCACAGACATTCCTGAAAGCCGCCGCATACGCATGTCCCAGCATTGGCCGCATTCTCAAGAAATCTTGGTTCATCCCGTAAAATAACAACCTCCATTCTATATAGTAGACAGGTGTACAGTTTAACATTTAGCTATATTAGTTTAATACACATTAAAGTCAAACAGTGGCAATCAATGGTTTGAAACTTTAGGGGTCCAAGCTATGCAGAATTGCCAAGAAAATGTTACAACTCAGACACTGAGAGGAACTTCAAGAACGTGTATTTATTTCACTGTGAATGTGCTTTGCTTTGCAACTATGAAGTTTGCATAAAAATTCTAATCTCAAAACATTGCCAGACGATCAGAGTTGGAAAACGAGGATGTCAGAGGTCAATCAGAAACAGTCTTGTTGTTGGACTCACCTGTCTTTTATCAACATTTTCTTTCCCTTGTCCTGCCAGGAACAGAATCAATTGAAAGACTGTATTCAATTAAGAGACATGTTTCTCAACTGCAATCCACAGGGACCACTATCAATGCACATTTCCAGGATAGCCCAGTACAAGCACAGCCTTATAGATATTATTTATATTTGTACGATTTTAAACTAATGGGATTGAGGAACACTGGGGGATTGCTCTAATGGAAGTAGTGTGCCATATACAGATGTAGCCATACTTATCTTTGCTATGACGCACATGCTGCAACACGGCTTGTTGCGTGGCGTGCCAGGCTGTGACTATTCGCAGCCGGCGACCGCTCCATTGATTCCTAATTCCTGCACAAACTCAATTCCACCATAGAAAAAAGAAGAAAGAAGCATTTTCTTGGACGCACTCAACCACTAATTGTTTACTTAAAATGTCTATTCTTTATTAGATATACATTAAAAATTTAAGGAATTGGTGAAATATTAAAATATAGTGTGAATAAGAAAAACGGAATGTGATAATAAAAACTACTCGTTTCTCAGCGCCCTGAGGAAGCCTAAGGTGGAACGGCCGTGGGCTGCTTCCGTGTGGTGTTTAAACTCAAAGTTAAACTAAAGATAATACTGTGTCTATAATTGTAATACAATTGTGTTGTCCTCCCTCTGAGATAAGCAATAGACCTCAAGATCGCTCCCTCTCACGATCTCCGCTGCCGGCAGCGGCTTCGTGTGTGAAGCCGTCAGACGGAGAGAGAGAGAGGGGAGTCCCGGCGTCAGCCCGCACACACGCTGAGCTCAGTGCGGCCAGCAGCATTAAGACGGGCGGCCGACTTTCAGTGCTCACCTGTATTATCTATGATCACAGCCTATAAAGCTACATAGTGCTGTGATCGCAATACATCAAATCTAATCACTATCTACAAACAATCAGTATTATCAGATAGAATAAATTAATTGAAAATATTACTGATACTGAGGGATTGTAATGAAATAACAGTGTGGTGCACGGCTGCTTAAAATATATACAATTACTCTGATGGGATGGAATTGTGATGGTTAATATATACAGGCTAACGGATTGCTTATAACTTATAAGATAACACACTAGATATGGTGGGAAAGACATCCCTTGAATAATATAGAAAGGATGGTGTGTTAATCACAGATAACTGGGCGATATATATTAAAATCAAGCTAATATCAAATAGCTATAGCATATAAGAATATATCTGCAAGTTTCTGCGTCTATCAAGGATAATTAGTGGAGGAATTATTTCCCCTGCATGAAAGACTAGCAGTGATACATCCTTGGAATAAAGCAACATTTATAAGCTACAATTTATAAGAACAGCAAAGTAGCTACATTGTATAAGAGCATACTTGAAATTGTTGCAAAAGGATAAGCAATAATACTGCTAGCCTGTTATACCCATTAAAAAGCAGTTTACAGGACAATACTAATAAAAGACACGGATACCACAGTATGTTACAGGCAATATAGCCTTTATTGAGTTAACACTTTGAGGGATCACCATTCGGAAACGAGTAGTTTTTATTATCACATTCTGTTTTTCTTATTCACACTATATTTTAATATTTCACCAATTCCTTAAATTTTTAATGTATATCTAATAAAGAATAGACATTTTAAGTAAACAATTAGTGGTTGAGTGCGTCCAAGAAAATGCTTCTTTCTTCTTTGGTAGCTTATATGACTCAAAAGCTTTTGGAGGGCACCTGCGTACAGGGTCATATAGGGTCGAGAAAACCCAAAATATTTTCAGCAACGCAGAAGGTACCACAATACATTTGAACTGTATACACAAGAAAATTATAGTTAAAAAACTGGTGCGGGATTACACAAACTATATGTACATTCAGTTCCACCATACCCCGCCACACATACTTTAATACCTGCCCAGCCCCCTTCATGATGTTATCAGTCAGGTTGGCACAGGGCTAAGAGCAGACCTGTTATAGCACTGAACGTATGGGCTATGGATCGGCGGGATACCGGGATTCAATTTCAGGATTGGAGCTTCACATCCCCAGGATTCCAGGACTGGTCACCACCATAGTTTTTTCTATGACGGGCAGCGTTGAGCGTCCTCAGGAGGCTCAGACGCTGCCTGTCTCCCCATGCTCAGCTCCCCCTCGCCTCGGCTGTGCGCACTGCGCAGCGTGATGTGAAGTCAGAGGTCACAGTAAGCAGCCAGCCACCCGGCGGCCGGCCCTCACCTACGCCCTGCACCTAACAGTAAGTGGTCCACCCTCCCTCCCGTCCATTAGGGTGAGTTATCTAGGCTGGGCAGGGCAGGGGGGTTGGGACACATTGGAAAGAAGCCAATCCCAGGTATCCCAGGATTGATTCTTTATCAATCCCGATTCCCGGGATTACAAATATGGTCCAGGAATGGCCACCCTTGTATGGGCCATTACTTTAATCCAGGGAAATGGTGGGGTCTAGTAACTTACGTTCTGGTTTAGTTTGAGGGCTAAATGGGAAAAATGAGGTGTGCAAAAAATATGAGTACTGTTCATTTAATGTACAGTAAGTGCTGGCTTGGGGGAAACGAAAGTGTGCACAGGCTGCAGGGAGGAGTTGCGCAAAGTGAGGTGTACATTGCACGCAATATTAGGCGGAACAATGTACCTAATACTGCGGAACAGTGCAGGAATAATTGTCCTGTTTGTAGAGAAATATTTGTGGTTTGTCCTTATGTGATTTCATTTTGCACCAGCCCAGAGTTTATCGTCATTGGGTTTTAGTCTAAAATTTAAATGGGACACATTTTGCACTTTCATGTTGCACTTTGGGGGTCATTCCGACCTGTTTGCATGCTGCCGTTTTTTGCAGCGCAGTGATTAGGTCCCTACTGCGCATGCATATGCACCGCAATGCGCAGGCGCGTCATACGGGTACAAAGCGGATCATTGCTGAGCGATGGATTTAACGAAGAATCCATTCGCACGGCCGATCGCAAGGAGATTGAAAGGAAGAAGGCGTTTCTGGGTGTCAACTGACCGTTTTCTAGGAGTGTTTGGAAAAACGCAGGCGTGTCCAAGCGTTTGCAGGGCGGGTGTCTGACGTCAATTCCGGGACCGGACAGGCTGATGTGATCGCAGCGGCTGAGTAAGTTCAGACCTACTCATAAACTGCAAAAAAAAAATTTGCAGAGCTCGACTGCACAGGCGTTTGCACGCTTGCAAAGCGAAAATCCACTCCCCTATAGGCAGTGACTATCTGATCGCAGCGCTGCAAAAAGTAGCTAGCGAGCGATCAACTCGGAATTACCCCCTTTGCTAGGGAACCAAGTGTCTGCAACAGCGCAAAGTAGGTGCGAACACTGATGTCCCATGAGCCGAATTTCCATGTGCAACAGAGGTGATTTACATGCACATAAGGATTTTTATCAGTAAGGTTCATTGAAGCAAAACATATACTGTGTATGATGGGTGGATCAGTCATCTTTAGGTTGTTATAAGTTACCAAGTAATATATACTAGGTGATTCATCGCGCCCTACGGGCGCTCTTCACACCGTCGTTAGGGGCTAAGCCCCGTTAACCTCTGCACGCCTTTGAACATACGCAGGGCGGTAGATAACAGAATCAGAAACGCAGGGCAGTATAGAGGGCATACAGAAATGGGTTCCGGTTGAGATAAGATAGAGAGGCGTAGGGGGAGAGAAAGGGAATGTACAGAAACGCTGTGCGATCGGTAAAGGATAGGGAGAGGCAGGGTGGTAGGGAGAGGATAAAGAGAGGGAAGGTGTTAGACAGAAAATACCGTTGCAAGGGGCTACGATCCATTATCCCCTGCACGGGCTTCAGCTGTGCTATAATTGTTATTATATGGAGTATTACCTGTTTTTTTTTTAATGGCAGTGGGTAAATATTGTAAGGGGGGAGGGCGTGCGATTGTAAAGGGGGCGTAGGCCTTTGTGAGGGCGTGCAGAGTGGCCGCAGGGCACAATGAATAACATAGTGTAGAGTGTAGTATATATTGCTAGTGTCTGCATTATGAAGTACCAGATGAGTAACAGCAATGCACTGTAGATAAGATACGAAGGTGCTGTGGCCACAGGTAGCAGAGCAGCTTATTCACACAATGGCCACAGGTAGCAGAGCCGCTTATACACTCAATACCCACAGGTAGCAGAACCGCTTATACACACACAATGGCCACAGGTAGCAGAGCCGCTTATACACACAGTGGCCACAGGTAGCAGAGCCGCTTATACACACAATACCCACAGGGGGCAGAGGCGCTTATACACACAGTGCCCACAGATAGCAGAGCCGCTTATACACACAATACCCACAGGTAGCAGAACCGCTTATACACACAATACCCACAGGTAGCAGAACCGCTTATACACACACACACAATACCCACAGGGGGCAGAGGCGCTTATACACACAGTGCCCACAGGTAGCAGAGCCGCTTATACACACAATACCCACAGGGGGCAGAGGCGCTTATACACACAGTGCCCACAGGTAGCAGAGGGGCTTATACACACAGTGCCCACAGGTAGCAGAGGCACTTATACACACAATACCCACAGGTAGCAGAGCCGCTTATACACACAATGGCCACAGGTAGCAGAGCCGCTTATACACACAATGGCCACAGGTAGCAGAGGCGCTTATACACACAGTGGCCACAGGTAGCAGAGCCGCTTATACACACAATGCCCACAGGTAGCAGAGCCGCTTATACACACAATACCCACAGGTAGCAGAACCGCTTATACACACAATACCCACAGGTAGCAGAGGCACTTATACACACACATTACCCACAGGTAGCAGAACCGCTTATACACACAATACCCACAGGGGCAGAGGCGCTTATACACACAGTGACCACAGGTAGCAGAGGGGCTTATACACACAATGGGCACAGGTAGCAGAGCCACATGTACACACATTACCCACAGGTAGCAGAACCGCTTATACACACAATACCCACAGGGGGCAGAGACGCTTATACACACAGTGCCCACAGCTAGCTGAGCCGCTTATACACACAATACCCCCAGGTAGCAGAGGCGCTTATACACAGTGCCCACAGGTAGCAGAGGTGCTTATACACACAATGGGCACAGGTAGCAGAGCCACGTGTACACACAATACCCACAGGTGGCAGAGCGGCTTATACACACAATACCCACAGGTAGCAAAGCCGCTTATACACACAGTGTGCACAGGTAGCAGCGCCACTTATACACAATGGGCACAGGTAGCAGTGTTGCTTATACACATAATGGCCACAGTATTAGTGTTTCTAATTAATCCAATGTCCATTGCTAGCAACTATACTCACAAAAGTTTGGGGGGTTTGGAAAGGGGGTGGGTTCAGTGAGGTTCCTATCCGTGGGAATCACTTGTAGCGGCTGTGGATGGTGATTCGAGGTGCTACGTGTGGTGGAGGGTTGGGTGTGGGAGGGGGTCCAGAGGTGTTGTGGGTGGCGGAGGGGTGGGTGCAGGGGCATGGATGGCGTAAAGGGTGCAGAGGTCCTGTGGGTGGGGGAGGTGTAGAGGGGGCGCGGATGGGGAGTGTAGTTGCTGTTGGTGGGGGAGGGGTGGGGGAGGGGGACTGTGGATGAAGGAGGGGGTATGGAGGTGATGTGTGTGTGGGAGGGGCGATGTAGGGGTGTGCGTTTGGAGGTGCAGGGGGGGTGAGGTTAGGTGATGGGTTCCAGAAGTGCTGTGCTTGGGGGAGGTGTGGGATGGCACGGATGGGGGATGTAGATGTTGTGGATGGGGGAGGGGTGGATGTGGGGGAGCTGTGGATGGGGGAGGGAGTCCGGAGGTGGTTCGGGTGGTGGTCCAGAGGTGTTGCGGGTGGGGGAGGGGCAGGTGTGGGAGGTCCGCAGATGTGGAGGGTGCCTGTAGATAATGCGGGCGGGTAGGTGCTGTGGTTGTGGGAGTGGCGGGGGTGTTGCGGGTGGGGTACGTGATCTGGATGGGGTAGGTGATGTGGATGTGCGGTAGCTAGGGGAGGGGCGGGTGCGGGATGGCACGGATGGGGGAGGGGGTCCGTGGGTGCTGTGGATGAGTGAGTGGTGGGTGTGGGGTTACGGCGGTTGTAGTGGGCCAGGTGTGCTGCTGCAGTGGGTGGGGGAGGGTGTCGGTGCAAGGATACCGCAGTTGGGGTAGGGCGGTTGGTGCAGTTGCGGCGGGTAGGGGAGGGGCAGGGGAGGGGGTGCGGCGGTGGGGAAGGGGCGGGTGTGAGGATGCTGCGGGTGGGTTGGGGGGGGGGCGGGAGGGGGTGTGGATGGGGTCTGTAGATGCTGGTGGTGGAGGGGCAGGTGCAGGAGGCTGTGGATGAAGGAGGGGGTCTGGAGGTGCTGTGTGTGGGGGAGGGGCGATGTAGGGGGAGTTGGGGTTGCAGATGGGGAGGTTGGGTGATGGTTTGTAGAAGTGCTGGGGGTGGGGGAGGTGTCTGTAGATGATGGGGGTGGGGGAGGTGCTGTGGGTTGGGGACAGGTACGGAGGGGGGGCAGGGGCTGGAGCAGTGGTGGTGCAGTTGGGTGGTGGGAGGCAGCTGCTGGGGTTCCGAGGGTTGGGGAGGTGGTGCGGGTGGGGGAGGGGTGGGTGCAGGAGGGGTGGGTGCAGGATGGGGCAGTTGCGGTGGTGGTGCGGGTTGGGTGAAGGGTGCAGCAGGGGGGAGAGGTGGGTATGGGGGAGGGGCAGGGTTGCAGCGAGTGGGGGAGGGGCGGGGGTGCTGCAGGTGTGGGAGCTACGGGTGGGGGCGTGAGTGCCGCGGGTGGGAGCGGATGTGGGGGATGCGTTGGGTGCCAGCGGGTGTTGGTGCTGTGGGTGGGGGAGGGGGCAGAGTGCCACGGGTGGTGCGGGTGTTGGTGCTGCGGGTGGGAGAGGGGGTGGAGTGCCACGGGTGGTGGGTGGATGCGGTGGGTGTCGCGGGTGGGAGTGCCGCGGGTGGGGGGCGAATGCGGTTGGTTTGCCTCGGGTGTTGGTGCTACCGGTGGGGGAGGGGGCGGGAGTTCCGCGGGTGGGTGGCGCGGGTGTTTGTGCTCTGGGTGGGGGAGGGGACGGGAGTGCCGCGGGTGGTGGGAGCAGTGGCGCCACAACGTGGGTGCGGGCCGCACCCGGGTGTTACCCTCTGAGGGGTGACACCAAAGTGCCGGCTCCTGTCACAGTGCAGAAGCCAGCACTGCCCCGACCCACAATGTGCCGAAAACGGGGGGGTCGGGACGAAAAGCCACGCCCCCTTCCGCGAAGCCACGCCCCCTTTTCACCCGCGACCGCGGGTAAGTGACAGGTGGATGCCGCGGGTGGGAGGCAGATGCGGGTGGTTGCCGCGGGTGGGAGGGGGGGCGAGTTGTGACGAAAACGTGGGTCGGGACGCGAAGTCACGCCCCCTTCCGCGAAGGCACGCCCCATTTTCACCCGCGACCGCGGGTAAGTGACGGGTGGATGCCGCGGGTGGGGGGCAGATGCGGGTGGTTGCCGCGGGTGGGAGGGGTGGCGAGTTGTGCCGAAAACGGGGGGTCGGGACGCAAAGCCACGCCCCCTTCCGCGAAGCCACGCCCCCTTTTAACCCGCGACCGCGGGTAAGTGACGGGTGGATGCCGCGGGTGGGAGAGGGAGCGAGAGCAGCTGTCAGTGTCAGCATGTCCCCCTGAACTCTGCAGCAGCCGCTAGTCTGTGAGGCGAGTAGTGTGAGTTCCGCTCACAGTCAGCGGCTGCGGTGTCACCAGAGAGAGTGTACGGGGAGAAGGGAGACAGGGGACTGGGCGGAGAGAGGGAGGGGACTGTTCCTGGCCAGATCTGTGCCTGTGACTCCGCCCAGCGTTACGGGCACAGAGTCACAGACTTGGGCAAATATATAGGAGATGGGATGGAAGAGTCACACAGTAGGAAGAGGAGACTGGTGAATAATGACGCGTTATATTTAACTACAATTCTATTTTAATATGTCCCATGTCCTAAGTCGTGTATGCCGGGACCTCAGAACATAACTTTAGTACAAGACGCTATGTGAAGTTGCTGCTGCGGAGCCATGTGCCAATTCTCAGATGAAATAAAAAGAGTACTTTGCATACCACAGTAATGGAACATGTGAACTTTGCATACGGGTAGCAGCACTGAAGTCATCCAATGCATTTTTGAACGTGTTAGCAGAAGGTCCTATGTATTATTTATACAGTCAACAGAGGGCAGAGGACAAGTGCACACTGGCACACACACACATTTGTGTGCCAAGCCTATTAATACTCCCACATGCACAGCCAGACTATATGAGGAAATTACTGCACTGCTAATGATACACACACTCCAGCCTGATAAGCCTCAGACATTGACATGTTGTAATAACACCTCCATATTACCCACGTGACAATCGCAAGAGACCGTACTATTATTGTTCTTTGTATAAAATAACTGCCCCCATGTACTTAGCATATGGACAGTGGGGCAGATGTATTAAGCCTGGAGAAGGCATAAAGAAGTCATAAAGCAGTGATAACGCACCTGCCAATCAGCTCCAATATGTAAAGTGGCAGTTATGAACTGATTGGCTGGTGCGTTATCACCTTGCACTTATCACCACTTCTTTATGCCTTCTCCAGGCTTAATACAGCTGCCCCAGTGTCCGGAAAGCCAGACTAGTACTCTTCCATATAACATTCTAGCTCCACCCCCTCTCTTTCTCTCCATCTCTCCCCCACCCCAAACATTTTCTCCCCACCTCTCTTTCTCCCTCACCCACTGTCTCTCTCGATCAAGCCCCATCCCCCCCCTCCACACACACACACACACACACACACACACACACACACACACACACCTCGGGTGCATCTCTGACAGGAGGGGTCACAGGTCATACCAACCATAATTTCATTCCACGGTGACGACATCATTTTTATTATACACTGCTCAAAAAAATAAAGGGAACACTAAAATAACACATCCTAGATCTGAATGAATGAAATATTCTTATTAAATACTTTGTTCTTTACATAGTTGAATGTGCTGACAACAAAATCACACAAAAATTATCAATGGAAATCAAATGTATTAACCCATGGAGGTCTGGATTTGGAGTCACACTCAAAATTAAAGTGGAAAAACACACTACAGGCTGATCCAACTTTGATGTAATGTCCTTAAAACAAGTCACAATGAGGCTCAGTAGTGTGTGTGGCCTCCACGTGCCTGTATGACCTCCCTACAACGCCTGGGCATGCTCCTGATGAGGTGGCGGATGGTCTCCTGAGGGATCTCCTCCCAGACCTGGACTAAAGCATCCGCCAACTCCTGGACAGTCTGTGGTGCAACGTGGCGTTGGTGGATGGAGCGAGACATGATGTCCCAGATGTGCTCAATTGGATTAAGGTCTGGGGAACGGGTGGGCCAGTCAATAGCATCAATGCCTTCGTCTTGCAGGAACTGCTGACACACTCCAGCCACATGAGGTCTAGCATTGTCTTGCATTAGGAGGAACCCAGGGCCAACCGCACCAGCATATGGTCTCACAAGGGGTCTGAGGATCTCATCTCGGTACCTAATAGCAGTCAGGCTACCACTGGCGAGCACATGGAGGGCTGTGCGGCCCCCCAAAGAAATGCCACCCCACACCATTACTGACCCACTGCCAAACCGGTCATGCTGGAGGATGTTGCAGGCAGCAGAACGTTCTCCTTGGCGTCTCCAGACTCTGTCACGTCTGTCACATGTGCTCAGTGAGAACCTGCTTTCATCTGTGAAGAGCACAGGGCGCTAGTGGCGAATTTGCCAATCTTGGTGTTCTCTGGCAAATGCCAAACATCCTGCACGGTGTTGGGCTGTAAGCACAACCCCCACCTGTGGACGTCGGGCCCTCATACCACCCTGATGGAGTCTGTTTCTGATCGTTTGAGTAGACACATGCACATTCGTGGCTTGCTGGAGGTCATTTTGCAGGGCTCTGGCAGTGCTCCTCCTGTTCCTCCTTGCATAAAAGCGGAGGTAGCGGTCCTGCTGCTGGGTTGTTGCCCTACTACAGCCTCCTCCACATCTCCTGATGTACCGGCCTGTCTCCTGGTAGCGGCTCCATGGTCTGGACACTACGCTGACAGACACAGCAAACCTTCTTGCCACAGCTCGCATTGATGTGCCATCCTGGATGAGCTGCACTACCTGAGCTACTTGTGTGGGTTGTAGACTCCGTCTCATGCTACCACTAGAGTGAAAGCACCGCCAGCTTTCAAAAGTGACCAAAACATCAGCCAGAAAGCATAGGAGCTGAGAAGTGGTCTGTGGTCACCACCTGCAGAACAACTCCTTTATTGGGGGTGTCTTGCTAATTGCCTATAATTTCCACCTGTTGTCTATTCCATTTGCACAACAACATGTGAAATTGATTGTCAATCAGTGTTGCTTCCTAAGTGGACAGTTTGATTTCACAGAAGTGTGATTGACTTGGAGTTACATTGTGTTGTTTAAGCGTTCCCTTTATTTTTTTGAGCAGTGTATTTTATCAATACTATAATTAACACTTAACATACAGTATACAGTAAAACAAACATCTCAAAACACTATGCAATAACCCAGTGGTTTCCAAACTTTTCTGAATCACGGCGCCATAGAATATCAGATTTTTTTTCACGGCACCCCTAGGCCAAAAATGTTTTATTGAGAAATTTAGAAAGAAATATTACTTTAAGTAGATCGCGTTTATATGTCATCCTTAGGGTCAGTTGTGTGGTGAGGGACAAGATTTGCTTCTGTTTGGCCACATATTTTATGACTGGCAGCCACCAGCACTGGTTTTGCCTATTATATTGACCATGAATAATTTGAATTAGTCCCGGACCACCAACCCAGGGCACCCCTGCAAGTGTCCCGAGGCACCCCAGGGAGACACGGCACATAGTTTGGGGACCTCTGCAATAACCTATACCAGGGAGTGGGGCCACATGACACAAAACAGGCCCCACAGACACGTTGGCCTACCAGGTATCTTCCTGGTGAGCCCTATGGCCAATCCGACCCTGCCAGTGGTTCTCAAACTGTGTACTGGGATGCCTTTAGAACACTTGCAGGCAGGGCAGGTGCTAGGGTGTTCGGCGCCCTCCTGCAAAAAAATTTATTTGCGCCCTTCCTCACATACATCTAATAGGGACAGATGCGTGCCGCAGGCATGCACAGAAAATTTAGGGGCGTAGCTTCATGGGAAGGGGCGTGACCACAGAATATTATATTATCTGTCCCCAGTCCTGGCACCTGTGCTACCACATTACCTGTAACCAGCACTGGCGCTTGTGCCACCTGATTATTTGTCCCCACTGTCACCCCATAATTTGTCCCCAGTGTCACCTCATTATCTGTCCCCTGTGTTACCTCATTATCTGTCCCCTGTGTCATCCCATAATCTGTCCCAAGACTCAGCCCCTTATCAGCCCCCTGTGTCACCGCATGATTAGCCTGAGGCACCCTGTCATGATGCAGCCCTGGGACGCCGTGCCTGTGTTCCCCAGCAGTTGCACCCCGGCTGTGAGTGTCGCAGGCCCCACCCCCATCTGCCGAATTGTTAGGGTCTGGTTGACAGCGCAACCTGTCCTCACGCAAGGCTCCACCGGCAGAATGGAGAGCAGCTCCCCCTCCCTGCCTCCTTACCACTGCACTGCATGTCATGAAGCTGCCCTCACGCAAGGCTCCAGAGGCAGGGAGGGGAGCCGCTCTCCATTCTGCCGGCGCCGCAGCCTATCACACAGAGTGCCAGGCGCAGCGGCAAAAGGCAGCACCATCGCACATCAGCAAGGTCTGTAGAGAAGGGAGAGCGCCTATCCAGCACGGCGCTTCCCTGCATTGCAGACCTTGCTGAGCGGGTAGCGCCGGCCCTGGTACTACCCCTGCCCCCCTTACACGCATATTACACTGTAGCTGTTACCCTGAACCACACTCCCCACACACTACATTGCCGCTACCCTACATCCCCCTCCCCGCACACACGAAACTCCCACCGCTACCCTGCACCCCACACACTACATTGCTGCTACCCTGTATCCCCCTCCCCGCACACATTAATATGAACCCCCTCCCCATTACAATGACACCTCTCCCCCAGCACACATTAATAGGACACCACCCCCCCTCCCCAGCACACATTAGTATGACCCCTTTCCCCAGCAAACATTAATGACCCCCATCCTCAAGCACAGAGTAATAGGGCACCCCTCCCCCTCCCACATTAATAGGACCCCCCTCCCCAAGCTCAGATTAATAGGACACCTTCACCCTCCCCAGAACACATTAATAGGACCCCCCCTCTCCAAGCACACATTAATAGGACACCCCTCCCACAGTAATAGGACCCCCCCTCCCCAAGCACAGGTTAATAGGACACCCTCCCCCCCCCCCCAAGCACAGATTCATTGAACACCCCTCCCCAGCACACAGTAACAGGACCCCCCCTCCCCAAGCACAAGTTAATAGGACACCCCCCTCCCCAGCACACAGTAATAGGACACCCCTTCCCCCCTCCCCAGCACACAGTAATAGGACACCCCTCCCCCCCCAGCACACAGTAATAGGACACCCCCCCCCCCTTCCTAAGCACAGGTTAATAGGACACCCCCCTCCCCAGCACACAGTAATAGGACCCCCCCCCCCTTCCTAAGCACAGGTTAATAGGACATCCCCCCTCCCCAGCACACAGTAATAGGACCCCCCCCTTCCTAAGCACAGGTTAATAGGACACCCCTCCCCCCTTCCCCAGCACACAGTAATAGGACACCCCCCTCCCCCCTTCCTAAGCACAGGTTAATAGAACACCCCTCCCACTCCCCAGCACACATTAATAGGACAGTTTCTCCCCCCTTTGTTTATCTGCAGCAGCACTAACCTGAGCCTTGGCTCCTCGTGTGGCTGGCTGTTAGTGCTGCTTCTCTTCTCATGGCTGCTTGCTCCTCCCCTACACACAGGTCAGTGTGTATCACGTCTTCCTGTGTAGTGGTTGCACTGTCCATACTAAATTCGGTATCCGTTCACATGGTCGACCATGTTATGGTCGACAGTCATTAGGTCGACCACTATTGGTCGACATTGACATGGTCGACATGGACACATGGTCGACACATGAAAATGGTCGACACATGAAAAGGTCGACATTAGTTTTTTAACTTTTTTTTCTTTTGGGGAACTTTTCCATACTTTACGATCCACATGGACTACGATTGGAACGGTAAAGTGTGCCGAGCGAAGCGGTAGCGGAGCGAAGGCACCATGCCCGAAGCATGGCGAGCGAAGCGAGCCATGCGAGGGGATGCGGTGCACTAATTGGGGTTCCCAGTCACTTTACGCAAAAAACGACACCAAAAGTTAAAAAACTCATGTCGACCTTTTCATATGTCGACCTTTCATGTGTCGACCATGTGTCCATGTTGACCATGTCAATGTCGACCAATAGTGGTCGACCTAATGGCTGTCGACCATAACATGGTCGACCATTCATACCGGAACCACTAAATTCCACCACTGACGGACAGGGAGGGAAGAGAAGTGGGCAACACAAGTGCAGTGGGGAGGATCAAGCAGGAAGGGCCCGAACGCAGGAGGAGATTAAGAGCCTCTGTGTACGGCTGGCAGCGCCGCAGCCAGTTGCAATACAGTTTGACAGGCGCTGCGCGTCAGTATGGTTGCGGAGCAGGGACAGCGCTTCTCTATCCCAGCGCCTCCCTGCTTTGCAGACCTTGCTGAGCGGGTAGCGCCGGGCCTGCTTGCAGGGGTGCCCTGGGTTGGTGGTCCAGGACCAATTCAAATTATTTTTGGTCAATGTAATAGGCAAAACCAGTGCTGGTGGCTGTCAATCATAAAACATGTGGACAAACAGAAGCAAATTTTTTCCCTCACCACACAATTGACCCTAAGGATGACCTATAAACAACATTTACTAAATTTAAAATTTCTTTCTAAATTTCTCTAAAATATACTTTTGGCCCATGGGGGGCCGTGAAAAAAATTCTGATGTTCTCGGGTGCCGTGATTCAAAAAAGTTTGAGAAGCACCGATATATACAGAATGTGTTTGGATTACCTGGATAGTGTCAAAATTATCCATGTGAAGAAAATATTAGCATCATCATGTAATCCTCCACAGAAAAAAAATCTGAAAAGCTGCTTTAAGGGGCCCAAACATCATTCAGGAGAATCCTCGATTCCTAGAAGGCCGATCCGATTTGGCAATCACTGAACTCTGATGATCAGCAAAATACAACATATTAAAATTTCAAGACTTGCTGATTCCAGTCATTTTTGGGTCGGAATTGGTAATTTGAGAATTTACAATATTTTAGATATTGCAGATTTTTTTTATGACAATTGATTGCTGATGTATACACAGGTTTATTAGCTTCAGGGAGTCTAAAAACTTATCTTGGGTTTACTGAAAAGAATGGGGTGGTGACAGAGAATCAGGTGCGCTAAGGTTCTATCAAGAAGAGTGTGTGCATGCAGCACCCCCGATGTAGTGCTAATACTTATCTCAGGTACAGGTAGGGTTAGACGGTTCAAAGAAATGAATATGCTTCTCATACACCAAACATCATTGGACATGTAAACAAAAAGAACGATATACCAGATGGGGATTTCAGGCACGTAGTTGATACACAGGTCTCCAATATTGTTTCCAACGGTTTCAATCTCATTCGTATATGTGGGAACAAGAAATCATACCCCACATAGCGTGGTACCGTTTGAACAATTTATTTGACAGACACTGGTTACATAAAACATGGATAAAATAAGGATTGGAGGCGTTTACCAGATTGAAAATCAAACGTGAGCATGTAGATTTTAAATGGAAGCACCGAGTTCCGGATACCGGACGTCCGCGCTCAAATCGGATTACAACTGTAGCGCTCTATCCAATCCCAATGTCGATCCTCCTGTCACAGGCCAACGCGTATCGAGCAAGTGCTCTTCGTCAGGGCAGTGTGACAGTAGGATTAAGGAACTGAACTAAATAGTATGGAGGTAAACTACTTCCGGGTTAAAGACACTTCCGGGTCAACAAATGGTGTTTTATGTCTTAATACTTAATTTACACTTTTCGCAAAATATAATATAAAATTCTTGATGCTTGACATTTAGTACTTATAGCGGATTCGGTTTTACTCGGTTTTACTCGGTTCTCAAAACCGAATCTTATTGGCTATCCAAAACACGTGACATCAGTGAGCCAATAAGATTCGGTTTTGAGAACCGAGTAAAACCGAGTAAAACCGAATCCGCTCATCACTACTTATAACTGGAACAATAATTTTTATCCTGTTACATGTAGAAGTGCAAAAATCACGTCCTGCGGGGTACCGCTGGAACGCATCCTACCGGAAGTTACATTACTTTCGCCGGCCGTGGAACGCACCTAATGGGCC